>NC_090989.1:161545000-162170000 GCF_041146395.1 Eulemur rufifrons
AAGATGAAAACCATGTGAAAACCCAAAACTGAGATTGGAGTTTTAGAACAACTCGAACACTTTTTTAAAATAAAAGGCCAGGTCATAAATATTTTAGGCTTTGCAGGCTGTAAGGTTTGTGTTACAACTAAACTCTGCCGTTGTAGGGAAAAACAGCCATGGACAATCTGTATATGCATAGACCTGGCTTTTTTTTGTTGTTTCCATAAAATTTTTACTAGACAGGCAGTGGGTTGGATTTGGCCCTTTGGGGCTATAGCTGACTGACCCCTGGCATAGATTCATATGGACTTTGTAGGTCATGGTGGGCACTTCAGATATTGTTCTAAGGGTGAGAGTTTTGAGCAATAAATTACAATCTTCTGATGTATGCTTATAATTTTTAAAATAGGTTGGCACTTAGATCTTCAATATACTGGAGAAAGACTAGCATGGCTTTCAAAGTCTATTTTTATACTATTTTATTATTTGCATTTGCTACATTCATATAACAGGCATTTGTGAATACCTATTATGTGTCAGAATCATGTTGATAATTAAGTTATTAATAAGATACCTCCCTACTTTCATTAGACCCTAAACTCCTAGATTTTCTCATTTATCCTGGTAACCCATAGGGAGTTCCTAGCACTGTGCCTAGTGCAAAGTAAATATTTGAAGGAATGAGTATATCCCCCAAGGAGTTCATATTATATTGGAAAAGGTAGACATAATAATAATTGCAGTAAACTTTTATAGAGATATGACTGAAGGGCTATGGAAGTTTAGAGAGGAGAGACCCCAAATATACGTAGGAGAAAGAAGAAGAGAAATTCAGTTTTAGACATGGTGAGATTAAGTCCCTGTGGGCTATCCAGGTGAAGATGTTTGGGAAATAGTTGGACAATAGGGTTCTGGGGCCTAAAAGAGAGCATTAGACTTGGCATCAACACTTAGAAATTATTCAAGGTAGTTAAAGCCATTAAAAAAGAATTTTTGTTCTCGACAGAAATCTTAAAAACTAACTAATGAAAGGCATTAAGGTCACAAGGACAAAGAGAATGGGAGAGAAGATTAGCAAATAATAGATGTCAACAAAATTTTGGAAGATGTAGAATAGATAATTGAGTGGTAAGAGATTTGAGTTTCTGTTTTCTCTTTTCTAAAGGCATGCAAGGGGGTGAAGAAAGCCCCCCAAAAGCAAGTTAAAACTGTGGCTCAGGTATCAGAGTCACTTAGTACCTCTTAGGCAGTGCAGGTATGTGTGGTGGTACTGAAAGCAGGATTGAAAGTTTATATAAGGAATAGTTTGAACCTCATTTTTCTTCCCCCTTTCCATGCAGAAAGACAAGTGTCTCTTTCCTTGTACAAAAAAACCTGAGGGTTTATTCTCTGGAGGCTGAAACTGGGGTACTTCAGACATGTCTGAGGTTGGGTATAAGCATCTTACTGAAAAGAAAAGGTGGGAGAAAATTAAATGAAAGTCAGTATACCAAACCAGAATGCTGGTCACCAGGTTTACACACCCCAGAAAGGCAGTTAGAGGATTCTGCTATGAAGAAACTGATAAGACAAAGAGAAGACACTTACTAATACTGACATTTAAAGGTCTCCCAACAAACTGCCCCTGTGTGGCCCGGCAGGTAAGAAGCCCTACACCTGCATATAAAACTTTGTCAGCTTTTTCTTGCCTCGCCCTTGAATATGAAGAGACAGCCAACATCACCAGACTTTGGAGGAACTTCTCTCTTGAGAAAGACAGATCACAACAAACAAAAAACAAACAAAATGTGACTAGGGAAGAAACAGGAAAAATGTAAGAAACAGGAAAAATTTTTTAAAAAGTATAATTAGGCTGGGCATGGTGGCTCATGCCTATAATAATCCCAGCATTTTGGGAGGCTTAGGTGGGAGGATTGGTTGAGCTCAGAAATTTGAGACCAGCCTGCATAACATAGTGAACCCTGTCTCTTAAAAACAACAACAACAACAAAAAAAAACCATTTTTTAAAAGTATAATTAATTTCTTCAGAAAGATAAGACGTTTTTTGGATGAAACACATGAAATTGGTATTTTTTAAAAGCAGCAGAGTACAAATAGAAATATTGAAAACTGAAAAGATCATACCTGATTTTTTAAAAAAAATCAGTAGATGGGCCGGGCGTGGTGGCTCACACCTGTAATCCTAGCACTCTGGGAGGCCGAGGCGGGAGGATCATTTGAGCTCAGGAGTTTGAGATCAGCCTGAGCAAGAGTGAGACCCCGTCGCTACTAAAAATAGAAAGAAATTAGCTGAACAACTAAAAATATATAGAAAAAATTAGCCAGGCATGGTAATCCCAGCTATTCAGGAGGCTGAGGCAGAAGGATTGCTTGAGCCCAGGAGTTTGAGGTTGCTGTGAGCTAGGCTGATGCCATGGCACTCTAGCCTGGGCAACAGAGTAAGACTCTGTCTCAAAAAAAATAAATAAATAAATAAATAAAATAAAATCAATAGATGGATTAGAAGAGAAAGTATAGGAAATATTCCAGATAATATAACAAAAAGGCAAGAGTTTTTTTCTTTAAAAAAAAAAAAGAGGGAAAATTTAAGAAAATTAGGACATTAATCCTAGAGATCTAACATCTGATTAATGAATTCCAGAGGGAGAGGAAAGGGAGAGTGGGAGAAGAGGAAAGGAGAAGGAATAAAAGAGAAGAATTTATCAGTTAAATAGAATACAAAATAATTCCCCAGAATGGAAAGATATGAGCTTGTTAACTGAGAAGATGCACTAAATACTTAGCACAATATATTTTAAAAGACTACACACTGAGCCAGATACAAAAAGTAACACATTTTATTATCAGTTTATATGAAATATCCAGAATAGGTAAATCCATAGAAATAGCAAGCAGATGGGTAACTGCTAGGGACTGGGGAACTTCTTAACTGCTCAATGAGTATGAGATTTCCTTTTGGGCAATGAAAATGTTTTGGAACTGCATAGAAGTGATAGTGTATACCATTGTGAATGTACTGAATGCCACTGAATTGTTCACTTTAAAATGGTTATTTTATGTCACGTGAATTTCACCTCAATTAAGAAAAAAATAGGGAAAAAAGAGGCCACACACTGAGGAACATGAAATTTAAGAACACCAGAAGATTCTGGAAATTTCCAGAGATAAACAAAGCACCTCATACTATACTAGTCATAATAAGCTAAATTATAATATAGCAGTAAATAAACCATGAAATCTCAATGGCTTAATTCGGGAAATATTTGTTTCTCACTCATGTCCATGGTGTGGGAGAATACTCTATTCCATATTGTCACTCAGGGATCTAGGTTGATGGAGTCTATCATCTTACAATGTTGCCATCTCAACGCACAGTTTCTAGAGTTCCTATAGTAGGGTATGAGAGAATTATAGAAAACTCCTACTTTCTTAAATGGTTTGATCCTGGCTGGCATCAATCCTGTGGATCTGCCTCAGTGCTAGGGAGTTGAGATACGCAGTCCTCCCAAGTGCCCAGAAAAGACAGAAAGACCAGGTGTTGCTGAGCACAAGAAGTCTCTATCATGCATACCGAGGTATAGGAGTCAAACTGTTCTTAGACTCACCTTCTAGTTGGAAGTTAGAAGACGGTGGGACAATGCTTTCTAAATTCTGAAGGAAAATTATTTCCTGTAGAATTGAGTATCTAATCAAACCATCAATCAAATGTGAAGATAGAATACTAACCTTTTCAGAGAAACAAAGTCAAAGCATTTACCTTCTGTTTATCCCTATCAGGAAATTATCAGAGGATGTATTATACTAAAATAAGAGAATAAAACAGGAAGAGGAAGATTTAGAAGGGGCAGGGAACTTTGCCCAGGATATAGCCCAGACTGGAACAGGAATATTAAAGGACTGGGGGAAGGGAGGATAGGGATATATAACGTGAAAAGATTACCTGCTGTATTTGACAATATTGAGAATTGTATGGTTCTATGAGAACTTGAGTTGTGTTTGAGATAGATATATAAAAAATTAGTAAAATAAAGCATGAGACGTCATAGACTCCAGGCATGCTAAATGTATAAGAAGAAAAATATAATTATAGCATACTTTATGACTAATATAAAATATATTAGTCAATATAAATACTTTTTATAAATTGACAAAATAACTCTTAGGGTGATAGACTGTGAGAGCCTAATTCTGTATAAGAGATTCAATAAATAATGTCTGAAATGGAAAAATAAATCAATATATTATTTAGAAATATAAATGTAAATAACAGAAGAAATGGCTAAGCATTGGTGCTTGTAGGAAATGAATTTCAGGAATGGAGTGGAGTAGGACAGAAGAGGGATAGGACAGCTTACGTTACACATCTTGCAGGACTAATGCCTTTTGAAATGATCTAAAATTGTACTTTGATTTTTGTTTTTAAGAAGGTAAGGACAAAGTGCCACATACTGTGAAGAGCCTAAAGAAATAAAATTAGGAGAAATGAAAATTATGAAAAGGAGCCATGGGCTTTGGCAGACAAGAGATTATAATGATCTTGGGGCAGTTTCAGTGGTTGACTGGTTGGTATAGACCATGTTGCAGTTGCTTGAAGAGTAAAAGAATAAAAAAATTTATTTCACATAACTGCAGAAGAATAAATTGAAAGAGACCAACTGACATACAGTATTAAATAAGGGGATACAGAATAGATCTATTATCCTCCTCAGCGAAATGCAGAATGTGAAAATATGACTTTAAATAAATTATAAAGAAGTATCATGGTCAAGCGAGGTGGCTCACACCTGTAATCCTATCATTTTGGGAGGCTGAGGTAGGAGGATCACTTGAGGCCAGGAGTTCAAGACCAGCCTGAGCTACGTAGTGAGACCCCATCTTTACAAAAAATGGAAAAAATTAGCTGGTCGTGGTGGCACCTGTCTGTGGTCCCAGCTACTCCAGAGGCTGAGGCAGGAGGGTGGCTTGAACCCAGTTTAAGGTTAACAGTGAGCTATGATAATTCCACTGCACTCTAGCCTGGGCAACCCTGTTCCCCTCTCTACCGCCCTCCCCCCCCAAAAAATAAGAAATAACATTGTACATATACAGAGGATACCTCATAAAACAAAACAAAGCAATTTTTAAAAATTTCTTTCAATGGTTCTTCTAAAATGATTCATTTTACTGAAATATGTTACCTAGGCATCTCTGCTGATTATATGAACTATCAGTATAACATAATTTTTATTACTTCTTTATTTGAATAAAATACCTTTTTGGAATTCCTTTATTTCAACTTGATTTAAAAAGGTTTGCTTTGTTTATTTCCTCTGAGTCCTTTATAAAAAGGCCTAGGCTTTTTAAATAAGTTGAAATCTAATGAAATTATAAGGCAAATTGTCTCCCTATCTCCAGTTTTCTGCATCAACCGGATTGCTCTATCGTAGTTTGAGTTCTCTTAGTTCCCCTTCCAGGTTCAAGTTTTTGTTCAAGCTTGGTCATAGGAGTAATGTTATCATCTTTAAATTTGGTCATGGAATGTGTTACACTGCCCAGCTCAGGGAAATGCTGCTCAGTTTGGGCTTGGATAGTAACGTTTATTTTCCTTGGCAGAGAAGCTGATCGTCGAGGGGCATCTAACCAAAGTGGTAGAAGAAACAAAGCTTTCAAAAGGTTTGTTTTTTGGTTTTTCTATGATTTTTGACAGCTCTTTTGGATAATGAAGGTTAGTGTAGACTTCCAAGGGTATAATATTTGAAATGTAATGTTTGGTATAGGTTTCTTTAGGTATTAAAATTTTGTTGCGATCTCTCTGTCTGACTTCCAGTTGTATTTTCAGCTTTGATCTCAAAGTTTTAATCAAACACTATGTAAATCTTTTCTGATACAACCTAAGTGAAGAATACTTACAGTTTTATTTGGGGGATTACTGTACCTTTAAAATTCCTTATGATATTTAATATTTTCTTAATTTTTGGCATCTCAGTTTAATTTCAACAAAAGTAATGGCTTTTGTGAATGTAGAATCTTCTTTTATTTTATAATGAATAGTCTAGTAATTGCCCAAAGAAGTTTATTGTGTTAATTCTTTTTGTTACTATTGTCAGACTTAGGGAAAAGTGAGTTTTAAAGCATCATACTGTCCAGTCACTTTTATGCATAGGGATATTAGGCAAAAAAATTTGGTAAGATGTGTTCATTATTATAATAGAACTTTCATCAGACTATACCAGTATAAAATTTAAAACTAGATTCACAGTCCTCTTGGTCAGTTAAAACAAGTGTTAAAAGGGTGAGATACTTAATTCTGTTTTATTAAAGGAACTGGATTCATTTGGCTTTTTAAAATATTTAAAAGGATAGTGTTATTCCAAATATTTGGTAGCTTCCCTTCTGAATTTTGTGCACAGCAGATGCCATATTTGGGGAAAAAATGCATAGAATATGCATCACTAATATTGTTCTGGCAAACGAGCATTGAGTCTCAGAACAGTGAACTATTTTTAGTACATATGGCAATTCATTTCATCTTATTAAAGTGAGATGAGAACAGACTTTAAAATAGCTTCTACTTCACCACCTAAATACCTATCAGATTAGTTGGTTGAATAGCTAGCACTAGAAGTAGAAGTAGAACCTTGTGGGGGGGGAGGGGAGTTAATGCTTCTTTAAAGTATCTTGCTATCTTAGTGCTTCTATTTAATGCATTCTGAATTAAAATATATTTGCTTGAAATTATGTATCATTATCGGAAAAGTTTTGTGCAATATTACTGGTTTCCTTTTAAAACCCAGCTATAAAATACATATTGAAAGTTTTAAAGAACATGCTTTTTGATCCAGCAATTCTACTTCTAGGTTTTATCTTAAGGAACAAATTGGACAAGTGTACCAAGGGTGTTTGTTTCAGTGTTTTAAAAGCAATAAGAGGAAAGCCTAAGTGTCCAATAGTAAAGGCATTTATTAAATCAATTATTAAATCAGTTATGGCAAATAAGTTTGTGCAAGTGAATAGAATACATCTTTTAAGAATGATAATACAAATATAAGTTTTATATATCCAGGGATATTTCTATCAGTCAGCATTGTACTAGCACTTTTCATAGTTAACATGTGGAAATATGCAAATCCTTATAACAAACTAGGTGGCTGAAATAAGTTACATTTCAAATGTTTTAAATCTGGCTTTAAAGTATTTTCTTTTGGATTTTTCTAAGTGTCTTTTCTTTTAATGCTTTCATTGGTGATGTTTTTGGTGGAATTTTATTTTTTTGAGTTGAAAATATCAGTTGTTAGAACAGTTACAGCTGTTACCAGTCTTACTATTCCCTCTAGAGGTTTCACCTAATGCAAAATAAGTTGTGTGTACTTTAAGCCCTAACTCAATTTGCAGTCATTACATCTCTACAGTAGCTTTGGGGGTAGAAGTGAAAAGAATATGAGTAGATAATTCTGCCACTAACTAGCCATATGCCATCAGGCAACTTCCTTTTATTGTTTAAACCTCATTTTCCTCATTTGTAAAATGGGATAGCCGAGATCTAACTTGTAGAGTTGTTTTGGGAATTTAATGAAGTAACTGCTTATAAAGTAGAAGGCACTATTCTCATGTCCAACAAACGTTAATTTTTCCCTGTCCTGATCCTTAATCTTGCTTTCTTTCCAAGTAATGGTTCCAGTGGTATAGGAAATGGTCTATGGCTGGTAAATTTGTTTTGTCCGTCCATAGTTACGTATACTCAAAGATGCAATGAAATAGTCATCTTGTGTTACAGGCTTCCCAATTTGGGAACAGTTTGAATATTGATGTTGGTAGTTATTCTTCCATTTCCTTCTATATTACTGTTTTTTGTTTTTTTTTTTTTTTTTTTTTTTGTTGAGACAGAGTCTCACTTTGTTGTCCAGGCTAGAGTGAGTGCCGTGGCGTCAGCTTAGCTCACAGCAACCTCAAACTCCTGGGCTTAAGCGATCCTACTGCCTCAGCCTCCCGAGTAGCTGGGACTACAGGCATGCGCCACTATGCCCGGCTAATTTTTTCTGTATAGATTTTTAGTTGTCCATATAATGTCTTTCTATTTTTAGTAGAGACGGGGTCTCGCTCTTGCTCAGGCTGGTCTCGAACTCCTGACCTCAAGCGATCCACCCGCCTCGGCCTCCCAGAGTGCTAGGATTACAGGCGTGAGCCACCGCGCCCGGCCTATATTACTGTTGATATGTATCTTAATGATTCAGTACTGCAGAGAAAATCAGTAATAGCTTTCTAATACTGGAGAGTTAGGAGGTGCTTCATAAGTGAAGAATACGTGTTTTGGAAAGAAGTAAAATACTCTACCATTTATTTATTGGGTCCTGTGTTTCATTCTTGCTTCCATATACTAACTGTAGGATACAACAATGATGGATCAAGACTTGACTTGCTAAAAACATGCCTTCTTATTCAAAGTAGATGTGTACCTTTAATCAACCTTTTTTTTTTTTTTTTTTTTTAGCACCTACTATGTACTAGTCACTGTCCTAGGCACAGGGAATATAGCAGTCAGTTAATGAAACATACAAAAATCCCAGCTCTTATGAAGCTTACATTCTAGTGAGATCTTGATGGAAAATTTGGCTCTACCTAAAAGGCAATTTTACCTTCCTGGCTAATACTCTAAATATAGAATAAAAGTTCCTTCTAAACTGGAAGAACACTTTTGAAAATACACTCTTGCTTTACTTCAATATCTTGATTATAAAATTTCCAAAAATATTAAAATCAGTATAGAGTCATTTTCCTGATTTTCCTTTTTGTTCTTCTAGAGTGGTTTCATTTCTATCCATATATAGAAATTAGATATATTAGCCTGTTGGATTTGTGTTTATAACTTTGTGATCAAAACTAGAAGATTTAGAAACGTCTGATGATAGCACATTATGAACGCAGCAGAGGTCACGGATTAGATTCCCCTGGGCCTCCATGATTAGTGACTTCACTTCTAATCTGAGCTCCCTGTCCCTTAGCAGTTGGCCTTTGACTACATATGGCAGTGAGAAAAGCAGCAAAAGACTTCTTGCAATTCATCACTCATTTCACGAGTTAAGCCACAAATTCTAGGGATGTTCTTATATGGAATAGCTTTAACAGGTTATATTTTAATATTGTATTAAATATTTTGATGTTTAAGATGTTTGTAATTTCTTTCAAAATGGAAAATATCTCTTAATTTAGTTGATTATAAAGCAATATACATTCACTACAAATTTTTCAAACAATGTTTGACTATGTGAAGTTTGAAAGTAAATGTCTACCATGTTCCCACCTCCAAAAATAACTATTGATATCACTGTTGTAGATCCTTCCAGATCTTGAATAAATACATGCAATTAAAAATTCATAGCTAAATGTATGCTGTTTTTAATCTGCTTGGAGTCATATTATACATGTTGCTCTTTAACAGACTTAATTTTTACTTAGTAGTAAGTATATCAGGAATATTTTCCATTTAATGATATGTACCTCATTTTCCCATAATGAACAGTACTGCAGTGTGCACCTTATGTATACCATAAGTAGTCTCTTATTTCCTTAGGAAAAGTACTAGAAGTGAGTATGCACATTTAAAATTTTGATACAAATGCATAACATTATAAAAGATAATATGTGCTTAGTGAATTTATAATCTCACAGAAATAAGATATATATATATATATTATGGCATGATTAATTTTTTTATAAAAGAGAGAGAAGATGTAATAAAAAGGAGCAGCATGCTGGAGAAATGAATACTGCCTTAGAGGTAATGAGGCTTAAACTGTATCTTACAGAATGAATAGGCCAAGTAGAGCCAATGGATGTTGAGGTTAGTGAAATATCAACTTCTTAATTACAGGCCATAATGAATTGGCATGCCCAAGCCCTATTAAGAAGCTGATATGACTGAACCAGAGCTCCTGTGGGAATTGATGCAGGCACCAAATTATGGCTAAATTCTGCCATGTAAATCTTGGCTGAGGCCCTACAGAGAATGGGGAAATGCTATACCATTGTGGTTCAAAGAAATGACCTTCTATGTAAATGCTGTCCTAAAGAATGCCCTTACAGATGAGGATCTAGGACCTAATTAATCACCAGCCATCTTTAATGAACTGTTGGGCCCATAATTAGGATTTTTGAGGTCAATTAGTTGAAAAGTAGGCCTAAGATGTCTACATTGGACCAGGCAGAAGACCTCTTGCGAATAATTTCAAAGCTTTTTAAAAAAAAGTTTTTTCTCAATGTGATTTAGGTATGATTATATTATCTTTAGAAATTATTTTCTTATTTTAAATGACACTTTTATAACAAACTGTGATTTTTTTAAAGAGTTTTATTATATGAGTATAAATATTACTAAGGCAGCCTTTTAGCTAGTGTTTTTATGTAATAGAGCCTTTTCTTTTCATCGTCTTTGTACAATGTTCACATTGTCCTGGGAATTTTACTGTATTTGTTGCAGTTCTCTGAATACTTTAGCAAAGCTTGCTTCATTTTTGTTTCCAGTTGGCAAGTGAATAGCCTTGAACAAAAGCCCCAGCCCTCTGCACAGCAGACACAGCCCACATTATACTTTAATGAGCTACATGTAATAACCCCATTCCATTTTGGACAAGGGTAGTGAAGAAGTAAGAAATTCCGTGACTTCAGTTAGTTTTAAAAGTTCTTTGCATGTCAATAGATTTTGAGCATTCATAACCTGCAGCAGTTTTATTGACATACGATATTTAATTGTAATGAGATTTTACTTTTATTTTTTTCTTGGTAGAAAATCAGGCAAAAGCAAAGGAATCTGATTTATCAGATACTCTGAGTCCAAGCAAGGAAAAAAGCAGTGACGACACTACAGGTGAGTTTTAACCTAATGTTTGCAAATCTGCAGATGTTATTGGCAGTTTTAGGTATATAGGTTAATGAGCTAGAGATTTCAAAGTTTATGCTTGGGGAAAAAGCAGTGCTTCCATTTATCAAGTCACTCCTTTGAATCTTAGATATTTTGTTAAAACTGCTTTCAACTCTCCAAATATAATAGCTGTGTAAATTCTAATTACTTATTTTGATAATAATAGCTTACTGATAGATTTGAGTACTATCTGTAATTATCTTCTTTGCTCTCTCTCTCTGTAGACGCCCAAATGGATGACCAAGACCTAAATGAACCTCTTGCTAAAGTGTCCCTATTAAAAGGTATTTTAACATGTTTTTATGACATTTTAAATCAGAGCATCAGATCACCCTTTACCACAAAATCTGTTTCATGTATTCTGTGTAGTTTTAAGTTTTAGTTAAGAGATTAAAATAGGCTCTGTAAGTGGTATTGGTGCCCAATGCTTCGAACAAAAATGTTTAAATTATAGAATAATTTGGATCAATCAAGATTATGCAGGGCAAAGTGGTAAGTGGTAGAATGTGAAATGTAGCTGTATTTTTTGTTTACCCTTGTGTCTCTGATAGGAACTCATTAGCACTTCTAACATAATTAGAATCAGGTAAAAATCTTAACTTTCTTGAAAGAATCGCTTGTTTGCTCTGTTATCATCTGTAGCAGTTGTAAATTTCCTCATTTTCTGATTTTCCTTATCCTCCAATGAATATCCTCAAGTTCTTAGGATACTCTTCTAGATATTTTGGACTAGGAAATTTTAGCTAGGGCTAGATAAGTGATGCATGTAATGAACTCTTACTTGTCTCACCTCTAAATAGGAAGTACATTTATTTCTTGATATTTATGGAGTGGGTAGGAGATAAATCAGCATTTATAAAAATGTTTTTAAAATAAAGTGCCTTTGAATGGTTTATTGATAAATCTGTGATTGTGAGCATTTAATTTCTTTATATTATTGCCTTATTGTACACAAGAAAAGTTGACATATACTATCACTTCAGCCCAGTGAGTTAAACATGTTAGTAATAGTGTACTAACGCCAGGCAGCTCTCTGGGATCAGAGCAATAGTAACAGTCTATAGAAGTTTCTCCTTGTAAAAGTGTTGTTATGGGTGGACTATTAAGGGATCTTCCAGTCCAGACTCTGAACTTTCAGATGTGAGGAAGAAGGCCTTAAACTGCATGACCCTGCTGCTGGCCTAAATATACAGTGATGGGGATGTGGGGAGATTACCTAGATTCTCTTAGAGTCCTTTAGTCTACACATCTTGGCCTTCTCTTTTCTTCCCTGTGGACACTGCAGATCATTACGTGGCTCTTTGAACCACCTTTGATTGACTTCCACAACCAGAATTCCTGAGGATTGTTGGTCTGGGCAGCCAATTGCCAATTTGTCCTTAAGTATGAGCATAGTTTCCAGCACTATTACTGATCTGTACTCTTCTTAGGTGACCTTTGGTGTTGATAAGGCATGCTTTATGTCATAATAATACCCAGAAATGTCATCTTATCAGAAATATAATACCATTATTGTATGAAATGTTGTTACTGATACTGAAAAAAAATGTCTGAACCTGTGGGCCTTTATGGGAACATGGAGAAACAAAAAGGGAAGTGAATGAGTAATGAACACCCCTCATACAAAAGTAACCCTTCTTACAGTCTTTTGTACAGAAATCTTTTCAACAGCCAAGGTCAGATTGATTTATAAGTAGCATTTATGATTGTGTTAATTTTATTAGCTATTAATGCTATTGTGATTTTATTTGTCAGTCTATTTTATTTTTTGGAGACAGAGTCTTGCTCTGTCACCCTGGCTGGAGTGCAGTGGCATCATCATAGCTCACTGCACCTCAAATTCCTGTGCTCAAGCAATCCTCCTGCCTCAGCATCCCAAGTAACTGGGACTTCAAGCATGGGCCACCATGTCAGTCTATTTTAGATTTGATTTTTATCCCATTGCCTACCACAGTGCCAGGTCTTCATTAAAACTCAGATATTTGATGAATGAATTAATAACAGACTTCTTGCCTTAAAGAGCATTAGGAAAGTAACATACTTTAGCCGTGAAGCTAAGAGTCAAAGAACTCTGGGTTCAATCCCAGGTTTGCCATTTATTTGCAATATGTCCCTCTGTGCTTCAGGTTTTTTTCATTTATTAGATGGGGGAAACCAACTTCATAAGATTATTACGAAGATTAAATGAAACAATGTGTGTGAACCACTTACCATGGTGTTGGGAACATAACATGTTAGTTACCATAGTGAAGACAACTAATGTTGATGATGATGATTGATAAAAGCAGACCCAGGCCAGGTGCAGTGGCGCACATCTGTAATCCTAGCACTTTGGGAAGCTGAGGTGGGAGGATTGCTTGAGGCCAGGAGTTCAAGACCAGCCTGGGAAACACAGCAAGACCTCATCTCTATAAAAAATTAAAAAAATAGCTGAGTGTGGTGGTGTGCCTGTAGTCCTAGCTACTCGGAAGGCTGAGGCAGGGGGATCTCTTGAGCCTAGGAGTTGGAGGTTGCAGTGAGTTATGATCACACTACTGTACTCCGCCTGGGTGATAAAGTGAGACCCTGTCTCTAAAAAAAAAAAAAAAAGATAAAAACAAAAGCAAACTCATCTCTCTCATCTGTTGAAGAACTCTGAGTAACTTCATGAATTGAATAAGATTGTGGGGTTTTAAAATATTTCCTACTTTATCTTTTAGGAAAAAGCAGTTGTTGGGGATGGATCTTTTCCAATTAATAATGTGTGTGTTTGTTGCTTTTCCAGATGTCGGGGGCGAAAAAGTGTTTTTAATCCATGAGTACTGCAGGAAGGCTAAACAGTATCTATAGAATTACCCACAGTATAGCTTGGGGAATCAGACAAAAGGAAGAGAGAATGAGGCCGGGCGCGGTGGCTCACGCCTGTAATCCTAGCACTCTGGGAGGCCGAGGCGGGTGGATTGCTCAAGGTCAGGAGTTCGAGACCAGCCTGAGCGAGACCCCGTCTCTACTAAAAATAGAAAGACATTATATGGACAACTAAAAATCTATATAGAAAAAATTAGCCGGGCATAGTGGCGCATGCCTGTAGTCCCAGCTACTCGGGAGGCTGAGGCAGTAGGATCGCTTGAGCCCAGGAGTCTGAGGTTGCTGTGAGCTAAGCTGACGCCACGGCACTCACTCTAGCCTGGGCAACAAAGTGAGACTCTGTCTCAACAAAAAAAAAAAAAAAAAAAAAAAAAAAAAGGAAGAGAGAATGAAAGAGGAAGATGTGAGAGAGAAAGAGACTGGAAAATATAAGATGCATGTGGAAGGGGGCAGGTGTACAAATGCTGTTAGTAATTGCTTCAGGTGCTATCAATGAAGATGGGTCAGAGTTTCCCTAACCTTGCTTTCAGTTAAGATGACAAAACCCCCTAAAATTTTCCTTACATTTCTGTTTGATAGCCAACTTTTGTTAATGAAGTAGTCATCTTTATCATTACCTATTGAAATATTTTGTGGTTTGATTTTTTAATTTTGATTTTTTAAATTTATGTTATTCTCAGGGTAGGCTGGCGTTTGATTTTAAAAACAGACTGTTAGTCAATTAGTGGATGTAATGAAAAATGACTCACTTAGAATCAGGCATATTTTAGAAGTCCAAAAACTAATCACTCTAGCCCTAAATGGTGATTATTGTTGTTTTGTAAGAGTTTTATGAATTCTTAAAAATGATGTATTCACCAATACTTATTAGTAACTTATTTGGGTTATGCTTGATTATGTGAGATTATGCTTTGGTAATCTGTATAATTAGGTTCAGTGGGCTGACAGAATTTTCTCTTAAAGGAAAAGTATAAATTTATTAGACCACATTGTTATCCTTTAGAGCTGTAGAAAGGAGCAAGATTTAAGTAGCTTCTTTATTTTTCTCATTGAAACTCTTAGCCTGACGTCCTGAACCATTATTTTCCAATTTTATTCTTTCCCTTTTAAAAAAGCAGCCAATCTTTATTTAGAATTATGTGCTACTTGTCACATTAGTCAGCTAGGATTAGGAAAATAATCTAAAGTAAACACTCATCATGAGATATAAGCAAAATGATGATAGCAATAGTGCCTTTTTCTTGATATATTAATCATATTTCAGTCTATTTATGCCATTTTTAAAAGAAAAATAAAGAATAGATGAAACCACAGGTTTCTGTATGCTTGAAACCAGCCATCTCTCTGAAAAAGTTTTAAAAAGTTGGAATTCAGTCCAAATAGTATCTAATGCACTTTTGCTCTATTTAGGGAACTGTGCCAGGGACTCCAGTGGTTTCCAAGTCTGATAAGACTGTTCTTGGGATTTGAGGAGGTTCTGATCAGATTGGTAATAGGAGAGTGTATTGTAAATTTTTAAAACTTCATGTTTCCCTGATGCCTCCAAATTCCCACAAACAGGCTTTGAACACTCTGCCCAGGCAACTAGGTGCACCAGTATGATAAGGCTGGTCCCCGCCACAGGTTCCCTTCTTGCCCTCTGCTGACCGTGACCTAGTGATGTTCGATGAAATTCCTTCATGCCTTTTGCTTGTGTAATCCCACCTATTTCCAGTAAAGGCATTTGCCTACTGGTCCTTGGGTGAGCCAGCCCCCTGGGAGCTCCTCCCATGTGGCCCCCCGCCTGGTGTGCCATGCCTCTGGGACCTGTGAGTATAGTAAATGCTTTAATTTCATATGCCTCTGCAAGTGTAATTTTCACAGCTGTGTTTGAGCGATCCTTTTATACCCCACAAGGGAAACTAACTCCCTCTCCCACTTACAAACAGAGGAGTATAGATAATAAGCTGATTCTTGGTGGGTGTTGCCATCAGCAAAGAAAGGAGAATGTCTAGGCTTTTTGTTTGTTTTGAAGAATGAAGAAGAAAGATATTTTGAGCTTCATGGAAGAAAGATCATTTGAGATGACCCTATATATAAGTATATCATACCATCTATGACATATTCACTGACAAAAAACTGAACCTGAATTTGGTCAAGACCCTAGATTCACCTGCCAATTTGCAGGACATACAAAGAACCAAAGACATATTCTAAATGATGTGGTGGGGATACTACCAGCAAAATCCAGAATGGGGGAAATTCTATAGTACATATGTCTCAGTTTCTTCAGGAAGTAAATTATAAGGGGACAAAAAGGAAAGAGGATGGAGGACCCTATAAATTAAAAGAGATTTAAGAGATGTGTCAACTAAATACAATGTGTGAACCTTGTTTGGATCTTTGTTCAAACAATCAACTGTAAAAGAATTGGGAAATCTAATATTGACTAGATACTTGATATTTAGAAATTGCTCACTTTTTTCAGTATGATAATAGTATAATTATTTTATTTTTAGTCCTTTTAGTGGTTTTCCATGTATGTAATTTATATTTTATATTTCTATATATACATATAAAAAAACATTTTTAGGCTAGGCGTGGTGGCTCATGCCTGTAATCCTAGCACTCTGGGAGGCTGAGGCAGCAGGATCACCTGAGGTCAGGAGTTCCAGACCAGCCTCAGCAAGAGCAAGACCCTGTCTCTACTAAAAATAGAAAGAAATTAGCCAGGCAACTAAAAATAGAAAGAAAAAAAAAATTAGCTGGCCATGGTGGCACACACCTGTAGTCTCAGCTACTCGGGAGGCTGAGGCAGGAGGATCGCTTGAGCCCAGGAATTTGAGGTTGCTGTGAGCTAGGCTGATGCCACGGCACTCTGGCCCAGGCAAGAGAGTGAGACTCTGTCTCAAAAAAAACCAAAAAACAAACAAAAAAAAAATTTTTTAAATGGGTAGGATTACAAGAAGAGTAGATCAAGATACCTGGCAAAGGAATTATTAAAAACTACAAGGTAGATAATATGGATTGGGTTGTGTAATTAAAGTTTGCTCACATAACCGTTTGAGTGTTTTATAAGTTGAAGTGGTTGTTACAGTTCAGTGGCTTCTGAGCACAAAAATAACATGATCAGATCTGTATTTGGGGGAGTTTTATTAAGTAAGGCAATCAGGAGGCTTAGGTAAACATTGAGAGTCTAAAGTAGGATGATTGCTGTGGAAATTTAAAAGAACAAAATCTAATTTGGGGCCCTATTATCTTTCATCTTGGTAATCTCATCTAGAATCCATAGGCCTAAATAAGGGAGAAAAATGGAAGTCAGATATAACTCCAGCATTTGACCCTGAGTGACTGAAAAGATGATGATATAATTAACAGAAATCTTTATTTCTGGAAGAAAAGGTGTCCTGATGGGGACAGTGATGGTTTTAGTTTGGCACATGCTGAAATGGAAGGGTGACCATAGGTTCTGCTTTGCCTGGGGCCGTTTATGCCCATTATCCCAGCATAATTATTATAAGTGCTCTCTTTCACATTCAAAGATGTCCTAGTTTTATATGTTCACAGTAGGACCTGGAGGTACAGCTGGAAGTATAGAACAGAAACCAGGACCAAAAAATCATTTGCATTTATTTCTGAGATATATATTGACCTGGTAGATACAGAGATAAGATAAGAAAGCTGTAGTCTTAGGAGGAAAAAGATATATTGATTATGTAATAAGTGTTTTAATAGATGTGGTGGGAACTTTGGAGAACACAACTAACTTCCTGGCCAGGGGCAAGATAGGTAGAGCAGTGGTCAGGATGGGATTCCCAAAGGAGGTGATTAAAAATAAGTAAAAAGGGAAAGGGAGCCATGCATTTCTTAAAAATAATACTTTTACAAATAGGAATAATGGTTAAAGTAGGAACAATATGTGTCAGGAGGAAAGTGTACAAGAGTGCAGGGAGCAATGGCCATATGGGGCAAATGTGGTGAGAGACTTGATCAGACAGAAGGCGGCCATCAGGTTTGGGAATTCACAGGGGTGGTTGGTGGGGGGTGGGGGTGGCTAAAGAAAGAACCGAACAATGGGGAGGACAAAGGGGCCAACAAAAGATTGCCTGTCAATAGGAAGAAAGCTGGCTAGTCAGCCGGAGTGGCAAAGGGGTGAGAATCAACAATAAGAGGCCACTGCTAAAGTTAAATTTTCAGCCAGGCTGCCACCTGAGGCTGTTTCACATAGCTGCACATATCCATGATGAAAAAATGGTCTTTCTCCATGGTGAAGGTTCTACTTATCAAGCAAGCCTGCAATGACCAGACCTTCTAAGAAAGGAGAAGTGATGGTAGTGGAAACAAGATGTACCCACCTGCTCAGCTGTCTCAGCCAGATCACCTCTATAAGTTAATGAAGTGACTTGCCGTGGCTAGATCAGCCTTCAGCAAGCATGCACATGCAAAATAAAACTTGGGGGGAAAAAAAACACTTTGCTTCAGCCCTTTACCAAGTGGTTTAATGTGTCTCAACCACATTTAGAACAAAGCTCAGAGTTTAAGCTGAATCTCCAGTCACTCTTCAGAAGATAGTAATACCAGATTTAATTTAGGGTACCATGTAGGTATTCTGTGGGCCAGGGCTGATTAATTTAGTGAGTTCATGTATAGTGTGAATTTACAGGATTTAGCCTTAAGTCTGAGAAAAGCTGGCCCGTGACCCAGACTATACAACAGGCAGTTCTAAAGGTATGCCATTAGTGTTAAGGGGAAAACAAATTCTGTTAATCTTTCCTCCTCATCATAACTCCTAAGTAACATTTCTTTCCATTTGACTTGTGTGTCTAAATAAAATGAATTTGGCTCAGTAAGGCTTTCATTTACTTTCATCTAAACACTTTTTCACCAGTGCTCGTTATAAGAATTTTCCCAAGATTGTGAAGTAGATTAATACAAAACTCCCTTTCTAGAACAAAAATGAGGCACCATAAGAGTGGACCCAAGCCATGATAAACTAATAATGCATTTTCCCACACAACCATATGAAATAAATGAGCCTTAGCACAAAAAAAATTGCTCATTAGTCTTTGGTAAAAACTTGGCATTTGGTTTTCTAGGAGGATCTGCACAGTGACTACTTGATTAGTTTGAATGTAGTCAAACTATCATGTTTGTATTTATCATATTAAACTTAATTTGGTTGGTTGTTTGTTTGTTTGTTTGAGACAGAGTCTCTGTTGCCTGGGCTAGAGTTCTATGGCGTCAGCCTAGCTCACAGCAACCTCAAACTCCTGGGCTCAAGCAATCCTCCTGCCTCGGCCTCCCAAGTAGCTGGGACTACAGGCATGTGCCACCATGCCCGGCTAATTTTTTTCTATATATATTTCTAGCTGTACATATAATTTCTTTCTATTTTTAGTAGAGATGGGGTCTCGCTCTTGCTCAGGCTTGTCTCAAACTCCTGAGCTCAAACCATCCGCCCGCCTTGGCCTCCCAGAGTGCTAGGATTATAGGCGTGAGCCACCACGCCTGGCCTTAAACTTAATTTGCAAAGATTTTTGCTATTTCTGCTTCTATGATCAAACACTGTATAGAGTTTATATATTTACATTATATGATATGAGATACCTTATTTGTTCTAATTAAAATAATACCAATCTTTTTCATTATGTGGTGCAAAGAATTAGTTTGCAAATACTATTTAATATTAATAAATCCCTTTGTTGGCACAACTCATTATTGCCTAGATTATATTTTGTCTCTTCAAACATAATTACTTAACATAATACCTATTTCATTATTATTTAGTTTGAAAAGCAAGTACTAGTTTTGTTTCACAACATCACTGATCAAGGGAAGTATTCTGCTGCCGGCAAGAATTATCTGCTTTAACAGACATTAGAGATGGATTATAAGCTGTGCTCAGTGGGCTCACAGCACTTGGGGAGGCTGAAGTGGGAGGATTGCTTGAGGCCAGGCGTTGGAGACCTTGGCAAATAGCAAGACCCCTGTCTTTACAAAAAAGAAAAGAAAATTAGCTAGGTGTGGTGGCAGGTACCTGTAGTCCCACCTACTCAGGAGGCTGAGGTGGGAGGATTGCTTGAGCCCAGGAGTTTGAGATTGCACTGAGCTGTGATTGTGCCACTGCATTCCAGTCTGGGTGACAGAACAAGACTCTGTCTCTAAAAAAAAAAAAATGCACTAGAAGAATATGGCTTACATGATATGTTTATTTCAGGCAATGTTCAGTAGCAAAAAGTTTTAATACAGTGATGAACAGAGTGATTGGAGAGGAAGGAGGTAGGGGGGAGACATATTTGAGATGTAATGCTTGATTTAGTTAATTTCAATGAAACCACTTAAGTTACATCATTTAAAAATTCAGCAAATATTTATTTGTTATATGTGTGGTGTTGGGAAAATGGTGATGACAAAGTGGGTACAACAGAGCTTTCAGCCTAGTTTTTATTTTGTATACTGCAATGGGGGTAATCATGCTAAAACCTTTTTTGTATTTCTATTTCCAGTTACGTTCCAAGTGAAATTTTGCTTACATAATCTCTCCATGAGTAAAATATACAATTTAATATATGTAAATATGTATTTTTAAGTGCCATTACCATGAATTACTAATATATGTGTTAATATTTAACTGTCTTTGTATTCTTTCTTGAGGGTAAAATGACTAAAATACTTATTACAATTTGCTTCTAAGTTTTATTTAACTCATTTGTTCTATGTTGTTTAACTGTGCATATCTAAACATGAATGCAATTTTGCCAGTTGATTATAGAGATTATAGTGTGATACTAACTCTTGCTTTTAAAATAAAAATGTTTTTGTCAGATGACTTGCAGGGTGCACAGTCAGAAATTGAGGCAAAACAAGAAATTCAGCATCTCCGCAAGGAATTGATCGAAGCCCAGGAGCTAGCTAGAGCAAGTAAACAAAAATGCTTTGAACTTCAAGGTGAGATCAAGATTACTTTGATTCCTTAGGGGAATGTGTGGAAGCAGCATGATATAATTCGATGGCCCCAAACTTGGAGACCAGAGGCATAATATCTTGTTCCAGATCCACAAATTTATTAGATATGTGATCTTGGGACATTCACTTGACCTCTCTAAACTTATGTTTTAGAGCAGCAAAATAAAGAGAGATACGGTTAGTCTACTTTCCCATTATTGATGTGAAGATCAAGTAGGATCTCTACCAATGAAAGATCTTAGTAGTTAATTACATATTAAGTACAAGAAAAAGTAAAAACATAAATTTCTAAGTTTCCTGTGATTTTATAGTGTATTCATCAGCAAATGAGAGGAACCAGGCAAGATTATGGTATAGAATCTTCTAATGTCCTGGGTACTTTCTTTTATCACTTATCTGTAGTGTCCTAAGCCAGTAGAGTCTGTGCGATTCTTTAGAGCTTACATTTCTGTATCATTCACAGTATGCTGTCAGTTAGCATTTTAGAGAGTCTTACAATGAGGAGAAAGTGAATAGCCTCATGTTCTCTAAGATGGCCTTCCCTACCAGAAGGAAGATTCACATCCCAGGAGGGAACTGGGAACTTCTTGTTACTACTTCTTTCCTTTCCTGCTTCTTGAAGAAATTAGAATTGGTATTCATTAATTTGAACTTTTTGGAGAGTCCAGGCTAATATATTTAATTACAATGAGAAAATTTTTATTAAGCAGTCAGCAGTTATTTAGTTCAGTGCTTACTGTGTGCTCAACAGTAAACATTAGGATTTTAAGTCTGTTTTTAAAAATTCAAGCCCAAAATGCTGATTAGCAATTATCAACAATGCTTCTTATGTGAAGAATACCATATATGTTCTTAGCGATACAAGGACTGGAAAACTCCACTACTCAATTGAATAGATTTATTACTTGCTACTGTTTTGTGTTACTAAAATCTTTAAACTATCTAACTACTCATACTGATAATACTTATTGCCTAACTTTTGTTTCTTTCAGTAAGCTTTAGGAGAGAACTTCTGAGAAATTTCTAGCTGCTCAATTCCAAATACTTTCATTAACTCACAAAATATTAATAGATATATTGTGTTTTCACTTTTAGCTCTTTTGGAAGAAGAAAGAAAAGCTTATCGAAATCAAGTTGAGGAATCCACTAAACAAATACAGGTTCTTCAAGGTATGGAGAACCAAGGCTGTTTGAGATTGTTATTGTTTGTTTTTAATGATCTAAAAGGAATGGAAAGTAAAAATGCAGAGGGTCCCCATTTTTCATGGCTTTGGTTCTTCCTAGAACCTCACATTATAACTGGTTTTTTGGTGGAACTTAATTTTCTTAAGAAGAGAAAAGGGAAGATTCTCCAATACTCCAGTATTAGATACTTATAGTGGAAAGAGCAGGGTTGAAGATTTGGATTTGATAATCACTCTCTGGGTTATCTTGTGAGTTACTACAGAGAGGGCCTTTGGATAGAAAATTTATTTGAACTGCTTTGTGCTCAGCACTTTTAGCTTGCTGATACCTAATGCTCAAAACACACTTGCACTACAATAAAAATTATATACCACATGATATAGAATAATGGTCTCTGTATCACCTTCATTGGTGAGAGCTGCTTTTCATATCCACCATTTTGCTATTTTTGGCGGGGGGGTGGGGGGGGGGTCTGGGCTATTGCAAGGTCATTACAGAAATGACCAGAAAAACCTTTGCCTGTCAAGTGTTTACTTCAAGCTGGAGCTCCTAGTACTGTGAAGCTATATTTGTGAGATACTCCAGGAGAGGTCTTTCTTTCCCATGCCATTATAAAATTCCTAAAGCAAAATTAATTTGCCTTCATTGTCAAAGAAAGAACCAATGTTATTTAGAGGTAGGGTGGGAAGGAATTATAAATAGACATGTAATCACAGTTCAGAAGAGAAGGGAAGTCCTTGTGTAAGGCGTATGGTATTTGTCCAAAAATATTCCAGAGAAAAACTAGTCTTTGGGGACTTCTTTTCTTATTTTGGGAGTGGGACATTTGAATTATTAAAAATTTAGTATCACATTATGGTCAAATTAGAATTTCTGGTATAGATCATATGTGTTTTTAAATTGAAAACTCTTTAAACTGTTAGTGTAGTTTAATGCCATTATCTATTAGTTTATATAAATATCACTTGAATCTGTATTTCCATCTTGTACTGTATATGGGCAGTTTTCCCTAAAGGTTCTGTGACATAGTGCTGCCTTTTGTCTTAGAGCTGTCTTGCCCAGGCGTCATTGAGTGCCCTCTAGCGCCAGCATATGTATTTCAGGACATCATCAACAAGTCTGTGGTCAACTTATCTCTGGACATTGTGCCATTTCAGATTTTGAGCCTGTTACCTCTCAATCCTTCCTACAAACTTAAAGGGTACCATTTTAAATGTTTATTTATGTGACAACCTCCCCCTCTCTGAGCCCTAAATCCTCTTATAATTAATTAATTATTCTCCCTTGGAACTTTTTCTGTCTGTAATTTCTTTGTGTTATGGTAAACAAGGCTAGTATTCTAGTTCTGCACCAGGTATGATTTTATACAGATTGTTTCCAGTTTGGGTCACGAGAGCACAAGACCAGATCTTTTAAAAATACATATACCTCTTCAATTAGGCAGTATTTGTTGATTTTATCAACTCATTAATCCAACCAATAATTCTTGAGTATTTACTTTGTCAGGTATTAGGGAAAGAATAGTCAGCAAAAGCAAAAGCCCTGCGCAAATGAGGTGTACAGTCTAGTGGAAAAGATAGACAATAAGCAAATAAATATATATGATATCTAATAAGAGCTTTGAAAGAAAATAAAGCAGAGTAAAGGGCCAGAGAACGCTTAGAGGACTGTTTTTTTAGATAAATTATTAAAGGCCTCTTTAAGGAATTGATATTTAAACAGAAAAATTAATCAAGAACATCAAATGCTTAATGTTTACCATTTGGCCAAGCAATTCTACATGTAAGTTTCACACTAGGAAAATAATCAGGACTGCATTATGAGCAATATTGTATATAGTAATTAAACATAGAACAGCCTAATATGTGTAAAATAAGGGATTGGTCAAATAAGTTATAGTATAACTATTATTTGTTGAAAGATTTCTGTCAACATGAGGATAGAGAACACTATATATATTGTGATAAATCCCTATTTAATGTTTATTTTTATATGTGTTTAAATGCATAGGAAAAAATCTAGAAGAATAAATACCAAAATGTTAGAAACAGTTTTCTCTGTGTTGGGGAAATAAAAATCACTTTGGTTTTTTCTCTTTAGTTATCTGTATTTTGACATTTTCCTGCTTAGATAATTTAAGCAACAGCTCTGACAGCTTGGGCTATGCAGTAGCTACAATCTTGTATGAGCGATTCTTTTATTCCTAACTCCTATGGGTTAAGAAAATGATGGGTAAATATACTTTTGTAGCCCAACTGCAGAGGCTGCACATGGATATTGACAGTCTCCGGGAGGAGAAGGACAGTGAAATCACAAGCACTAGAGATGAACTGCTTAGTGCCCGAGATGAAATTTTGCTCCTTCATCAAGCAGCAGAAAAGGTTGCCTCTGAGCGGGACACAGACATTGCTTCTTTACAAGAAGAGCTTAAGAAGGTGCGAGCTGAGCTTGAGCGGTGGAGGAAAGCAGCATCTGAATATGAGAAGGAAATCACAAGCCTGCAAAACAGTTTTCAGCTTCGATGTCAACAGTGTGAGGACCAGCAGAGAGAAGAAGCAACAAGGTTGCGAGGTAAATGTATATTTTACATGAAGCTCTTAACTTTTGGCAGTGATAACTTTTGTTTTTATTCCTGTTCCTTTCACACGTGAGGAGATAACTTCTTGTACAAAATGACCATGCAGGCTTTTTTTTCTTGATAGCAATCGGTTATATAAAACATGGTTTCTATACTGGGCTGAAAACACATTGTTCAGATCTTCAAGTTCCACAATAAATTGTTTTTAAATTTTACAGTTTTATATTTTGTTTAAATACTATTAAAAATTATTTGTCTTATAAAAGTGAAGTGGAAGAAAGTACTACTCAAGTTCAAGATGATAGAACTTCCTTGAGGTATAGATGCAAAGTGACAGGAATCAAAGAATAACCATGTAAAATCTATAAGCTTTTAAGTCAGGGGGTGGTGATTATTTAGTATGTTCTTCTCTGAATTATTTCCTTTTATTATTTGAATTATTTTAGAAGTTATATTCCTATATTAAAAGTATGTTTTGGGACTGTTTCAGGTGAACTAGAGAAATTGAGAAAGGAATGGAATGTATTGGAAACTGAATGCCGTTCTCTAAAAAAGGAAAATGTTTTACTGTCATCAGAACTGCAGCGGCAAGAGAAAGAATTACACAAGTATGCAAGAACTCTCTCTTTTTTAGCTTCAAAATATTTCTTTATCTTAAATTTTCATCTAATTTAAATTGAATTTTGATATTTAAATACCTTATAGGAGCAAAATGTTCAGCCAGACTGTTTGGCTATTTGGCAGGTTAACCACACTAAATAAATACTTCAACATTTTTTTTTCTGCTGCCACCATCATCCTACATGTCCTTTCCTTGTACTCAAGCAACAGATTCATTAAAGGCCCCCTCCCCCCTAAAAAAAATCCTAAGCAAATACCAAAGGCCTATAATTAGTAGTTGAACTTCCCCTATAAACTAATTAATAAATTTCAAATACAAATTGTTTTTCTTTCACACCAGTGATCCCTTCTGTTAGTAAGGGTGACCAGGAAGTGACTTTAATAAACAATTTGTACTACCAAAAGATAAAATTCAGCTTCTGAATTTCAAACAAGGTTATATGAAGAATAATAATTTATAAAATCAAAAAATTCTCTAAAACCAGTTAAATCTTTCTAGTATCCAGTCCCTTATAAGCAAACCAATGAATGCATTGGATTTATTCCAGTAAATTTCTTAGAATCCTGTTTTTAAACCAACATTTGTCATATTTAAATTTAAAATTGGTTTAGTCTTAAAAATTTAGTCTATTCCATATTTTTATTTTTTAAAACAATGTTTATGTTCTTATTCAGAATATGAAAGTAGCCCATGTTTCCTACTGAATCCACTCTTAATTCATCCCAGCTCCCTCTCCTCAAATATACCAAAAATGAGGGTCATTACTCTCTTGTTAGCCTTGTGTTTACATTCCTAGAGAGCATTGAGGTTAGCAAAACTCAATAATTTAAGGTCAGTTCCCATAGAAGACAAGCTTTAGGGGAAAATAATAAGAAACAAGACTAGATATATCAGACGATGATAAGCTTCATTATCTGTTTAGAAAAACAAATTGTAATGTGGATTTACGTTTAAAAAAATTAACTCACTGAAAGAACAAGATGTGCTGGTTTATTCTCTAAAACCCTTTCTTACGATACCTTGTGTTCTCAATACAAATATCCATAAAGTGCTTTTATTTTCTCTTCTAGTGTCATAACTTTCCTTAGTCTTTTCATACATTTTATTTGTATTACTTTTTGAATGTGAAGAAATAATTCATAAAAAAGAATAAAAACAAATGTGTGTTTATAACATGTAAAAGTTTGTAAAAGCAATTCCAAAATATGAATAGGACAAAATAAAGGCCAAAAAACAAATACACATATACACAAACATACACACACACACATACACACACACACGCATTAAGGAGTGTACTGATTATCTATGTAACAGCACATTTGACTAAATTGTTATAAAGTACATGTAAGATAATGGTGCAGATACCCAAGTTCTTTACATTTGGAATACGTTAGGATCTTAGTGAATCCACTTAGTTTGGTATTCTATCAAGCAATAAATACCAATGTTTGATTACCAGCGTTGATTGTCTTCATTATTTTTGTTTTGAAATTAATTTATATTTTAAAGATTCAGACTAGATCTTTTATTTTTGACATGTGATGAATTAGAATCTGGCAGATTGTTAAATACTGTTTTTAAGTTACTTCAAATTTGTTTAGGTGTTGAAAAGCAAGCCTACAAACTCCCTGTGATGTGAGTAGAACCATGTGGTTTAAAAATACTAAGTTCTGGAAAGATTATCTTAGATCATTGGTCAAGTCATCTGCCTAAACTCACATAAAGTATTTGAGGCAGATTCATTCTGTTTCTTAAACTTTTCTGGTGCAGTAGTTTTCTGAATTTACTTAGTAAGCCTCCCTAGCATTTTAAATAGTATTTAGCAGCTAGTCTTCCTTTACAGGGTCTTATGTGCCATTTAATTCCTAGCTGTATTTGCCTGGCAACAGCAGACCCACCCCTAAGAATCTTCATATAATACAACAAGGATGGGATTTATACTCTGTGGTACCTCAGTTACAAGTATTGAGTCTGATCCTTGAATGATCCATTCTGGAAGATGTAAAACTGTCACCTTGAAAAACTTTGTACTCCTTTAGCTATTTAAGGGAGCCAAATTCTCTAACGCAGGTATACTCTACAGGTCTTTTGTTCTCTATTGTCTGTGACGTAGAAGAAGGAATTGAACAAGGAATTTTTTTATTCATGCATATCAAGCTGTTGTAAATCATATGTACATCAGATTGTTTTTACATCAAGTTATAAAAGTTTTCATAGAATTTAAGCTGGAGAACAGCCTCAGAAATTATTGAGTTCAACCCTCTTGTTTGACAGTGGAGGGCCCTGAGACTCTCCTTTTATTATTTGTGTCTATTTCACAGGGTGCCTGGGACAGATCTAAGAACTCAGGAAATGTTAACTCAAAGAATAAAATGTGCCAGTTAAGTAACTTGCTCAACATCCCACAGTTAAATAGTAGGAGGACTAGGGTCTAGATCCCAGCCTCCTAGTCCTTTGTCTTATGCTTTTTCCCCCAATTTGATGTGTCTTCTCATTTGAGCAGGTTTATCTTATTTGAGTGGGCAGTGGCTCCTAAACTTTTAAGTTTCTGACCACCATGCTATTTGTCAAGTACTGCACTTACAAGAAAATAGTTGAAATATGTTTATTCTTTTCCTATAGAAGACCTACACTGAATCTTTTTATGATATAATTAATATAATTTGATACAAAAAAATATACAGTGAATCACCTCCTGCTTCTATTTTTTAAATTTCAACTTTTATGTGTATTTGATAGGATAGTTTTACTTGCAGTTTTTAGTGCTTTAATGCTTTTTGCTTATTGAAAATATCTCATTCATTTTTACTTTTTTTCCCTCCTCCGAAATCCATTCTATCCCTCCTAGTGAAATGCATAAGAAATTGGACTCCCTGCCTGCTGTGTCCATTTTCTACCTGTGAATAACTATCTATCTGTCAATATTTATGTTACAGTTCTCAGAAGCAGAGTTTAGAGCTTACCAGTGATCTCAGCATCCTTCAGATGACTAGAAAAGAGCTTGAGAATCAAATGGGATCCTTGAAAGAACAGCATCTTCGGGATTCAGCTGATTTAAAAACTCTTCTCAGTAAGGCTGAAAACCAAGCAAAGGATGTACAGAAAGAGGTAAAGGGAAAAGACATTATGAGCCCAATTATGGTTGGACTTAAAGCCAAAAGCAAATCAGATATTCATGCTAGTTAGAAATAAAAGGAAGCAGAAGTCACATTACCTGTCACAAAGTTGATACTTGGAACATCCTGCTTGGTGATTTCTAGCTGTGTATCAAGGTCCATATATAGCGAATTCATCAGTAGTAGGGTTGATCTCAAAAATATAAATATACAAAATTACACTTTAATTTTTCTCTACCAATTAGTTGACCTACGTGAGAAGCCCTTTGTACCAGAACACTTGATCCACTGTTTATATTTCAAAGAGTATCCTATTTAACCTAGAATACTTTTGGGAAGTAAACTGGGGCCATACTATAATACTATCTGAACCCTTCAGGTGAAATTGGCCTGAAAAGTTACTTAAAATTCACCTCACAGCCAGCCAACCAAACACATCTTCTATGACCTTGTACTTTCTCTCCTTCTACCTCCTTTTCCCCTTCTTCACAAAATATGCATGCTCACTTTTCGTGTCATTTTGCTTAAAACCTTGACTTAGGTGGCTTTTTAAAAAATCACGTTAAAAATGATGAGTATTAACTTTGGAACAGAGACTCTGCCCAACTTCTTCCTGAGTAAGGCAGGTCTAGAGCCTTGAAGTGACAGCAGGGCAGTAAGTGCTGCATTCAATCCTGCTGGCCTCATACCACTCCCTGCATTGACTCATGCCTGGCCAGCTCAGGAGATAGTGAAGGCTGATACAATTTGATCTACTAATCAGAGACCACCTCAGTTGTACAGTCTCTTAAAAGGATTCTTGGTCTGGCACAGTGGCTCATGCCTGTAATCCCAGCACTTTGGGAGCCCAAGGTGGGAGGATCACTTGAAGCCAGGAGTTCAAGACCAGCCTGGGGAACATAGTGAGACCTTGTCTCTACACACACACACACACACACACACACACACGCACACAAAAATTAGTTGGGCATGGTAGCGTGTACCTGTAGTCTCAGCTACTTGGGAGGCTGAAGGTGGGAGTATCACTCATGCCCAGGAGAGGTTATAGTGAGGTATGATCATGCCCCACTGTACTCCAGCCTGGGTGACAGAGTGAGACTCTGTCTCTTTAAAAAAATAAATAAATTTTAAAAAGAAGAGTTCTTTATAAATTAGAAGGAAGTTGAAGAAAACTTTTAGTCTTTAATAGTGAATTTTCCCAAAATTGTTTTTAGATTTACTTGATCAATGCAGTATTTCTTTGCACTTTCCTTATAGTATCTTGAATTTGGAAATGATTGTTGTTCTTCTGTCTTTATGTTTGTTCCTAAAGAAAAAAAATACTGTAACATTTTATATTTTCTTGTGGACATATGGATTTTGTAATATGTTCGTTTTTACCTTGCTAAGGTTATATGTTTTAGGAGAAATCTCATTTTATTTGGTTGGAACACAAGTTTTGTGCCAAAGTAAATATCTTAGTATTGATACTGTAAGCACTTTGTGTCCTTCCAGTCCATATGCCATAATCGTTTCAAAATCTGGGAAGAATGCTGTGGTTGGAAGATGATTCTGTTGTATGTTACTATGAATGCATTGGCCATTTTGTTGCATTATTTGTTTGCCTGTTTTTGGTCACTGAGTAATCAGTGCAAAATGCTATTTCCATGAATGGCAGTGGCATGTTGTCACAGCATCTCAATTGTTGACAGTCTTGGATTGCATTAAATGCAGCACATTTAAAAATATGTCTGATCTTGTCAATATGTTTCTTTTCTGTTTTCTTGTTTACTGTTATCCATTGTGAAATGATGTGTAGTCATCATACTCCTTTGTAATGTGTAATTGCTCTCTCTGTTTGTCCTGATGTCAACATATTAGATACTAGTCTATAACTAAAATGTTCTTTAATGAGGTTCTTATTTCTGTGTAATCCACGCAAATGAGTTATTACCTTTTATTAATGCGCATATATTCCCCTTCAACATTTCCCCTTTGTTCTCCTTTCTCTCATAGAATCATGCTTAATATACACAGTATCTGATTGTGTATCTTCAGCACCATAACAGGCTAGTACAAGCTAAGCAAGTCCAGATACCATTTTTATGAAGACTAACCAAAGTGTTGGTAATATTGTGCGGTATTTCCCTCTTAATCAGGACTGAGCTCATTTCTCACCTCAAAGTTAGAAAGCAAGATAGAGCAAAAATGGTATCCAAGCAAGGTATGACACTAAGGCTACAGAAGGTGACCTTTGTTCCACTAATTAAATTTTTTATATGCGGCAGCTTTTATATGAGCATTTAACAAAGAAAAAGTACGTAAGAAAAGTACATTTTAATCCTCAGTATTAAGGGAAAATAAAGATATATCATCTTTATATTTGACTTTAGAAAGCATCTATATATTTTCATTCAGTAGGACTATCTGTAATTTAAGAATTTGTAAAACATCGAGCACACAAGTCCACCCTGCTAAGACTGACTCAAGAAAGTTGTTTGGGCCGGGTATGGTGGCTCACACCTATAATCCTAGCACTTTGGGAGGCAGAGGTGGGAGAATTGTTTGAGGCCAGAAGTTGACCAGCCTGAGCAACATATTGAGACCGTGTCTCTACAAAAAATAGAAAAATTAGCAAGGCATGGTGATCCATGCCTGCAGTCCCAGCTACTCGAGAATCTGAGGCAGGAGGATTGCTTGAGCCCAGGAGCTGGAGGCTACAGTGGGCTATGACAATGGCACTATACTTTTTAGCCCAAGCAACAGAGTGAAGCTCTGTCTCAAAGAAAAGAAAAAGAAAGTTGTTTGGCTTCACCATCTGCCATGAAGCCAGAGTCCTTCCCACCGCACTCACATGCTGGAGGTAAGCAGCAGGATCTTCCTGACTGAGCTGCCTTCCTGTGGTTCTGCTTCACGACTCCTGGAGTGGAGAAATGCTTAAGTGCTTTGGTACAAAGGGCAGGCTGGATGTAACAATGGTGGAAAAGAAAAGTAAGGGAAAGTTTTGGTCAACAAAGCACTTTTTACTTATTCTTTGTTAGTCGTTGTTAATCAGATCATGGATCAATGAGAATTGATTATGTTCTAAGGTACAGAAACTGGGTACACTGACTTTGCTTTTGCAGCATGCCAGTAATCTTCTGAAATGAAATCCACACATTCTCACATCAGCTGAAAAAAGCTGTCATAATGCCCGTGAATCTTACTCCTTCAATCACTGGTGTAGTACCCAGGCTCGTTCTGGGAACGTTGTTAGGTAATAGGGAGTTTCTTTCATATTTTACCTCCTTCTGTGTACTCACATCTTTCTTCCGCCTTTCTGGTGACTCCTATGTTGACCCTAACCCCCCTGCTCCCATTTCTCCTGTCTGATGTTTTTGTACATTTACATTCTTAATATTTATCTTTGTTAAGCATAATGATGAGCTCCTAATTAGTCACTCCAAGATATTTGTGTTTTTCAGAAGCACCATCATAAAGGTGTCCTTTATTGAGGAATTTCTAGGATATAAGTAGAGAGGAACCAGAAACTTTCCAGTCTCACAGGCTATATTTAGGGAAGAGGAGGAAGCTTTCTAGTATGCCATACTCGTGGTATATTTATTTTATATTCAGTTCTATCTTTCTGTCTTTCTTCTGAAACCTTCAGAGATGGCAAAGTGGGTCAGCAGAGGCGGAGACAAAGGCACAGCCAGCCGCAGAACAATCTCTGCTCTTTGACTGGAAGCCCAGCTTGCATGTAAGATGCAATATGTAGAAGTGGAACCAGTTGCCTGGGGCCATTTAAAGTAGGGCCAAACCACACTATGTTTCACATTGGTCTCACCTATGTTCAAGAAGTAGCTAGTCTATCTGAAAATCAAATTATATACAGTATACTGTTTTCCAGAGCAGGAAATGGCATGTTTCACTATAGAAAAAATTTCTATCAGAAACATTTTTTAAAATTATTTTTAATTGATGCTTGTAAGTTTTAAGTGGAGAAATAGAAATGTCCCCGTTTGTGGTGGGTAGTTTAGATACATTTCTTTGCTTCATTTGCCTAGAAAATTCACTTACCCCCGAACACTGTAATACCCAGTGATACTAGAGGTGAAGGGAAACCTATTGGCAGTTGATACTTTTTACTTCAAGACTGAAATAGATTGGCTGACATTGCTTACCATGATATAAACTCAGGCTTCCTAGCATTGCCATTCAATTAGACTATGGAATTTTTCTTCATCTGCTCTTCTTTCGCTCAGTTTGAAAGTTTCTTTTTCTCCTATAACTCACTTGGTGGAAAAAGTGACCCATTATATTAGAAACAGATGACAAAATGGTGACTTCTGTTAATTTTTAATTTTTAACTCCAAGGCCAGAAAATTCCTTCATAGAATCAAGTAAACGTTAAAGACTTCTTGTTGTGAGTGCATATGATTCTTATCCTCCTTATAACAAAAAGGCTTGACTTTGGTGTTCCTGGTGACTAAGTAGGGTCTGGTGTATAAGCCTGACTAGAACCATAACTTCATACCCATTTTAAGTTGAGTCTGCACACTTTTTTTTCTTTGCCTTTAGTATGAAAAGACACAGACTGTACTCACAGAACTGAAGTTGAAGTTTGAAATGACTGAGCAGGAAAAGCAATCAATCACAGATGAGCTCAAACAATGTAAAGACAACCTGAAGCTGCTCCGAGAGAAAGGAAATAATGTAAGTCTTTGCAAACTTGGCTTAGCTTTGATTGAGAGGCAGGTGAGAGATTTGAAATTGATTTTCAGAGGACTTTATTACTGATTTGGGAGGCTAATGGTACACATGAAGTAAGCTTTTCATTATGAAATTCTATGATGGAATCATTGTGCAGTCAAGTTTTTGAGTAATATTAATAATTTGCCCCTTTAACCTGTGCTCCTAGAAAAGCCTGAGGATTGTCTGGAGAAAGAGCCTTGTTTGCAATAAAACAGCTTACCTAACAACTATCAGCTTTTCCCAGATGAGTCTAAAGCTCTGTCACTAAGTCATCATCTGGCTCATGTTTCTCCCTTGCTGGGAAAGGAAGCACTATACCACCAGGGATGCATTTAAAAGAGAGTAGTACATATTGCTCTTTAGCATTTGGCTGTATCAAAAAAATGGAGACTTAATTATGGTTTTCATTTTATACTAGTAATGTTCACTAAGGCACATTTCTAAAAAGCTTAGTGTCTCTTTGACATCCTGTAAATATTAGAAAATATTTGGTGAGTTTCCATAGGGCTTTTTGAATGTGTGTGTGTGAGAGAGAGACAGAGAGAGAGAGAAAATAGAAAGGGGGAGGAGGGAGAGAGAGAGTGGAACATTTTTGGTATAAATTAAGTTTAATAATATTTATTTGTTTTTCATTTGCTAGAAAGGCAGATGGTCTTTAAAAAAATGTTATACTAAATAAATGTTGTGTTGTACGTTTTGGTGATCATTACCTTTGTGGGCCTTAACAGATGGATGTTTAGTGTGGTTGATTGTGCTCTGACTTATTTCAAACCCCTGTCATGGCTTGGACACTGCAGTATGCGTGAGCCACATGCTTCCTATGGAGGAAAGCACTCTGCTTAACTCGCAGCACAAGTACAAGAGTGACGTTGCATGGCCATCCAGTTACTAGTTGCTCACAGAATGCTCATGAGTTGTGTCCAACTGTCCTTTGCTAAAGAAAGTCTTAGTTTTTAGACACTAAAGGCTTGCTGCTTTAAGTAGAAGCCTTTTAGAAGTGGATGAATTGAGTGTGGAGGCTTTATGCTAAGCAAAAATGGATTGCATTTATTTTTGAAAATGTCAATTACAGAACTCTTCTAAAATCAGATCATAATTGTTTGGTTACTTCTCTCTTTTGTGCTAATTCATATTCCTCTGATTATGGAATTTCAGTCCACTTCCTGCTAAATTAACCCATTGAAGACATCTAGCATAATCAGAATGGATCCCTCTGTACTATTTAGAACATTTTCAAAAGTAACCTTGCTATTATTTATTTATAGTTACCATTCACCTTAGGGGTGAATTTCCTTTTTGTGTGATGTTGTACTTATGGTACCAAAATTTTACTCTGTAATAACTCATTGTAGTAATTCCCTTCCAATTTCAAAAATTAATATATTCTGATAACATAAATGAAAGCCCTGAGACTCAGCTGCCTGTCTTTATATGCCAGATCTTTATCATACATTGTGTCAGATCTGTTGCCTGATTTAGGAAGCACACATTATCACAGGGCATTTATTTTTAAGCAATACCATCTCATAAGCAAAAGAGTTTTGGTTGGAGGGGAATAAAAAGATTTTGTTGGAAGGATAAAATAAACCTTAGCCATTGCCAGGGAATTACATTGTCAAATAATGGACTCCAGGTGTGGAACAAAAATAATGTACTATAAAGCATCCGTTGGTGAAGTGTTGTCATTGCTCTGTCCTAATGTGCTACATTTCATTAGGGTCTTAGGGACACCCACATTGCCCGTTGCCTCCAGCTGTTCCTTTTAAACCGATAGTTCGCCACCTTACATACCACAGTACATCATTCTGGATTGTGCTAGATGTCTTTAAAATATTTGAATCAGTGCAGAACCTGAGTGGTATACTTCTATTACTTTAGTCTTCCTTCCTTCCCTCCCACCCCCCTGGGGTCTAAATCATCTTATCTGATTATTTTCATAGCATAAAATGATTTTAATATCCCTTCCCTTCTTTAGCCTTCCATATTACAACCCGTCCCAGCCGTATTCATCGGCCTATTCCTGGCTTTCCTGTTTTGGTGTTTCGGTCCATTGTGGTAGAGAAAGGTACAAGCACTACTGTTGAGTCCTTGTCTGTTTGTCCCCGTCACCTGTTTGTGCCATATTTGTAATATAGTGCATGGCAAAAACACACAGGTATTTTGTTACCTGAAGCAAACCCTTCATTTAGTATGCCATGTATTTGTGTCATACCAATGAACTGAATAGTCAACTAATCACGTAACATTTTGTCTTGTTTCCTTTGTAGTAATGCTAACCATGAATTAATTCCAACCTAACCAGTTGTTAATATGCTTCCTTTAACTGAGTCTTTATCTCTAGCAAACTGGAGTAAACTATGAATTTCTACGTTAATACTCCCCTTCCTAATTATGTGTTTAATCAGATTTCAATGAGAAATGAAGAGTTTGCCTCTCTGAAGTTTTCAGCCAGCTTTCTTCCCTGTCCTTCCACCCTCTCCCTTCTGTAATGTAGAGTTTGTTTTAACCCTATGCCTGTTTATACTCTGGCTATGAAGATGAAAAAGAATGAGATTAGCATAATGAACCATTGGCTGGCAGCCTCAACCCCTATATGCACTTGTGAGAGTGCAAACCTATCCCATATCTTTCTGAGCCCTGATCTGCAACAACAGAATCTTTCTTTAAAACCCAACTTTCTCAATCAGACTCTCAGAACACAAGTGAAAATAAAAGCGTCAACTAAAGTCAGTTTATATTATAAAGCCCTCTGAAAGTCAACAGGGAACAGCCCATCCATGCTTGCCTCTAATTGGCATGCACGTTAGTAGAACATATGAGCTGATCACATGGCTTTCAGACAGGCAGGATCCCTAATGTTACTTCCCCATCTTGACCCCCATCTGATTTTGTCTTCTATGCTTTCAAGTTAGAGGATCAAAACCTAGACCATTTTCTTTCTATCACCTTAGCCACCAGTCCCTGGTATAAAATATCCCAACATGTGGGAGTCTGGTTTTCTTCAGGAAATAAACATGTTAGGCAGAAACATACTACAGGCATCTATATACCTCAGTTATATTGCAATATATGGATACGGGAGTAAATAACGCAGGTGGAGCCCAGAGGATTTCTTAGAAGTCACTATGTGGTTTCAACTGTAACAAAGTTGAAAACTGCCCAGGACTTTCCTGGCATGTATTAGGCTTCCAAATGGTGGTCCTGCTTTTATGGCTATCCTCATACCTGTACTCCCTCACTTTTTTTTTTTTTCTTTTCTCTTTAAACTTTATTCTTACGAAACAAAAATGAGATTTTTCCAATATTCGGTTAAGTATTCAGGACACCCTGGAACCAAGGGGTTAGTAGGTATGAAAAGAGAGGGGAGAATGTGATATTGACTCTTGGTTTCTTTCCACACAGAAACCCTGGCCCTGGATGCCCATGTTGGCTGCCCTGGTTGCGGTGACAGCCATCGTGCTGTATGTGCCAGGTTTGGCCAGAGCTTCTCCATGAGAGTGTTCCTTGAGTCTGTACACCGTCCTCCCTCTAGAAGCTGGCATCACACTCATGCTGGGGACAAACAGAACCATTTTCTTCCTTTTTACCTCTTAAAACAGCAGAAGTACAAGAATACAGCTGTAGGGTCATTGCTTTAAATAATATAAAATGTATCTGTCTATAAAGAGGATATAAAATTGTGACTTTATTCTACTGTAAGCAATAATTTGCTTGCAGTTTTTCATGTAATTTTTAAATTAGTATGTTGAGATTCTGAATATTATGGTGGCCTAAAGTAGGCTTCTTGGTACACCAAGTTATTTATAACATTAAATTTATGAGTATTTTACTCTGAATTATGACGGCCAGATAATTCATTTTTCTGATTCGATAACTACCCAAACCAAACAACCAGTACATACATGGGAAGAGAGGCCCTGTGTGCTCAGTGCCTATCAGTTTGAAATATATACACCTATATAGATATATTTTTTACATATTTACGCCATTTTTACTTGTTATAAAACCACTGAGCTATTGGGAACAAGACTTAGAGACAATTATTTGCGTGAATTTTTTTTTTTTTAAGAAAAAATACATTGGGAAAATATTCTGTTATAGTGATAATTTGGGGAATATGTGCACGCTTGTTCAGCCTTAATGTGACTTGAAGATGTGGAGGACATCAACTTTGAAAAACTTTCCATGAGAGTGTGTATTTTCTTGAGCAAACTGAAGTATTTCTGGGAGCAAAAACATAGTAATTACACAATTTCAGTGCAGTCAACCAAACTGTCGAGTCAATTGGAATGTAATTTATTAAACCTCATGTATTTAAAGAGATATTTTCTTTAAAAGCCAAGTTACTTTCTCATATACAGCATTTTAGGAAGCATGATTTTTTTTTTCTATCATCTGTTCCTCCAAGCATGTTTAATTGAAGAAAGAATTAATATCTCTTTAGATAAGCTTTTGACCTAATTTGGTTATGATGTGTCGGGGGCTAATTCACATTCAAGCTGGGCTGTTGTTACCTACCAACAGATTCCCAGGTTGGGTATACAGATGGTTATTTTCTTTTTATTGTTGTTAATTGGGACTTTCTGTTAATGAGCAGCACTATTCCTGAGATTAATGGTATTCTATGCACAATGCAGCACCTAAACACTGCTTGATGTTATAAATTTAAAACACAGAAGCGAAAGTTTAGCTATGGTTTTGTGCGGCATCATAGTTATGTCAATAAAGTTTATTTAGGTCATAGAATATCCTAAAGTATCACATAGTTAAATTTTTCAGTCAGTGAAGACTGGGTTGGAATATTGGTGAATTGGTTTGAATGTACTGTGGCAATCCACAGGTCTAGCCAAATACTGAAATAGGAGTTTAGGATTTAATTTGCCATGTGATGTTTGGCAGTCACTGTTTATACTTTAAACTAAGTTTATATTTTAAGCTATTTGGGATTGCTGTTGGGAAGATCACTAGATTTATGGAGGAATTAGTCACAAATGACTTTAGAAAATACTGTCATATAGTTTCATTTCATCATTTTCTGTTGCAGGAAGCCACTCCACCACAGAATGCTAATATGCCAGTGGTACCTAGTACCTCTTGTATATAGGTTATTGCAAATATTGTTCTGAAATGCTTAACTTCAGAATTACATTTTTTAAAGTAAATAATTGTTTTAAATCTATTTTGTAAAGATATAAAGTACAATAGAATTTCTGGAGTACAAATTAAACTATTTGCACTAACACACGTGATGTGCATGATTTAATAAAATAACTTTACTCTCCCTACACATGTTTGAGTTGGGTATCATTGAGATTCTTAGTGCTGACTCTACTGTTGGGTTGTTAATAGTCTTTTCTTGAAATGACTCTTCATGCAACATACATTTGGCGTTCTTCAGGGCTAAAAGAAAACACTCAGCTATTTCCTCCAAGTTTTATTAGCCTTTTATTTAACTTACTGCTCTATTTTTTTTACCTTTTAATTTGGCTATTGTTAAAATGTGACTCACTCACCAGAACAGTCTCTTTAAATGTAAGGCCTAGTATCAATATTTACTTTATTCAAATTAAATAAATGGTTTTTTTGTAGTTATTTCCAGTTTTTCTCAATAATATAAATGAGCCTATTTATAAGCAATACCTCCAGTTTTGTTCACTTCCAGGCTAAAGAAAGAATAGAATTATTCACTGGTAGGGATAGCGTTACTGAGAAATTTTAAGCAAAGCAGTTAAGAATTGAAAAACCTTGTAATGATACATTTAAGAATTATTCGAAGGTGCTACATGGCAAGGTCAGAAAATGAAAAGAACATGGTGTTTGAAGCCAAACAGATTTGTATTGACATCTTGGTTCTGCCTTTGATTAGCTGTATTACCTTGGGCAAATCACTTATTTTTCTTTGAGTCTCCATTTCCTCATCTACAGAACGAAAAGAATAATACTGATGTTTGTGGTAGCATTGTGAAAATTAAAAAGATAATGTATGTGAAGTACCATTCAAGTGGTAAATAAGTGTTTATGAGAATGTCCTACTGAAAAAAAATTGCAAATATTAAAGTTTTAGGTGAACCAGTACATCTATCTTTAAATGAATTGTTTGATTCAACCATTAAGCATTTCTATGTGTGTGAATGAGATGACTGTAACATTATGAATCCCAAGAAAGCATTAGCACCTACCTCTGTTCATCCCCTTCAGAGTTGTCTCCCCGGGAAGTAATATGTTTACTTTAGTAATGAACCAATTGCCCAAAATAGTTTTGGAATTCCTGTTGTAATTGCCTTCAGAACTACTTTGATACACATGTGAAAACCAGTCACATTGCTCTATATATATAGTCAGAGGCTTTCAAGCAAAAATAGTATTGCCTAGCTTGATCACTCGCTTTAATCACCAGACTTGATCTCCACTGACTTTTGGCTCTTTCTAGTGATTATACATCTACTATCTAAAGGATAGAAATTTGCTGCCAAAGAGAAAAAACTGCATACAAATCAACAGTTCAAAATTACAGGCGTGCTACAAAAAATTCACTTCCGGAAATTTATTTGGAGAGCATAATTGTGTGCATAAAATTTTAACTTCCAGGACATTTAGTGCAACATGTTTTGTAATAGTGACAGATAACCTAAATATACAGCAGTGGGTCATTGATTAAATAAATTAATATTGCCACTCTACAGATTACTGTGTTTACAAAATATGTGGAAAGATAGTCATACTATATTGAGTAAAAGAAACAGGTTACCAATGTAGAATAACCCTTGTTTTATAAAGGAAAAAAATGTGGGCATATAGTCTATGTTTATAGGAGGAAATCTTAGAAAGATTTAAACCCAGACTATAGTAGTGGTTGTCTTTGTATGATTATGGTTGAATTCCCTTCCCGCTTTATGATTTCTGATTTATTTTTAGTAGTAAGTATATGTTGCTTTTGTAAGTTTTTTTAAAAGCTACAAAAAGATTCCAAATTGGTTTCTATAGTTGAATGAGTAATTAACTTGCAAAAATACCCACCTTTAAATGGACTAATATTCATTTGCACTTATGAATTCTGGTGTGTTCATTCAACAGTCAGTCTTATAATTTTAAACATGCTTTGTACATACGTACGTAGAATTACAATGCTAGAGGAACCCTTAGCAATCCAGTCTCACCTTTTTATTTATCCAGGAGAGAATCCAGAGGATTTTTGATTTGGAGTCATAATAACAGTTATAAAGTTGAGAACCAAGATGTTTATTTCATTTTCTGCTACTCCACATTATGTCTCCAAGTTTCAGTGGTTTTATATCCAAAAACTTACTGAGTATCTGATATGAGGCACTGTGCCAGATCCTGGCAATACTCGTTCCTATCTTCATAGAGCTTTTGGTGTAGAGGTGAGGAAGGAAGCTGGCAATTACAAATACAATGTAATAGAAGAAGACATAGGAGCCTATGGAACCATAGAAGAGGGGTGCATTTCCTCTCACCTTCAACTGCCCAACCATCCCAGCCAGGGCTATCGGGCTGCGCAGCCAAAGGTGAGTTTCTCTTCCAGATGGTCTGGGGAAAAAAGGACTGGTTTCTCTTGAAGTACCTGGCATTGAAAACCATTAGGATCTGAGTTTGATTTTCTTAGATTGTGAACAGGAAGCATTTTTAAGGCTTTCTGTGTACTGTCCTGGAGTTTTCCTTGCAAGTAATAGTAACAGGTTAACTAGTGCAGGGTTTTTGGGAGTTTTATTTTGTTTTGTTTTGTTTTTAAGCCAAGGAAAATGTTGTTAGCCGAACTGGCTCTTTGAAAGGAATCTCCTATTGATGGGCTGGGGCACGAATTGGGATGGATCCAATAATAAACCCCTGCACATGGAAGCCAGTGTTCACCATGTCTTATGGTTTGTGTTTATAGTGCAGCTCATTCAGTAAATTGAGCAGCTGCATTTTTCTTCCTAAAGATGAAGCAGCCCAAATCTTATGTTATATGATTTGCTACCCTGTCATGCAAGGACACTGAGCTAAGGCCCATAAAGCCGATGAAAAAGATAGGAACACAGAATAAATAACAGCAGACGAGATCAGGGAAGTAAGAAGGGAGCAAGTAGAGGAACTGTTGTTATGCTCCTGCTGTCCACAGCTGCTTTTCACTTCATCTGTTCATTTTTACCACTTGAACTGGCCAGAGTACATCTCGGTAGCCAGACTTCATTTAGAAGAGATTCAGACTTCTACTCTATGAAATTACATCCTAGGATTTTTCTTTATCCTAAATGTTTGTGTACTTATTTATCCCATCATCTTGTTCCACATTAGAATTTAAAGCAGGCATGCCTGTTTGAACAGCATCTGTTCCCTCTTAAATGACAGGATCCTTTCCTGCTAGACTAAGAATCCTTCCTCATGGCAAGTTCTGCAAGCAGACAAGGGAGGAACTCCAAAGGCACTAAAAACCCTGACCATTTCAACTTCTTGAATCCCAGGTATCTGCCATAAATTACTTCATTGTCCATAGAATCTTTGCATGGTGATAACATTTTGGTTTGGGTTGAAAACTTGCTCTGCAATGATTAGCCTGTGCTAATTAGCCTCCCCCATCACCCCTCCTCCTGCTCTCCATGGCTAATCTTCAAAGAGTTTATGTGCTTTGGATATTTTAAACCAATTGTAATTTTCTTTAAAAAGTCATTGTTGGCTGGGCGCAGTGGCTCATGCCTTTAATCCTAGCACTCTGGGAGGCCAAGGCGGGTGGATCGTTTGAGCTCAGGAGTTCAAGACCAGCCTGAGCAAGAGCGAGACCCCATCTCTACTAAAAATACAGGAAATTAGCTGGACAACTAAAAATATATAGAAAAAATTAGCCGGGCATGGTGGCATATGCCTACTAGTCCCAGCTACTCGGGAGGCTGAGACAGGAGGATCACTTGAGCCCAGGAGTTTGAGGTTGCTGTGAGCTAGGTTGATGCCACGGCACTCTAGCCTGGGCAGCAAGAGTGAGACTCTGTCTCAAAAAAAAAAAAAAAAAAAAAAATTCTTTTTTTAAAGAATGCATGCTATGTGATATAGGTAGCCCTGAGTATCCTCTTTCAAAGGTATTTTGAGTAGGCTGTATGTGGTTGCTCACGCTTGTAATATCAGCACCTTGGGAGGCGGAGGCAGGAGGATCGCTTGAAGCCAGGAATTTGAGACCAGCCTGGGCAACATAGTGAGACCTCCTTCTCTACAAAAAATTAAAAAATTAGCTGAACGTGGTGGCTCATGACTGTTGGCCCCACTTCCCAGGAGGCTAAGGTGGGAGTATCACTTGAGCCCAGGTAGTTGAGGTTTCACTGAGCTATGATTGAGCCAGTGTACTCCAGGTTGGGTGACAGATTGAAACTCTGTCCCTTAAAAAAGAATACACTCTGTGAAAGGGAAGGCTCAGTATCATAAAGATGTCTACTTTCCCAAAAGTAATCTATGAATTTAATGTAATTCCAATCAAAATTCCAATAGGATTTTTCTTTGAATTTAATAAACTGATATACTTAGGAAATTTAAAGTTTCAAGAATTGCCAAGAACTTCTGCAAAAGAAAAAAAGGACAGACTTGCTCCATCAAATTTCAAGGCTTCTAATAAAGCTGTAGTGATTTAGAATATGGTATTAGGGCAGAGACAGACAAATACATCAGTAGTACAAAAGAGCTCAGAAATCAATCCAAGCACCTATGGAATCTCGGTATTGCAACAGAGGTCATGTTATATTATAAATCACTGGAGAAATAATTCAATAAATAGTTTGAGCAGACAGTTGGATTCCCATATGGAAAGAATAAAGCCAATCTCTATGCCTTACACAAAAATAAATGTCAGATGAATTTAGACTTTATTAGAAAAAAGGGGAGCGGGCCAGGCACAGTGGCTCATGCCTGTAATCTTAGCACTTTGGGAGGCCAAGTCAGGAGGATTGCTTGAGGCCAGGAGTTCAACACCAGCCTGAGCAAGAGCAAGACCCTGTCTTTACAAAAAATAGAAAAATTAGCCAGGCATGGTGGCGCATGCCTGTAGTCCCAGCTACTCAGGAGGCTGAGGCAGGAGGATCGCTTGAGCCCAGGAATTTGAGGTTGCAGTGAGCTATGATGACACCACTGCACTCTAGCTGGTGTAATAGAGCAAGACTCTGTCTCAGAAAGAAAACAGAAGAGAAGAGGGGAGGAAAGGGGAGGGGGAGGGGAAGGGAAAGAGAAGAGAATTGTAAAAAAGGGAAAGGGTCAAATAATTTTATGACCTTGTTGGTGGGTCAACTTACAAAGGTAAAAATAAATTCAACTATGTATATTAACATGAAAAACTTTTGTACAATGGAAGATATTTAATAAGTTATTAATAGAAGACAAACTGGGAGATGATATTTGCAACATTTATAACAGGATTAGTATCCCAAATTTATACGTACAATATGTTAAGAAAAACCCAAAAGAAAAATAGTCAAAGGATATGAGCTAACAATCTAAGACCAAAGTTTGTAGAAGGAAGGAAATAATAAAGATCAGAGCAGAAATACATGAAATAGAGACTAGAAAAACAATAGAATTGGTCAACAAACAAAACTAAGAGTTGGTGCTTTGAAATGATAAAATCAACAAACATTTAGCTAGACTAAGAAAAAAGACTACTCAAAATCAGAATTAAAAGAGGAGGCATTAGAAGTGATACTGTAGAAATACAAAGGATTGTTAAGAGACCATTTGTTGGCCTATAATATGAATAATTACAGGCCAACAAATTGGATGACCTAGAAGAAATGTATAAGTTCCTAGAACCATACGACCTACCAAGACTGAATCATGAAGAAATAGAAAATCTGAACAGACCAGTAACTAGCAAGGAGATTGAATCAGTAATAAAAAGCCTCCCATCAAAGAAACACCCAAGACCTAATGGCTTCACTGCTGAATTCTACCAAATATTTAAAGAACTAATACTGATTCTTCTCAAATTCTTCCAAGAAAGGGTATGAACTAGCAAATCTCAGAAAAAGAATCCAGATGGCCAATAAAATATAAAAAGATCATTCAGGGAAATACAAACTGAAACCTTAATAAGATGTCATTTCAAACCCTTCACGCTGGAAAAAAAGCGAAAGTATAACAATGCTAAGTGTTAACAAAGGTATAGAAAAACAGAAGCTATCATTCGTTTTGGTGGGCCATAACTTAACATGGCCACTTGGGAGAGCAATTGAACAATGGTTAGTAACATTGAAAATGTATAATACTTTATCCAGCAGTCCCTCTTCTAGTTATATATATTAGAGAAACCTGGATTTGTGTGCACAAAGAAATGTGTACAAGGATCTTTGTTCACAGAAGCATTCTTTGTAATAGCAAAAACTTAGAAACAATCTAAGTGTCCATCAGTAGGGAAGCAGATGAATTGTGGGAAGTAACTATGTGAGAAGACACTATCCAAGAGTTAAAATTAATGAACTAGATTTAAATGTATCAACTCCAGTAGAGCTGAAACAATATTTAATGAAAAACAAAAACTATGTTGTCTATGTAGGAAAAGTGTCAATAAATACCAGCTTCCTATATTTGCTTCTGCAGTGGTAGTGGAAGGGAAATGAGATTTAGGGGGGTTAAGGAGAAACAGGGAGCAGACATCAACTTTAACTGAAATGAATGTTTTATTTTTTAAAAAAGGCACATGGCAGAATTTAACATTTGTCCATTTGAGGTAATGTGTACATGGGTGTTTCCTATATTATCTTCTATGCTTCATACTTGAAGAAAAGAGTTGTCTGTTTCCATTGCATCTGGGAACTCCCTGAAAACAGACAGCCTGTATAAAAGTGGCATATTTTATCTATACAAGCTCCACGGGGACCAAGTGTCAGCTCTGGTTGGATGGGGATAGGCTGAGTGAAAAAGGCTGAGTAACCAAAAGTTGCTATCTTTTGTTGTTATTGTTTATTGTGCCTTTTTCTTTTAGATGTTTCAAATGCATTAACACCATCTTTTGAAACTGTTTTTGCTCAGAATGCTGCCATCCTTGTGGACAAAGGACCATATCACACACAGGCTTTCAGCAGCCGGGCCTCAGGCAGGCTGTGACAGTGTTCCTGATAATTGCAGCTTTGGCAGAAGTTCCTGTGAAAGTGAGAAGGAATTCCTAATCAAGCGAATTCTTTTGTGTCATCAGCTAAAGAGCCCACTGAGTTGAACAAGTTGCTCTTGGCCTCCTGGCTTCCTAGTGCCCTCTGTCTGCTGCAGGCCTGTTTCTGGGCAGGCCTTGCTGGAGCAGCAGTCTCCTAGTTTCGCAGGGAGGTATTAGCTAGGGCACTGTTCCTAGAGAGAGTTTATGATCAGCAGTCCTAACCTAGGAAAAACAGTCTTTTCTAGTCCTGTGTGTTCCAGTCAGCAGAGAAGGGTCAGCTGGGAAGCAGAGGAGGCCACCTGCTTCTTGGCTCCAGCTGATTGTATGCCCTGTGGGACTGTTGCCAACATCTTCTGAATTTTCAAAACAAACTGGAAACTGGACTTCATGTTCACTTTCCAGATGAAAGGTGGCGAGCGAGGCACTGTGGGAGGCAAACAAAACATGTCTGCAGGCCCCCTTTGGCCAGTGGGGCCACCAGCTGGCGAGCTCTGGTCTAATCTAGGTTTGTAAAGCACCAGAGGTGCCTTATGCTGGATTTGGACTTCACAGACCAATAAAATTTTCCAGAAATTCTGGAGGTAGCCTCAGGGTTGCCAAATGTTTCGTTTTACTAAGTGTCTTAGTCCATTTGTGTTGCTATAACAGAATACCTGAGATGGTAATTTATTTTCTTAAAAAAAGGTTTATTTAACTCACAGCTCTGCAGGCTGGGAAGCGTGAGAAGCACAGCCCGAGCGTCTGCTCAGCTTCTGGTAAGGGCCGCGTGCTAGGTCACAACATGGCAGAGAAGGTCACAGTGGAAGCAGACACATGCCAGGGGAGGCAAAAACCTGATGGATGTCCTGGCTTTATAACAACCCACTCTGTCAAGAACTAATCCAGTCTCTCCAGAGGGAGAACTCACTATGTCTGGACCCACCTCCCAACACCGAGTTTTGGTGGGGACAAACAAACCGTATCCAAACCATAGTACCAAGCTATAAAACTTCTTAGTATTTTTTTTTTTTTTTAAACCCAGCTACTATTAATTCTCACCATTTCATTAAAGAAAGGCCATTATAGCACTTAAAAAATAGGATACACTGAATCCACAATCCCTTGTGAAACCCTGGAGGCCAGATGTGTTTTGGAATTGAAAGTTATTTACATTTTTGAAGGGTTAATATGGTGCATATAACACTCCAAAGTAAAGTGCGAAATTTATGCAGTGGACCGTGTGAATTTTCAACTAATTGGGATAAGTGAAAGCTATAAATAACCATATGTCAGTTCAGGTCAGAGTTTTCTACCAAAATGAGTTTTGGTGCCAAATAAAAAAAAAAAAAAAAAGCCTTGATTTTCAGAGCCTTTTGGATTGTGGACCAGTATCAAAAAAGGAAAATCTTTTAAATGGACTATGAAAAGCTTGGTATTTTGCCCTTGTTTTTCTCAGGTCACTCTAGACACTGGAGACTGCACTATTGGTTGGACATTTGGGACATTCTAATCTAGGCCAAGGCAAATCTTTATACGGCTTCCCCATGTTAACCTGACTCCCTCTTGCAATAGGGAGCACGCTACCACATGTGGCAGCATTTTTTAACATAAAGCATTTCTAAGTCTGTCTCCTAGTATCTCATAGCTGCATTGGTGTTAGTTCTGATCTCTGTGTTACCCAGAACTCAGCTCCTGCTTTCCTGACTCCTCTTCAGTTACTGGAATGCACCTCTCCAAGCAGGCATAAGGCCCAATGAGCTTGGCTCCCTCAGCTGTCCCTGTCACATGACAAGGGTGTCCTCCATGCTGACTGCCTTCTGGAGCAGTGGTGGTCTGTCAGGGCTTTGAAGAATGGCTCCCCCAAGGATCTGAACTGCCAAGAGTACAGTGGGATTGGTCAATTCCAAATAGCTTCATGGCCGGGCATGATGGCATATACCTGTAATCCTAGCACTCTGGGAGGCCAGGGGGGGAGGATCACTTGAGGTCAGGAGTTCGAGACCAGCCTGAGCAAGAGCAAGGCCCCATCTCTACAAAAAGTGGAAAAATTAGCCAGGTGTGGTGGTGCACACCTGTAGTCCTAGCTACTCGGGAGGCTGGGGTAGGAGTATCACTTGAGCCCGGGAATTTGATGTTGCAGTGAGCTGTGATGACACCACTGCACTCTAGCCTGGGTGACAGAGTAAGACCCTGTCTCAAAAAGTAAAAAATAAATAAAAATTAAAGAATAAAAATAAATAGCTTCCTGTCTATGCATCCTGAGGGAGCATTAAATGTTTGAACCACCAAGTCATATTTATTGATAGTTTGCATTGACTCAGAATCAAATGACTTGTCCAAGGAGCAGCCTGAGAAATTGGAAGGGAGTGGGGCTTTGGAGACAGGCCTTGAAGTACCGGAATGATTTGGGCTTATTGGAGATGTAACAAGAAGGGGAAGGTGGAAAAAGGTCAGGTGCGAATGAATGGTTTCATGCAGGCTGGACCCAGGCCTGGGGGAAGACCAGGGTTTGGAAAGGACATTGGAAAGAGGAAACTTCGGGTGAGAGAAGTTGAGGCAAGAGGGAGCTAGCTGGGTGTGCACCCGCACCATGCAAAAGCTGCCTCACTGAAGGGAAGGATTCATGCTCTTGGTTGTGAGGAGCATAAGCAGAAAGGGAATTGACACGAGTCCACACTGCAGAGCATTTCTGTTTCTATCTCTCTGTCTCCTTCCCAATCTCCACCAAAAATTCCCAAAGCGACCTCTCCCTGCTCTCAGCCCCTGGAGGACTTTTTCTGTGACCCTGCTCTTACACCGAGCACTTTCTGCCCTAGGAGTCCCTTGGAATAGTTTCTGTCTCGTATTAAACTATAAGCTCCTAATGGCAGGGCTGTGCCTGACTTGCCCGTGCCACCCTCCAGCCCCCCACTGCCCAGGCAGGCATATCCTGTGGGTTTTCAGATTTTCTCCACGTTGACCCTGCCTTGGCCTTCCCAGGGGGAGGTACTCAAGTTTCCTCTTCCACGTTATCTCCTATGGTCCCTTGCAAAGATTCAGATCTCTGGCTGCAGGCATTTATTGCATTTTTCTGTTCAAAGCTCTCCTCTGAGCAGGATATTTTCCATACCAGGAAGCTTAAGAGAGTCCAGAGTAAGCCATGGGAAGAGGAATGGGGTGATCACAATTTTCTCCAGTTCATGCACTGGTTTAGCATAAGAAAAGGAATTGGATCCCTTGCTCAGCTTGTCCTCTGAGCACCTTAGTTAATTCAGTATACATACACTTCCTTTTATTTGAAACTTTTTATTTTGATGTGATTTTAAATTTACAGAAATTTGCAAGAATAGCACGAGGAACTCATATTTAGCCCTCACCCAGATTTACCAGTTGTTTGCATTTTGCCCCATTTGCTTTATCTGTCTATAGGAATGTGTGTTTATACACACGTGTTTTTTTCTGAACTGTTTGAAAATGTCAACTCATTCATTCATTGTGTCCCTTTGCCCCTGTAGACTTTACCATGTATTTCCTGAGAACAAGGACATTCTTGTGTGTTTTTACTCCTTACCGGCAGTGCTGGTTTCTTGCCCTAATATGGTGTTTACTGGCAATTGGAGGGGCGGGGTAGGGGGATCTTATGGGTCTGAAAGAATTAGTCAAGAAGTTGTCGCAGTGTACCTTTCCCTGCAGGGACAGAAACCCACACTGTCTTCTTTTTGGAAAGGTGAGGCTCGGTCTTCTTTTTGGAAAAATCTGCCTGTTGTTTCCAGATGAAAACAGGAGCCTTGTCACAGCTCCAAAGCCAAACATGATTTGGGAAGGTGACATCAATTAAGCCAGCCAGTCTAAGACCTTCAAACATTTTTACTATCCATGCTACACTAGAATCCAGAAGAAAGAAGTTGCACCATTGGATTTGTGGGAGAAGCTTTGTCTTCTGTCTTCGCCCTTGCTGCTTATGGTAACAATAGCAATCCTCCCATCCTGCCTGTAAGTCATCTTCCTGCCCTCATCATCTGTAGCAGATGAAACCCTCTTGCTCTTAACCAAGTTCCTAGAGATTCTAGGATTCAGGAGTTCCCAGAAGAGCCATGGGCAACCTCCCTCATTAGGGTCCCCAGTTATTTGCTGATGCCTGGTGGATAGACAGGTGGAAAAACATTTTTTCTTTTTCTGAACATAAAATTAATATATGCTCCTTGGAAAAAAGTCATAAATATAAAAAAGTATGAAGAAGGGATATAGATCCCCTGTACTTTTGGACTATTACATCAGGAATGAACATTGTGTGGTGGCTAAGAACTCACACTCAAGTAGTCAGAACTAGATGTAGTTCTGGCTCTGCCATTACTAACTGGAGTAAGGGAACTATCTTCTTTGAGATCCAGTTTCCTCATCTATAAAGCAGGATAATAATAGTACCTGGTTAAATAAGCTAATGCATATCAAGGGTTTAGTCCAATGCCTGACATGAAGCAATTGCTAACAAATGTTAGTTCTAGACAACAAAAAAGGACTCATGCCATACCACTACACAGCAGCCTGCTCTTTTAACAGTGGTTTATTCATCCAGCCACTATTTTTTTGAACACCCATTAAATGCCAGGCATAATGCTAAGTCCTAGTGGTTAACCAAACAAAATCCTTGCTCTCATGGGGCATACATAGTCATGGAGAGAGATAACAAACTTGTGTATGTTATAAAGTAAGTCATGGCTGAGAAGGGCTCTGGAGGAAAAGTCAGCATGGTATGGTGGATAGGACCACCATCAGTAGTCAAAGAAGGCCTCTTGGAAAAGGTAACATTTGAGCAAAAGTCTGAAGGAAATGAGGGAGCTGTGTGAATATCTGGAGGAAGAACGTATCTGGCAGTGGGAACCGCATATACGAGGACCCTGAGGCAGCAGGGTTCTTGGCATGTTTGAGGCCATTGTGGCCAGGGCTGAGTAAGGAAAAGAGTAATAGGAGCAGAGGTCAGGGAGGCAGTGGGGACCCAATTATATGGGGCCCTATAGGCCATTTTAAGGATTGTAGCTACTCCTCTGAGTGACGTGGGGACCCAGGGGAGGGTGCAAGGAGAGAAATGATAAAATCTGACCCTCGTTAGATCTCCATACTTATGTACTGCAGTTAAAGTGAAAAGCTGCACAGCTGCTTGGACTCTATTAACCAGCAGCCCCCAGCCCTGTGGGCCCCTCCCCCCCAGGAATATCACTTACTGCCCGACAGGATGCAGCTCTCCCTCCCCACCACACACCGCTTCTCTGGATGGAACTTGCATCCAGGCACATACTAGACGCTTCCAGGCTAGACCATACTGGAGCCCAGCCTTACTGTTCACTTCTCACTAGCCACGACAGCCAATGGCCACCATCAGTTACCGTCTTGCAATAAGCCAGGACTCTCAGCCCCAGAGCTCGTTTAATCCTCATAGCCATCCCGCCAGGCAGCCACTGTCAGTCTCCCTTTTGCAGCTGGTGCAACGATTGATTAACTCTTGCAAGATCCTGAAGCTAGCAGGGCAGGCGGGGAAGCCAGGACTCTCCCATTCTGCCTGTCAGACTCCCAAGGATGGGGACAATGATGAACAAAGCATGGACCCACAGTGCCTGACACACCACAGTCACCCAGACAGCAAGACAGAAGGCTGCATGAATCAGTGCTCTTTGTCCCTCCCGAAGCTCTCACTCTGTCGAGAAAATGTCTAAGAAAGCATTTTGCAAATGACAAAGCGTTACACAAACACGAGTGTGGGTATGAAGATGATTAGGAGTCTCGGGTTCTGGTGGGGCTCCTGGTTTTTCTGATGGCTGCCTCGTCCTAGTCACTGGCATGTCGACCCCAAACACCTGAACTCCCCCAAACCTCAGCATATCCCCAGCTTCTCCTTTGCTTTGCTGGAAACAAAGCAGGTCTTTTATAAGCGAGGGAGGGGGTGTGTGGTGGCCTTGCTTTTGGAAACATGCTTTCACCTCCTTCCAGTTCATTGTTTTCACACAAAATTCCAGACGCACAGGGCAGGCAGACAGAAGTCTCATTCATAGCCAGTGGTCCCCCAGGCTGGTGTTTCCACGCCTCCTTCCCCTTCCCTCTCATTTCAGTCTTCTGTTGAAGTTTCGATCCACTTAAGCCCAGAGGTAGACTCAGGGCAAAGGAGATTTTTTTATATAGCTGATGGGGGTGAGGAGAGGGTGGCCTTTGGAAAGCCACCACGTGCAGGGTGGGAAGAGCCCTAGATTTGCTGGCCGACAGACTAAACTGTATTCCAGATTGGTTCCACTGATCAATAGTCAAATGACCTTGGCCAAATCACTTGCCTCTTCAACTTGGGAGGATGTGGTTCTCAGAACCCTTCACCACCCCGTGCTCCAGGCAGCCACTACCTGTTCATCAGAGTCGGCCAGGGTGTGCGCGGGAAACCACTCACCTCCTGTGGGCCGTATGCGGCCTTCTTCCCGGTTTGGTTAAGCTGGCATAGAGCGGAGCGTGAGGGCTCCTGGTGGCTCTGCTAAATTGTGTCCTGGCTCAAAACAAAAAACCTGTCCTTGACTAAGACACACCTTTCTGATTTCCTACAGCTTTCTAGCTTTCCGAACTGGTCGGGCCCCAGGCCTCCCTGATTTTTGTCATTTGCGAATAATTAAACCACAAAGTACACTGCACGTACACTTTAAAAGGCTTGAAGCCTGGAATTCCTCAGCCCCACACCTTCTGGCCGGCCCAGGGCACTGCGCTGCGGCTCCAGACAGGCCTGGGCGGCGAGGGAAGGCGCCGGCGACGTGGGGTAAGGGTGGGGAAGGTGCCTGATCAGGAAATCCAAATCCGTAATGAGTTGCCATCCTTCGTGAGCATTTATTTGGCTCTCGTGAATGGAGGAGGTGTGGGTGACGGGTCTGAGGAGACTTTCTGGGCACAGGGAATGAAAACAGAAACACGTCCTTCCACATGCAGCGGGCTGTCTCCAGGGTGGTGGCTCTCTGGAGAGTGGAATTTGGGGACCCTTTAGTACGTATACTTCTGTGTGTCTAAACTTTATGCAATGAGCATGCATCAGTTTTAGATCGCATTTCCTAAGTCTAAGGTGCCACTGGCTGAAAGACACCGTTATTTTATACACTACCATGAAGGAAAACTGCTGTGACACGTCATCTATTAGTTGAGACACATCCGGGTTTGTGAGATGTTAAAATGTGAAAAAACTGCATCTTGGAACTGGTGGAATGAAGTAATTTTTTCTTAATTAAAATGTATTTTCCACTTTGGGGAAAAAAATTACTTAAGTTGATTTGCCTCCCACCCTCCTGCTCAGAATGATGTCTTCTGAAAAGCGAAGGGAGTTGCGTTTGAAGATGACTGAACTTTTTTTTTTTTAACATTTATGTGCCAGTTTCAAAGCGGGTCTGTGCTTTCTCATCCTGGAGTCCACCGGGGCCCTATGGGAACTAGTGGGAAAGGTGGTGATGTTTCAAAACAGGAAGCTGCAGGTGAGATTCGTGTTCCTGACCACACAGTTGAGATTCCAACTCGGCTGCCGCCCCTCCCATCTCCCTGCGAGCCTCATGCATAAGGTGTCTCTTCTCAGCAAGGAGCTGGGTTGGCACCTGAACCTGCTGCTGGAAGCCTCGTACCGGGCGAAGGGCCGAGGCACCAGTTCCCAGGCCCACCCTGCAAACCCCACATCTGGTGCAGGGGAAGCTGACTTCTTCGCACACACTTCCCTGCCAATCTGAATGAGTCAGCCTTAGAGTGACTTCATTGTCCTCAGTGGGCTATTTGGCTGCCTGCTTCGTGTCACTGAGCCCTGGCCCCCAGCACCTCTCGTTTGGGTTTATGAGTGTTTTCTCTGCCCCACTCCTCAAATGTGGCTAGGTTTGAAAAGGTCACACCTGCCCTTGCCCTCCACCTCTCAGCCTTCTGCTGCCAGGCTGGCTCTGCCCTCCAGCTGCTTAAAAAGACCAAGGCTGAAAGGACTGTCTTCCTCCGGCCAAGCTCTGGGTGGACTGCTGTCCAGGGGAGCTGGGAGCTCAGCCTGCATTTTCCCAGTGCCTGAGACAGAGGAGTGAGTGGTGGGGGATATTGCTTACCAGACAGTGGGCAGAGTAAGCTGAAATAGCAGCTCTGAGTCGGTGCTGTGGCAAAGTATAATTCCCCCCTGCCTTTTTTTTTTTTTTTGAGAAAGGGTCTTGCTATGTTGCCCAAGCTAGTCTCAAACTCCTGGCCTCAAGCAGTCCCCCCACCTCGGCCTCCCAGAGTGCTGGGATTACAGCCATGAACCACCACCCCCGGCCATAAATATAATCTTCAAAAGGGGTCTCATACAAGTATATAGTGACCACGTGTCAAAGAATTATTTAACTCATTAATGAGGAAAACAGCAAAATGAAAACGCTGGTTTAAGAGAAGATTTGAGAAAGTGACTATTAGTTTGCTAGGGCTGCTATAACAAATTACTGGCAACTAAGTGGCCTAAAATGACAGAAACTCATTCTCTCACAGTTCATGAGTCCGAAATCAAGGTGTCCGAAAGGTTAGTTGCTTCTGGAAGCAGTGCGGGAGAAGCTGTTCCATGCCTCTCTTCCAGCTTCTGGCAGTTGCTGGCGGTTCTTGATGTGCCTTGGCCTGGAGCCGCGTCACTCCAATCCCTGCCTCTGTGGTCACGTGGCCTTCCTCCTTGTCTGTCTGTAGGCTCCAAATCTCACTCTCCTTATAAGGACACCAGTCATTGGATTTAGAGCCATCCTAATCCAGCATGAACTCATCCTAACTTGATGACATCTGAAAAGTCCCTATTTCCAAATAAGGTCTCATTCACAGGTATTAGGGGTTAGGACTTAAACATCATCTGGGTGGGGGACAAAATTCAACTCTTAACACCTGCCTTACCAAATTCATTCCTCACTACTCAGCACACAGACCTCTGGCTTCATAGGGGAATTTGGGGTGCTGGAAAGAACAGAGCCACAGGCATCTTTGGTGTCAGCTTTGATCTGTCCCTGGCATTCTGGGATTACGTTTCAGCCCATTAATAAAGCTTCGCAGAAGACAAGGCATCTCCATGGCAGAAGTCAGTACTGCACGGGGCATAAAGGAGAACCGTGGCGTCACCTTCCAGGGTGTATCTCCCAGCTCCACTCCCCACTGTGTGTGACTCCTGACATTTCTTCACCTCTCTGGGCCTCAGTTACCTCACCTGTGAAATGGGGGTGATAATGGCCCACAGCCCCTAAGAGAGAGCTCAGAACAGCATATAGGAAGCTCTGAATAAATGTTCACTGGTCATGACTATTACGATTATCCCCATCACCCTCACTTACAGACTCACACTTTTGCTACTTTTGCTCACTTTTGGAGTGAGAAAGGTTGTCCCGCTAGACACACTGGAAAGTTTCTAGTCCCCAGAACACATGGCCTCTCTGATTTTTACCTGCCCAGGTGATTTGCAGGCAAAGGCCAGCCCAGCCCCGGCCTGCTGCCAAGCTTGCCCTGCTTTCGTGAATGAGCTCTTTTTTTGGCTGCTCATTCTAGGTCTGGCTTGGAGGATTTCTCCCGTCACTTGTAAGTTGATGCAGCTGGTGATTTCCTTCCGGAACACTCATAGCCCATGGTAAGCTTGGCGGGGCAGTTTGGGGCCCAGAGACACAAGCTGGGAACTACAGCCTTTCCAGACGTGTCCTCCCTTCTCAGGTGGACAACACATGGCCAAGCCAGGCCCGTAACCAGCGTCTGTTGCTGCTGCCAGCGCTGCTGCTGCTCTGTGTATTACTGTCTGTGCGATGAAGGCCTGGGCGGGTGGGACGGCCACAGCCCCTCCCTGGCCAGGCCTGAGCCTCGTTCATCTGAGAGCTCTCTGAGTTGAACCCGGAGGGGTCAGGCCCAGACTCTTCAGGCCCCTTCTCAGACACACCCTCCCTGTCCTTGAATTCTTCCGTTTATCAGGCCTAGGGGAGAGCAGAGGTTCTTCTTGTTTTTTTTTCTTTTTTCTTTTTAAGGGGATAGAGGTTTCTAGGAAAGGCAAAATTACAAAGACAAAAAGCAGATCATTTTTTTTGCCTGGGGCTAGGACTGACTGCAGATGAGTAAATGGCATGATCGAAGTGTTTGAAAGCTGATTTGTGGTAGTGGTTGCACTACTGTGTAAATTTACTAAAACGCATCGAAGAATATACTTACTATGGGTGAATTGTATGGCTTGCAAATTATTCCTTGATAAAGCTATTTAAGATGTACATATGCAATCATGCACTGCATTACAACATTTCGGTCTACACAGGTGGTCCCATAAGATTATAATACCTGTATTTCTATTGTACCTTTTCCATGTTTAGATATTTTTAGATACTCAATTCTTACCATTGTGTTACAGTTGCCTACAGTATTCAGCACAGTAACCTGCTGTACAGGTTTGCAGCCTAGGAGCCATAGGCTGTACCATGTAGCCTACGTGTGTAGGAGACTAGACCGTCTAGGTTTGTATAGGCACATTCTGTGATGTTCACACAATGATGAAATCACCTAATGACACATTTCTCAGAACATATCCCTGTCGTTAAGTGGCACATGATTATATATATATAATGAATTATCTTAAAACCACAATTGGTGAGGGCTTACCATCTTCTAGGTATTTTATAGGACATCTTGGTTAATGACCCTGAACTTGAAAAAAAGAGGAGGGGAAGCTGCATTGGAAGCCGTGGACTTTGTGTGACCTAGGGTAGATCCATATCCTCTTGGGCCTCAGTTTCCCCATCCATGATATCCTGATGCTCTTAGAGGAGGGGAGGGATGCCAGGGTGATAGAGCCTCTGCTGGGATTCCTGCACCAGCTCCAAAGGTGCCGTGGACTCTTGGATCATACCAGGCGCCACTGCGAGCTTTGTCTTCGCAACAGGAGCACTTCTGCCTTCCTGTCTTTGTACAGAGAATTTCCTCCCTCCAGCCCCATGGTGCAAACACATGGCCAGGAACAATTGGAAACTTTGGATTGGACTGGTCTCATTTCCCTCCAATCCTGGCCCTTTCCTTTGACCCAGACCAGAGAAGTAGCCAAGACACCACCCTGGAGAAAACCTTCTCATAGATTGACTGGATGGAATACCTACTGGGCATTTATATGCTTCGCACGCTTTACTGCCTCTCCTGGCAGCCTTGGCAAATGGCCTCAGCCCATTTTACAGAGGAGGAAACAGAGGCTTATACAGAGAGAGAGACATTTGTGCAAGAGAAACATTTGTTCAAAGCAACATAGCTGGTAAGTACTGAGCTTCCCGGTCTCCCCGCTGGAATCCACTGCCTGGGAAGAGGCCAGGCTCCTTGCTCAGGCAGAAGCTGGGCAAATTGGGATTGTTGACTTGCTTGGGAATCACCTGCCTTCCTCTCCTGCCTCTTTCATTTTTGTCAGAGCAGCTGAAATGCCATCTCCTCCAGGAAGACTTCCCTCAAACCTCCACCCACTCACCCAGCAAGTTCACCCCTCCTCTGGGTGCCAGAAGTAGAAACATAGTTTCCAGGAACTGTGAGTAGCTCAGGAGCATGGAAGCAATGAGGCCTTGGGAGTCAGAAGAAAACTTGGTGTTATGGTCCGAATTTCAACAAATTCACATGTTGAAATCCTAACCTCCAAATTGATGATGTTAGGAGGTGGGGCCTTTAGGAAGCGATTAGTTCACGAGAGTGGAGCCCTCAGGGATGGGACTAGTGCCCTTATAAAAGAGGCCCAAGAGAGCTAGCTAGCCCCACCCACCTGTGAGGACACAGAAGATACTGTCTTTGAGGAAGTGAGCTTCACCAGACAGAATCTGCCAGTGCCTCGATCTTGGACTTCCAGCTTCCAGAACTGTGAAAAATAAATTTCTCTTGTTTGTAAGCCTCCCAGTCTACAGTAGTTTGTTTATTTATTTATTTATCATGAAAAATAAGTTTTTTCTTTTTTCCAAAAATTGCACCAAAGTAAAGTGAAGCTCTAGTTGATGCGGGCATGTTGGGTAGGCGTTGGCAGCACTGCCCTTACCCACTCATTGGACAGTAGCGCAACCCCAAGAAAAGGATGGTTGGTACCTTGTTAAAGAAGCCCCAGCAGACTAAGACACCTGGCCTCTCCCTCAAGGGCAGTGGGGAGCCACAGCAGGGTTTTGAGCAGGGTAGGACAACAGATGTGATTTAAAAGAAGGTGACTCCAGCTCCTGGGTGGGGGATGGTCACATCCGAGTGGGGCTGGGTGGAGGCTGCAGCCCACGCTCCTCCCTGTGGCACCCCGAGCTGGAAGGCCTGGCACCAACCCACCTTTCACCTTCTCTCTGCCCCTCCTTCCTCCCACTGTTCCTGTCCCCTGCTCCACTCCCTGGGGCCCAGATGAGCCTGCCTATCTGATAAGCCCCAGGGAGTGCCTACTTCATGGCCTGCCGCTCCTCCCAAAGAGTTTTTAACCGGTTTCATCTGGAGGTGGTGCTGAAGGGCTGAATGGTGGCCTTGCGGGACAGCATGACCGTGGGGCAGTGTGAGAAGAGGAGGGGCCCTGAGCCCCCAGGGGGGCTGGGAGCAGGCCAGAGGGTGTCTGGGAAGCCCAGGGAGAGTCCTGAAACAGCTACTCCTGGCTGACTCAGACCCTCCTGCCCTTCTTATCAGGCCCGAGGGGCGATAACTGGGCAGTTCCTGGACTGTGGGTTCTAGGCCTTTGTCTGGGGCCGCCAGGAAGTGACTTGTGGGTTTTGTCATGGCTTAAGGAATGGGCTGATTCACCGGGGCGGGGGGCTGGGCGTGCGTGGGGAAGCCTGCATGCACCGGGCCCTGCGCGCCACCCAGCACCGACAGGCCAGCGGAGGGGGCGCGCCGGTGGGAGTGTGTCCAGCCTCCCACCCACCTCCCGACAGCCGGCCACAGGGGGAGGATTTCTCACCCTGCTAGATTAAGACAGGAGGGGTGGCCCAGGGCGTCTCCTCTTTATTTACTTTTCAAGCAGAAAATATTTCCAGAATATTCTTATTATTCCCCAAATGTATTAACTGTTTGCTGAGTGGCAGACACTTGAATGAGTGCTTTGCCTGTACTATTTCCTTTAACCTTCAACCTGGGGGTTGGTGCTATCACTGTCCACATTTTGCAGACGAGGAAACTGAAGCTCAGAGGGAGGAGGTAAATTGCTCCAGTTCACTCAGCTAGGAAGCAGCAGCCCTGAATTCAAGCCCAGTCCAAAATCCGTAAATCACTCCCTTGAAAAAACAAGAGACAGTAGGGCAGGGCGGGGCGTGGGCTTCAGGAGTTTGGCGAGTCCCTGGGGAGCCCCCCCCACCCCCAGTAGCTCACACAGGGTCCTCAAAGGACACCAAACCAAGCACGGCCCAGGGGGTTCTACCAGGACGGAAATGGTTCCCGCTGTAGGATGAGAGCCTGGGTCAGGTGTTCACAGGCCAGACATTAAGCGAGTAACCTGCGTTCATAACCGGAGCAGGCAGGCAGGCTCCTCTCCCGGGCTCTTGAAGGGAGAGGAGGGCGTGGTTCTTCAGAGATGAGATAAAAGAACAGGAAATTCCCAGCCCTGTGGGAGAGACCCTGTTAGTCAAGACAGAAAAGCAATTCCAAAAAAGGGAAGGTTCTGACTCACGTCACTGAACCATCTGTTGTCAGGACTCTGCTCCCTCAGCACTTGCCAGGCCGGTCGGGTGATTCTCTTTACCTGGCTCATGATGTGAGCTGGATTCCCCTAGCTCCTGTCCTAGCGGAAACAGATCCTCTGGCAGAAAAGTCTCAGGGGAGATTCTGATTGGCTTATTTTGAGTCACATGCCATCCCTGAACCTATGGCTGTGGTGTGGTGTGGGGAGGGGGCTTGCTGATTGGCCAAGCCAGCATCGCATGCCCTTCTGCTGACCGGGTCTTGTTGCAGGGCAGGGACAGTACCCGACCCTCAAACAGCAGGTAGACGGTAGGAGAGGAAGAGGTGGCAACAGGAAAAACCCTGGAGGCGCAGCCACCCAGGGGCTAGCTCCTCACTGTCCAGCCTTCCCACACCCAAACTCTGCCAGGCCACCCCAGTCAGGCCAAGGATGCTGGAGGGTTAGTTAGCACCAGGAAAGGGTCACTCGGCATCTTAGTTTGGGTCACGGATTTTTAACGTCAACACTGCTGATATTTTGGGCCGGAAAATTCTTTGCCGTAAGGGGCTGTCCTGTGCCCTGTAGGATATCTAGCAGCATCGCTGGCCTCCTCCCATAGAAGGCAGTGGCATCTTTCCTTGTGACAATCAAAAACGTCTCCAGGGACCACTTACTCAAGGCTTCTTGGGCTTGTGGATTCCCTGTGGGGTGGGGCGGGGGAGGGGGGAGGATGTCTCCAGACCTTGCCAAATGTCGCTGGCAGGGGCGCCAGGAGGGAAGCCAAATCACCCCTGGTTGAGAAGTACTGGTTTAAGTTATCCCAGAAGCGGATGTTGAGACGAGGCTCTCAGGAGGCGTGAGCAGGGGAGTGGGGAAGGGAGGCAGGGAGGGAAGGCAGCTGATAGGAGCCGTTATCCTTGTTGGCAGCTGGGGCTGGATCCTGGGAAACTGTATGGAACGTGCATCCCAGAACCAACCGGACTGGCAGCAGGGGAGCACCCCTACCTTGAGGGCCGCTGGGACGGACAGGCATCCGCTCCCGGCTGGGCAGAGCGGGCCCTGGCAACTCAGAGGGAGCAGGTGCTGCCGGCTGAAATCAGAGCAGAGGGCACGGGAGTGGGGAGGGCCCGGGGCAGACGCGGAGCACGCTCATTACCCCAGCAGAGCTTCCTGCCCCTTCTTCCTTGTTCTCCCCTTCCGGCTGATATAACCACGCCAGGATCTGCCTCTGAGGAGGGCCTGTGGGCCCACCATCCCCTCAGACCCCTTCCAGGAGCTTCCTTACTCCAAGTCTCCACATTTGGCAGCATCTTTCCCATCACTCCAGCCCCACTGACCCAGGTTAGAATCCTGACCCCACCATGTCCAAGCTGTGTGACCTTACACAGATTTCTTAACCTCTCAGGGCTTGGATTTCTCCTGTATAAAACAGGGCTAATGACACCTGAAATGCGCTTTAGGGGGTGCGATGGTTTGAATGATGGTGTTCCCTCCAAAATTCATGTTGAAACTGAATCCCAATGCAACAGCATTAAGAGGCGGGGCCTTTAGGGGGTGATTAGGCCACGAGGGCTCTGGGTTGGTGCCTCATAAAAGGGCTGGAGGGAACCAGCCAGGCCCTGCGCCCTTCCACCTTCTGCCGGGAGAGCACACAGCAACCACGCATCATCTTGGAAGCAGAGAGCAGCCCTCACTGGACACGAAACCTGCCGGGGCCTTAATCTTGGACTTCCCAGCCTCTAGAATTGTGAGAAAATAAATGTCTGTTTTTTATAAATCACCCAATCTAAGGAATTTTGTTATAGCCGCAGAATGGACTAACACAGGGGGTTATGGGGCCCAGAAGAAATCATGCGGTGGACACACAGTATGTGTCAGCGGCAATACAGCTAACTAGCTCCACTTCCCTCTTCCTATTGGTGACCATGGAAGTCCAGGGACAAGCCTTCTCCCTAGGTTCTCATACCACAGGGCAGATGTCCCCTCTGCAGGGGGCAGCGGCCATACAGAGGAAACGGAGTCGGTAGACACGGGAGCGCTGGACAGGGAATCCAGAGGCCTGGGTGTTGCCATGGCTGGTCGCAGTGACCAAGGCAGCTGTGCCCCAGCCAGAGCGTGTCACCCCCACCCACCCACACGTTCTTCAGCACAGCCCTTGGAGAGCCGGTGCTGCAGCCTGAGGACACCTGGTTAGGTCTCACTCTACCACCTACACTGTGTGACCTGGGGCAAGCCCTCCACCTCTCTGGGCTTTTCCCCTTTCTGAAAATTGGAGACAACTGGGAGGTTTTTGCCAGAGCTGTACAGATGATCACAAAATCTGACATATATTAAGAACCCGACAATATGAGGCAGCTCCTACTCTCATCCCTATTTTACAGAGGCTCAGAGAAGATAAACTATCCAAGGTCTGAAAAGGAATCCCCACCTTCTCCCGGGCTCCTGCCAGGCACCAGAGAGTTGACTCTCGGCCCGCCGCGGGCCAGCACTGTGCCTGCCCAGATCACCAGCGCCCATTCGCAGGAGCAGCTGCCGGGCCCTGTGCTGAGCACGGCACTCGCAGGCCTTGCCCCAGAAATGCTGTGAAGTCAGTACTATTAACACCCCCATTGTAGAGAAGAGGAAACTGAGGCTTGGCCAGGTGAGCCAACGCCACATGCTAATAAATGACTCATCTAGGACTTGAGCCCAGAGCACATGAGTAATCAGGCGGCATGAATTGACAAGTCCTGGGTCCAGCCGCAAGCAGAGCCCAGCTGAGGAGTTGCTGGTGGCCTTGGCATGGAAAAGCCACCTTCTCTGTCAGGGCAGAGGCTTGGTGGCTGTCCCTGCCCACAGAGTACGCAGCAGCCAGGCTGGATGGCTGCCTTTGGGAGGCTGCAGGCATTGTGTTTCCCTGACTTACAGCCTGGCCAGCTCAGGAGAGGGGCCAGGGCCAAGGTCTGGGTGGCAAGGCCAGCTGGGACGTACAGGAGGGCAAAGCAGGTCATGGGTGAGGGTGCCACCTCCTTGTGAAATCTCCCTTCTCTTAGGCAGGCAGTTGCACTACTGGATCCTGGCTGAAGCCCTGGAGGATGTTTCACTGGTGTAAGTCACCACTGTCATGAAGCTCTACTGGATTTCTCTGCTGGTTGAACCCCTCCTCCATTCTGCCCCTACTAGCCCTTGAGTACCCAGCTTGCACTGAAAGCCTCTGTGACCAGTACGTGGGTTTCTAAGTTACTACTATGGTGGAGTAGGGTTCTGCACAACTAAAGTGATCTGGGGGGCCTGGGGCTCTTTTACTGGAATTCCCTACGGCCCTCTGCACAGGGCTCACTCAGCACATAGTACATGTTCAATAAACATGGACAGACTGACAAATCACCCCACCAGGTGTTGTGTTTTTTTGTTTTTCTTTTTCTTTTTTGAGACAGAGTCTTGCTCTGTTTCCCAGGCGAGGGTGCCAGGGCATCAGCCTAGCTCACAGCAACCTCAAACTCCTTGGCTCAAGCGATCCTCCTGTCAGCCTCTCAAGTAGCTGAGACTGCAGGCTTGTACCACCACACCTGGCTAGTATTTTTTCTATTTTTAGTCACCCGGCTAATATTTTTTCTATTTTTTAGTAGAGATGGGGATCTCACTCTTGCTCAGGCTGGTCTCGAACTCCTGAGCTCAAATGATCCTTCCACCTCAGCCTCCCAGAGTGCTAGGATTACAGGTGTGAGCCATTTTTCCTGGCCTTGTCATGTTTCATTGACTCTAAGATGTTACTGATCGTAACAACACACCATTATTTTATATGCCACTAAGAAAGAAGAACACTGACAGAAAGCTCCTATTGCTTAAGATATTTATTTTTTCTTCATTGAAAAAGTTTTTCTTTTTATCATCTATGTGTACATAAAAAGAAAGACATGGTGAAATAAGTGAATCAGGACTTTTTTTTTGGCAATAATTTCATCCTGACTGCCACGTGGCCAACAATTATGAGACTTATTGACCCAACTGCAGAGGTGTAATCGGTGGCAAATATGTTTTCCTGGCCCCCACGCCAAGGTCTCTCCCAATCATTGATCTCTTGAGTGCTGGGGTAAAAAACAAAGTTGCTCCATGCACCAGAAAGTTGGTCGTAAGGGGAGACTTTCAGGGCCAGAGAATCAGGTAGGACATGGGCAGGTCCCATGCTGTCGGCCTGAGGTTCTTTCCGTCATTCACAGAAGCGGGAAAGTTTCTAGTGCATGCTTGTGTCTTCCCGGCTCCTATGCCCTGCCTGGGCCCAGCCCCCGGCCCCAGGGAGGCAGCAGAGTCGGTGGAGCATATATGAGCACAGAGCTTACCCTCAGACAGATCAGGGCTCAAGTCCCAACTCAGCCTGTCTCCAGCTACCTGACCTTGGGCAAGTGACACTGATTTCAAACAACCGCCTGTTGCTGCACCTCCCTGTTGCAGTTTCGGCACAATCGAGCAGCATTCCTTCCTGGTAAGAGACCACTGGACCATGGAGTGGTTCTGTCCAGTCTACAGAGGATGCACCGAAGGGATTTTGTGTCCTCTGCTTCACCTTTTGAGATCAGAGGGCCCAAAACTCCACCCTTGGATCATGCTAACGCCACCATTTTTTTAGCTTACGACCCATGAAGGGGCATGAAGCTCAACTGTGCATGTGCTTGTTTCTCCTTTTATAAATATCCATGACTCCTATAGCTTGTTAAATACGTATATTCAGCCACTCTGCTCAGCAGAAATTCCTGCTCCCTTTGCCCTTCCCTCTAAGCGCTCACTCTCGCCTTTTGCCCAAGGCTTTGCTTCCCAGCCTGTCAGAGTGGCCAACCAGCAGGTTGCAACCCCTTATGAGAAGTACAGCTCTCCTTTCCAAATTTATGAACCTTGTAATTCTCCAGTTGGCACACTGATGTAATTACTCATGCCTCAGGGCCTTTGCACATGTTCCCTCTGCCTGGAAGACTCTATAACCAGATCCTCCTGTAGCCAGCTTCTTACCATTCAAGTCTTGCGTTAATTTCCTAGGACTGCCATAACAACTTACTGCAAGCTTGGTGGCTTAAAGCACCAGAACTCTATTCTCTCAGTTCGGAAGGCCAGAAGTCCAAAATCAAGGTGCTGGCAGAGTTGTTTTCCTCTGGAGGCTCCAAGGGAGAGTGTTCTCCTTGCCTCTCTCCTAGCATCTGGTGGCTGCTGGCAACCCTTGGTGTCCTTGGCTTGGGGATTCATCACTCTGGTCTCCGCCTCTATCTTCACGTGGTCTTCTCTTTTCCGTCTCATAAGGATATCTGCCCTTGGATCTAGAGCCCATACTAAACTAGGATGATCTCATTTTGAGGTCTTACCTTAATTTTATCTACAAAGACCTTTATTCCAAATAAGCCATATTCTGAGGTTCCTGACGGACAAATCTTATGGGAGCCACAATTCAAACCACTGCATGTCTCAAGTGTCACCTCCTCAGAGAAGCCTTCCCTGACCACCCCTGCTAAACCAGCCCCCACCAAGTCCATTGTCAGTGTTTTATGTTCTTCCTACTATTGGTCGCTGCCTGGATTTATAGTTTTTACTTATTTGATTAAGAGTTTATTTTCTGTCCCCCCCACTGAAATATAAACACCAATTCATGGGGTTATATATTAATATTAATATACAACCCATACATAATATATGTTCCCTAGGGGTCACATTCACCTTGGTCTTTGCTGTATCCCCCAGTTCCTCATAGAGTACAGACACATAGTGAACATCCAAAACATATGTGTTAAATGAATAAACAAAGCTTCCTTCTAGGAAGCTCAGAGCCAGACTGTTGACCTCTCTTTAATAAGAAAGGGGGTCACATAAGTCCATTCTGTTTCCAGCCTCACTCCTGCCCTCCTCTTATTCTTATTTTCAGTTCGTTTCCATTTTCCTATTTATTGTTCATTTATTTTATGTTGTTATATTGCATTCAGATATCTCTTCAGGCTGCCCTAAATTATTCATAAACCCGTTCATTCAACAAGTATTTACTGAGCCATCCAGTTTATGCCAGATTCTGTTCTAGGCCCAGGGATACATCAGTGAACAAAACGCAGGTTCCTGCCCTTGCCGAGTTTATAGTCTAATGAGGTAAACAGAAGATAAACAATAGACACAATAAATAAATTATATGGCACATTAGAAAGTCAAAATTAGAGCAGGGTATGATTGTGATTGCAAGGGGATGGACCTTAATTTTAAAATCCTCTAAGGCAAAGAGGGCATTATTTGAATTAGTTGATTGCATTAGCTGTGATAATAGGATTGAAGTTACATATGAAGATGTTTACGTTGTTTAAGAGCTGAATGCTGATGTAGGGGTGAAATGACATGGTGCCCGGGATTTGCTTTAAAATACCACACACACACACACACACACACACGCACGGGAGAAAGAAGAGAGAAAAACAAGGCTAAATGAAGCAAGTTTGGCAAAATCTTGAATTTGGGTGATGGGTATATGGAAACTAATTAAACCATTTTTTCTACTATTGTGTATATTTGAAATTTTTCACAATAAATTTCTTTAGTTTCTTTTTTATTGTGAAAAAATATCCGTAACATAAATTTACCAGTTTAACCCTTTTTGAGTGTACAATTCAGGGGCATTAAGTACAATTAATGCTACAAATTACCATTTTAACCCTTTTCGAATGTATAGTTCAGTAGCATTCACATTATTATACAATCATCACCAATATCCATCTACAGAATTTTTTTCATCTTTTTTTTTCTTTTTTGAGACAGAGTCTCGCTTTGTTGCCCTGGCTAGAGTGAGTGCCGTGGCGTCAGCCTAGCTCACAGCAACCTCAAACTCCTGGGCTCAAGCAATGTACCTGCCTCAGCCTCCTGAGTAGCTGGGACTACACGTTCTCGCCACCATGCCTGGCTAATTTTTTTTATTTTTAGATGCCCTGCTAATTTTTTTTCCATTTTTTTTAGTAGAGATAGGGCCTCGCTCTTGCACAGGCTGGTCTCAAACTCTTGAGCTCAAGTGATCCTCCCGTCTCGGCCTCCTAGAGTGCTAGAATTACAGGCATGAGCTACCGCTCCTGGCCTCATCTTTTTGATAAAACAACCAGTCAAACAAAGTTGTCCATAGAATACAGTATCTATCTGGGGTGATTTGGGGCAGTGGTGGGAATGTGCAGAATAGCCATGCAAAGTCTGCAAAAACCTTAAAATTGGGGACGGATTGGTCTCCAACATTGATGGGATGCCACCACCATTGTGGCTAAAACCATCCCCACACCTCTCAGGTCTTAGAGTGTTAAGGTGCCAGACCTGGAGAGGAGGATCCCGGGAAGTCATCCTGTGCAGCCCCCTGACTGTGGGCCAGGCCACACCCCATCCAGGTGAGTGGGTGACTCACCCCTGCTACTCACTGGAAAGTTAAGTGACTCCGTCCTCATCCTGCCTTCCAGGAAAACCGGGCTTTCAGGAAACCCAGGGGCTAGAGCTTGCCTCTTCCTGCCCAGAGTGGGATGGGGAAGGCTCAGACGAGGGGAGAGGGGCTGGTTTACCCTGACCGCATCACATTCTTGGAGCCAGGGAGGGCTGAGCCACCCCAACTCCCAGCCTCCCAAGGCCTGCTGCTGTGATTCGTGGGCTGGCTGCCAGATCGCATGAGAATGGAGTGGGCCCCAGGGACCTATCTGCCTGCGTTTTGGGGGAAAGCAGCACAGATCTAGGTTCAAGTCCCCGCACTACCATGTCCTATTGGGTGACCCTGAGCAAGTTATTTAAGCTGTCCGAGAGCAGTTCTCATCTGTGAAATGTGGATAACAATGGTACCTAACTCATAGGGTTGTTTTGGGGATTAAGTGAGATACTTTAATCTTATGCATAATTCCTGGGGCATGGCTTTTGTTCAGTAAATATTAGCTACCTGCAAAGCAAAAGTATTTATGGACAAAGGGCTCTTTTCTTTTCTTTCTTTTTTTTTTTTTTTTAGACTAGTCAAGTGCGGTAGTGAGGAGGGGAGAAAGTAGTAGAACAAGGAGTTCAATCTGTAACTGACTGTGAACAATCAAGTGAGATAACTCACTACCTTCGGACCAGCCTTCTTTTCTTTTTTGAGACAGAGTCTCGCTCTGTCACACAGGCTAGAGTGCTGTGGCGTCAGCCTAGCTCACTGCAACCTCACACTCCTGGATTCAAGCGATCCTCCTGCCTCAGCCTCCCGACTACAGGCACACACCACCACACCCAGCTCATTTTTTCTGTTTTTAGTAGAGATTGGAGCTGGCTCTTGCTCAGGCTGGTCTCAAACTCCTGACTTCAAGCCATCCTCCCGTGCTCGCTTCGGCAGCGCATATACTAAAATTGGAACGATACAGAGAAGATTAGCATGGCCCCTGCGCAAGGATGACACGCAAATTCGTGAAAAAAAAATTAAAAAAAAAAAAAAAAAGCCATCCTCCCGCCTCTGCCTCCCAGAGTGCTAGGATTACGGGTGTCAGCCAGCGCGCCCGACCAAAGGGCTCTTTCCTTAGGTGGTGGGGCACGGACCGCCAGCTGTGGAGGGAGGGGCAGTGTGACGGTGGCTGAAGGCTAGCACAGCTAGTGGGCAAGGATACAGGCTTTGAAGCCAGACTCTCTGGGTTCAAATCCTAGCTCCATCTGTTATTAATGGTGTGATGTGGGGCAGGTCACTTAATAACCTTCTGCGTATCTCAGTTTCCCCTCTTACAGTGGGGAAAACAGTAATAGCAGCCTCACAGGGGTAGCATGAGAATTAAGTGAGTTCTACATAAAGCTCCTAGATCATTGCCTGGAACATGGTAAGTCCCACATGCGCGCTGGCTGCTATCAGCTGTATTATTTGTGTCTGTCCAGAGTCCTCATCCATCCCTCGTCATAACAATAGCAACAACAATACCAGCAGCCACTGTTTATTACCCTCTCACTTACACATGACCTCGACCAACCCATGACACCGTCCTCACCTTATAGGTGGAGAAACTGAGGCTCAGGAATGCTGGGTGAGGTGCTCAAGGTGACACCAGTGCAGCCGGGATCTGAACTCAGGTCCCTCTGGCTCCAGAGTCCACGCTCTTGGCTGTTTACTAATGTGGCACTTAAGGGGCATCTCTGAGCTTTGACGGGGGCTGCGGGGGAGGTGAGCACGCACTACATAAAAACCTCCTGAAACAATGAGGCCTCGAGACAGTGGCGGGCAGACACGACTGTGCCTTGTCTGTGGCGCTCAGCACAGTGTTGAGAGAGAGCTAGTGAGCCTGCGAAGCCAGACAGGCCCTAGGGGGAGGTGGTGTGACCTTGGACCTTGAGGCGGAGGCAGGATTTGGACTGGAGCCTTGGCGGCTGTGGTTGCAGGTGGGGGCAAAGGTGTGGAGGTGGGGCTGGGCAGGGCCTGGGTGGGGCCTGAGCTCCAGGCAGTGTCTAGGGTAAAGCCAGGGGCAGGGAGGGGGCTGGCCAGCCTTCAAGAGGAACTGAGGCACGAAGCTAGAGGCTGAGGCCCGGGCCAGGATCTGAGCACCTTCTTTTCCTGATAGCCTCATTTCCCTTCCTCAGGGACCCACAGGACAGGCTCTCAACTAGAAGCTATTGTCCCTCCCTGTCCCTCCAAATCCCAGAATTTTTTTTGGAGACAGAATCTCACTCTGTTGCCTAGGCTGGAGTGCCGTGGTGTCAGCCCAGCTCACAGCAACCTGAAACTCCTGGGCTCAAGTGACCCACCTCCTTCAGCCTCCCGAGTAGCTGGGACTACAGGCATGTGCCACCACGCCTGGCTAATTTTTTCTATTTTTTTGTAGAGACGGGGGCTCACTCTTGCTCAGGCTGGTCTCGAACTCCAGAGCTCAAGAGATCCTCCCACCTCAGCCTCCCAGAGTGCTAGGATTACAGACGTGAGCCACCAAGACCAGCCAAAATCCCAGAATTTGGAGACCCAAAGAAGTAACAGGCGCCCTGCTCAGACTCAGCCCAGAGCGGGAGAGTGGGCGGAGGCCCGGAGGCCGGAGCCCTGTCTTATTATTCTCCTCTCACAGGGATACACTCAGCATTTGGCTGGTGTCCAGGACACGCCCTGTGCATGCTCCTGTCCTTCCTCCCCTTGCAGATGGGGTGTAGGACCCAATCCTAACCCACACTCACTCTCCCACCAAAACCAAGTCCACCCCCACTACGAGAAAAGGAAGTTTTACTGGAGGTTTCTTAGGAATTTAAAAGGCAGGCTCCCAGTATGGGGAGACTTCCTGAAAAGCCGGCCTCTCAGCCCAGCTCTTTCCCTAGGGACTTTTTCCCTGAGGCCACAGCTTCGTCCCTCCTCCCCCACTCACAGCCTCCTCCCTGCCTCTCGCAATCCCACCCTGTGGCCCGCAGCGCTCACCCTCGTACACCGAGTGCCATTAGCAGGACCAGCTATGCTATTTGAAGAGCTTAGTGCAGAATGAAAACGTGGGGCCCTTGTTTGGAAATTATGAAGAATTTGGGTGGCAGCTGAGCACTAAATCAAGCGCCCGGGCTACCAAGTGCGGAACCCTGTGAACTGCATGGGTCACACGCCTGTGAAGCTGACCTTGGCTCTGGGTGCACAGAATGTCAAGTTTTCATGAATTTTAAAGTCCAGATCTGAGATTCCTTTCTCTCCTCCCCCAAAAAGGCATATTTTGAGAAGGGCTGCTCTGGACTCTACCACCCCCACCCTGTCCCGTTCCATCCTGCCTTCAGACCTGCAGTGGGAAATTTCAGTCTCATATCTGAACCGATCCTACCTTCTGGGAAGTGCTTTTACATGTTCATTAGGAGAAAGAAGTTATCATCCCATTTTACAGCTGGGCAAACAGACTCAGAAACTCCCCACCCGAGCAGGCACCTTGCTGGCTGGTAGCAGAGGCGCCCCCAGAGCCCCTCGGCCCGCAGCCGTTCCCTCCGCAGAAGGAGCCCGGCGGCCATCTGAAGTGAGCGCTCAGATGATGCAAACCTCAACGCGGAGGGAGTTCACCGAGGAAGAAAGGTCACGCTGGGGTGTGATGAGTCACGGGAGGACGGGACATTCCTCGCATTTTCATCAGCAGTTCTGCCGATGGAGGTCTGCTGTGGGTCTGCTGTGCGTCTGGGCTTGGGTGCGGCTGTTTCCGCATGAGAAATGGCTGTTACGATACAAATATAGTAAAAGCCCGACGTGCTGGATTTAGCAGGAGGGGAGTGGAGACAAAAACGAAATCGGGGTGAGAGTGAGGAAGAGGAGCGGGGCTTTGCCGGAGAATCCGGTAGCAAACAGGCCTAAGTCTGGAAGGACGTTGGTCCAAGGCGATGAGAAATCAGGCAGGGAGGTACATTGCTAGTGGCCACGCGTGTGGGTCTCCCCTTCCTAAAGGACACGCGGGTGGCTTGTAAGGGAAGCCAGAAAAATGAGGCTGACGGCTGTCCTGGTTTCCTGAATGAGGTTACAATGTTATCCTGGAATCAAAACACACTTTCACAAAACAAGCTTGTACCTTTTATAACAAGGATAATAATCATTTGGCCGAGAGTTATTGGGCACTGTCTTTGTGCCCAGCGTGAGGCAGGCCGGGTGACCCCCTTCCATAGATGGGGTGCAGAGGCTGAGAGAGGAATCTCCAGACTCACACCCAGTGCTCCCACAACCACAGATCAAAAAAGAAAAATCTTTTATCCCAAAAGGTTTATAGTACGGCTGTTTTATTTTATTCCTTGTGAAAACTTGGGAAACCTTTATTTTTTTAAATGAACTTTTTTTTTTTTTTTTTTTTGAGACAGAGTCTCGCTCTGTTGCCGAGGCTAGAGTGAGTGCCGTGGCATCAGCCTAGCTCACAGCAACCTCAAACTCCTGGGCTCAAGCGATCCTCCTGCCTCAGCCTCCCGAGTAGCTGGGACTACAGGCATGCGCCACCATGCCCGGCTAATTTTTTGTATATATATATTTTAGTTGTCCATATAATTTCTTTCTATTTTTAGTAGAGACGGGGTCTCACTCTTGCTCAGGCTGGTCTTGAACTCCTGACCTCGAGCGATCCACCCGCCTCGGCCTCCCAGAGTGCTAGGATTACAGGCGTGAGCCACCGCGCCCGGCCTTAAATGAACTTTTAATTTTGGCATCATATTAGATTTGTAGAAAAGTGGTAAAAGTGGTATAGAGAGTTCCCCCATTATTAACAACCACAGTGTGTTTGTCAAAATGAAGAAACTGACATTGGCACAACTGCTGTTAATATTAACTGAATTCCAGGCTTTATTTGGATTTTGCCTGTTTTCCCACTAATGTCCTCTTTCTGTTCCAAGATTCCATCCAGGTTAGAGTTGGGTACGGTGGCATTCACCTATAGCCTGTGGTCACAACTACTAGGGAGGCTGAGGCAGGAAGGTCACCTGAGCCCAGGAGTTCAAGGCTGCAGTGCGCTATGATTGCACCTGTGAATAGCCACTGCACCCCAGCCTGGCAACATAGCGAAACCCTGTCTATAAAAAACAACAACAACAATAGATTTCATTCAGGGAACCAATGGCATTTAGTTGTCCTGTCTCCCCTCTAATCTGTGGCAGTTTCTCCTTGTTTTTCATGACCTTGACAGTGAGAACTGGCCCGTTATCCTGTAGAATGTCCACCAAACTGGGTACATCTACTGGATTGAATTTTCTCATAATTAGACCAGGATTATAGGTTTTAAAAACACCACAGAGATAAGTGCCCTTCTCATCACATCCTATGAGGGGGTCTAAGACACCCACATGATACCACAGGTGAGGCTCACCTTGATCATGTGGTTAAGGTGGTGGAAAGCCACTATTTTACACTTTATATACTCTACTCTATGGAAATGAGTCAATAAGTCTAACCCACCCTCAAGTGGGGAGAACAGGAATTAGGTCCCCCCTAGGAGAAATTCTTTTATTTTTAAAAAGTTAATTTAATTACCTTTTAAAAAAATCCATCCTAGTGGTTTAAAATGCAAAAGATACCAAAAGGTACACAGTGAAAGCCTCTCCCATTTCTGTCCCCCAAAGTGACAGTTACTATTTTCCTATGAATCATTCCAGAGGTATTTTATGCACAGACAGGCAAATATGTATACTTTGGCCCACTTTTTTTACAGAAAGATAGTGCTCTGGCCATGCTGTTCTGCACCCAACCACGGGGGTGCCTGGATGAGTGGGACCCTGACAACCCACCTGTGTGACTACCAGGGACAGGTAAGTAAATCACACTCCATACTGGAAGGGCCTGGCCACGGCCACAGCAGTTATACAAATAGTGTCTGGGCTGGGCGTGGTGGCTCACGCCTGTAATCCTAACACTCTGGGAGGCCGAGGCAGGAGGATCAATTGAGGTCAGGAGTTCGAGACCAGCCTGAGCAAGAGTGAGACCCCCATCTTTAATAAAAAATTAAAAAAAAAATTAGCCGGGCAACTAAAAATAGAAATAATTAGCTGGGCGTGGTGGCATGAGCCTGTAGTCACAGAGCCTATATTCTCAGCTACTCGGGAGGCCGAGGCGGGAGGATCCCTTGAGCCCAGGAGTTTGAGGTTGCTGTGAGCTAGGCTGACGCCACAGCACTCTAGCCTGGGCAATAGAGCAAGACTCTGTCTCAAACAAAACAAAACAAAAACAAATAAATAGTGTCTGGTCTCATGGAGAAGTAAGACGGAAATTGAAAATAAAATCGAGTGTAGGGTACATTATGATTTCAGTTGGGTGGAAGTTTTCTTTCATGAGAATAAAGTGCAGAAGAGGCCATAGGAATCTGTAAATCAGTGAGATAGAGTGGAAGGCTCGTGAGTATAAAGTTGTTACGTGTAAAAGGAAAATAAAAAGATGAGACTGTAAGCTTTTGGGAATGCAGTTTCCAGGATCCTGAATCCAGCCACACGTGGATGGCAAAGACCCCATCACTCTTTTCCTGGTCAGGGAGGGAAGAGCTGTTTGACTTTCTACAATCTGTCTCCCTTTGAGGGTGTTTGCTTTGTGAAAATAAGAAGAGAGCAAACACCCCGCCCAGGGCAGGGACAGGATGTAGATTCTTCGGGCCTGAATTGTCAAGCTCAAGGCCACACTCTTGTGGACGCCCCACAGCCCGGCACTGATCACAGCCTGCAGGATGAATGCTGCCCCTCAGCCTGGCACGGTCCGTCCACCCACACCTCCATCCACCAATCCCTTTCCTTCATTCCCTCGGCATGTGTTGTGTGGCTGGCCCTGTGCCAGGTACAGGGACACAGCTGTGGTTGAGCTGGACACAGACCCTCTCAGGGAGCATATGGTCTGATGCGGAACTAACCCAGTGTGGGGGTGCATCAGTGTTCTTGAAATGCCCTGAGATCTCGGTGCACCCGCCCACCCGGGGAGCAGGGCCACTTTCTGGAGGAGGCGGCGACCAAGCTGAGTCGGAGCGAGCCAGGCCTGGGGGACAGTCCGGGTGAAGGAGAGAAGAAAAGTCTTTGCCCACCAGTACCAGCGCCCATTTCCCAAGCCCCCACCCCAGTCTGGGCCCCTGTCTGGCTCTCGGCAGTTATGATTTCTTTCTTTTTTTTTTTTTGAGACAGAGTCTCACTCTGTTGCCTGGGCCTAGAGTGCCGTGGCGTCAGCCTAGCTCACAGCAACCTCAAACTCCGGGGCTCAAGCGATCCTCCTGCCTCAGCCTCCCGAGTAGCTGGGACTACAGGCATGCGCCACCATGTCCGGCTAATTTTTTTTCTATATATATTTTTAGCTGTTCAGATAATTTCTTTCCATTTTTTTAGTAGAGATGGGGTCTCGCTCTTGCTCAGGCTGGTTTCGAACTCCTGACCTCAAACGATCCTCCTGCCTCAGCCCCCCAGAGTGCTAGGATTACAGGCGTGAGCCACCACGCCCGGCCAGCAGTTATGATTTCATTTCACCTCCACAGTAGCCATTCGCGGGAGATAGTAATGATTGTGTCCATTCTAAAGATGAGGATGCCGAAGCTGAGAGAGCCTGGGGGACTGACCCAGTGTCCCTCAGCCCATAAACAGCAGAGGCAGGACTTGGACCAGGAGGGTTTCGGCCTCCATGGCATTCCGCCTGCCAGTTGGAGCTCTTTTCCTCAGTCTCAGATTATCTCCTTGTCATGGCTCTCAATAGAGAATCCTCAATCATTCCTGGCCACTCTTTCTTTCCCCTACGCCTCTGTCCCTGCTGTTCTTTCTGCCTGGAATGGCCAAACCCATCTCTGCCCCACTTTTACCTTTATTTGAAGCCAATTTCAAACACAGATCTGAAACTCCGGTCCCAGCCTTTCCTCTCCTCAGCAGTATGGCCTCGGGAAGTCACCTCGCCTTGCTGAGCCTCATTCTTCTCATCTCTGAAATGGGCATGGTAGCAGGACCTACCTCATAGGGGACTGCGATGCACGTGCCATGGGGCCGCACAGAGCCACGGCCACACACACCAACCGTTAGGCCACTGTCAGCTACAATTGCTTCCTCCTGGTCTACTTTAATTTACTGATTCAATGAATATTTCTTGAGCACTGACTGCATGCCAGGACACGGGGCCACAAAGCTGAACCAAAGAAGTGAGGCCCCTGCATGTAATGCCCTGTGCATTTACCCTCCCTGCAGAACCGAACATCACATCTCAAGGACGAGGCTGAGGGTTTACCTGCTTTTTTGTGTCTCTCCCCAGGACCTAGCCCAAGAGCTGACGTATGTAACAGAAGGCGCTCAAGCATTGCAGATGCAACAGAATGGCACGGGCTGCACTCTGTATGCTGGACACCCCCCCATCCCTGGAGAACCACATATATGTCCCTGAAACTCTCCACCCTCAGGTTTATGGTCTGTCAAACAGGAATTCTTTCAAAACAAATATTTGCAGAGCACCTGTGTGCTGTGCTAGGAACAGCAGTGAATAAGTCAGAGTTCTTGGCTCAGGGAGCTTCTAGGGGAAGGGTCTGGAAAGTTACCAGACATGATAATCCGTCCCAGCACGATGGTTTGCTCAGCTGAGGGACGCACGCGGCACGGGGCCAGCGCAGCTTGGGTTGCTGTCAGGGTCTGGGCCAATACAGCCTGGATAGAGCAGCTCACGGTTTCCGTGTGCCAGGCGCGGTGCCGAGTGCCCTGCGTGGACTCACTTGCTGAGTCACCGCAGTTCCACCAGCTGGGTGCTATGATGATCAACCCATGTACTGAGAGGAAGGGAGTGGGGGCCCCGAGAGGTTAGGTAACCTGCCCAGTCACACAGGTGGCTGAGCTGGGACCGGAACCCAGGCTGGGACCTTGACCGCAGTCTCCCCTGGACTGGGGAGACTAACTGGTAACACTGAGTCTCCTCCTCTGCCTCTCAGAGGACAGAGGACATCATGTGTGCACATTACCAAGGCTCAGGGTTGGGGGGGGGTCCTAGGGTTGGAGTAGCTCCTCCAAAAAGGCCTCAGATGAGGTCAAGATCTGCCCCAAATCCCAGGCTCTGAGCAACTGGCCACATTCCGTCAGCCGGGTTCCCCAGGGTGCAGGGCGGAGGGAGGACCGGGAGGTGCAGGGGTGCAGGGTGGATGGGAGTGTGCAGGAGCCCAGAGTTCCGGCCTGATGTCCAAACCAGCCCTGTTCCCGGGGGCCCCAGCAGGTTCCCTCACTGCTGGGGGGAGACCCTGGTAAGGCCTCGAATTTTGGCTACCTCGGGGTAGCTGGCCTTTCCCTGTCTCTGGAGACTTCTTCCCCATTTCCTTTCTGTGTCCACTGCACAGTCCGAGCATTATTCATGCCCAAAATATCTCAGAAAGTCACAACCGCCCTGCCCTCCACCCAGGACTAGGCAGTCCCTTGGCCATGTTCTTTTAAAAGGTCATCTTCCTCCCTGCCCTCCAGAGCCAACCGTCCCAGGGCCCTGCACGCCCCTTTGCTTCCCTGCACAAAGCAGGGGCTGTGGCTGGTGTTCCCTGGAGTTCGCCCACAGACAGCTTGCTCATCTCCTCCCCTCCCCTAAGGAGCTGGCCCGCTGAGCCAGCCTCTTGGCCACCTGCGGTGCCGACCTCACCTGGACCTGTTAATATCTCCACTTCAGCCTGACCCAGACAGCACCTGCATCTTGGAGAAAGTCAACGAAATTGGTTAAAAGTGGTTCCCAAGCATCTCCCAACTGTTCTGAGGGGCCCAGAAGGCTTGGGCCTCAGTCTTGGCCCTACCACTTCCAAGGCAGAAGGAGCCCCACCCTTCTGAGCATGCCCCTCTGTCACCCATCCTGGCCCCAAGCATCAGGGCCCAGGCAGGGGTGGAGGAAGGGATGGCGACATCAGTAGTGCACGCTCAGTGACCACCTGCCTCACCTCAGCCGCCAGCCACTGGCAACCTTCTCTGCTGGCCTGAGCTCGAACACAAGGCCAGAAGGGCCGGGAATGAGTGGCCCCTCCCCTCCCAGCAGCCGGCACCCAAAGACTGATGATAAGTGTGAGACCCCAGCTCCCTGGCCCTTCCGCTGCCTCAGAGCTTGTGCCTACACCAGCTGTCACGGTCCCCTGCAGAATCACACTCCAGCACCCACAGGGACAGCTGCTTTGTGGCTTCCTTCTCACCTGCCACCTCCCCTGCTTCCTGCGATCACTTCCCAAAGAAACGACTTGCATTTGAATCCTGGACTCGGGACATTATCAGACTGCCAACATTTACTGATCACGTTCTCTGTGCCAAGCATCGCACTCAGCACCTCACAAGTCTTAACTCCTCTAATCCTGTGACGGCCAGTGTCGGGAGGTGGGGACTGCCATCCATCACTTCCATTTAACAGGCTCGAAACTGACTCAGAGCTGGGGCTTGAGGCCAAGGGCTTCCTCCCCTCCCGCCGTCCTCTGCCAGCTGAATTGCTTTCAGTTCCTCAAACTGCTACACACGCTCACCTCCTGACCTCTGCGCTCTGAGGCACAGGGAGGTGACACCACTTGGTCACACAGCTGTAGAGGCTGAGCTACCCAGATTCAAAAGCAGGTCTCCCGGCTCAGAGCCCGCACACTCTGCTGCTACGGTAAGCAAAACAATGGCCCTTCAGGATGTCCCTGTCCTAATCCTGGAACCTGTGAGTGTTACCTTTCATGGCAAAACAGACTTTGCAGATGTGACTAAGGACCTTGAGATGGGGAGGTGATCACTCAGATGTAATCACAACAGTCCCCTAAGAGGAACTTCTTCTCCTCCTGCCCTTCAGACAGAGGACCATGTGGTGACAAAGCAGACGGACAGAGAGAAGGAGATTGAAGATGCTACACTGCTGGCTTTTTTTTTTTTGAGACAGAGTCTCACTCTGTTGCCCGGGCTAGAGTGCCGTGGCGTCAGCCTAGCTCACAGTAACGTCAAACTCCTGGGCTCAAGCAATCCTTCTGCCTCAGCCTCCCGAGCAGCTGAGACTACAGGCATGCACCACCATGCCCGGCTAATTTTTTCTATATATATTTTTAGTTGCCCATGTAATTTCTTTCTATTTTTAGTAGAGACGGGGTCTCGCTCTTGCTCAGGCTGGTCTCGAACTCCTGAGCTCAAACGATCTGCCCGCCTCGGCCTCCCAGAGTGCTAGGATTACAGGCGTGAGCCACCGCACCTGGCCTGCACTGCTGGCTGTGAGGACAGCAGAAAAGGCCGTGAGCCTAGAGGCACATGTGGCCTTTGGAAACAGGAAAATGCAAGGAAATGGATTCTCTCCTGGAGTCTCCGGAAGGAACAGCCCTGCCAACACCGTGACTGTACCCTGGTGAAACTGATCCCTGACTTCTGGCCTCCAGAACTGTAAGAGAATGCATTTATGTTGTTTTAGGCCGTGAAATGTGTGGCAATTTGTTACAGCAGCCTCAGGAAACTAGTGTAACCAGCCAGCCCCCCGCAGCCTGAGCGGGAGCAGCGTGGTCTGGACGGCAGCAGTGAGGACGAGGACGCCGGCCTTGTGGCGTCCTGACCCCGGCAGGGTCCATCATCGCACAAGAGGGGTTCTGAGTGTCTGAGTTTGAGGCCCAGCCTGGCGCTCTCCCAGCTGTGTGATCTGGGGCAAGTAACTCAATCTCTCTCTGCTCCAGTTTCCTCACCTGCCCGACGGGGATAATAGCATTGTGCCAGGTTTAAATATATCCACGGCTCTTGAAACGGTGTCTGGCACAGACTGAGGGCTCAGTAAATCAGTCGTCTGCACCTCCCCACGTCAGCAGCTGGGTGGCTGGCCGCACCCCTTGTGCCTGGGCCCGTGTAGGATCCAGGGCTGGCCGGTGAGAGGCCACCTCCCTGTGACGGGGGGATTGGGCCACGGTCAGCAGAACTCCTGCTGCAGGTTCTGGGAAAGGGGTGCTCTTTCCCTGTAGGAATTGCTGGGGAGCTCAGGCTGGAGTGGATGGTGGCGTGTTTGTCACCGCGTGGGGAGGGCCTGCCTGAGAGGGAAGCCAGCTGGAGGGGAGGCAGAGGCCAGGGTAGAGTGCGCAGATCTCAATGATGTCACGAAGGCCCTGGATCCAGACGTGCCTGAACCACGCCTGGGCCTGTCTGGTTACAGGGACCGATGATCACTTCCCCTTTTCACTGTAAGAGTTTTATCTGGGTTTCTGTCACTGGCAACCAGGAGAGTCCTGGCTGCCAGAGGTGGGAAGGGGTCAATGAACATGCATTGACTGGGTGACTGAGTGACATGCAGGGCCCTGGCGCTCTCCTGAGCCCTTTATGTTTCGGGGTGATTGTGTGGCAAGTGTCCTGCTTCCCTGTAAGACAAAGGGGCTTGCAGGGGATTCTTCATTTGGCCTGGGAAAGTGTCCTCTTCATTCTCCCTCTGGCAGGGCTGGCATCCAAGTTAGGTTCCCTCAGGAGACGGCTGAGGCCCCTGTGCACCTGGCCTTGAGGCTGCATCCCCGTTTTCCTCTCCCTGACCCAAACCTCCCCCAACAGGGAGGTCTCAGGCTCCACTTGGAGAGGGGAGTCCTAGGAAAAGCCCAGGGAAACAAGTGCCTCCATCAGTCCCATTTTATGGTTGAAGATACTGAGGCCAGAGAGGTAAGTTACTATCCCCAAGGCCAGGGCCCCCCAAACAGAACTCAACAGTCTTGCTTCCAAACCACTGCTTCCTCCTCTGCTGCCATTTCCCATCTGGAATCAGCATTTCTTTTTCTGGCTTTCTTGTCTTCCTATATCTGGATACTCTGATTCCTTAAAATTACTCACTCCTTGCTCTTAGGTCAGAAAGAGGAAGGCCTAGGAGTTGGCCAGACCTGGGTTTGTGTCTCTGCTCCATGCTGTACAATCTGTGTGTCCTTGGACCAGTGTCTTCACTTCTCTGGGCCTTGGTTTCTTCAACCATGGCTATAGTAATGGCAAAGCCTGCTTTTATCCTTTTTTGAGGACTAAGTAAGATCATACATATCAAATGCTTAAAACAGTAGGCCCTTTTGAAGCACTTAATTCATGAGAGCTTGTATCATTATCTGAAAGATTAATTTTCTTAAGAAGTTATACTGTGTCGTATTTCTTGGAATGAAATAGGGAGAGATGTCCCCAAAATAAGTAAATACACAACACAACTTTGAAAACTATAGTTTTTCACCAACCTGAATTTTCATGTTTTACTTTTTAATTTTGGAGTCTTTATCCACGTAGGCAGAAGAGCTGCGGCAGAGGTGAGGGTGTGGGGCAGATGTTTCCTGCTTCTCACCACGGCAAGCGTATCAGGGCAACCTCCTGCCAAGAACACCTAGAAATGCTCCAAAAAGATGAGCCTGAAATTTGGAGTGGCTCCCAGGCGTTCAGGTAGGATTCTAATAACTATGGTTAACACATTTGGGGGATCAGATGACAACAAATGTCAGCAGAAAACTAGAAGCTATAAAAAGGATCAAATGGAAATCCCAGAACTGACAAATATGATTCCAAAATTAAAATTTGCAGTTACTAAAATCACAGACTCTGAGTCACACTGCTCGGGTTTAGGTCCTGATTCCAGCCTCTACTATTTACAGTGCCAGGCCTGTTTGCTGTTTTTTTTTTCTTTTTTTTTTTTTAATTGAGGTAAAATTCACATAATATACAATGAACCATTTTAAAGTGTACAATTTAGTGGTGTTTACTGTATTCTCAATATTGTACCACCAGTTTGCTCTAGTTTCAAAACTTTTCGTCACCCCACAAAACACCCCACATCCATTAAGTAGTCACTCCCCATCCGTCTTTCCCCACCCCTTGGTAACCTTGAATCCCACTTTCCATCATTTTGGATTTGCATGTTACAGATGCATCATATAAAATAAATCATATAATATGTGACCTTTTGTGTTTGGTGTCTTTCACTTAGCATGATGTTTTTGAGGGTCATCCAAGCTGTAGCATGTATCAGTATTTCATTCTTTCTTATGGCTGATAATATTCCGTTATATGGCTATACCACATTTTGTTTATCCATTCATCTACTGATGGACATTGGGTCCTTTCCACATTTGGGTTAATATGAATAATGTTGCTATAAACATTTGTGTACCACTTTCTGTGTGCACATGTTTTCATTTCTCTTGGGCACATACCTAGATGTGGAGTAAGTCTTTGTTTCTTAAGGTCTAACTGCAGTTTCTTTGTCTGTAAAATAGGGCTGGTGTTGGTACCTAACTTATCGGGTTACATAAGACAAAGCAAAGTGCTTCGCTTGATAAAAAGTTGCTGTAGACAGAGTTGTTACCCAACTGGGTTGTATTTGTTGACATGTCTGTCGCCTCAGCTAGGTGGCAGGTTGCGGGAGGGCAGGGGCTTTCTGATGCATGTCTGCACCCCCCAGTGCCTCTCACCCTGCCTGGCACGGAGCAGACTGTCAGTAAATGTTTCTGGAGGAATCTGGAGGGGGTTCTTCCCATGTGTGGCCTTGCCTTTCCCTTAGGCTCTGCCAGCGATATGAGGAGCAGAGATGTCATTGCTCTTTTTCAACCACTGAGGAAAGTGAGGATCCTGGAGGTGGAATAACTTGATCAACGTCACAGGACTAATGAGATGCAGACCCTAAACTCCAGTCTAAACCCTCAAGCAAGGGTTCATTCACTCATGCAACATCAAATACCGACTGAGCACCTGCTGCATATCTGCACAGAACTATTTGAGAGAGCAGAATATAAACAAGATAAATAAGCTGTATAGTGTGTGTAAGTGACACACTACACACTAGAAGGTGATACGTGCCAAGGAGAAACAGAGGATAGGGAGCTTCCAAGGAGGAGTGAGAGTTTCAATCTACATGGGATGGCCGGTGTAGGCTTCACAGAGAACAGGACTTTCGAGTAGAGATTTGAGGAAGTGAGGGCGTGAACCATGTGAGGGTCTGTAACTGTGACTCAGTAGGATCAACGCAGAGCAAATTTAGATGAAGATCCTTCCTGTCGATGATGACACTATCACTTCTTAGCCACCTGCCATGTGCCCAGAACATGTTAGCAACTTTACCTCGTAAGGAGCTTGGACCGGCCATGTGAAGTGGTGATTACTATTATTCCCTTACAGCTCATCATGGCAGAACAGGGATTTGAACCTGGATCTGAGTGCAGAGTCCTTGCCATGCCTGGACTTCCCCTGGTTTCCTCGGAGGCAGGTTCAGAGCTGGGCTTTGGAGTCAGACCTATTAACTGCCTGCTTAATCCCTCTGGGCTTCAGCTCCTACCTGATGGGTTTATGTGAGGATTAAATGTGGCAATAGGTATAAAACACTTGCTCAGTACATGGGTAGTGTTGTTATGATCATTATCACTAGAGAAGTTTTGCATTCTGGAAAGCCATTTGGTCCAGTGGACTCCCTCCCTCTGGTCCTATGATCCCATGGCTGGTCAGCCATCCAAGCCAACAGACAATGACAATGGTGACAATGGTGAACGTAGCCATCACCCCAGAAGCACAGGGAAAAAAATCAAACCTCTCACACCCGGAGAACAGGAGACCCACCAAGACCCCGTTAAGCTTGGCCAGCCATGTTGTAATTGTTCTCTTGTTACTGACAGGTCAGCTTCTGGAGCCAAGAGTGTTCCCAGTTCAGGATCCAGGGAAATCAAGGAAACATGTTATGTACTGGCTCTAACCCCTTCCCTCTTCTCTCTGTTAAAGACCGACACAGCGTTTGGAGAGAGGACTGATCTCTAGCTATTTTGGAAGAACCTATCTCCTATTGGGGCTGATTCTGGTCTGAGCTGAGAGTGTATTTACTGGCTAAAGTCTGCTCCAAAGTAAACATGTCATCACATTCCTCACAGCCTGTAACCTCCGCAGGGAGGGGCTGCAGCCATTGAGGCACAAGGGTGGTAAGGAAACCTTATCTGCCTCCATTTCAGTGGATCCCACTTCATTTACTCCTGAGGGAGGATGTGGGGAAGACAGAGGAGCAGCTACTCTTAAATAAGTTGAAGAAAAGAGCACGCTTGGTGCACGTATCCTCTGCCACGATGAGCAGGAGAGACCAGGAGATTTAGAAGACAAACATGTTGTTTAGTGAAAGAGCACACATTTTTTTTTTTGGGTGTGCCTTTGAATTTATCCTTATTACTTTTTTCTGTCCATACAAGTAAAAGAGACTTGTTCTCTTTTTTTCTTTCTCGCTTTCTCTTTCTTTCCTTCCTTCGTTCTTTCCCTCTTTCTCCTTCCTTCTTTCTTTCTTTTTGGTATGATTGACATACAGTATACTGCTCATATTTAAAGAGTACAATTTCGTAAGTTTTGACACCCACCCATGTATGTATACACATATATAGAGGAGTGTATGTGTATCTGTGAGTGTGTGTGTATTTGTAAAACCATTACTACAATCAAAATGGTGAACATATCCATCACCCCAAAAAGTTTCCTCGTACTCTTTTGTAATCTCTTCCTTCCATCTCTCCCTGCCTACTCCCTACATCCCCAGGCAAACACTGATCTGCTTTCTGTCCCTGTAGATTACTTTGCATTTTATATAAAATGAAATCATGCCGTATGTAATCTTTTTTTTTTTTTTTGGCCTGACTCCTTTCACTTAGCGTAATTATTCTGAGATTCATCTATGTTATTGTGTGCATCAGTAGGTAGCTCTCTTCTTCTTCTTCTTCTTCTTTTCTTCTTTTTTTTGAGACAGGTTTTTCTCTGTCACCCAGGCTAGAGTGCAGGGGTGCAGTCATAGCTCACTGCAGCCTCAAACTCCCTGGGCTCAAGCGATCCTCCTGCCTCAGCCTCCTAGTAGCTGGGACTACAGGCACCCACCACCACGCCAAGCTGATTTTTCTACTTTTTGTAGAGATGGGGGTCTTACTATGTTGCTCAGGCTGTTCTCAAACTCCTGGGCTCAAGCCATCCTCCTGCCTCAGCCTCCCAAAGTGCTGGGTCTACAGGCGTGAGCCACACCTGCCTTTCTTGCCATTGCCCAGCACTGCTCCATTGCATGGATGCATTGCAGTTTGTCCATCCCTTCCCTTTTAATGGGCCTTTGGGTTGTTTCCAGATTCGAGCAATTACAAATAAAACTGGAATGAACATCCAAGTACAAGTCATTTTACAGACACATGGTTTTATTTCCCTTGGGTAGTTACCTAGGCGTGGAATGGCTGGATCATAGGATAGGTATATGTTTAACTTTTTAAGAAACTGTTTTCTAAAGTGGGTGTGCCATTTTACATTCCTACCAACAGTATATGTTTAAAATACATTAGAGAAACATTTAGTGTAGAAATAGTCCTTAAGGTAGAAAGTAAATGTTCTTGTAATTTTACCTCCTAGTGATTGCCCCGGTTCACTGCTATAAATCCTTCTAGAGTTTTTTTTTTTTTTTTCCCTTATCCACATACAGAACAACACTGAGACACATAGGTGCCTTGGACAGACTCATAAGTTGGCATTCCCTCAACTTGATATTTCAAAAATACTTCTTCAAGATTTATTTAGGCAGAATGTGGAGAAACTGATTTTCTGTTAATAAAAAATAACATTCCTCTTTCTTTTCAAAATAAAGGATTCATTACAGGCACAGAATATAAGCTGGCCTTGAATTTATTTGGAACTGTCCTGGAATTGTAGTTGTCCACACCAGTCAGCTTCTTGGGGGTCGTCTTCAAGGGCACAGGATTCAGGTGATGCCCCTCCCAATCAGTAGGTCTTGGCAGCACGCAGCCCTGGCCAAGGACTAAGCTGGCATCACCAAAGACCTGGGAGAATCTGTCACCCAGCTGTCCTCCAGTGCTGGGAGAGGGGAGGGTTTTAGTTTCTCACAGGGGTACTTTGTACCTCTGATCACTAGTTATGACAGGTCCGTGCCACGTGAACACCTGAATTAATGAACTGGCACCATGTTTCCTTGTATTCCAGTGCTGTTTTGGCTCTCTTTCTAGACTGGCACCCTGGGAAGCTACATGGCTGGTCAGCAACTTAATCCAGCTCTATGCATGTATTAACATACATTAATGCAAGTTTTTTGTTTTTGTTTTTGTTTTTTTTTTTGAGAGCCAGAGTCTTGTTTTGTTGTCCAGGCTGGTCTCAAACTCCTGGGCTCCAGAGATCCTCCCACCTCAGCCTCTGGAATAGCTGAGATACAGGCGCACACCACCATGCCCAGCATATTAGTGCTATTTTTATTTTTGAAATGTGTGCATGAATTGAGTTGTATGAATTCATGTTGGTCTGTAACTTGCTTCCTTCTCTCCCCTCACTTAATAAATTCTAAGATCCGTCTACATGGATCCATCACACTCTTTTTAAAAGTGCCATGGTAGTCCATCTGATGAATGTACTATAAGGCAATACTTACCAAACTCGAACGAGCCCATGAATCAACTTGGGGTGATCTTGTTAAACTGCAGCTTCTGATGCAGTGGATCCAGGTGGCACCTGAGATTCTGCACACTCCGAGGTGATGCCCTTGCTGCTGGTGGGACCACACTTTGAGGAGCGACATTGTAGTGCAGGTAATCAGCCCACTGGTGGGGGACACTTACTTAGGCTGTTATAAACAGTGCTGCAATAAACATCCTGAAGGTACATCTTGGAGCACTGGAGAACAGGTTTGGGAGTCAGAAGGCCTAAGATTGAGTTCTGACCCTGACACTGTGTGACCTTGAGAGTCACTTGACCTTCCTGAACAACGGGTTAGTCCCTGCTCCATGGCAATTCAGTGAGTTCACAAATGCCTCCCCTCTTTTAGACCATCGCGATAAAGATAAAAAGTCTCTGTCCTCGAGCGCTCTGAGAATAATGATCCTAATCCTGGCTGGCAGAGGAGTAGATGAGATAAGGGTGGAAAAGGGCTCTGTCAGCAGAAAGCCATGCACAAAGGGGAAGGTCTGTCCCAGCTGGAAGGCAGACCGGCTTTGCCAGGTGAGCAGTAGCTAGACAGAGTCTTCTTTAGCAGGAAAGTGCTCTGGGGTATTTGTCTGTAGTTAAAACACAAGAAACAAACAAAAAAAAAACAACCCAGACTCACACATAAATCTAAAGAAGTGAAAGCCAGAGTGGCTGGAGGAAGAGGGCCCAGTCATTTGCAAAGTGTGTGTGTGTGTGTGTGTGTGTGTATGTGTGTGTGATCCCAGCCAGGCTGGGGTGGGTGCTCGGGCTGCTCTGGCTGGGATTGCCCCTTGGGCTGGGAAGGCCAGTGTGGGGAGGTCCAGCCCGCAGCCGGCCTGTCTCCCCGCCCCGCCCCACCGCCTTCTTTCCTTTATCACAGCCAGGCAAGTTGTGCTTGTGGGCACTTCCGGCTGAGAGCTCTCAGGGACTGAAGAGGGGCGGACCTGGAGCCACATGTGGCCTTCTGGATCCTGGAGAGCAGTCTTTTGACTGAATCCAAATTTTACAGAACAAATCCTTTTAATAAAGGGATTTGTTCTGTGAAGTTTGGATTACTCGGGGATCTGAAGGGCCACGTGTGGCCTTGAGGCTGCAGGTTCCACACCCTTCAGAGTTGGCTTCCCAAGTTGGTTAGACCAGGGTTCGAATCCAGATTCTGACACTTGATGCCTATAAAACCTTGAGGAAGTGACTTTTTTTTGAGCCTCAGTTTCCCAGCTTGTAACATGAAGATGACGATAACAGCACGGTGGTTCCTCCTTATCAGCGATTTCACTATTTGTGATTTTAGTTACCCGTGGTCGATCATGATCTGAAAATATTAAGTGGAAAATTCCAGAAGTAAACAATTCATAAGTTTTAAATTGTAGGCCATCCTGAGTAGCATGATGAAATCTTATGCTGTCCCACTCTGTCTTGCTCAGGACGTGAATCATGCCTTTGTCCAGTGCACCCACGCTGTCCATACCCATTAGTCACTTAGTAGCCCTCTCAGTTATCAGAGCGAAAAAACATAGTAGATACAGGCTCTGGCACTCTCCCCGGTTTGGTGCATCCACTGGGGGTCTTGGAACGTGTCCTCCGCAGAGAAGGGGACCACTGTATGACACTCGCTGTGTTGTTGAGAAGGTTAAAAAGATAACCCATGTTAAGATGCTTAGCTCAGCACCTGGCACCAGGAAGTGGCACTTACTAGAGCTGTGAGGATCAAAGGAGAGAAAATATTAATAGATAAGCCCACTCAGACCACCGTGTGAGTCAATGGCAATAAAGAACGGCTCTCACGGACATTGCTCTGCCCATTCTGAACTCCACCGAAGCCGGTTGGTTGGGATCGGGAGGTTGGGGTAAAGGCCAGGGACTTCTTCCAGCGGCCTGTCTGCCAGCAACCCTGCCTCATCTCAGGACAGGGCTGGCTGGTGGGGCCATTTTGAATTTGGACCTGCAAAATGCCATTGCCCTTTGCCACTGCCTCTCTTCCCACCAGAGTGGGCTTTCTCCCAGTGCCCCATCCAGATGGCCCGGGACTCTCACAGCTGGGGCTGGCGGATGGGGGTTGAGCTGCTGAGAAACCAGCTCCTCTTCCTCCAGGGGGTGGAGGCAGAGCAAATATTCTCACTTATATTTCGCTTCTCTTTCTTGCTGGCAGGGTGTGTACACTGGTGTAAAATTACAACCGAGAATGTCCCCGCCCTGGGGCGAAGGCTCCTGGGGCCCCGCCCTGGGGAGGACATAAATTCATTTTGAAAGTCCTGGTTCTTCATCTCTGTTATCTTTGGAAAGCGGGCTTCTAAATCTGGAACTTTCAGCTTGCACTCTTTGGATGTTCACTCACAAAGGTGTAACAATAATGATAATGGTAGTATCAGCTCCCTCACCAGATACTTAAATGCTAAGTGCTATATAACCCACTGTTTCTCATGTATCAGAAACTCCTAGAAGATATAATGTTATTGTAGGATATAGAAAAGGCAACAAAGTCAGGGCAGCTCCAGGTCCCTGCTCTTACTCGTGACTATAGCCTTTTTAAGTATCCAGGCTCTGCCACTCTGTGACCTTAAGCATATGACTTCCACTTTCAGCCTCAGTTGCTCTACCTGTAAAATGGGGATCTGACACCTCCTAGGGTTCTTGTGAAGATTAAATGAGATAATGCCAGTACTTCTTGAGAAATGGATGCTTCTATTATTATTATTATCACTACTACTGTTTTTACTGCTATGAATATCCTGACTGTAATAATGGATTCCAGGATGCTCAGAAACCACAGAATGGGGGCTCACCTGAGACCCCTCGCACAGAGCTGAGGTTCCTGAATTGTGGAAGTGGGTTTCACATACAAGATGGAGGTCTCAAGGTCAGGACCCTAGTGAGAGCGTTATGGGTCTCCAATTTATTAACTGGTTGATTCCAATACCAAGTATATCTCTGTCCCTGCACTGTCCAATAGGAAAGCCGCCAGTAGACAAAGGCAGCTTTTGAGCACTTGTTCTGGTTTGCCAGGGACTGTACTGGTTTTAGCACTGATAGGCCTGCATCCTAGGAGATGCCTTAGTCCTCGGCAAATCCGGACTGTTGGTCACCTTAATATTGGGTTAAATATATTATTGTAATTAATTTTACCTGTTTCTTTGTACTTTTTAAATGACACTTAAAGGGGAACCTTAGCATACAAACAGCTGCAGATTGGGCTGAGTTAATCACATTAGCTGCAGTCTCACCTTGCAGGGAGGAGCTCCCCCAGGGAGTGAGACACCGGCTGATAAGTTTTGATGGATGAGTGTAGGTGGAGGGAAGTATGAGGAACTGGGAGCCTTGGGCACGAGGAGGCAGAAGGTACCAACTCTGCCTCTAGTGACTCTGCTGCTCAGGGGCCCACTGTGTGGACAAAGGCATGTTCCAGGCTGGGGGATCACAAGGGGGTCTGTGGGCAGAGTACAGCCTTTGGAGTTAGACCCAGGTTTAAGTCCAGCTTTGTCTAGTCCTTACCAGCTGATCTCCAGGAAATCTCTTCACTTAATCACTAATGAGGGGAATGAGCATTCACATACAGTCATGCATGCACACACCACTGTCGTTCCATGCCTGAACGTCATAGCCTAATGCATTACTCACGTGTTTGTGGTGATGTTGGTGTAAACAAACCTATTGTACTGCCAGCCATATAAAAGTATAGCACATATGTGCCATTGACAATGATACTTGATAATAAATGTTACTGGTTTGTGTATTTATTATAGCCTACTTTTGATTGTTATTTTAGAATGTACTCCTTCTACTTATTAAAAAAAAAAAGGTTAACTATAAAACACTCTCAGGCAGGTCCTTCAGGAAGTGTTCCACAAGAAGGCATTGCCATCATAAGAGATGACAGCTCCATGCATGTTGTTGCCCCGGAAACCTTCCACTGGGACAAGATATGGAGGTGGACGATGGGGATATTGATGATCCTGACCCTGTGGAGGCCTAGGCTAATATGTGTGTTTGTGTCTTAGTTTTTAACAAAAAGTTAAAAAAAAAAAAGTTTTAAAAATAGGAAAAAGATTATACAACAAGGATATAAAAAAGAAAATATTTTTATACAGCTGTATAACATGTTTGTGTTTTAAGCTAAGAGTTATTACAAAAGGTTAAAAAAGTTAAAAAACGTTTAAAGTTTATAAAGTAAAAAAGTTACAGTAAACTAAGGCTAATGTATTACTGAAAAAAGACAACTTGTTTTGTAAATTTAGAGTAGCCTAAGTGTCTATGAAGTGTATAGGAATGTACAGTAATGTCCTAGGCCTTCACATGCACTCACCACTCACTCACTGACTCACCCAGAGCCACGTCCAGTCCTGGAAGCTCCATTCATGGTAAGTGCCCTGTACAGATGTACAATGTTTTATTTTTTTATACTGTACTTTTAGTGTGCCTTTTTTGTGTTTAGATATGTTTAGACACACGAATACTCTCCATCGTGTCACAATTGCCTACAGCGTTCAGTACAGTAACATGCTGTGCAGGGTTGTAGCCTAGGAGCCATAGCTATACCATCTAGCCTAAGTGTGTAGTAGGCTAGACCATCTGTGTTCGTGTACGTGCACTCATGTGCCCCGGTTATTAAGAGACGCATGACTAGTTATTGAATCCCTACTATGGACCGGGGCCAGGTAACATACTCTCTTCCCCAGGCTGTTGTGAGCGTTTCCAGTGAGTCAGTTAATCTGTCTGAACAAAGTGCTTCAGCGTTTGTTGTACTATACAGACTGGTTATACCCACACGCCGGCCAGCCCCTCCCCACAGGGTTGGAAGGCTTGCTCTCTACCCTGCCCAAACCCTCTTCCTCACCTGCCCACCTGCCCTGAACCCCTCCCCCAAACCTGGGTTAGGAGCCCCTTCTCTGGTCCTAGGGAGCCCCTTCTCTGGTTGGTGCCTCCCTTACCGACTTGCATGCCAGTTCTGATAGTGCTGTGTGGCCTGGGCAAGTCACTCAACCCCTTGGTTACCTCTTGTCAAATGGGGCCAATAGCAAGGAAATTGCTTAGCACTGCCCCTGCATAGGCCGGCAGCAGGTGCTTGAGAAATGCTAGGTGTTATAATTATTCAGGCTCTTGACAACAGAGACCCGGTCTGAGTCTGCCGCATCCCAGCACCTCGCACGGGAACTGATGAGTACAGAGCAGGTGTTCCATATACAGTGCGGGCACAGAATAACGGCCCCCAGAGATGTGCATTCCCAGACTGTGAATGTCACCTTACGTGGCAAAGGGGAATAAAGGTTGCAAATAGGATTAAAGTTGTTAATCAGCTGATTTTAAAATAGAGAAATCATCCTGGACTAACCAATTGGCCCAATGTAACCACAAGGGTCCTTAAGGCAGTTAGAGGGGCCAGTCTCTGTGTAATCCCAGCATTTTGGGAGGCTAAAGCTGGAGGATCAGTTGAGCCCGGGAGTTCGAGGCTGCAGTGAGTTATGAGGGAGCTATTGCACTCCAGCCTGGGCAACAGAGGGGGAAAAAATAAACAAACAAACAAAAAGAATTAAAGGAAAACGTGACGATGGAGAACCAGAGAGATGACAATGTGAGAAAGACTCAGCCTGACATTGCAGGCTTTCAGGACAGAAGAAGGAGTCAGGAGCTAAGGCACACAGGCAGCTTCTGGAAGCTGGAAAAAGCAAGGAAACAGATTCCTCCCTAGAGTCTCTAGGCAAGAATGCATCCCGTCAATACCTTGATTTCAGCTCAGGGAGACCTGCATGGGCATCTAACCTACAGAGCTGCAAGATAGGCTGGGTGCAGCTCATGCCTGTAATCCTAGCACTCTGGGAGGCCGAGGCGGGAGGACTGCTTGAGCTCAAGAGTTCAAGACCAGCATCAGCAAGAGTGACCCCGTCTCTATTAAAAATAGAAAGAAGTTAGCTGGACAACTAAAATATATATAGAAAAAATTAGCTGGGTGTGGTGGCACATGCCTGTAGTCCCAGCTACTCGGGAGGCTGAGGCAGGAGCATCAATTGGGCCTGGGAGTTTGAGGTTGCTGTGAGCTAGGCTGACACCATGGCACTCCAGACTGGGCGACAGAGCAAGACAGAAAAAAAAAAACAAAAGAACTGCATGATAGTAAATTTGTGTTTTTGGAGACAGAGTCATACAGTGGCTTATCGTAGCTCACTGTAACCTCAAACTCCTGGGCTCAAGAGATCCTCCTGCCTCAGCCTCCCGAGTAGCTGGCACTACAGGTGTACACGAGTACACCTGGTTAATTTTTCTATTAGTAGTAGAGACTGGGATCTCGCTCTTGCTCAGGCTGGTCTTGAACTCCTGACCTCAGGTGATCCTCCCACCTTGGCCTCCCAGAATGCTAGAATCACAGGTGTGAGCCACCGCGCCCAGCCTTTGTGTTTTTTATAAGACACTAAGTTTTGGTGTTACAGTAGCAATAAGGAAACCAATACACATAGCAAGCATTTACTGCACATGTTTACTGCTACTACTGAGCTGTTGGCCATGGTTGATTTCATACTTTTTTCTCCCATTAGGCTATGAACTTTTTGAGGTTAGGGAATAAATTTGTCTTATCTACCATTGGTTTTCAGGCTCTGAGAAGAATGCCTGGTACACAGCAGGAGCTCAGAACTAACCCTTACTGAACGTCATTGAATCTACAGGTTGATGGAGAACCCCCGACCTGCAGCCCCCTCCCCAAGACCCACGCCGCGGTCCCCATCCGTTCTGTCCCGCTCCCCGCCTCCGCAGGCTCCCTCACTCTGGCCTGACCGGGCGGCTTTTTCCTTCATCAGCCGATGTCCTGCTGCGGTGGTGGGCGTGGAGCGCGGGTCCCGGGACGCCGTGGGGTGCAGTGCCCGCTTCGGGCGGCAGGGGGCGAGCGTGGCCCGGGAGCTCCCGCGGGAGGGCTGGGACTGGGCGGGACTTCGGGGGCGGGGCGGCTCAGCGCGCAGGCGCGGGGCCAGGCGCCTCGCGCGGCCAGGGGCGGGCAACCACAGAGCAGCCCCGGCCGCGGCTCGGGTAGCAGCAAGTTCGAAACCCGCTCCTGCTCAGTCTCGGTTCTCGCTCCCCCGGCCCTTGGGCTTCCTAACGCTAGTTCCCGGCAGCTCGTTGCGCATTGCGCTCTCTCGGCCACCAGGATGCCGGTGACCGAGAAGGACCTGGCGGAGGACGCGCCGTGGAAGAAGATCCAGCAGAACACGTTTACACGCTGGTGCAACGAGCACCTCAAGTGCGTGAACAAACGCATCGGGAACCTGCAAACCGACCTGAGCGACGGGCTGCGGCTCATCGCGCTGCTGGAGGTGCTCAGTCAGAAGCGCATGTACCGCAAGTACCACCAGCGTCCCACCTTTCGCCAGATGCAGCTCGAGAACGTGTCCGTGGCGCTCGAGTTCCTGGACCGTGAGAGCATCAAGCTCGTGTCCATCGGTGAGTTCTCTGGCCGGGGCCCAGGCGCCGGCTGGTGTACCGTCCCGCCTCCACGGAAGGCGAGGGTTCCCCGCAGCGCACCCTCACCATCGAGGCGAGGGGGAGTTGTCCCCACAGATGGAGACGTAGGGGACCCAGGTCCCCTCCCCCGTGCCATCCCGTAGGGTGGGACCTGTGTTGGTGTGGTCGCTCCACGCCGTGCGCCTCGGGGTGGCTGTGGGTTGAGGACTTGGGCTGGAGTCGCAGGAGAAGAAGTGGAAATGTGGCATTTCTCTGCGCCTGGGGCGCCCCTGCGAGAGCTAGGGGACTGGAAACCCTCGTTTGCTGTCCTCGGGGGCGGGCCCTGGAGTCAGAAGCTCCCCAGAGCGCTCGTCCCGCTGCGCCCAGGCCGGTGCCCCCTGCAGCCGCTTAATGGGCGTTGGCTCGGAGGCCAGGCGGGGAGACCTGGGGAGGAACCGTTCTCTGCGCCTAGTGCTTCCCCGCCCAGGTGGAGACCAGGACCTAGTCCCCACCCCCGCCGTCGCCGGAATGGGTGTGGGACCCGAGGTTGGAAGGGGAGCCGCGGGGGTGTGTCCTTCTCGCTCCCTCTACTCCCAGCTCAGCTTTGGCCAGGCGCCGCGGGTTGAGCCCACTCTCTGCCGCCAAAGTTATAGTGATGGTGGTGACAATAGTAATTGCTGTCTTGTAGGGAGCCCACCCAGTGTCCTCTGTGTGCTGGCTGCCTTTAGAGTTATCTCGGTCCTTAGACATCCTGCGAGCTAGGGTGTTTAGACCTATTTATGACCCAAATATGACAGAGGGTTTATTGACTTGCCCAAAGACTGCCAAGTAGGCAAGTAGGGTCCCGCTGAGAATTGAAGGAAGTGGGTGACAATTAGAAGGAGGCTTTGTTTTCCTCTCCCCACCCTCCTCACCCCAGGGTCTTCCTTAAAGGAGGGAGGGAGGGAGGGAGTCCCTCTCCCACTCCTGGGGAAGAAGAATGGGGATGAAATCTCACTTATGGTCTGAGGTAGTTGGGGGCTTCCAAAGGGTCACAAAGCTGCTGAGTGTGTAGGCTGTGACAATAGGCGCAAGGGATTTGTAGCGTGTGTGTGTGTGTGTGTGTGTGTGCATGTGGACGTGTGTGCAGAGAATGTGTGTGTACACACAGCATGTGTGTGTAGTATGTGCATATGCAAAGTGAGTTTGTGTGTACATAGCATGAGTATGCAGAGTGTGCATGTATGCAGAGAATGTGTGTGCACCTACGTTTTGTGTGTGCATGTGTGTGTGTGTGTGTGTGTGTGTTTCTTGCCCAGGCCTGGATCTGGGATCTCTTCCTGAGGAGGACCAGGGATTGACCCAGGCCTGGGTCTTGGTTTCTCTTCCTGAGGAAACCAGGTCATTATACTGACCCCAGTGGCAGGAAGAAAGAGAGATGGGTGTGGCTGCTGGGACTTTCTCCAGTGGAAAAGGGATTCCCTCTAGGCTGAGCCTCACTCTCCCCTCCCCCACACTTGTGCCGGCAGGTAGGGCTGCTTCCTGCTTCCTGGGCCCAGGCAGCTGCTACCACCCAGCTGACCTCCCAGTGGTGCCCCCTCCCACCTCAGCCAAGTGTGGCTTCCCAGCAGAGGGAATCTGCGTGGCATCTGTTTTCTTCCTTTGGGGGTCCACCTCCTATACTGGGGAGAGAGAACCTCAGAATTCTTCACTTTTCAGAAACCAGCTTCCCCTCTGAGGAATCTCAAGGTCTGGCTGTGCTCAACTTGGATCCATTCTTCTTTGTTTTAAGAATGTGTATTTATATAATTAACTGAATAAAGAAACTTAAAGTAAACCAGGAATATCCAAATATGACATGAAATGTTTTTAAAACAACAACAAACCAAAACCACAGCTCCAGAAACTCCCGGAGTGCCTAACTCCCCACTGTTTACAGAGGCAGCAGCTGCTTTGAGTGCGGCTTCACATCAGTGCTCTGAGCTGTGAGTGCCATTGTGGGCTTTGTCTGGTCCCTTACATTTTTCTCCTCGGTCCTGATGATTTTCATTCCTGAACCCCCCCAGGCCTTAATGCCTCCCATTATGCCACATTCCAGGGTTAGCTCCCCTTGGCCTGCTGTGCGCCTGTGGGCTGTTGGCAGCTTCTTCCTGTGGACCTCTTCCTACCACAAGTTGCGTTCTTTTATTTTTTTGTTTTCCTTTTTAATGATTTCTTGGATTATATTCCCCAAGTGACATTCCTGGGTCAAAGGGTGTGACCACATTTATGACTGCTGTCATTGGCTGCCTCGTTGCTCTCCAGAAAGATCTCACAGCAAACAGGTTTTCCAGCCTCTGGAGATCAGACGCAGTCTGGTCAAGTGCAGGCTTCTGTTGGGTAAAGCCCGGGGCCTCTTCCCTCTGCTTCTGGGGCTGTTCTGGGTAATGGCCCTTCAAAAAAAAGTCACCTCTAGCTTGGACTTCGGGTTCACCTATTCACGGCATATGTTATGTTGCATTGTGCTGACATTAATATTAGCTCCAATTTGGGGGCTCCCACTAGGTGTTAAGTGTGTTCTGATCATCTCGTTGAATCCTCGTGGTAATCATCGACTGATAGCAATTATTGCCTTTCCTAGAATGATCTGCTTCCGCAAGTCACTGGAAGGGTTAATGGCTTCGCTGTGTCCCAGCCACATGGCAAGGGCTTAGAAAATGGTTGCTATTATTACTGTTGTCATTCTTAATGTTGTTATCCCTATTTCAAGATGAGAAACAAGAGTGAAGTAACTTGCGGAGGTGACCATCACTAGTGAGTAAATGGTGCCTGGAACCCAGGTCTGCCCGGCTGTTGAATTTGAGTCTTCACTGACTTGCCTTCCAGTTTCAGGGATGAGTCAAATACAACCTTTCTACCCCCATCAGAGGGTCCCTATAACACTAGGTTTTGCAAATGTAGGGTATTGGGGTGGTGGCTGATACCCACATTCTGAACCTCTAGCTTTGGACAAAACAGGGATGTCGTGAGTGACAGGATTAATCCTCTGGGCTGTACTAAGGGCCTCAGGAATTGAGTGGAGTCAGTTTGCCTCTTGTGTTGAAACTGTTGAGGAATGGCTACTCTGTCTTCATTGGTGGGTGTTTTTTTTTTAAGATTTCTTGCTACCCAGTGGTTGATGTTTTGCTCCATAATCAGGGAAGGTATCATTGAATGAATACAGGGTTTTGTTTGCTTTGGATAACGCCCAACAATATACATTGTGAGAGTCATTCAAACTGTGTACGTGCACCCAGCTCAGCTCTGGGATATACGCGGTAGTTAGACAGCCGCCAGAGGGCTGTGGCTTTTCTGTCTAGAATTCACTGAAAGACAACGCTGGCGATTTATGCACAGTGGTGGTTCATTGTAAGGTGGGTCCATCCTAGGCTCCATCCAAAAGTTGAAAAATTTCTTAAGTTTCTTGTTACATTCTGGGCAGTTCATAGTGAGGCCTCAGCTTATTTAATTCTAGTTGTTTGCCAGGAGCTGGCAGTTTTATTTACTTGTTTTTCCAGAAACCTTTTTGACACTGGGCAGCCCAGCAAACTGGGAGAAAAAGGGGGTCTCCTAGCCCAAGAATGACAATCAAGCCTGCCTGGAAGTTTGGGTGGTGTGTTTTGGTTTGGTCTTTTAGAGAAAGGAATTCTTCCCCTTTCGGAGGATGTAGTCTCTGACCCTAATGTTTACTTACCTGCACCAGGCCAGCACCAGAGCAGGAGGAATGTGTGTTCCCAAGACTTTGGGTCACTGGGCAGGGTTTCCAGGGTGGTGGGTCACTGCTCCACTCGGCCCTTTTCCTTCCTCTCCCTTTTGTCCCACTACTAGCAAAACAATTTACACATAACCCTAAGTTCTGCTCTTTCCTGACCCAGGTAGCAAATGCCAGTGTCTTTTGGGCCAGAAAGAGTGCTTAAAAAGTAGCAAAGTGGCATGCTTTGTCAGAATTAACAAGTTCTTGGCCATTTGCAACAAGGTAGCACATTAGTGTGAGATGTATCTTGTGCAGTAGTTAAGAGCAAGGATTCTTGGTTCAAATCCCACCTGCCACTAAGTAGCTGTTAAGAAACCTCTGTGCTTTGGTTTCCTTATCGTTAAAATGGGGATAATAACTACCTCCTTAAAAGGTCATTATGAAGATTAAACAAATTAATATTTTTTAAAGTGCTTGGAACAGTTCATGGTACGTAGTGAGTGCTATGTGAGTGCTTGTTAACTAAGTGAGGTAGTGTCTAATACTATTCTTAAAAGGTATGCTGGAGAGGTTTGCATGCTGAAAGGGCATTTAAAATCAGCGCCATGGGGGAGACCAGCTTGGTTGACTAATGTTGATCCTACTTGCTAAAATATGGCTTTGGACTGCCTAGAGGATGTCCCCTCCTTGGAGGGGGATGACCCCTGGTATGTTACGGCTGCTTCTGGGGCCCATTCACACCAGCTTTGTTTCCAAGCTGGACAGGGAGCTTCAGGCGGCTGGTCATTCCAACCTCCCACCCTGTTCAGGAATCTCTGGGCCAAATCACTTCCAGATGGTGGCTGGGCCTCTGCGGAGCTCCTCCAGCAACAGTGGAGCCAGCGTGCCAGTCAGCAGCCGCCTTCGTTCTTGGAGAGTCTGTGCTGAAGGAGGGCTTTGATTTGGAGCCAAATTAAGTCTCTCGGGTCCTGGTTTTGCACTGTGAAGCGGGTGTCATGGAGTGGGCTGCTGGCTTAATTGATGATGGCTGCCCTGTTCCTTGGGGCTGCAGATTCCTGGAGCCTTTAGGTCCTGTCTCCAGTGGCTCTATGGTCCAGAGTACCAGTCACCCTGCTTTACCTACAAACAGCCTCCCGGTCAGCACAGCCTAGACTATTGGAGACACAGCCTAATGGTTCAGGGCCCGGGTCTGAAGCTAGATTGCCTGGGTTCTTAGTCCCCACTCTGCCCCCTACCAGCTGTGCACCTCTGGTCGGCTACCTTAACCTTTTGGAGCCTCTATTTCCCCTCTGTAAAATGGAGGAGCATAATAGTTCCTATCGTAGAGTTGCTGGAGGCATTATATTTGATTAGGTTAAATTATAGCACAATGCTGGCATTATCCCTATTAATGTCATTGTGCTTTTGAACCTGGGTCCAGGACTTTGTCTTGCCTTGCATCTATTCTCTGGCCAGTCTGGATGTTTTTGGAGTCCTGTTGCTGTCGCCTGGTATGTTAGCTGTTCCCTTCCCCCAGCTTGGAACCTCTGATGTAGGTGTCTCCCAAAATCCTTTCTTTCTTCCTTTCCTCATTCCACAAATATATGAAAGGCCAAATCTGAACCAGGCCCTGTGCCAGGTGGTAGGACCACAGGAATAATGAGAGTTGTGTCCCTTGCTTGCCCCACACGCTGCTCAGTGGGGAGAAGAGACAGGTATCGAGAGTACCATACAGAGGTGGGCTTCTCAAACTTTCAGGCATGTACAAGTCACCGGGACTTTGTTAATGATGCAGGTCTGATTCAGTGGGGCTGGGTGAACGCTGAGATTCTACATTTCCAACCAGCTTCCGGATGCTGCTGTCTGTGGACCCCGCTGTGAGTAGCACGGGTCTAGGGGCCAAGCCCTCGGAAGAGAAGGAGCACCTGCCCCCAGGCTGGGGTGGGCAATCTGGAGGGCTCCCTTGAGGAAGAGACCTTTAAGCTGAGACCTAAAGCCTGACTAGAATTAGGCAGGTGAACAGATATTTAGCTAGGTGAACACAGGAATTGAAGAGTGTCAGGTTGGAGGTCAGAGGGGCAATGGAGAGGTAGGCAGTGCTGGCTAACAAAGGGTTTTTGAGGCTGTAGATTGCCTACCAGGTGTCCTCCTTGAGCTTAGAGTTGGATGGTGAACCCAGCTGAAATAGATCATCTAGCCTGGGGCGGAGGGAAGTCTCCCAAATGTTACTCCAGTAACTCCTATCAGTGAAAAGTTTTGTATGTGCCCCTTCCTCATATATGTATATTTATAGACTATATACATATATTAATACCACTATCTATCTGTACATTAAATATTAGTATGGTTTTGTTTCTTTTTAGATAGCAAATCCAAATGTAAGATCTGGTTTTTCCCGGCTCTAATGGATTATCTTGTATGCTCTTGGGGTGCATATGCCCCATTTGGAGGCCCCTGAGGGCTTGTGTTTCTGTATTTAGTTTGTTTTCCATATGGTATTATTCTGCATTAAATTTCATTTTTGATTACCTTTTTTTTTTTTTTTTTCTTTTTGAGACAGAGTCTCTCTCTGTTGCCCCAGCTAGAGTGCAGTGGTGTCATCATAGCTCACTGCAACCTCAAACTCCTGGGCTCAAGAGATCCTCCTGCCTTAGCCTCCCTAGTAGCTGGGATTCAGGATCATGCCATGATGCCTGCCTAATTTTTCTATTTTTTGTAGAGACAGGGTCTCACTCTTGTTCAAGCTGCTCTCAAACTCCTGACCTCAAGTGATCCTCCTGCCTCTGCCTCCCAGAGTGCTGGGATTATAGGCATGAGCCACCGTGCCCAGCCCCATTTTTTATTATCTTAATTGAGAAGCCAGATCTGTAATTATAACCACTTCCTCCAACCATAAGTTTAACTAAATGAATAAATCCAATGGAATGAACCATTTCAGTCTAAATGGGTGCTATTTCCTGCTTTTATAATGATTACAATTGCCTTTCACGACATTCTTCTAGAAACCATCTTATATTACTGTTGTAAATCTAGTTGTTCATTAAATGAACTCAATAATCACTAAATTGGCTTACGTTATTGTATAATAAACAGGAGTGCCTTCTTTTTCAGGGTCTTGGGAAGTGGTCTTGTATTTTTAAGGTGCCTAGCTCACCTTTTGTGGGAAACTGAGTCCATGTAGTAGGGAGAGAGCTTCTTGGGATAGATGATTAGGAAACCAAATGGTTCTCTTTATGAGCCAGTAGTTGAGAGTAGATATACGTGGAATAAAGGGTAGAACTACTGGATATTTTAGTCATGCCCACTTAGTATCTGGATTTCTTTTGTGGGGGTGGGGAGCAAGAAAAATGGTGAGCTATACATGAAGCTACTGACTTTCTTCTAAGAGCCTTATAGCAGTTGCCTTAAATGAGTTCATTTGATAAATTGTAGATGGTTGTCATAACTCTTCTGCAAACTGTTTAGTTATAAAAATAATTTAATGAGATTTTACTTATGCACATTGTCCTGTATTTACAAAATTTACCAAAGAACAGTTTTGGCCAGTCCTCATGTAGTAGAATGTCTTTGGCCAAGATTTTCTTGTACTATAAGCAAGAAACAGTTTGGTTTTTCACTTAGTCAAGACTGCCTGCAAGACTAGTTATTTTGACAAAGCATCTGACTTCCTCTCTTCCCCCTTTATCAAAACCTGGCATTTCTAAGCAGTGCAGGTAAAAAGCTTGCAAGGAGGACTTTTCTCCTCCTCCATGTTCCTTGGCTGTTCTAGGTGCCAAGAATGCATAGTGATGATGCTGGCTGTATACTGAATGTTGAGGTGTTGCACATTCATTGTGTAATACAATATCTAATATTTCTCGTGGCCACTGTGTGCTGAGCATTGTCCCGGGTGCTTTACCTTTATTGCTTGTAATCCTCATTACAAACCCTGCAAAGCTAGTGGCTTTTTATGTATTTCTATTTTACAGATGAGAAAACTGAGGCTCCAATCTGCCTCACTCCACATGTCAGGCATAATGCCTGCCTGCATCATGCTGTATTTTCATGTCAAAGTTGAGTTCCACATTTTGTACAGTAAAATAGATATATTGTAGTGAGAGGATTTGAGTGAGAGTGTTTCTGCTGCTTTGGGTTTTTGTTTAATTTGTTTTGCTTGAAACTGTACTCATTTGAGCTTGATTAATGTGAACTTGAAATTTCTTTTTACAGGACAAAACTTTGGGGCCCATTTGCCTTACCTTTCCAACACCATGGAGCTTTGATTAGAGCCTTTTTTGCAGTTTCTGGGGACTTTTCTCTAGTTCTTTCCCTGCCTTAGTTTGGTTCCCAGGGGTAGGGATGTCACTGCAGGTCTGGGTAGTAAGGACCAGCTACAGGTTGCTTTGGGGGAGTTGGGCAGGGCTTTGTTTGGAGGCCTGCAAGCCAGAGGTGAGGAAGGAGGTGCCCCTGGAATTCCTCCTGGCTGTGGTCCTGCATCCTGTGGGGCAGGTGTGTGTGTGTGTAGTGGCGGGGAGGGGAGTTGTTGTTGAGAGTCAGCTATGCCAGGAGTTCCTTGGTGACAGTGGACATTGGCACAGCTGTGCTGTATCAGAAATGACCTCACCCACATCCTTTCCTTCTGCTACCTTTAAACATTAACCCATGGGAGGGTGTGCTGGGTTGTGCTTGCTGGTGAGCTGAGCAACTGAACCCTGCTTTTCAGGCCTGGCACCCAGCCTTGATCAGTCCATTGCCCTGGCACAAGTGGGCAACTTGCTTCTAATCCAAGCAAGTGCCTTTTCTGCTCATCTTCAGGCAGCCTCATGGGCAGGCCTCTTGCTGTGCACCATGGCATGAAGCTCTGTTTGCCAGAGCCAAACTTGTGTTCCCCCAGGGCTTCCGCCTCCTGAGAGAGAAAGCTGGTCTGTCCTGCCCATTCAGTGCTCAGCCTCCCAGCCATAGCAGGGCTGGCTTGTTGAAAGGTCTGGGTGTTAACACAACACTCCTGTTCTCCCTCTCTGAAGGCCCTTTATGCTGGCCTGAATTCCTTTTCTCATGGAGATCTGAAAGCTCTTTTGACTAAATGGGTCACCTTTCTGGGTATTTTCATAAGGCTGGTCAGCTTTTGCCATGCCAGTCAATTTTTCTGGAATTTCCTTTCAGATATCAAGGCAACCAAAGGGGTTGGAGTTATTTGGAACACAGGGTGGAATTTTGGCATTCAAGCTATAGGGGAACGGGTGGGGATTTGTGGCAGGCACTATGTAAATTTGCTGCGGCCCATAAATTCAGACTTTAAGATGAAAAAAGGCAGCAGCAGTCGGCTTTCCTTCCACAGACAAACGGGACCGGTGTTACTCTCTGCTTCGTGCTGAGTGTGTCTGAGGGAGAGGCAGGCCTCCCATGGAGGCTGGGCAGGAAAGAAAGGTTTCTCGGTGGCTAAAATCAGATTCCTGGATCTTCCCTGTATCCCCCCAAGAAAATAATCAAGTTCTTATCATGCTGGTACTGCGCTTCTTGTGTGGATCACCCCGATTTCCCTGCACCTCCCTGAAGTGATTTATCAAACCCCAGGGAAACAGAATGATTTGGCTTTCACAGCCTGTGGGGGAGCACTGGCTGGGCCCAGTGCTTCTTGCCCAAGAACAAAGTGATTGTTTCCTGGTGGGGGGTGGGAGAGGTAAAGCAGGCCAGAGGCAGGGGACCAGGCCCTGCTTCCCAGGGGACCAGAGGTGCTGAGACCCTGAAAGGCCTTTGTGACTTGGTGGTTCTTTCAGCTGAACCCAGAGTCCTGGGTTCTGTTTACAAGATTCCTTCTCAGAAGAGGCAGAGGCGTGTGCTGGACAGGGGCCCCTCAGTGGAGCTCCCAGCCATCCCGGGCAGAATCCAGACAGTACTCTGAGTGGAGGCCCCTTGGCAGATCTTGGCTTGAAAGCACCTGGGCAGTGGCTTGTCACGTTCCTTCTCTCCACTGAAGGAGGCGAGCTGCCACCTGGGGACGCCTCTGCTGTCAGGGTGTCCTTTACGGGAAGTGATCCCGGTGTCATGTTACACTTCCTGCATTTCTTACCATAATTTTCTCTCCGGTTCCCTTTTCTTTCTTAATTTTGAAGGTGGGGGAGTGAGGGTGGGGGTTCAGTTTCCTTTTTTTTTTTTTTGAGACAGTCTCACTCTATTGCCCTGGGTAGAGTGGTGCCGTGGCTTCAGCCTAACTCACAGCAACCTCAAACTCCTGGGCTCAAGCAATCCTCCTACCTCAGTCTCCCGAGTAGCTGGAACTACGGGTGCACATCACTGCTCCCAGCTAATTTTTCTATTTTTAGTAGAGACAGGGTCTCGCTCTTGCTCAAGCTGGTCTTGAACTCCTAAGCTCAAGCAATCCTCCTGCCTCGGCCTCCCAGAACGCTACGATCACAGGTGTGAGCCACCGCACCTGGCTTCTCCTGTTCCTTTCCTTGGCACTCATTTGACATCCATGGGAAGTCCCACACTTAAGGTTGGAGGGCATGAGCCCTTGTCTGGGCACCCACAGCCCTCTCACTGAGCTGTGTTGGTCTCCTAACTTGCCTGTCTTGCTTTCCCATGGATCATCACTGTGCCAGGGGCAGGGGCTTGTATCTCTTGTTCACCTCTGTGTCTCTGACTTTGGCAGTTAGTAGAAATTTAATAAACAGGTTGGGCACAGTGGCTCATGCCTGTAATCCTAGCACTCTGAGAGGCTAAGGCAGGAGGATCACTTGAGGTCAGGCGTTCAAGACCAGCCTGGACAAGAGCAAGACCCTGTCTCTACTAAAAATAGAAAAAAAATTAGCCAGGCGTGGTGGTATGCACCTGTAGTCCCAGCTACTTGGAAGGCTGAGGCAGGAGAATGGCTTGAGCTCGAGATTGAGGTTGCTGTGAGCTAGGCTGATGCCACGGCACTCTACCCAGGACGACAGAATAAGACTGTTTCAAAAAAAAAAAAAAAAAGGAAAGAAATTTAATAAATAACTTATCAAATAAATAGTCTCTAGTTTAATGGGTTGACTATTAAGTCTGGAACATTGACTTGTTTGCAATGTATTTGCTTTCAGAAAATGCAAAACAGTGTCCCTTTGGAAGTATAGTGAAATAGACAAGTGGGTCTGAGGTCCCAGTAGAACATTGTTTTTGCAACTGTGATGCTGAACTTAAAAGAACTTCATGTTCATTCCCTGACCATCTATGATTTGCTTCAGCTGTTAGAGAACAAGGCCTTTTCTGAGTTGCCACATGAAGCTCAGAAAATGAATTTAATAGGAAGCTACTGTCACAGTCATATTAATATTCATAGTTTCATTAGTAATAGTGAATATATATTAAGTACTGGGCATTGTGATAAATGCTTGTCAATAATAGCTAAATGAAACCTCATTGCAACTCTGAGCTGTAGTTATCTTAATCCCTGTTTCACAGATGAGGAAATGAGGCATGCCCAGATTGGCCACTGAGTCTGTGGCTGACTCTTCCACAAACCCTTGTCTGAGATTTTAATCCTCCTGTCTTACTGCTTTCCCAAAGGAAAGCCATCAGCTCAGCGTGTCTCTTAAATTTACTTCTAATAAGTTTTTTTAAGACATTAAAAAGTTACAGTTGTGTGGCTCATGCCTGTGATCCTAGCACTTTGGGAGGCCAAGGCGGGAGGATTGCTTGAGCTCAGGAGTTGAAGACCAGCAACATAGCAAGACTCCGTTTCTACTAAAAATAGAAAAATTATCCGGGCATGGTGGCACACACTTGTAATCCCAGCTACTCGGGAGGCTGAGGCAGGAGCATCACTTGGGCCTGGGAGTTTGAGGCTGCAGTGAGCTACGATGACGCCACTGCACTCCAGCCTGGATGACAGAGCAAGACTCTGTCTCAAAGAAAAAAAAAAAGGTTACATTTGTAGTTCTTACTCTTTGCAAAAAATTTGCAAAAACACAGAAAAATACAAAGAGAAAACACATCACCTGTGAAGAATTTTAACAAATCTTTTTCTACTTTTAGGGAATTTTGCCTACAGCTGCCTTTTGATCAGAATGGGGAAGAGGGAGATTCATTTTCTTAGGGAAAAAGAGACTGTGGCCTGGAAATGTTTTATGAAATCATTTTGGTCGTACTGATAGTTATAACAAGATTCATCCTGCAGTTATTGCTGAGCTTCAGCCAGCATTAAAATTAGAGGTTTTACTTGAGTCTCATTATGGTTTGCAAGTCTCCCTTGGTCCAGAAGTATGTTTTGGTCAACCATGGAGTGGGGGTGTTCCAGCCACTTTCTGTCTCTTAAAAGTTTTTAGGACCAACTTTTATTGGCACTGCCAGGGTCTCTTAATAATAGTTATTATGTTCAGTAACTAATGGGACCTTGTCTCCTGGTTAGCCCGGCATAGAAACTCATTTAACTTTTAGTTGCCCAGCACCATTAGCAGTTTAAATATGGTTCATCCCTGCCTGTCTGGGAACTTTTAGAAGTCTGAAAATTATATGCATCCCTAAGGTCTTCATGGTATTGGTTTCTTGGAGGCACCATTTTCTCCGTAGCCCTCAGGACACCCTGGAGCCATTCTGTCTCAGCCTTGTTTGAAGCAAAGGAGAAAGAAAGGAAACCACTTCTGGATACAGATTGAGCCACTTTGTGGTCCTTAAGAATATGGGTCAGATAGACCCTGCCACTTACCAGCTGGGAGACCTGGAGCAAGTTGCTTGACCTCTCTGAGATTCAGTGTCCTGGGCTATAGCAGTACCCGCCCCCCTCCCCCCTTCCTGGTGTTGTCGAGGATTGAACAGTGCAGTCCCCATAGAGCACTTGGCCCAGTACTTGGAGGATAAGTGCCCCGTGAATGGTAGTCACCATGCTCCCCTACTTCCCTTCTCCCTCCTCTCTTTTCTCCCTCCTCCCAATTCCTGGACTTGTCTTGGTCCCTGCAGACTGGAAGAAGAAGTACATTAGCTAGGGTGGGGTTAGGTGGTTGGGAGTATGCCCAGAAATTGGTCAAAGATGCCTCATACCTAAAAGACTTTTCGGAAGAAGAGGTGACCTGGGTTTTTGAATAACTATCAAGTAAGAACCATGGGCCAGTGGCATATTCTGGTCTTCTGGCCAAGCTTCCTTTAAGGGTAGAAAACAGGTGCCACCTATTCTTGATGGCTGGCTGCCTCCACTTTCCTTCTTGTCCTGTTTGGATAATTGCTATATATATATATTTTATATATAATATATGTATTTTATATATTATATATCTTATATTATATATAATATATCTCACACATATATAATATATATAGTATATATCTTATATATAATGTATATTTTATATATATAAGATATATATATATTTTAACTACCTTCTTTTCTTCCCGTTCTTTCTTTGTTTAATACTTTCTTTTTGTCTTTTGGAATGCCCTTCCCTCCTATTTCTTTCTTTACTGTTTTTTTGTTTTTGTTTTTTTGCCTTTCCCAGACCACCCTCTGGAAGGACGCTCTTGTGGAAATGGCTGGAAGCGGCTGTAACTTCCTGTTCCTGTGTTTGCTGCTGTGTCTGAGTCTTGGCTCTCCTCCTTTCTAGTTGGCCAACCCCAGGAAGCTGCTTCCCTCCAGGAGCCTGTCTTCCATATGCAAAATGTGATAATATTAGAAAATGTCCTGCCTTACCGAGGGCTGAGGTATAAAAGCGAATGTGCGTGTAAAGCTCTTGGCGCTGAGCCAGCTCGTAGTAAATGCTCAGTACATGGCTGAGATTGTATTGTTAGCATCAGCATTATTGCTACGGGGCCTACACCTCCCACTTACTTTGGAAAAATAAGTCTTCATCTTACTGCCAGGGGGTGGCTCCTGTTTCTCTTTTCAGGGCTTAGTGGAGCAGGATGAAGAAGGTGGAGCTGGAAAGACACCTGGGGATCTTCCAGCGTTGATGCCTGCCGAGGCTGGGGCTGTGCTGACTGCCATGTGCACTTGTCTGGAGCAAAGGGGGAGCTGTACCAGCTCTCCCGCCCGCAGGAGTCTGACTCATCCCTGCCCTGGCCCTGGGCACTGCTTTCTCTGGCCCTTTGACATCTGGGATCATGGTGGGGCTGCCTGTGCCACCTGCCAAGATTTTTCCTGCCCTGGGTGTAGCCTTAAACTCCAGCACTGTCCAACCTCATGTCTTAGAGCTGGTGACAATATTTTTACAGTAGTTAGTGCTTGGAAACTGGACTTCTGGATTATACCCTGTACAAACAGCATCTAGGTTGCAGGGCTGGGTGACCAGAGGAGGCTGGCAGCAGCAAATTCTGTGGCTCCTGAGACCAGAATGGATGTGGGAGGTTGAGGGGCAGCATTCTCAGTTCTCTTCAGGAGTGTGGCAGTCTTTGCCCTGCCAGGCAGAGGGAACTGTCTGTGTCTTGCATGAACCACCTGCTTCCCCAGTTGCCCCTTGGACACAAGCTGCTTGCTGTTTCCATGGTTGGGCCAGATTTCCAATACTTCAGTGTTACTGAGTGTCATTTTTAGGCCATCTCTTCTGGGGATAGGGAACGCCCAACACCTTTCCCAAAGGTAGAACTTGTGTGGGTTTTACTTGAGTAGTGACTAATGTGGATCTTTCTTTACATTTTAATGATGGGAAGATATTAGTCAACCTGGGTACTTTTTCCATATGACAGGGCAAAAATTTAAAACACTTGCTCAATGGCTTTTGTTTCTCCACCTATTAAAGCTGACCATAAGTTAGCTGTTATCAGTACGATCAGCAGGTGTTAGTCCACTCCCCTTCCAGAGACCAGTTTCTGGTTTTGGGAAAGGTCCAGGGCACACTGGATTTGGTAAGATTGCAGGTCTCAGGCAGATGGCAGGACTCAGACACTGGCTCTCATTCCTGGGCCCATCACTGGGGCCCCCCTCCCTGAACCTTTCTCCCCCATCTATAAAATGGGAGAACTGGACTAGGTCTGTGTTTCCTAAACTTCAGTCATTCGTAAAGGAACCACTTTTACTATTTTACTGTATCCCATGGCTGTTTCTATTTCATTTTTCACTTAATATTATTTTCCCCTGCAGTTGACTCACTTTTAAAACAAATGTAATTGAAAAGGAGACTTTGTGTCACTATCATAATGGAAAAACAGTGTCACTAGGTAAATGGAAGGTAACCATAAATAAACCCAAAACAGTTATTAAATTCCAGCCAGCACCGTTGCCTGTTCTCAGCATGAGGCCTACTCTCTCTTGGTTAAGAGGGGAAATTAGCAAGAGATGAAGAGATGTTGAAGGTAACATAGCACCACACTGAGCCTTTCTCTTTGACCTGCTCAGAAGGATTGAGAAAGAATTGGAAGAAGAATAACATCTCTCTGCAATGCAAAGTGACTTGGTTGAGTGTGCCCAAGAGCTCAGAGTAGCAATGTCTAGATGCTTTGTTCAAATACTTGTGTAGCCTTCAAAATGTGCCAGGGGTCTAGAGGGGCCAGGAATATAGAAGGAATTGGGACTTACCACTGACCTTGGGTGCTTGTGGTCTAGTAGGGGAGAGGCGGGCATATAAATGAAGAGCAGAGCAGGCTACAGGAGTTTAATAGGAAAACCACAGGGCTAAGTTCTGTAATGTGTGTAGGGATCTACTAATAAGAGTTATTTAGAAAATGTTTTTCTTTTTAATTTGAATTTTATGTGAAATGTACAATAAACCTATGTCAGTCCAGAATGATTCTAGAGAAACTCTAAATATATTAAAGTTGTGTCGTTGTTTATTGTGTTTATGGTGTTATGATGATGATCCATCTTAACGCTTTATGTAATGGTGACTAATTTTTTTCCCTAAAAGCTGATTTGAGTTTTGGGTTCTCTTGGAATCCATGTCAGTTGTAAGTGGATAAGATAATACAAGATGGCCTGATTTACTCTTAGCAACACTCATGTCTCCCCTCAGATTAGCAGGTCCTGCAGTTTGTGCAAAGCAAGATATGTACCAGTGTCGGACCTCTGAAATGTCTCATGCTGTTAATCTCTAGGAATGGGTGGTGTTCTTTGAGATAATAGGATATGAGACTGAATCATTTGATTTTTCTGATCATCTGGTAGCTTAGGGCCCCCTTCCTTCTCTGGGATTTCTGGGAGAAGGAAAGTCTTAGTTAAGAATGAGGACTTGGGAGTCTGGGGCTGAATCTGGGGTTTTCTGTGTGAGTTGTATGCCTGCTCCAAGGCCTCAGTGCTCACTGCTCTCATCTGTAAACTGGGATAATCATAGCTTCTACCTGAAAGAGTGGGTGTGCAGGTTTAATGAGAGAAATTGTAGAGTGATTGACACATGGGGAGTAGTCTGGAAGTGCTAATGGGTAATCCCACACTTCCCTAATTGAAAGGGTCGGGTTTATATTACTCTAGGCTGGTAGTGAGCAGGGCGGAGGGGATGTCAGGTCTGGAGTGTGGTTGGACCATGCTGACAGTGTCAGGACATTGAGAAGGGATATAGGGTTTGGGACAAGTGGTGCTATGATCCCTAAGACACTGTGTATGGGTTGAATCAGGATAGTTTCAAGGAGGGAGGTTGGGCAATTAGAATCCTTTCAGCTGCATAAATTGGCTCACATGGAAGGAAATTGATGGGCTTGTGTTAGCAAGCCCAGATAGAGAGCAGGTTATGGGCTTCAGGGCGCTAGTAGCTCAGTGACGTCATCAAGGACCCAGGTTCTTTGGGTCTCTGCTCTGTTGGTTTTGTTAATCCTAAGGCTGGTTTTCCTGTGGTTTTCCATAGTAGAGAGTTCCTGTGAGGTTGAAAGACAGTTTCTGGGAGTTCTTAAGAGCCAGGATGAACTCTCCCAGGAGACCCCAGCAGAACTCTCCTTAGGTCTCACTGGCCCAAATTGGATCACATGGCATGGGGGATGGATTACCCTCAGACCAGTCAGGCTTTCCCAGAGCTGGAGGTAGAGTCGCTTCCCTGAGGCCCGCAGGTTGTGTTGGGGAGGGCTGGATCTGGACTCCTGTCTGGAAGGAAAGGCAAAGGGGGCTGGATGCTGGTGGCTCTGTTTTAGGAAATGGTATCAGAAAAGGGGAACACAAGGGGTTGGGGGCCAGGAGGAATGTCATGGGAAAAAGTCTGTGCCTTACTCTACAGGCTTCCTCGTCTGTTTCTCTGCCTGCCCAGTCCCTTTGTTCTATACCCAGGGCTGTGCCCACACCCTCTTCTCCGTGTCGCTTTGGGATTCCTGCCTCTTTCTTCCCAGAAGGCCCCCTTGTCTGTGCTGATTAATTTAGGAATCTTACTGATGTCAATTGCATATCATTTTTACCATTTATTTTTTCCTAATTAGGGGTAATACTTTTTTTTGCATAAAAATAGGAAAATTAATTTTAAAAAGGAAAAAAAATTGCCTGTAGTCTTACTGCCCAGAGATAACAAAGCAATTGTTAACATTCCCATTTCAGTTTTCTCTACACGTATCTACATAACACATTTTATAAACAACTCAGGAGCCAGACTGGATATAGTTTGATATTCCCTCACTTGGTGATAATTTTTGTCATTAAATACCAGTTTAAAACATGATTTTTAAATAACAGCCCCATCATAAAGGGTATATCCTTCTAAAATAAATTGTGTCATTGTAAATGGAATACAGGGCAATAAAAATGAATACATTAAAATTCTGATTAGTTTGGGTTCTCCTGAAAGCAGGGCCGGATATGAGGGTCTGCAAGTAGACGTGGTTTATTTCGGGACGTGACCTCAGGAAGCACGAGGGCGAGATCAGTTAGGGAGACTGGGAAGGAGGAGAAACCAGTAATAGGATGCATTATCAAGATTGCTGCTGTGGGCAGCAGGGGCTCAGTTCTCCTGGGACCCCCTGAGAAGTGTATTGATGCCTCTAGAATTGTCCACCTGGGGAAGGACAGGAAGCTGGAGATCCACCAGCACCTGTTCCCCAGGGATGGAGGTATTAATTCCCTTGAACTTCCAAACTTGGCGCCCACGCATCCAGGCTCTCCTGGGGCAAAACGGAAAAAGAAAAGACATGTTCTTGGGTTGGCAAGTGGTCCTGGGGAGGTATCTGAGGCTGGCACAGAACTGTCCGCCACAGCTGTGGCTGAAATCCCATGTACAACAAAGGGGTGGATGCAGCCCCAGAAGCATCTCCAACAAGTCTATCCCCTTGGATTAATTTTACCAACATAATGTGGAGCAGAAAAAGAAATCACAGAGATATACATATGTATGATACTGTTTACATAAACTTTTACATATGCAATAAAAATACAGGTATGTTCATGGGAGTGATCATTGCTAAGCTTTTGGGTAATGGTTACTGGAGGTGGGGGAGGGGGATGCAGTCATGAAGGGGTGTGCGGGGGGCTTTCAACTCTTTGTAACATTTTATTTCATCAGTCATGTGGTAGTTATGTTATTCCACCCCACCCTTCTTTTCTGTGTCTTTGTCTGGAATATTTCCCTTATAAAAAGTGTATCATTTTAATGTTGGTAACAATGCATTACTCAGCATGACCAGGAGGAGGGAAAAAATGCCTTACGTTTATTATTTTGTTTGTTTGTTTTAAGGACAAGTTTGGGCCCAGCTTATAAGAAAGAATACAGACCATCCTCAAGGTGTCAGGATGCTATTAAGACAAAAGGCATTCATGCTTAGCAGGATTCCTTCCTCCCACCCCCCAAGTATGTTGAAACACCTGAGGTCATCACCTTAGAATGGGAAGCCCCTCCTGCTGCTTGTGAACATGGCAGGCTTGGGTTTCTCAAAGACAGAGAGCTTCAGAAGTTTGCCTCTGGGAGCTTCCAGTCAATAGCTTCTTGTCCAAGCAAGGGAGATACTTCTCATGAAATATCTCAAGGGACTGCTGAAATATTTGCATTGTCTCTAAAAGTAGGTAACAGTCCAGAGTATGGGGTGGTTCAACAATGGAATGAGTGTTGTGAGGGAGTTGCATTCTAAGAACACCTTTGCATTGTGGCCAAGTTCAAACTGGTCCAGGGTGTTTGACTGTTGGGATTGGCTCAGCCTAGATCACATGTTCTACCCCCAGTCTGAAATTGGGGACATTGAGGAGGATGGGAGAGTCAGGGAGGCTTTTCACACTGGATTACTGCTACACTAGCTTGCTGTTCTCTAGAAACCCCCTTCATTTGATGAACCCTGTGTCAACTGGCCCTGTGACTTAGGGTGAAAAATCACCTTGTCAACACCTGTGAAGTGAGATTACCTGTTCACCTCACAGGCAGATCAAATAGGAAAAAACAAAAACAAAACACGTGTAAATTATAAAGTGCTTGAGGTTTTTTTTTTTTAAAAGCTGTCTATATAATTAAAAGGTGTTACTTAGATTTGGATATGAAATAAAATCTGACTTGAAATTTAAGTGGCATAATTTCCACACCTTTTAAAATGCCAGGTGACTTCATCTGTGCGCCTCCTTCTTGAGGGTGCAAAATGGTGGCTTAGCAAAAGCAACAGGCACCCCCTCCCCTTCTTGGGAGGAAGAGTTGAAAGAATGAATGTGTGAGGAATTGGGGGTTTGGTTGCCTTCCAGGGTCCGTGTTGAAGGAGAGGAAAATGTAGCTCAACCACAGTGACTCTCCTCAATTAAAAACTAAAAAAAGATCGTGGTTATAGGGTTTGGACTTTGGACAAGCCAGCAGCCTCAATCGTTTTGAGTGCGATTCCAGATTGGAAGATTCTTACAGGAGAAAAGTGGAAGCTTTGAGAATTCCTGGTTGGACCCAGTGGCTCCTCATGGCAACCCCAGCTGGAGGAGGCCACTCTCCTCACTGGACAGATGAGCTGGCTGCGTGTGTAGCCTGGCCCGGCACAACATACTCAGCTGGGGGTGGCAACATGGGAAAGATTTTTTATTGGGATTAATTTTCTACAGAGATGCACTTTCACATGAGACCATCTTTTTCTCACTGGTGAGCTCACCAGGGCCCTTATTCCACAAAGCTTAATTGTTTTGGACCCATAAATTTAAACTCCTTAATTAATTGACTCAAGACTTAGGACAAATTAGCTTTTCTTTATAGTGAATCCATGGCCTTGAATGCTTGTGACTCAGATGGAAGAGGAAGCTGGAGCACAGAATAAGGACATGAGGTTGAACACCTGGTTCTTCTGACTGGGCTCTTCCGTAGCTCTGTCTTCGGGCCTCAGCTTCCTCATCTGTATACTTTGAGGATTGAACCAACATTAGGTCAGCAAGTAGCTGGCACCTGTGCTGCACTCTTGACCCTCCAGGACAGATGCTGCCGGTTAGTCCTGATTTCTTTCCCACTGAACCCAGACTCGGCCTTATGGTTGAATCCTTTCCAATATGGTGCTCCGGGCAGCCATCTGGTCCTTGCTGAAACCCAGGTATTATCTTGATGAAAGTTAATGAACTTTAATTCCCCTTTAGGTGTAACTGTTTGCATTTTATCCTGTGAAGAGCCTGCAAAGCAAGCAGTGCTCATCGGGCTGCTGGTGTTGGCCTCAGCGTGCACGTCAGCCAGCTGCAGCCCGTCCCTGGGGATGGTGTGGTGGGTGCTCCCTCACACCTGCCTGCCTTCGCCCGCACCCCTGCCTCTGCTTGACCTTGTTGTTCAGGAACCAACTCAGATGCCTCTTACCTTGTGAAGCCCTCTTCCAAGCCCCCATGCGGAATCAGTCATTTCTGCCCTTGTGTTCCCACAGCACCGTACAAATTATAATCCTTGTAAAATGGCCCTGATGCTGTTTATGGCCGTGGCCCTGCAGCAGCCTCTCAGCCCTCTGGCTTTCTTAGATCACCAGCACGGTCTCTGCCAGTATTGTTTTCTGAATGTTTTTTCTTTACATCTACTCATTTTTTATATTCCTTTATTTCAAAAGGAAACCAGAGAACATGATCATAAATAGAAAACCACTATCACTTGCCAGGAAGAATAGGTAACTATTCTTTAACAAAATAAATAAAATCAATGAAAACAACTGTTACTAAATGTTTGAAAAGTTTGTTGACAGCTCTGACCCTGAGGCCTACTGTTATTGTTAAAAACAGGGATTTGTGTGAAAGCTGTTGAAGTCTCTTTAGCACCATATCAAGACTGACTTTTTTCTTGGCAGAATCTGATGCTTTTGTGAACTGATGGATTTTAAAGTTCTGTCCCTGAACCATCTTAGCTTTAGCAGTTAGCTCCTGTAGTCTTCTGCCTGTCTGTCCCTTGTTAGGAAAGGCTGTGCTGACTGACTGTCAGCAGGGCCCAGCATGTGGAAGAGATAGTTCTCTGTAGATTATGTGGAACTGCGTGGCATTGTCATCCCAACATGCAGTACCTTTGTTTACTGTCAAAAGTAAGAATTGCATGAGGATCATCAGAACTGTTGAGTGCAAAATCTGACTTGCGTGGCTTTGGTTTGTTAATTGTCTCTCACTGGTAGGAAGGACTCATTTCTTGCTTTGCTGGATTAGAATTTGGTAGTGAAAAAATAGAAAAGTGATTCCACCCTTGAGCAAATTCTTAATGGAAAATGGTGTCTTGGTTCTCTGTTCTTCTAGGGAAGGCCCGGTGATGCAGACATTTCGTTTCGTAGATGGCAAAACTGATGCCCAGAGGTTAGCAATTTGATGCAGGAGTGAGGAACCTGTGGCCTCAAGGCCACGTGTGGCCCTCCAGGTCCCCAAGTGCAGCCCCTCGACCCAGTCCAAACTTCACCCATCAAATTCCTTTATTAAAAGGAATTGTTGGCCGGGCGCGGTGGCCCACGCCTGTAATCCTAGCACTCTGGGAGGCCGAGGTGGGCGGATCGTTTGAGCTCAGGAGTTCGAGACCAGCCTGAGCAAGAGCGAGACCCCATCTCTACTAAAAATAGAAAGAAATTATATGGACAGCTAAAAATATATATAGAAAAATTAGCCGGGCATGGTGGTGCATGCCTGTAGTCCCAGCTACTCGGGAGGCTGAGGCAGGAGGATCGCTTGAGCCCAGAAGTTTGAGGTTGCTGTGAGCTAGGCTGACGCCACGGCACTCACTCTAGCCCTGGCAACAGAGTGAGACTCTGTCTCAAAAAAAAAATAAAAAAAAAAAAAAGGAATTGTTCCTTAAAATATGGATTCAGTCAAAAGGCTGTACTCAAGGAGCCAGAAGGCCACATGTGGCCCCAGGGGCTAGTCTGATTGGAGTAAAGCTAGGTTTTTACTCCCATGCCTTGTTTTCCCAGCTAGTGCGTTTCCTACCAGACTTTGCTCTACTGTAATTCAGGTTGCTGAGTAACAAACAAGAACCACATGACCAGACAGAACAGAACTAGCTTTTTGGGGCTCTGAAAATGAAACTTATTGAGGGTCCTTGTCCTCCCAAATAGTGCAGAAATACTCTGATTTGCTCTTGGAAGGACACCAGGCACTTTATTGCCTGTTCTTTTTGCGCAGAACGGGTACCATGATTTATTGGTGGGTGGGAGGGTTTTAGGATTTGGCCTCAGTTTAACGCTAGTACGTGCTCCCAGCAAGGAGGAAAGTCTCACATCGTGAAAAGATGTGCAGCAAGTCAGATCCTGGGGGTGCTGTGATGGCAGATCCCCCGGGGCTGTGCTGAAGCATCTGACCTCCCAGGCTCTCCTGCAGGATTAGTGTTTGTTGAATAACATAATAAATAGTACACCCTGACCCAGGGAGCAAAAGCAAATAGGACAGTAACTGAAACTGCAGGGGAATGTGAGTAAACAGTTACCTTCTACCCCCATGGAGCTGGCCTCTGGCCAGCTGTTTGCATCTTATTCTTAATGGAGCCATTGGCCTTGTCATTAAGGGGGTGGGGCAGCCTTCTGGTCTGTGTGTGCAAGTCCTGATGGGGGTGGGTGCCTGGTTTTTTAAAACATACTCCTCCGTCTACCCCATTCATATATGGGAGTTGAATGTATCTGATTTTTTTTCCTCTTCTTTTTTCTCTAAATCTTTATTTTTTTTTTTGACCACAAAATGAATACATGTTTGTTTAAAAAAAAAAAAGTCTGATCATTGTAGAAACTTAATTAGACTATTAAGTGATTGAGTGCTTACTATGTACTAGATGGCTTTTTATGCCTTCTCTCAGTTAATCCTTACATGAGGTGGGAGGAATGGTGTTAATCCCCAATCTACAGATGAGGAAACTGAGGCTGTGTTTAAGGTCACCAAGCTGGTAAGCAAGGGGCTCACCTGAGAGTAGCAGCAGATCCAGTGGACTCTCTGTGGTGTCCCTGTGGACAGAAGGATTTAACTTGATTCCTTTTGCTTTCAGCATCATTTTACAGTATTACAATGAGCTTGTATTCTTTATTTTCAAAAGAAAAGCCTCATTAACAAGGGGGGGGGAAGGTATACAGATTATTTTCATGTATAAGAGAAGAAGACGTGTGAGCAGGGATTTCCAAGGCTGAATTATCAGGTGTGTGCACCCATCGCAGCCAGCTGAGTGCCCCTGTGTGCTAGGTTAGCCTGTGAGCCAAAGGATACTTGTCAGGGCTGCCTGGGGCGGGCTTTCGGGGGCTTGTGGCTGGACCCAGAGGGCTCCTTGCTTTTCCTGAACGACCCTATCCCCCAAACACCACCACCAATGGGGCAAGCTCATGAGCTCTAAGCCAACCTTTTCATTCCTAACTTAGTTTCCAAATAATGGGTAACTTATCCACCACCATTCCTTTGGTATTTTAGACAGTCTTCAGGGAGGGAAGACAAACATTCCTGCCTGGAATCTATGCCTTGAGCCAAATAGCTTTGACCAAGGTTAAAGCAGTTGTGTGATTGCTCAGGGTCATCTGGGTTATGCTTTTGAAATTGCCTCCAGCCTACCTCACAGATCCTTCCTGGAACCCTGCTTGGCTTTTCTTTGTGGACTGCCCTCGGGAGGGAAGCTTCCCCTCACGGCTCATCTAGATGGTAGCCAGCTGGGTGGTCCCCACCACACAATTCAACAGCCCAACAGCCTAGCCTGCAAAGGTTCCTCATCCAGCTGTCTTGCCCTGTGTGCCCTCTTTACTTTCTTTTTAGAGAGTTCTGAGACTATTGGAGAGTTTAGAGGTTCTAGCATTCTTGAGATTCTTTCTGTGGTCAGGTGGGTAAACCATCTCATTTCTTCGGTTTCCCAGTTGACCCTGTTTTCCAGTTTTGCGTTCTTGATGAAGCCACCTGTGTGTGTGGGTTTTCTGCGACCTGGGTTGAACACGTCTTCTAGAATCCTGAACAATTGATGATCCATGCCAGCCTGGTCTCCCAAATTGGCCTGGCAATGTGGCTGTCGTGAGTTTGGCTGCCTCTTTCATGCACAGTAAACCTCAGATTTGCATTACCTCTGATTGGAGGATCTTATTTGTTTTTGTTGTTGTTTATTCACCTTTTAGGAGCTTTGTTGTCTATGGATTTATCCCCTTTCCTCTTATCCTGCAAAGCAGTTTTCAGATTCTTACCTTTTTAGTGATTTTATGCTGCGAATGGTTTTGATGGTTAGCATGGTGCCGGGAGGGAATTAATCCCGGGAGGCCCAAGATCCGACCATGTCATGCTGTTGACCAGTCATTTGACACCTCTAGACTTCTCTTCAGTTCCTCTGATGGGCTGGGAAGGAATTGGGAAATTTCACAGACTTGTCTGCATTGTTGGGTAATTTTGAGAAAATAAGCCTTAACCTCTAGCTATGTAAACTGGATAAGTCATTTTGGTAATCTATGAGGCACCATGCTTTTGAGTCCAAGTGAGAGAAACTCTTGAGCTAGCTTAAGTGAAAAAATTGTCTTTTGTTAGGAGAGTTTTATGAGTTTCTTTTTAGTGGTAAGTGGTAGAAACCCCTTTGAAACTACTTACAGACAAAGCGGGAGCCACTCGTCCCCGTAACTGAGAAGTCTCAGAATAGACTGCACCCACCGCGTGACTTGGTCCCAAGGCGCAAACAGGTCTTCGGGGTTTGATCTTTCCTCATCTGCACAATGTTTGCTTTGGTCTTGGGCTCCATGTGGTGCCAGAATGGCTTCTGGCATCGCTGGGCCTTTAGGCCTCCCAGATCCAAGCCCAACCAGAAACGAGTGCGAGAGTAGCAAGCACAAAACTCCTTCCTGTAGCTCCTGTATGCGTCCCAGGATTTGCTGTTAGACTCCTCTAATCTATGTGCCTGGCTCTGAACCGATCACTGCACTTAGGGGGCGTCTGTCACATGAACCCACCTTCATACTGGCATCAGAAACAATCCGTGATCCTCACAAGGAGCCCATGGGTTCACAGACCTGGGGGCGGTCCTGTAGCAGGGCCTGGGGAAGACTCGGAACCTGAAGTCAGAAAGCCGTGGAGACTGCCTCTGGTTTCTGTTTCTTTCCCTTCTCTCTGCGGATGAATCCTACTATCACTGCACACAACACAGCTGCCCCACAGCTCCTGCTGTTTACATTTCCCTTGGTCTAGCCATATGCAGATACCTTAAGGGAAAATCTGATTCTGCGCATGTTGGAGGTTCCACCGCAATCCGGTCAGCTGCGGACAGAGAGGGGCTGGGGCCGGGCTCTGTAAAACAAGCCTGGGTGGGTGGAGTCTGTTCTTAAAGAAGTTGTGATGTAGGCTGATAGCCCAGAAGGCAAAGGTAGGTGCGTCTCCTTGTCTGGTTGAGAAGCATTCTCTTAAGTCCGAGATGTTGATGATAAATGGTATTAAGGGCCTCTCTCCCAAGCTAGGAAAATGTCAGATGAAGTTCCGGCCTGGCTACGGGGACGGCTGCTTCCCACCTGGAAGCGATGCCCGGATCAGCACCTTGGGACCTCTCTGAGCTCGCCTCTCTGCTCCAGTGTGGGCCCTTCCTTCCTGCAGAGGAGACAGCACTGTCTGAGAGGCATGAATGGGAATTTCCTCCTTCCAGGCCCAAGTCAGCATGACTCGGGATGGCTTTGACTGGAAAAACTGAATCAAAGAGTGCGCTCAGGCCAAGGATTTCCCCAAACGCTAATCAGCACTGATTACTTCCAGTGTGTTGCCTTTGGCTCTGCAGAGAGTCTTGTCCACTGTGGCTGCAGCGTCTGGCTTTTGCTGCCCAGAAGATGAGAAATGAGTTTGTAGGGTTGTGCCCCTTCACCATCCTGACCTCAACTAGGTGTGAAAAACCCTGATTACCAAATTCCTAGGTCATTAGCTGGCTTTGCCTGCAGGATTGACGCTTAGGGATGGAGTTAGGGAACCATAATATTGCTTGCTTAAATGAAATCCTAAAAGTGTGTTGGGGAAAACTTCATAAAAATCCTCACCATGGTCAGTGTGGAAAATGACTTCTCTCGTGTCTTTATTTATGTCTTTCACACTGAGTAGCAATGCTATGTTTGATTATGGAGTCCCAAGATCATCTAAAGGAAGTAATTCTGTGAACCTGAAACTTGATCTTGGATGAACTGAATGAAATTTTATTGTTCTCTTAAGCTCACAAAAGTTCAATAACTGTGTTGTTTAAAACAGAGGTGAAAGATTTGGAGATGGTTCTAATAGAATGTATCGGAAAACCTCAAGATGCTTTCTGGTCCAGCCCTGAGTTCACAGATTGGAAGATAAAAGCTCAGAGAGGGACAGGCCCTGCTCAAGGTAACACAGTGAGTTGTGGTGGGGGCGCCAGGAGCCAGGCCTCCCTGGTCCCGGGTCACAGGAATCTAGCCTGTCTTAGTCCTACCTGCCACTATCGTACTGCCTTCTGCTGGGGAGAAAATGGCAGAGCCTGTAGCCTGGAGGAAAGTAGAGAAATTTAAAAAAAAACAACAAAAAACTTTATTGAGATATAATTCACACACCATAAAATTCACCCCTTTAAAACATACAATTTTTAGTATATTTGCAGAGTTGTACAACTATCACCACTATATAATTTTAGAACATTTTTATCCCCTCAAAAGAACTCCTGTACCCATTGGCAATCACTCCCCATTGCCCCTCCCCCAGGCCCAGGGAACCACGAATCTACTTCGGTCTCTGTGGATTTGCCTGTTCTGGACGTTTCATATGGAGGGATTGTACAACATGGATTCTGTTGTGACTGACTTCTTTCACTTAGCGGAATGTTTTCAAGTTTCATCCATGTCATATTTTATACTTCATTCCTTTTTATGGCCAAATGATGACATGTGTAGGATTTGAATTTGAAAATAAGGCTGTAAAGTTTTCATATTTATTTTTCCTTTGCCGGGTGAGTTTTTTTTCCCTGGAAAGCCAACCTCAACATTTGGAGATTAAATGAGAGACTTTCTCAGCTTCCCTGTACCTAAGTAGTTGCTTTTCTTAAAATGTTTTGACACCTGGGAGGAAAGTTGGTTTCTGGAAGAAAGTGTGTTCTTTCTTGTATTGCCAAGAAAATTAATACATGTTACTTAACACAGATGCTCAAGAACCAGAGTGCTAATGAACTTTTTCCTTATATTTTCCAAATGCTTGACTTATTTAAAAAATTTTCATTTTAGCAATAATGCAGTTTTTTTCTCTTTCCCTTCCCAAATTTATTGGAAACCCTTGATCCTCCAGATAGTATGAAAGAATGTCATAAACTCTCCTATAACCTTTCCCCAGAGTCTCCAATTGCTAATGTTTTGCCACATTTGCTTGATCTGTTACTGTCTCTGTAGACACATATCACACACTTATTTTTTATGGAACCATCTGAAAGTACCTAGCACACATTAGGGGCCTTTACCCCCACATACTTCAGCAGGCTTCTCTGAGAAAAAGGACATTCTCCTAACCACACGTGTCACTGCATACCCAGGAGGTTAGCCCGATACAGTAATAATATCTTGTATAAAACTTCTCCAAATGCTCCCAAGTGTCCTGTATGGCCATTTTTAAAACTTTGCATTTTTTGGATCCCAGGAACCAATTAGAGATTACTCAATTGAATTTGGTTTCAAAGTTATGTACTTCAGCCTTTCTTTTTTTTTTTTTTTGAGACAGAGTCTCACTCTGTTGCCCAGGCTAGAGTGAGTGCCGTGGCGTCAGCCTAGCTCACAGCAACCTCAAACTCCTGAGCTCAAGCGATCCTCCTGTCTCAGCCTCCCGAGTAGCTGGGACTACAGGCATGCGCCACCATGCCCGGCTAATTTTTTCTATATATATTTTTAGCTGTCCATATAATTTCTTTCTATTTTTAGTAGAGATGGGGGTCTCGCTCTTGCTCAGGCTGGTCTCGAACTCCTGAGCTCAAACGATCCGCCCACCTCGGCCTCCCAGAGTGCTAGGATTACAGGCGTGAGCCACCGAGCCCGGCCTTAGCCTTTCTTTTAATCTAGAACAATCCCCTTACCTTTAAAATTTTTTTTGTCTTTCATGACATTGACATTTTTGAAGAAGCAGGGCCGGTTGTCTTGCAGAACTGGTGCTTCTCAGACACTGCCTGCATAAGGAGGTCTTGGTAAACGGCGCATTCCGATTCTGGAGGACAGGGTGGGGCCCGAGAGCCTGCATTTCTAGCAAGCTTCCAGGGGATGCCAGTGCTGCTGGTCTGCAGCCCACACTTGGAGTTAGCAAGGCCGTAGAATGTTCCATATTCCAGATCTGTTTCCTCATGATTAAATTCAAGTTAAATGTCTTTGGCAAACGCACTCCCAGAGGTCATGAGTACTTCCCATTGCATCACGCCAGCAGGCTCATCATCTCAGTTTCTCCTGTTACTTAGTGACACTAAGTGTGGTCACGTGTTTCAACTGGTGTCTGCCTGCTCTCTGTTGAAATGGTACCCTTCTCCTGGTGTAAGGACCAAGTAATCTGTGAGACTGCAGGAGTATTCTATTCCCCGGCAGTTTTCACCCATTAATGAACTTTTTGGGGGAAAAATAGCATCTTGCAGTTATAATCCCCTGCTGGCAACACATGCCTCTTATGTAATCAGCAATGTAGTTTTGTGTGTGTGTGTAATTTTTATTTTTAAAATGTAACTGTGGCTGATTTGTTTAAGGAAGAACCAAGTTTCTTATTGACAGCCTTTATTACAACCACTCTCTCTCGTGGCTGATTGACCCCCATTTGTATTGTAAGCATGGGCTTTGATGGGCTTCCCAGTATGTTTCATGGTAGAGCACTCATTGTAATGGGTAGTTGACAGTTTAGGAAATCACATAAGCCAAGTGAAGGGGTAAAGACGCACCTGTGTTCCCATCAGAGTTGCCAGAGAAAATACAGTGAAATTTGCATTTCAGATAAACAATGAGTAACTTTTTAGTATTAATATAAGTATGTTCCAAATATGACGGGCAGTTCTCACATGTTACAAGTCATTGCATGGAACATACTTATACCAAACAATTATATCTTGTTTATCTAAATTCATTTTTAACTGGATGTCTTGCATTTTTATTAAATATTTGCAAAATCTGGCAACCCGGGGTCCCACTGCCCACTCAGAGATGCCCATGGTTTTTGTGTTTGCTGCGGGGTGGTGTCTGCAGCTGAGAAGGGCCTTGAAGCAGGAGAACTGCAGTGGCATCTCCTAGCCGTGGCTTTGGGCTCTAGGTTGGGGGCCAGATTAGTGATTAGCGGAACATGACCTCACCCACGAGGAATGTGCTCTTGCTAGGTATTAGCAGAGGTTTAGGCTCTTGGGAGCCCCTGTCAGAAGCTTGTCAGTGATGTCATCAGCTGGAAAAGCCTCAGGAAGAGCCAGGGCTCCAGTTTTGGTAATAAATGGAAATGGAGTTTCACAGGTAGGGTGTGGAGGAACTTACTACGACAGGAAGCCTGCTGGAGCCTCCCGCCTGTGTGCAGCCCCCAGCCAGCTTTCCTAGTTCTGATGAACAACCAGAAGCTTCTAACTCGGCCTGTGATTACAGTGTTGGCTCAGTGCCTTGGAAAAATTGGCTCGCGCTCGGAGAACACTCCAGGAGCTGTAAAGGGGGTGTCAGGACTGTTTTGCAGGCCCTTAAATTGGGGAGGAAGGGAGGCTGATGTGGAAATTGTTGATTGGGCTGCTCAGGGTAGTTCTAGAAAACGCATGCTTCGTGATCACCTGGGTCCTGGCCATCTCTCTTCTGGCCCTCTGCTGTGGGGGCGCCCCTCGGGCGGGGGGAGTCCTCTGGGTTTAGACACTCACAAAACCCTCTTTTACCTTGTGCATTGGAAGAAATAGAACTTAAAAATCTTTTTTTTTTTTTCCATTTTGAAGGGGTGATTTGCTGTGCAAGAGTGGGCTTAGACTCAAAGTGGGGACCTAACTTAAGTGCTGAGTGTGGTAATCACAGCCATTTAATTTTATTTGAAATCTCCCATAAAACATTCTGGAAAAAGAGGGGTTCCCAGGGGTGGGTGGTTCTGATCGTGGACTGGATTTTTCAGTTCGGGTTTCCCTGGGCCTGTTGGAGGTTCCACTTAAGCAATTACCAAGGGCAATTCTGCCCAACCGGAGTACTAATTACCTGCAGGCTTTACCTGTGAGCAGGTGGGCGGCTGTGAGCTTGGTTCTGAGGTCCTGGCCTCCATCCCATCATGCTTTCTACGTCATTAGAATTTGGAAGCTGGAAATGTTGACCCTGAGTCTCCAGGTTGGTGCACCGCGTAGCTCCTGAAATGGGGTGGCTGAGACAGGCCCTCCTGGGCCCTTCCGCTCACTGGCATGTGGTCCTGGGCAAAGAGCGTGGCCTCTCCAAGCCTCTGTTTTGGCATCTGTAAAGTGGGATAATGTTTGTGCCTGTTGTGGGTGAAGTACTGCAGCCAGGGTGCTCAGGTAACTGTTCCTCTGTGGGTGGCTGATGTTGGCTGGGTAGATGGCATTGTAGAGGAAATCGGTGTCATCAAAAGAGTAGGGCCTGATCACACTTTTGCATTTGTCCCAGCCTGGCCATTCATCACTTGGAACCCTCAGGGTCTCCCTGACCTTGCTGTAAAATGGACCTGCTTGGAGCAGTCCCGGGAACCAAGGGCAAGTCCTCTCCAGTGAGTGAGGGGCTTGCCTCATTTCTGTAACACCCTCCACTCCCTTGTGTAAGATTTGATTATTAGTGGTTATTCTTCTTTAAGAAAGAGGAATTGAGACACAGGGCCCTTCCAGCTCTCTGTTCACCATTGCAGCATGTTCATTCCAAGGGACTGGCAGAAGCACCTTTTTCTTTTTTAGAATATGGTTTCATTGCTTTGAGACAAATAGCCCAAGTGCCTGCCCCTAAGAAGGCTTAACCCCATGGCCTTTTGGCACATACAGTTCTTTTTTTTTTTCTGAGACAGAGTCTTGCTCTGTTGACCGGGCTAGAGTGCCGTGGCGTCGTCAGCCTAGCTCACAGCAACCTCAAACTCCTGGGCTCAAGCGATCCTTCTGCCTCAGCCTCTCGATTAGCTGGGACTACAGGCATGCACCACCATGCCTGGCTAATTTTTGCTATATATTTTTAGTTGTCCAGATAATTTCTATTTTTTTTTAGTAGAGATGGGGTCTCGCTCTTAGTCTGGTTGCTCTTACTCAGGCTGGTCTCAAACTCCTGACCTTGAGTGATCCTCCCGCCTAGGCCTCCTAGAGTGCTAGAATTACAGGCGTGAACCACTGTGCCCTGCTGAGTTCTTGCATAACTTTCTCTTTCTGTGGTCGTCTCTCTCAGCGTCCACCTCGGTCCATTTGCACATGAAGAAATGGTTGTCCTCTTGGGTGGTGATTTTGACATGATGGGATTCCTGTGAGGTCTAGTTGCAGTGGTTCTGAACCCACTGGAAAGCTTTTAAATTACTGATACAGTAAAAAAACCTACCCCCAAGAGATGCTGATTTTGTTTTTTTTGGGGGGGGGGGAGGAGCTTTTTTTTTCTTTTTTTAAGTTTTCTGATGTGTAGCTAGGGTTGAGACTCAAGTGCTTTTTGTGAGTGACAGAAGGGTTGAGGCTTGAGAAGGAAGTTGGACAAGCCAAGCCGGAGGTAGGACTGAGGTCACGTGCCCGGCATTAGCACACAGTGACCCTGACCTGTTGGAGAGCTGGCCCAGATGGATGGGGTTAGGGAAGAGACTGGCTTTATTATGTCCACACTTGGAATAAAATTTGTATTGATTGTAGTGGGGCATTTATCATTAGGAAAAATTGATCAGGAAAAAATATTCCCTGTACATCAGTACCACCGTATGAGGTGACTGGAATTCCTTGAAATCAAGAACTTCTTCCAACAGCACTGCCAGGGTCCCAAACCGTTCTGTATCTAGCTTTAAACGGCCCCAGCCTGCTCTTGAATCCCCTCAGAGGTGGCCAGTCTCTCTCCCTCCTCTGTGTGGGTGGATTTGATTGTTAACAATGTTCGAGTCATTTGGCATCCAGCCTGGTGAGTAAGACAGCTGAATTAGGAGGGGAAACGGGGCCTTGGGTAAGAAAATCCAGGCTGACTGAATGGTCTGATTTTCTTATCTGTTCCGAGAAGCCCAGAAGCTGCAAAAACTGCAGCTTCCAGACTGTTCTGTGTGCACTGGCCATGACATTGATGTGGATGGCAGGTTGTCATCGGAGCAGTCAGGGGAGCAGCACACAGCTTTGTAGCTTGTGGGCTGGCCCATGCCCAAGGTGTGTGCTGACTTGCCCCAAGTGACGTCAGTGCTGGCGTGCAGCACGGGAGAAGTACTAGTGGTGTGGACAGTATGCTCAGAGGACATGGGGGAGCACAGCTGCTGTGTAAAAGTCATGCCCTGCTCTGTCCTGAGAGATCATACAGCAGCTGGCACTCAAACCCCATGGTCACCCTGGTGTTTCTACACCTCTGCCTGTGCCAAGGCCAGTTTGTGTGCCTCCTCCATTTCGTGTGTTCGCGGGGGCATTTGTATCTGCCAGGCAGCTGATATAAGTGCAGCCCGTTCCTGCAAGGTGTAGACATTGTTAGCCCATTTTACAGATGAGGAAAGCTGAGGTTTTGAGAGGGTGAGATCAGGAGGTGGTGGGTGATAACCCAGGTAGCCTAACCTCTCTGTGCTGTAGATCTGAAATCCATCTGAGCTTTAGACTTCCCACCTTTGTCTAGATTCTAGCCCTTAAAAAATGTGATAAACAGGTTTTTAGGTAAATCTGTTAATTTCAGGAAGAAGATTTGTTTGTTTGTTTTTAGAAAGTTAGAGCTTCTATTAGGTATTTGGCTATGATGAAAATATGTTCATTTTACAAACTTAGCTCATTCTTACAGGCCGTGTTTTAGGGATATGGCTTTGTCTTCCAGTATCTTAGAGTGAAGAACAAAGATTGTGTGCACAAGTTGCTGTGTTATGTATTTCTAGGACAAAGCACACATTTCATCTAGGGTGTCAAAGAAGGCCCTTGGCAAGGGCGGGGTTGGTGAATAGTGGGGTTTAAAGGGGTGGATTCCGGAGACAAAGCACATTCTGGGCAAAGAAGGGCCCCGTGTGGGAAGTGCAGGAATGTGAGGGTGCCTGGAATCACCCACTGACTGGTCTTGGTGCTTGGTGCATCGTGCCTGGGAAAGCTGGAAAGATCAGTTGTGATGTTGGCTGGGTTGTGAGGAACCTCAAAAGTGATGCAACAGCCCTTTGATCTGACTGTGTAGACCTGTGCTGTTCACCAACCACATCTGGCCAGTGAAAGTAATTAAAATCAAATAAAATTTAAAATTGAGCTCACTCACACTAACTATTTTTCAAGTGTTCAATAGCCACATGTGGCTTATGGCTACTGCACTGGACTGTGTACATTTAAAACATTTTCATCATCACAGAAAGTTCTGTTGAACAGTGGTGCTGTTAGATAGTGGTTCTATGGGGCGCAGGTGGGCAAACTATGGCCTGTGGGCTGAATCTGGCCCTCTGCCTGATTTTGTAAATAGTAAATAAAGTTTTATTGGAACGCAGCCCACACCCATTCATTCATGTATTGTTTGTGGCACTTTCACATTACAATAATAAATGGGAATAGTTGCAAAGAGACTGTATGGCCCACAAAGCTTAAGATATTTACCATCTGGTCCTTTATAGAAAAAGTTTGCCAACCCCGTCTATAGACGATAAGGAGTAATGGAAAGTGTTCAAGCTGGAGTCACGTGAATGAGTGTATTTATGGCTAAGGAGGGTAATTCAGGTGGTGGTGGGTGGGACAGATTGGTGGGGAGACCCATTGTCAGTGACTTCCAAAGTTCTGCATGACAGATGACTAAGGCCTTGTTCTGGCAGGAATGGCTCCACTAATCTGTGGATTTGTGGTCCATTTAACAAAACATCCATCATTGAAGTCCTTTCACTTCTTGGTTCTAAAGATTATTAATTGAAGCCAGGGTTGTTAACTTAATGTGTCTCGAACCCTTTGGATTCTCTGAAGACTGTACTCTTTCTTTATGCATAAAATAATATACATGGGCCGGGCGCGGTGGCTCACGCCTGCAATCCTAGCACTCTGGGAGGCCGAGGTGGGTGGATCGTTTGAGCTCAGGAGTTCGAGACCAGCCTGAGCAAGAGCGAGACCCCATCTCTACTAAAAATAGAAAGAAATTATATGGACAGCTAAAAATATATATAGAAAAAATTAGCCGGGCATGGTGGCGCATGCCTGTAGTCCCAGCTACTCGGGAGGCTGAGACAGGAGGATCCCTTGAGCTCAGGAGTTTGAGGTTGCTGTGAGCTAGGCTGACGCCATGGCACTCACTCTAGCCTGGGCAACAGAGTGAGACTCTGTCTCAAAAAAAAAAAAATAAAATAATATACATGGTGTTACAAATAAAATCAATCATCTTGGAATACAATTATCAGAAATAAATTTTTGGATATAGTAATAAATGCACATGTGTATTAAAAGGTTTAATAAGAAACTCTAGCAGTGAGTGTAATAACTACCATAATTTTGTTGTAGCGATGGGCATAAAAAGTCTATTTCGTGCTGTCTCCAGCACTATAATGTGCTAGGAAAAGATCTGATATTCTTTCATAATGAAACCATAGGCACTACTCATACACCTGTGTTTTATGGTCTTTATTCATAAAGAGAAGAAATGCTGAACTTTAGAGGTTACTAAAAATACGATTTGACTTTTCTTCAAGTTCATAGACCCTTGCCCTCCCCCGAGCCATGCCCTGCAAGAATCCCTGACTTAGACCATCATAGGAAGATGTGGGACAATTTAGGATGGTGGCTTGTCTTGCTAAATAGTCCTGGACATTTAGCTTCATAGTAGATCTTATGGGAAGTCCCACTGATGTCTACTTTGAGATACTGTTTACAGATATTGTAAAGCCTGGTGCCAAAGGAAGGGGAATTTGCCAGAGGACGCTGAATCTTGACGGATGGCTATGAAAGAGCCTGAATGAAAAGTGGGAGAGGAGGGCATTCCGCAGAGAGGGAGCAGCCTGTGTAACATATGGAGGGACACGCAGGTGGATGCTCCAGCTGTTGGAGCACAGGAGAGCGACACATGGGGGCGGGGCATGCATGGGCGGGGCTTATACACATGGAGGCAGGGCATGCAGGGGCGGGGCCAAGCCTGGGAGACAGGCAGAGGACAGACAGCCTTACAGGGGACCTTGTGACGCTGTCAAGGAGTTTGGACTTTGTCCCAGATGCTGGCATGTTTTAAGACCTCAGGCCCTGAGCCTGTCATATCAAATACAATAAAACACACCCACCTTTCACACTTTAAAAAGTGTTTATGTGTATTGCTGTAAAATAATTTGAAAGTCTTTTAAAAAAAAATTTTGTTTTTGTTTATATTTGTGTTTTGTTTTATTGTTTGGCTATGACTAACTCATTTATTTTATAATTGACTGTGATTTCTCAGCAATCATAATGCATACTTGGAAATTCTTGGGATGTGAGAAAACTAATTTGTAACTCATTTTCAAATGTAATGAGATTTCAGTGAATACTAAAGTTAGTAATTAGTGAAGGCAGCGATTTGCAGGCATTTAATTAAATATTTATAAATTTCAATTTCTTTCATTTTTCTTACATTTTGTGCCAGATCTGCCCTATCTGCCTCTATCCAGCTTTGAAATTGTTTTGTAGCTCCCTGAGAAGGAGCTGTGCCTGAGAGGTATGAGGTGGCCCTGCTAGGGTCTGTGGGGAGATTTGGGAAGAGTTCTGACCTGTAGGCTTAGATGGAGTGGCCAGGAAAGGGGCCTGACGTTGGCTGGTGGCTACCCAGCTGGAGAGGCTGGGGAACAACTTAGAGGCAGCCAGGAGAGGAGAGAGAGGATTTACTGGGAGAGGGTAGTCAAGGATGAGTCCAGTTGGGTTTTTACGGGTGGTTTGGTAGTTGGGTGACTGGGTGGGTGGTCCTTTGGTTGGTTGGTTAGGTTGAGTTGGTTGATTGGTGGATGGTTGTTGGTTGGGAGGTAGAACGTAGCAGTTTCTTTCTTCTCCCTGTTCCTTTTCTTCTCTCTACTATGTGACAAGCACTGTACTGGGTACTGGGATCACAGTGATGCCTGGGCCGGGGCCCTGTCCCTATGACACGTTACGGTTGATGGAATCTCAGATCTGGATCCAGCACCACACGAAGTTGAGAGTGTTTAATCAGCACTTAAGCTGCGTGGCTCATCACCATGGTTGTTGTGCTCGTAAATAGTTTATCTTTAAGGAGCACTAGAGATGCTACTTGGATGTGTTTTAATTATTGTAGAAATAACTTTTACTAAGTTATCTCCCCTCCCCTGCATAGGAAGTTTAGAGCTAAGTGACATTTGGGTGGAGGCTCCACATCAGGACGATGACTCCTCTTTCTGCTGACTCAAGCAGTGGTCCAAGTTACTGGGTTCCACCTCTGCCTCTTCCCACTTGACAGTATGTTGTCTGCAGAAGAAGATTTTGACATTAGAAGCTTTAAAGCAAACCCAGGAAGGAAGGGGCTGGTTTGGGCCTAAATTCCTGGATATCATTGCCTGTTGTTTAAGAATTACAGTTTGCACTGGAACAATAAGATGTTTCTTAATGTGGTTTTTAAGTGAGTTGGTTATCATCAGAATTTCATAAACACTGTGGTTAAGAGGTATGCAAAAGGGTACACTTCCCTTTAGCACCCTTAATTAGGAGCAATGTTTTGAGAATCTGCTTTTATCTCCTTTATCTGCACAATGCATTGATTCCAAGTAGTAGGGTTATAGTTTCTTAATCTCTGCCACAGAAACAGTTGTAGATTAGGGAAGCCTCAGTTCCTTATTTCCTGTCTTCCTCCTTTTGTGTTTATTACCTGTCTCTCTCATCCCCACACCTTCCAGTTTTATAAAATGTTATCTCTTAGCCTCTGGGAGCGTTTGGGAGAAGTGTTAAACAATCTGAAGAGCAGTTTAAGGTAGAATTCCCTAAAGTGTCTTTTGGAGAACACTACTCTCTTTTAAACAGAATTTTAAAAAATTCCTTAGTCCTATAACATTGGGAAATTGACACCTTACCCTTCTCTTGGAGATTGTCAATGTTTATTTGTATATTAAGGGCTCTGAGAAGTCCTGCATCAGTTTGAGTTTTTCAGTCTATTGTGCCCCAGTTATTTGGCCATAGAAACCCCTTTGTCTGGAAAAACCAGCTAACATCTAGTGCAGTCTTTTCTAACAAGTGGTACTCAAGATGATTTTCAGTGTGGCACACCAACGTTTAAAACTTTTAACAGGTATTTTCCTGTGTATTTAAAAAATGCAAATAGTATATCAAACCTGTGATTTCACAGACATAATTGCTTAAGCTAAGGAAAAAGGAAAATGTGAGTTGATTTAAGGACAAACGTTAGTAAATGGCCCAGGTGGTAAGAGGATAGCGCCAGGTTTGTGAGTGTGGTCTGAGAGGTGCTGGACAACTGCTCCCCAGAGCCAAGTTCAGGCAGAGCTGCCTGAGATTTAGATGCTGGAGCTGGTGTTCTCGCTGAGCTGGGAGGCTCTGACTCAGTCAGGCTCAGACTATGTAGATGAAGAACTGGTAATAAAGAGACCTGACTGTGGAGTGTGTGTCTTCAGTAACAGGCAGCTGGTGGCTGGGGTCATGTGTCGCTCTCTTGCCCTGTGTTTGGACATTGTGCCTCAGGAATGTTAGAATGTGTTCCCCTTTTAGCAGCGAAACTGACCTGCTGTGTACTTGTCCTGTTTATCTTACTGCCATGACCGTTTATCATGGGACAGAGTTCAGGGGCAAGGTGATAAATCTCTTTTAGGAGGATGATGTAACCCTCAGAATTTTTTTCCTCCTTGGCTTTTAACAGTTTTTAAAGCCTTTTTAACACCTCGTGTCCAGGTATGGGCCTCTGCCTTTGCACTCCTGTTTGGATCTCTAGGGTGGAAGGGTCAACTGCAGATTCTGGAGTTGATGGCCTGGGTTCAAATCCCTGCTCCACTGCTTATCAGCCGTGTGACTTGGGGGCTTAATTTATTAATACTTGTTTATCAGTTCTCTTAATTTGGAAAATGGAGCTAACAATGGCACCTCATAAAGCAGCTGTGAGAATTCAGTGGGGTAATGGCACTAGGTCAGGTCCTGGGTCTTCACAGGTAACAGGTACACATTCCATGTGCCTCTGCATCATGGAATAGCGCTCTTAGGACGCCAGGGAAGGGGGGCACGAGCAGGTTAGGAAGGTGTGTGGCTGATTTTTTGCTGTTGTTACTTTGAAATACATGCCCAAAGGCAACTAGGTGAGTCCATCTTCTTGCAGTGTAATCTTTGACACCGTCCACTCCTCCAGCAAGCTGTTTAGAAACAGCAAAGGCCATCTTCTGAGGCTCAGAGACTCCTTGTCCAGCATGGGTGTGTCTGGTGAGGAATTTGGATGGCTGCTGTGAGAAAGATCAGCAAGGAGAGCATGAGAAAGACAACCAGGCAAACCCACAAAGTCTCTGGGTGTTCATTTGCTGAACGGTCCCATGGTGAACATCATGTGTGGTGTAAACAGGGAATGGGCCACCTAACTCCCAGTTCCTGCCCCTCTTCCCAGAAGCAACTGCATAGTTGGATGGTCTTTGTCTCATTGACAAAGATTCTATACATAGGTGAGTCCAATTATGTAATTCCCCCAGCGCCCCTTTACTCAAATTCAAACCTACCGTACATGCACATTCCTTTTATCATTTGATTTAATTTTCCCACATTAGTGCTTGTAGATCTCAACAAGCGGTTTTGTTAAAATGAAGAATTCTGAGTATGTACATTACTGTGTTTCTTTTTGGAGGTGTTTGTAAACAGTAATTGTAAAAGTAATATATGTAATTTTTATATATATATATATTTTTTTGTTTTGTTTTGTTTTGTTTTGTTTTTGAGACAGAGTCTCTCTCTGTTGCCCAGGCTAGAGTGAGTGCCGTGGCGTCAGCCTAGCTCACAGCAACCTCAAACTCCTGGGCTCAAGCGATTCTCCTGCCTCAGCCTCCTGAGTAGCTGGGACTACAGGCATGCGCCACCATGCCCGGCTAATTTTTCTTTATTTAGTAGAGATGGGGTCTTGCTCTTGCCCAGGCTGGTCTTGAACTCCTGAGCTCAAGCAATCCTCCCACCTCAGCCTCCAGAGTGCTAGGATTACAGACGTGAGCCACGTGGCCTGTAATTTAAATTTTAAAAATTCAGACAATACAGAAGGGGATAACAGCAACAAAAAACATAGAAGCCTGTCTTCCACCATCAGCCCCTTAGTTTTCTTACTAGAAGGAGCCAGTGAGGATAGTTTGGTGGGCACGCTTCCAGATCTTTCTATGCAGATGCAGAATCATGTCTTTTAAAAATCAGGATTGCATGATCCATACTTTTCTGCCAGTTGTCCCCTTCCCTTAGTACATCACAGATGCCTGTTTCTATTGGAACAAACAAATACTTCTCATTCTTTTCACAGCAGCCTGGTTTTCTCTTGTTTGAATGTAAAGTTTATTTAACCATTTATTGTCAAGGAGGCATTTACGTTGTTTTCAGTCCTCTTACCTCTCCCCCCATTATATTGTTGTAACGGTTAATATCAAAATCTCCCCCATTCCCCATTCGAAAAAGAAACCATGTTAGGAAACTTTCTTGAATACTTTGTGCTTCAAATTGAATTTATTGACCTTGCATTTAGTTTTCTGTCAGCAGTGGCCCAGCTTGGCCCCTGCAGACTGCTCAGGAATCTGCTGGAGGAGTTGGGGTGGCCTGCAGATTTTAGCAAACTGCCAGTTCATTCAGCAGCTCACCGAGCAAAGAACATCTTGATTCTATCAGCCTTAATCCCACGTCCCATCAGGGACTCGGCTCTTGTGGTCATTAGCTGATGGAATGCTCATCTGTGTTGGAAGGCTGAGTTCTCGGGCATTCGACTCTGAGCAGAATTGAATGGCATTGAATCTTTTTCCCAGTGGGCCCTGTTTGTGCCCAACCTTGTGTGTGTTTATAATATTATAGTAGTAATGCCAGTAGTCCCCACGAATACGATGGAACCCTCAGCAGGCAGTGTGCTGCTTGCTTTATTACATCTTGTCACAGCTGCCCAAGGAGGGGAGTCCAGTTGGGACCCTCATTTTGCAGACGAGGAGATGGAGAACGGGGAATTGCCCCACCCACAGTCACACAGCCGGCCATTCGCCGTGCTTCGGAGCTGAACCAAGATTCTCTCACCCCCCGGCAGGGCGGCTGGACTTTTAGCTCCCCCACCACTGACTGACTTAATAATGTCTCTCACCCCTGGGTCACTTGGCCACCGGTTATTTCAACAAGTGACCTCCCCTTTGTAGCATGAGTTCAGTCCCATCCCTGCGCCGGGCGCGGTCCACCCGCAAGAAGGAGGCTGGTCTGCGGGCTGAGCGAGTTCTGCGCAGAGAGCTCTGCTGGGATCAGGTGGGATGTGCGTTCAGAGGCTTCCTCATGTAATCATGGGTTGAAAGGTCCAAATTTGGGGGTACAAATTTGAGCCGGTAATTGAGTTAAAGATCTGGCATAGGAAGAGGAACCATCCAAAAGGCGTCAGTGTAGGTAAGGCAGAGAAAGTGCCCGCTTGTCTGTCTCGGAGGACTTCCCTTCCTTCCGCTTCTCCCGCTTTCTCTTGCCGGTGGGGAGAGCCAGCAGATATAAATTATTTGGAGTTTCCCTCAGCTTGGTTCCTATTCAAGACTTTAAATTGGGAGTTTTGTTCCTTTTGTGACTGCACAATCTTTGGGCAGGCTGCCATCTCTATAACAGGCTTATATGAGCTGTAACATGAGGTGAGTTACGGGGAAAATGCAAACTGATTTCTCCCCTCTCAAACCAAGGAAGCCACCTTGAGCTGGTTTTGTAACAGAGCTCAACTTTTACAAGTTTGCAGTTAAAGGATGAATACCCGTCCTAATCATTATTATTGTTAACTTTTGCTTTTAATTATAAAAGGAACCTCCCGCCCCCCCCAAACATAGCCTAGTTTGGGGACAAAAAAACCCGATTTCCCTCCTTTCTTCTCTTGGAAGATCTTTAATGTCTTGCCCTGTGGCTACAGCAGTTTCATTATAATAATGTTGTCATCCCCTTGTTAGAGCATTTTAAAGCCAATTTAACTTATTCTTATTTAAACGTGATATCCAGCACGGGGCCTGGAGCTCTGGAGCTCGGTAGGCAATTAGGAAATATGCGTTGGATATGAGAACAGAAAAATAGAATAAATTGAGTTTTTAAATAATATATGAGTAACCCTAATATCTGTTTTCTAGAGAAAATACAGGCTAATAGGCTTGGATAAATAGGGGCAAAAGTGCATCTTCTTCCAAGTTCTCTGGTTTTTCCAAGGAGTTAGCAGAGGAAAGCTGCTGTGCCAAGCAACGAAGTGAAGCATGCACAGGGGCCTCCTGGAGGGGGTGGTGAGGCCGTGATCATCAGAACCGCCCCCCCCCCTTCCTGGGTGCAGTAGAGGCTGAGTAAATCATGGTTGAGACAAGGGGACCAGAATGATCCCCCTCTGACTGGTTTGCGCGCCCATGCCTTTCGAGGACACCACGTGCTGCCTGCCTGCCATGGTTTCCTCTAGAGCCTGGGCAGGTTAGGGATCGTGGGAATGATGGGGGCAGGGAGAAGTTCAGAGGCCCTGCCTGGGGGGCAGAGAGGCCTGGCTCACCTCCAAGTACAGCCACTCAGTAGCTGTGGGACTGTGGGCCGATCACCTCTCTGTACTCGGTCTCCTCGTCTGCGAAGTGAGAGTCATGACTGGACTCACCTCATCAGGCTGTTGGGGCAAGTTGTAGATTCAGAGAAGTAGTGAGGGGAAGGGTTCGCACTCTGGCAACAGAGAGAACTGGGTTTAGATCTAGGCTCTCCCCCTGTGCCCCTTTGGCAATTGGCTTCACAAACCCTGTGGGCCTCTGTGATCTCATCTGTAAAATGGGGTTAACCATAAAGGCCACCGTCACAGGGTCCTTTGGGAGGGTTATGTGAGGTGATGCAAGTCCGTCACACGGGACCTGGGGGAGTGGTGCCATCGTATTTTGGCTGCCGTTGATCTAAGGAGATGAGATGTTTAGGAGTCCTTCCCCAGCGTGGTTCCTCCTGCCCTTGCTCCTTCCCTGTGGGCTGCACATGTGGGCCTGGCTCGGCTCACAGCAGAGTGAGCTGCGTTTCAGGTGAGGTGGCCTCTCCACATGACAGACTGAGCTGGAGTCAGAAGGTCATGGGGACCTCCGTTCACAGCCAGCCTTTATTATTTCAGCTGGAGACGTTCGCGGAGCAGTTATAGCTGGAAGCTGAGAGCGAGGGACAGACCGCCACCGTGCTGTGGCCTCGTGAGCTCACTCTGGGATTTACCCTGAGCCTCCCATGGCTGGAGTACTTGGGCTCCTCAGCTCGCCGCTCATGCTCAGGAGTCCTTGGGGGCCTTGTCCTGCCAGTCATCCAGGAGAACTGAGTGCAGCGTCACAGTGCGTTTGTGCAGGGACCTGTCGCTGTGAGGCCTAAAACGTGTCATAGCTTAGAACTCACTACCTTTCCATTTTGAAGTGCTTTTCCTTTTTCCCTTCTTTCTTTAACCTTTCTAACAGAGTCAGAGTCCTCGTTCTAACTTTTAAGAGATTTCCCCATAATAGTAAGCAGAAAGATATTTACTGTATTCAAGGCCCTTTAATATACCCATCTCAGTTATCATGTAGTTCATTGCGGCTTCATTGTTAGATATAAAGTAATTCTCAGAAATGATAAAAACTTTTCAAAAACGGCATTAAAAAGAAAGCCCCTGGGTGATGAAAATCGAACTTTTATTAAACTGATGCCTCTTTACTAGGGAGTAGGGTGTTTGGGATAGATTACAAAGCAATAAACCATCATAGGTTCTATGAACTGAAAGTTCACCAAACTCTCTGTCCCGAAATAAAAATAAGGTATTTATGAAATAATTTGTTCCAACTATTTCAGGCAAAAATGGTCCAGCAAGTGAGAGAGAACAGAAGGAATAGTTGGCAAAGTAGGAAACTTGAAGTCTGAGGTTATGCATAAGGAATGTGTTATGGGCCTATAGTAGAAATCTCAAATCAGGGATTTGGGAATGTTTACTCAATTCTGTTGCAGGGAAAGCCTGGCCACCACTCCCCCATGCTGTGCCCAGGGCAGGCATCACTAATCTACAGAGTAATCGCTGAGTCCCCGTTCTCCTGCTTGTTCATGGCAGACACCCGTAATGCATTTTTAGCAGCGTTTCTTGCTAAATACAGATGTGGCTTCAGAATCTTTCTCAACACAGTGAAAGAGTTTTCACTTCATGTGCCAGTACCATTTGCCACTGCTGGTCTATTGTGTCATTTCTTGAAAAATTACTAACATAAAAAGACCTATCACATAAACTCTATATTAACTGAATGAACCTGGACATTGTGATGGATAAACATTAGTTCAAACAACTCCTTTGTAATTCTTTTTTTTTTTTTTTCATCCTTTGTAATTCTTGAGTAATTCATGAGCAAGAAAGAAAATCAGAAATGCAACTGAGCTCAGTGGCCTAGTCTACTCTTACCTTATTGTGGTCTGTCTTTTCTCTTACCGGTTGAGATAGGCCCACGTGACTTCAGGTCTTCCAAAGCCCAGAACGTCCTCCTGTTATAGGTCAACTGCTATAACAAACGCAGTTGTGTGAGGAATGTACAAGTGTGGGTTTTTTTAGTCTTCAGGTTGGCGGGACATCTGTTTCTAGGACCCAGGTTCCTTTCCTCACCTTGCCTGGCCTCTCTCCTGGGGCAGGTCCAAGCCAGGTGACTGTGATGTCCGGTGCTCTGGCTGTCGGGGGAGTGAGAGTGTCTGGGGCAGGCACGCCCACTGTCCAGGCCTGAGAGCAATTGCGCTCATTGACAAGACAGCCACACTACTGAATTCCAAGGGAAACTGGAAGAGCCATCTAGCTGGAAGCCGCAATATCTGGGAGGGAGAAGGGAGGAAGGATTTTAGTGGCCAGAGAGTGGCTTTTGCCACAGATAAGCATCAGTCATCGGGCTGTGAGTCACCTGGTTGTACGGCTCTGCCTTATTCCACACAGCTCTTTGTTGGTTTGAGGCCTGGAGAAAAGCCCTGAGCAGGGGAGAGAAGCCAGCGTGGCCCTTTAATCCTGCCCAGGGGCCTCCGGGGTACCCGAGCCAAGGTGCACAATCCAGTTCATCATCTGCTGTGTGGATGGAAGGACTGTTGCACCCCTGGAAATGTGACCCGGGTCCTGGGCAGCTGACCGACATGGTCCTCCTCCACCTGGTCTGGGAGGAAGGGTTGCATCTGGGCCAGGTTTGGACCGAAGAACTGAGGAGACTGGTCAACTGCCTCCTGTTAGTTCAGGTTGCCATTTTGTTTGGACAGCTGAGGCCTGCAATTCAGCTGTGGTTTGTTCAGCTCAGAAAAAAAGGCAGATGGAGAGAGACTGCAAAGCTGACTTGGAATGTCAGTGGGCACCGGGTCCACCGCCTGGGGCCTGGACACAGGTAATCTGAGCTCTGCAGTGTAGGGTTGCGTGGCAGCCCTCTGCAGATGCTGCTGCTGTAGGCTCACCCAAGCAGCCAAGACCAACAGGAAACCGTGCTGCAACCATGCTGCAAACCTGCAGGTCACACTGCCTTGAACTGCTAAGCTTTCCCTTTTCGCCCCATGCCTTTGTTGTTTTTGTCTCAGACTTGATAAGAGCAACCTATTCTTTTCAGTGGTGATAAGAATAATAGTAATGATAATACCGGCATTTAATGTCAACCGAGTGTGTGGGGGTCTGAGTGCTGGAGATGTGGTACCGCATCTAGTCTTCCCACAGCTCTGCTCTGTTCCAGCGTTGTCCCCAGTGAAGAAACCGAGATATGCAGAGGGGTGGAGCTGCAGAGTCTGCACCCTCGCTGAGCTCTCCCCACTTGCTTTCTAGCCCTCGCCCTAACCCTAACCCTAACCCACTGCACCCTTACTGAGCTCTAGGGACAGTGGGGAGCAAGACAACCCAGGTCCTGACTTTGTAGAGCAGACACTTTCGGCAGAGGAGGCAGATGTGACACAGGTGACTGTCTGACTACAGTTGTGGTAGGTGCCCTGAAAGAGAAGTGTCTTCTTTGCAGAAACCTCACATGTCTCGGGTTCATTGCAGCGTCATGGGCCAGCCTCCCCTTGGAGCAGGAGAGCAGGGCCCTTGGAGGCTGTGCTCATGGCCCTTCTAATGAATTACTGGCCTCAGAGAGGTGACAAATTGAACATTTCAATCGTCTGTTAATTCACAAGGTACTTCCTCTCATTTCTTACTTAAACACAACACTTAGATTATGGCTTCTGGGCTTCCGGCCCTGGGGAAGAGTGTTTGGCACATAGTAGGGACTCAAATATTAGCTACATGAGTATGGCGGGAGGGAGGGAACATTTATTAATCAGCCTACTGTGTGCGTGGCATTGTGCTTGACTCTTGGTGTTCTCTTACCTACCTACTCCTTACAGCAACCCTGTGAAGTTGTTCACTGTGGTCATTCTCATTTGGTAGATAAGGAAAGATAAGGTTCAGAAAGGGTGGATGGATTGTTCAAAGTGACATATTTAGTTGAGCTGTTGGTTCCAGAGCCTGTACTTGCGACCACTTTGTCACCTTGCTTCTTGGGGTGATGGAGATGAGAGAGCAGAGAGCCCTCTCTTCATGGGCCACAACCCTGCCACCCTGGTTAATCGAGAACAGCCAGGAGAGAAGATGCTGGAATTGACTTCCAGGAGCTCCCTGGATGGTGCAGGGCTGGAATGAAGCAGGCATGCAGATAGCTGCATGGATCTGGCTCCTTCTGATGTGAGTAGAGAGAGGTGAAAGGCCATCATCTCCCTGACTTCTGGGAAACTTATCCACAAAGATGTTTCCAAGATGCTTCCAAAGACTGCCTAAAAATAGCTGGTTTCCACCCCCATAAATGCACCCATTCCAGAATGCCTCTTAACAAGGGATGGAGAATTGATGTACCGAAATGATGTGAAAACATTCCATCCCAGAATTTGCAGTAGCTCAAATTAACTTTCTAGCTATGAAAAAAAAAAAAACCAAAACCAAAAAACCTCACCACGCTCACTTAAAAGCAACATTGGATAGTTTTAAGTAGTTTGAGAAAATGTTTGTGGTTTGAGGGTCAGTGTTGTCCTGAGCCAGGACTAGTTATGTGGGAATTGTGATTGGCTGGATTTGGGGAGGAGAAACCCATGGCCAGATTTCAACCCACTGAAATCCAAGCAGATTCTAGGATGCTGTGCGGGTGTGGTGGGTGTTGGTTTATTTTATTCCTGAAAGAGCACCCCCCCCAACCCCAAGCAACTCTCTCCTGCTTCCAGCTGATCTGACCTTTTCCTCCTTTTGCGTTTCTGTTTCATGTTTACATTCGGCATAAACGTTGCAGAGCACACTCAAGTCTGAAAATTCTCTAATCTGTTGATGGTCAGACGTTGACCCTGTGATGCCGTGTAGCGTTTCGTTTTCAAGGCATGGAGAGTCTCCTATTTCATGTGGATGGGAACCGGGGAGGTCTTTTGGGCAAGTCTCCATCTTTTTATTGTTCCAAGAATTTGGTAGAGCATTTGAACCTTCACCTGTCAAAATCACTTTTGCAATGAGGACTGCCCTCCCTCCAGCTTCTTAAAATAGCAGAATGAAGGTATCATTTATCCCAATGAGACCATAATGGGGGCTTTCCCGTTTGGACACCCACCTTGAATTCATTGGAAACAGAAGTTCTGGGCATTGTATTTTTCATAAATTTAGCTCAGACTTTAACTGGGTCATATTTCCCCCAAAGTCTTTTTGAAAAAGACTCATGTCTCATTGCTTTAGACCAACATGTATAAGCTGGGTAAAAATAGAGCAAACGGGTTTCATGTTTTGAATTTATGAATTAAAGTTTGCTTTTGAAAAGCATTTAATTTACAACAAGCATTTAATGTACAACTTGGGAAAGTTTGAGTTTTGCAGACTGATGCTTGTGGCTGAGGGAGACTTGCTAGCCTGTTCAAACCCCTCGTGGTGCAAGAGATCAGTGCCTGGGGGGTGCTAGCCACCACTGTTACCCTGATGGTGGCGTAGACGCACTTTACTATTTTACCCGCTCCTTCAGCTTTTTGAAGAATTCTCTTCTCCCTTTTATCTTGAATGAAGGAAACTGGCATGGAAAATTGTTTGATCCGAAATTTCTGATGATTAGTATGTGGTAACTCTGTAATCAATAGCACTTCAAAGATAACCACATAACACGACATCTAATCCAAAAAATTCAGTCACAGTCAAGGACTTTCAGCTGGAGAAACGTCGGGTCCCATGGGATGAATTCCTCAGCTATCCAAGTTCTGGGTGGGGTCCCGGGTTTTATGCAGACCATTGATGCTTGATTGACTGCAGGACCTCAGAAGCAGGGCTGGCTTCGTGGTCACATGACCTGTGTGCTCAGAAGGGCCCTGTCATTGGTTTAATGCTCTGCTATTGCCATCTTGCAGTTATTAATTTCTGGGCAAGGAGCACTGCATTTTCATTTTTCTCCTGGCCTCATGTGGACAGTCTTACTTGAAAGTTACTACGGAAACAATTCATTACATAGAAAATCCCTGGGCACCTTAACTTTGGGTGACGATTGCTTGAATTTAGTTTGTCTTACTAGCCAGTTCATGGTAATCTTTATTTTGTCCAGTTTAGATGATTGAGTTTTATTATGACTGAATGTGCAACTGTGAAATTACTGCTGACTTCTCCAGGTTTGAGTGTGGGCTTTTAAAGAGGGTTTTCTGTTGCGAGAGGGAGTAACAATAATCAAGTTAATTAAAAACAAAAAAGCCCTCACTGTTTCAGTTTTGAGTGGCATACCACACACTCCTTATCAGCATGTGCGTATGTTTTTCATGTGGTTCGAGCTGGGTTTCATTAAGTGCAATTTGGTGTGTGTTTAACTAGCATTTGGGTGGCTGGTGGTGGGTGGGGACTCTTGAGATGAAGATGGCTCAGTTACTCTCCTTCAGGTGCTCACAGTTCTGGAGTAGGGGTGGGAGGCTGAGGAGCAGATAGCCCGTGTCCTGAGGGAGAGGTTCCCGGCACAGTCATATGCAGGGAGTGAAGTGTCCCCAACCGTAGGATCTGGTGCTTGAGTGGCAAGCCAGGGTTTGCCGACAGGAGGGTAGGGGAAGGGTCTTCCCTTCACAGGGATACGGAACACATGGAAAGGTCCAGGGGTTCAAAGCAGGATATAGTCCTGGAATGGGGAGCCTTTGAGCCCGGAGTATGGGGTATGGTGTGTGGAGGCAACAAGGGTGGAAAGCCGGCTGGGTTGCGTAGGTTCTGAAGGGGCTGTACGCTTAAGGAGCTTGAAGCAGGGAGCATGATGAATTTGGAAGCTCAGAGGTACCTGAGTAGAAAGATGGTTCTGGGGTTATGTGAGCAGTGATTCAACTTCCTGACCAATGAAGACTCTGAGAGAGGAGAGGAGGGGCCACGTTTTTATCGGGAAGGTGTTGAAAAGGATTTGCCAAAAGATTTAGGTAGGGATAGAACTGACACACTGTGGAAACTATACCTGGGGTTTGAAGAAGGAGTTCAAGACAGTTCTGATATTTTCAGCTTGGAGTCCTGGTAGAATGGAAGTGGCTGTAGAGGGTGTTTGGTGGGGAGGGGATGTAGAGAAATGGAGAGAGACAGAGTGAGAGATCTGGAAGATAAGGCTTGAGTCTTTATGGGTGCAGGTGGAGGTTGGAAAGATGACCGAGAGAGCCGCAGAGAAGCCACGGGGAGGGGAAAGTGAAACAAATGGCAGTGAGATTCCTGGGAGGTGCTGGCTAGGGGAATGGCATGTTCTGTTAAGTGAGGGGAGTACTAACCACCACTTAGGCCAGTCACTTATCCTCCTGGCAACGAAGACTTTGACCGATTGTATTAGCTTAACCATCAGTGGCTTCCCCTTATGAGTGACTGACTTGTCAGACGAGCAAAGATGAAAATGGTTGATAACGCCCAGCATTGGTGAGATTTGAGGGGAAACTGGCCTCTTATACCCATAGATGAGAATGTAAACAGAAACAACTTATTGAGAAAAGATGTCTAGGACGTAATGACTAGAGAAAAGAAAATGTTGTAGACTGGTTGTTTTGTATGATATAAATTCAGGCAGCAAACACATGCAAATGCACAATACAGCAGACTATATACCAGCGGGTTAGCAGGTGGTTACCTCTGGAGATGCAGTCACCCCTTTTTATTGTCTACATTTCTGAAATGATTTCTTTAAGTTGTTAAAAACCCTTTTTATTGAAAATTTTAAGCATGCACAAAAGTAGACAGTAAGTATAATGCACTCTCGTGTACCCATGATCTGGTAACTCCTGTCCACAACATTTTGGAGTCATATTTCATCTTTTCTCATCCTCAAGTATTAACATTTTGAAGCAAACTCCAGCCTCGCATCCTTTCGCCCCTACATATCTCAGTATGGTTCTCTCATAGATGAGGACTCCGTTCACCTTTTACAAGGAGGGTGATTCACACTTGTGTAACCCAAAGGGGTGACCGAGCCTGTGCCTCTCTCCCCAGACAGCAAAGCCATCGTGGATGGGAACCTGAAGCTCATCCTGGGCCTGGTGTGGACGCTGATCCTGCACTACTCCATCTCCATGCCCGTGTGGGAGGATGAAGGGGACGACGATGCCAAGAAGCAGACGCCGAAGCAGAGGCTGCTGGGATGGATTCAGAACAAGATCCCCTACCTGCCCATCACCAACTTCAACCAGAACTGGCAAGACGGCAAAGCCCTGGGGGCCCTGGTAGACAGCTGTGCTCCAGGCAAGTGCCCGTGGCTAAACCGTCTCTTCTGGAGGCTGATGTGTGGGCCCTAAACCTCTTGGTTTTCAATGGGAACACTAGCTTTGCCGTGACTGGTGTATTTCTCCTGGTGTTAGCCCATTGTAAGATAGCTCATGGAACTAAAAATGGCTCTGTTTACCCTTCCAAGGGCAGGTCTTCCAGGTATATCCATAGACATGTGTGAGCATTGAGTTCAGTCATTTATCTAAATTCCCAACGAAAGCCTTGGTGCTTGGAGCAGGCCTTGGGTTTAGCTTCCAGACTCCAAAGCCCCGTGTCTTCCCACATTGGTGCCTAGTTTCCCGTTGGCTTTGGAGAAACATGTGGCCCTGTTAGGTGGCTTGGCATGAAAATCTAAAAACTTCCATGGAGTGGAAAGTACCCGTTTTTATTAACCACTGGTTTGCCTATATATGGCTTTCTGCGCCCTTTTCTTTCTGCAGTGCTGTGACATAGTGCTTGGTCAGGATCCACTTGGAGCCTCTGCCTCCCTTGATGGGCCCCTCTTTTCTGAGTGGTGGAGTGTACACCAAGGTTGTAATTACCCTCACTGGAGGGTTTAGATTGACGGGTAGAGTTTGCTGGTACACAGTCAATGGGAATGCCAGAGCCAGTGCTCCTACACACCCCCTAAAATTAATTTTAATTTAAGAAATCTCTAGTGCTCACTTCGGCAGCACATGTACTAAAATCGGAAGGATACAGAGAAGATCCACTGGCCACTGTGCAAGGGTGACACATAAATTTGTGAAGCGCTCCATATTAAAAAAACTACACTAATAATCATATTTTCCATTGGCAGGGTGTTCTTTATGTGCTGGGCACATTAGTATTTAGTAAGCTAGTGATCTTAACATGCTTAAAGCAGAACTAGTTAGTGTCAGTTGGGTGGGGAAGGAGCTGGCTCAAGGCCTCATTCTTCCTTGAGAGCTGATAAGTAGGTGTCACCTAGAAATAATTCAAAGTGCAGCAGTAGTTCATTTCCTAGTTCCTCTTCCTTACTTTCATCTAAAGACACATTTTAGGATACTTCTTTCCAATTTCAACCTGGGAATTTTTACTCCAGTTCTTGGACTTCTTGTGCTTACCAGGAATCTCAAGAGAATTCTAGTTTTGTGCCTTTGAGCAATTAGATTTTTGCATCACACAGAATGCTAGTCTAGTCGTTTTAGATAAATCCTGGGGTAGGATCAAAAACATCTCTCCTGTAAAAAGGCACCAGGCTTTTTATAAGCTTTGCTTACTTGTTAATACCACATTTTCAAAGAATGGATAATCCCTATCTTACTACAAGAAGATAGCACCTAAAGGAGAAGTCTCAGCTAATGTAGGGTAGCTTCCACACGGCACGCTCATCTGGGCTACTTTCTGACCATTACTAAATAACTCACTGAGATTTTTGGCAGAAATTATTCTCTGAATTAAGAGACCAAACAGGTTTGGTTTAGGCATATGGCTTACTTTAATCTGTTTAGGCAGCTAATGCTAAAAGCATCCTTTGTGTTGTGTTGACAGGTCTGTGCCCGGACTGGGAGTCCTGGGATCCACGAAAGCCTGTGGATAATGCGCGAGAGGCCATGCAGCAAGCAGACGACTGGCTGGGTGTGCCACAGGTACATGCGAGCCTGCCGTGTCCCGAGAGGCTGTCCCCACCCACTAGCTTGTTCTGTCACTCTGTGGTTGCCTTTCTAGGTCAGGCAGGTAGTCTGGCCTTGGCATTGAACTTCAAAGAGTACTACCTGTGGTGTACCGCCATCTTCCACATTATACCCATAATAGGTTCTCATTGACTTAGGTGCTTGTAGGACATCCAAAAAAAAAAAAAAATCTTTTTTTTGTTTTTTTGTTTTTTTTGTTGAGACAGGGTTGTCTCTGTTGCCCAGGCTGGAGTGCAATGGCATGATCATAGCTCATTGCAGCCTCAAACTCCTGGGCTCAAGCAATCCTCTTGCCTCAGGCTCCTAAGTAGCTAGGACTGTAGGCACACGCCACCACACCCGGCTAATTTTTTAAAAAATTTCTTTTAGTAGAGATGGGGTCTCGCTATGTTGCCCAGGCTGGTCTCAAACTCCCGGCCTCAAGTGATCCTCCTGTGTCACCCTCCCAAAGTGCTGGGATTATAGGCGGGAGCCACTGCACCCGACTCAAAAATGTTTCTGTCACTCTTCTTTGCCACACACTGGCAAATTTTCTAGTATTTCTGCTCCAAATATTTTAAAGATTATCTTTAAACCCCAGACTACAAACGTGGACCTTAACTATTAGGTTAAGCCATAAGAAATTGCCAATATGTGAGCATTTTTTAATCTATATAAAAATAGGTGATTTTAATCCACTATCTTAAAAAAGTCACAGGACCTAGAACTTTACAAAAAAATATAAACCAGAATAACCCACCACGAGTGGGAATTGTGGGAGAATTTGCAGTGCCTGTAATCCTATCACGGGAATATAACAAGAGCACTCAGAAATCAAATATGTCTTGGATACCATCTGCAGTAGGCATATTGCCTAGTTGAGGTCCAGTCTTCCTGGCAGGGAGGGAAACGAGTGTTTTCCTTCTAAAAACTCCCCCGAACAATTAAGCAATGTCAAAGCCCTGGTAAGTTGTAGGTAGCCAGTGCCGTGGGATTGATGACTTTGCTATAGGCTCCCTTAAGGTCTGAGTTGGTGCTCAGACCTGAGTTCAGTGTATTTTGTAACAGGATTCCTTGGGAAATAGAAAAACATGCCTATTTCTTTGGTTAGGTTTTGGAGTCATGTCTCTGCTACATGGCCCGTTTATTGGCTCATCTACCCTCAGGAAGTGGTGTGGTATGTTTTTCATCTCCACATGAATCTGAAACCATCTCCTGCTGACGTTCATGTGATGTTGGCATGGTAAAGTTGTTGAAGGAGCTGCCTGGAAGAAATGCCAAATCAACACACACCCTACTTTTTATGGAATGTATTGAAGGCAACTGTTCAAACCCAAGTAGCTGTTTTGTTCTTGCAGGCTAATCATCACAGTGGTTTCTGGTGATTTCTAGCACAGGGAGAGGGAAGTTGGATGGATCTATTGTTCATTGCACTTGGTTAACCTGGTTTATGAGACAGTCTTCTGTTCATATGAGGAAGTGGGCTTTAGCTTCTTAGCACCTTTGTTGGAGGCAGGGAGGACTTTGTGTGCTGTTTAGGGATGAGGCAGGTGATGGAACTGAGGCAGTGACGCTGTCAGGGAGGTCACCTCTCCATTGTGGCTCTTTCTCCTAACTGAGTGTCAGGAAAAATTCAACCCCTCCCTGTTTTTTAAATAGCTCCTAATAAATTAAGACCAGATATCTAATATGTGTTGTGTCTTTTTTATCTTAATTTTTTTATTAGAGTTAATAGAGTTTTAGTAGAGTTAATAGAGATACAGTCAATGGACATGTGGGAGCAAAGGAAAAAGCCAGTTAATTGGTGCTTTTTTGTAATATGCTCTAATCCCATATGTGCTTGTTTTTTCTTCCTGATTTGCTGTAGCTTATCCCTTTATCCTTTCTGGAAAGTTTGACCTGGGGGATAATAGACTCAGGGGAGGGGGAATAAACCTCTGGAAATTACATGCAGAATTTTCTGGAGAGGGACCCCCCCAGCTTCCAAAGAGGCCGGTGAACACCTCTAACAGGTTAAAAGCACTGAGCTTGATGTGTTGGTTTAATGTAATTTTACTTACTGAGAAGCTGACTCAATTTCTTAATATTTGTAGTGCTCGTTTAAGAGACATTTACAAAAACTTCAGTAGTTGCAAAGCGATGTGTTCTGGGCCTTCATCCACCATGTCATCATTCTAGGTCATCACTCCTGAAGAAATCATTCACCCAGATGTGGACGAGCACTCGGTTATGACTTACCTGTCCCAGTTCCCCAAGGCCAAGCTCAAGCCAGGGGCTCCTCTTAAACCCAAACTCAACCCGAAGAAAGCCAGGGCCTACGGCAAAGGTAAGTTCTGGTCCTGTTGATTTGCGACTTGTCTCTGGTGTTGGAGATTATTACGTGGCTTCAGGAGGAATGTTCTCAGGATCAAGAATGTGTGGGCTTAATCCTTAAAGAGACTCCAGGCCTCCTTTGTCACATTTTTTTTTTAAACCTAAAGAACCACTTATTTATGACCATTTTATTCTGCCTTGTGAATATTGTTGTTTTAAGAACTGCTTCTGGGGGTGGGTGCAGTGGTTTATGTCTGTAATACTGCACTTTGGGAGGCCGAGGCAGGGGGATGGTTTGAGTCCAGGAGTTGGAGGCTGCAGTGAGCTATGATCATGCTACTACACTCCAGTCTGGGAGACAGAGCGAGACCCCATCTCAAACAAAACACAACAAAACGAATATGCTTCTGCTTTTATATGATGGAGAATGATGAGTTTGCTGTGTTGTAGTTTCAGTTAGTAACCCTGGGACTAAGAAAGGGCTGTTGCTTCCATTTTGCAGAAGAGGAATCAGAGGCCTGGTCCGCAGGGGGCTTGGTCTCTTGACCCAGATCACCACAGTCAGTGTTGGGGACGGGGCTAGCACCTGGGTCATCCGGCTGCTGATGCATTTATGCTGAAGCTGCCCCAGATTTCCAGATGGGGTGGGAGCTATTGTGAGCCTCTGGTAGACACTTCCTTGCCAAGACATCCTGTTTATGAGTCTGAAGCAGCTGCAGGACACCATTCTGCTGGGAACATTACAGTGGGTTGAAGCATTCAGAGGCATTTGGCGTTCTGATTGGCACATAACTTCAAGCACACTTGCTTTCTGAAGAGAACAGTAGTTACATGGTTGCATAATGTGGTTTCTGGTAAAGATCAGCACAGCCAAATACAACTTTTCCCTTCTTTTATGGGGAGGGGAGGGAGTGAATTTTGTTTCTTTTCTTTTTTTCTTTCTTCCTTTTGAGATAGGGTCTCATTCTGTCGTCCAGGCTGAAGTGAAGTGCCCCATGATAGCTCACTGTAGCCTCAAACTCCTGGGCTCAAGCAATCCTTCCATTTCAGCCTCCCAAGTAGCTGGGACTACAGGCACATGCCACCATGTCCAGCTAAGTTTTTATTTTTTATAGAACCTGGGTCTCACTACGTTGCCCAGGCTTGAACTCTTGGCCCCAGTGATCCTCCTGCCTTGGCCTCCTAAAGTGCTGACATGAGCCACTATACCTGCTTTCTTTCTTGATTTTCATAATTAAGAAAATGTTATCACAGTTGGGATAACATTTACACACACACAGTATCCTGTATATCCTCTCCCAGCATTGACAGTTGTTACCATTCTAACTTAATAGTTTTCTCTTGCCCTTCATGCGTGTGCGCGTGTGTGAGAGTACATGTGATTATTGAATTATTTGAAAATAAATTATGGGCATGGTGACAGTTCTGTACATCAGTAAGCCTCTTCTAAGAATAGGATATCCACAATATTATCACACATAAGAAAATTAATAATAATTTCATATTATCTAATATCCATTTGTATTCAAATTTCCCTATTGTTTTACAAACCAAGGTCTGATTAAATTTCACTTACTACATTTGCTTGTTATTTCTCTTTAGATTCTTTTAATGTAGAATAATTTTCTCAAACTGTTTTTTTTTTTCCTTAATGGCATTGACTTTCTAAAGCGTCCAGGCGTGTGTCTTGTGGGATGTCCTATCATATATTCCCTCTGAATATAGCATTTCCCTGCTTGATATCAGCTTAGTCTTAAGATGACACATGACCAGGGCAGTGGTACTGACCACAGGCTGTTCTCAACTCAGCTTTTCTGATCTGTCTTTTTTGGCATGATTTAAACCAGTAGATAGCCTGATAGTTCTGGAGCAAACCCACTTCCCACTTGAGATTCTGTTTGCAACTAAGTGGGGTCTGTGCAATCATTGGTGTTGTATAGGGACTGGGGACTTTGTTTGAAGACCTCTGCCCATTCGCAGTCACTTGACTGGCATGCCCATGCTTGCTTTAAAAGTGCTTTCTCTGGGCCATAACCAAAGGCGGTGGCTGGAATGAGGAATCTCTGATTTTAAAGATTATGCTTCCTTAATGGCAAAAAGGTTGCAAACAGCCAAATAAATCTCTTGTCAACAAAATTGGTCAAACGGACTAAATCTAATCAAGACATAAAATGCTTGTTTGTAATAACCTTATCTCTGGCTGTCCAGTTTCCCCATTGTTAATGTGAGACGGTTTCCTTTCATGGGCTGTTTTCTAGAAAATGACCACTTGCTATGGTTCAGGAATGTGGCTGGTCATTGCCATTTCCTTCATCTGCCTGCCTCTTTGTAAGAGTTGCGCACTTGTGAGGAAACACCCTTTTTTCCCTTTTATATTTATATATGTGTGTGTATTTATGCATTTTTTATCGTGGAGAAATACACATAACATCAAATTCACCATTTTAACCACTTTTAAGTGCACAACTCTGTGGCATTAAATACCTTCACAATGTTGTGCAACCATCACCACCACTCATCTCCAAAATTTTTCAGCTTCCCAAACGGAAACGTCATACTCATTAAACAATAACTCTCCATTCTCCCCTCCCCTCAGCTCCTGGTAACCTCTCTTCTACTTTCCGTCTCTAAGAAATTGCCTATTCTAGGACCTCATAGAAATGAGATCATACAATGTCTATCTTTTTTTTTTTTTTTGGAAGGCAGAGTCTTGCTCTGTCACCCGGGCTAGAGTACAGTGGCATCACATAGCTCACTGCAACCTCCAACTCCTGGACTCAAGCAATCCTCCTGCCTCAGCCTCCTGAGTAGCTGGGACTACAGGTGTGCACCACTATGCCCGGCTAATTTTTGTATTTTTTGTAGAGACAGGGTCTTGCTCTTGCTCAGGCTGGGCTTAAACTACTGACTTCAAGCGATCCTCCCACCTTGGCCTCCCAGAATGCTCGGATTACAGGTGTGAGCCACCACACCTAGCCAATGTCTATTTTTTTATTTTGTCTTGCTTACTACACTTAGCATATATATCGTCCATGCTGTAGCATGTGTCAGAATTTTGTTTCTTTTTGTGACTGAATAACATTCTATCATATATAACATATTTTGTTTATGTATTCTTTTGTTGATAGACATTTAGGTTGCTTCCACCTTTTAGTTTTATGAATAATTGCTGCATGAACATGGGTGTACAAGTGTCTAGGTCCCTGCTTCAAGTCTTATGGTTATATACCTACAAGTGGAATTGCTGGATCATATGGTAGTTCCTGTTTGATTTATTTTTTTTTTTTTTCCTTTTTAAGTAGGAAGATAAAACGTTCATTTTAAGTGACAGGGCCACAGTGCGAGGCCACGTGGATGGGACTGTGAGATATTATTCTTGTCCTGGGGTGAGATGAAAGCCAGGGCCAGTTTTGCTCCCTCTCCTATGTGGTCACATTGCTTCATTTCTGTCACCTGAGCCCAGGAAAAGAGGACATTTCATCTTCTAGTTTCTAAAAGAGTTGAGAGGTTTATTTTGTCTTGTGGATGTTGAATAGATTCCAGTTGTCAGCCAGTTAGCACTTGCAGATCCATTCACAGAGCCCTCACTTGCTTAGTTCTAGTGGGTTGAGAGGAGAGAGGGCTGGGGTGAGGTGGACCTGCAGCCATAAATCAATCTTTGTGGTGGGCACCCTACAGGGTTAGGTATGTTGAAAGCGTCCATCCATGAGCTAATCAGAAACCTTTTCCAAAACCTATATTCTGTATGAAGCATTTATTGCATAGCAAGCCTTAAGCACCCTTCGCTCTGAGTAATCAAAGAGACCAGTTGTCTCTGCGTGGTGAGTATAACTGCACCGAGTTTGGAGTGTGAGGATGTGGTTCAGCCTCCTAACCAACCGTGGTTAGCCGCAGGAGATGAGACCATGCCAGGCCTCTGACAAGCTGCAGATTACGTTTCTCAGGCTTACTCAGATGGAGTAGGTGTTTATCAATATTTTAGGTCCACGTTTAAATCTATTTGGGTTTTTTTTTTTTTTTTTTTTTTTAGTTTTTTAAAACTTCTACCCAGAGCCACACCCAAGAAGCCTTGAGCAGGTAGACTCCTGTATTTGTTAAATGACATGATTATTATGTAAATTTTAAGCAAAAGAAAAATGTGCAAAATAAAAATTAAAAGCTCCTTTCCCAACTGTCCAGCTCATTCCTTCTTTCAAAGTCTAAGGTATTTCTTTCCAGCCTTTTTTCTATGCTTAAATGAGTTAAAACTGTATTTCTCCACTTTGAATTTTTCTTTCTTCTTCTCCTTCTCCTCCTCCCTCCACCCCACTTCTCCTCCTTTGGTTGTAAAATCTTTTGTGTATTTTTCTTTCTTTTTTTTTTTTTTTGAGACAGAGTCTCGCTTTGTTGCCTGGGCTGGAGTGAGTGCCGTGGCGTCAGCATAGCTCACAGCAACCTCAAACTCCTGGGCTTAAGCGATCCTACCGCCTCAGCCTCCCAAGTAGCTGGGACTACAGGCATGCGCCACCATGCCCAGCTAATTTTTTGTATATATATTTTAGTTGGCCAGATAATTTCTATTTTTAGTAGAGACGGGGTCTCGCTCTTGCTCAGGCTGGTCTCGAACTCCTGACCTTGAGCGATCCACCCGCCTCGGCCTCCCAGAGTGCTAGGATTACAGGCGTGAGCCACCGCGCCCGGCCTGTGTATTTTTCTTAATTTTTTTTTTATAGACAGGGTCTTACTGTGTTGCCCAGGCTGGTCTTGTACCCTCAAGCGATCCTCCCACCACAACCTCCTGAAGTGCTGGAGTGAACCATTGCACCTGGCCTCCACTTTGAATTTCTTACCTAGCAGTGTGGGAAGGCTATCTTTTTGTTTAACAATCTACCACCATTTTGACCCAGTGCCTTTAACAGGTTGATGACAGGGAAAAAGAAGAGATGGAGAGACATGTGGAGATTAAATGAGATTTAAGAGACTTAGCAACCATTTGTAATATGTGACCCTAACTTGGATCCTATTCAAACTGACTGTTAAAAAATTCATGAAGCACCTAAAATCCCAGCACTTTGGGAGGCTGAGGCAGGAGTATAACTTGAGGCCAGGAGTTCGAAACCATCCTGGGCAACATAGTGAGACCCTAACTCTACAAAAAATAGGAAAAATTACCCAGGCATGGTGATGTATGTCTGTGGTTCCAGCTACTCGAAAGGCCGAGACAGAAGGATTGCTTGAGCCCAGGAGTTGGAAGGCTGCAGTGAGCTATTATCGTACCACTGCACTCCAGCTTGGGTGACAGAACAAGACCCTTTCTCTGAAAAAAAAAACAAAAAAACAAACAAACAAAAAAAACAAACTTCATGAAATCTGTAAGATAATTGGAAATTTGAACACCAGATATTTGATGATATTAAGGAATTATTTTTAAATTTTTGATGTGACATTCATATTGTGGGTATTCTAAAAGTATCTTTTAAAGATACATAGTGAATGTTTATGGATGAGAAATGTGAGGTCTAGGATTTGGTCAGAATAATACAGGAGGAGGGAAAAGGTGGGAGTGAAGCTGAGACAAGACCAGCGGTGAGTTGATAGTCATTGAGGCTGAGGTACATGGGATTCATTGTACAGTTCTTTCCACATCTGTGTTGGTTTGGAATTCTCTGTAATAAAAAGCTTTTTCAAGAAGTAGTAAGCTGGGCATGGTGGTTCATACCCATAATCCCAGGTACCTGGGAGGCTGCAGCTGGAGGATCCCTTAAGGCCAGGAGTTTGAGACCAGCCTGGGCAACATCGTGAGACATCATCTCTGGGCAAATGAAAAAAATTAGCCAGATGTGGTGGCACGCGCTTGTATTCCCAGCTGCTCAGGAGGCTGAGGCAGGAGGAGTGGGCTTGAGCCCAGGAGTTTAGGGCTGTAGTGAGCTGTGATTATGGCACTGCACTCTGGCCTGGGCGAAAGAGTGAGACTCCCATCACATTCATTCATTCATTCATAAATAAATATAAATATGAATAAATAAATTTGAACTACTTCTGGCAATATGGAATAGAAGTACTTTTCCTAATTCTTTCTGCTAAGTCCAACTAAAATCCCTGAGTATGAGGTATAAGACAGACATAAGGAGACTCTGAAAGAGAGCAAGGCAGACCAGCTAGGGACCCTGGGACCCAGTGAATGACACAGTAGTGAGTTCTTTGAGTTTACTTTTGCCTCATGCATCTCAGACTTGGAGCTGAAGAAGGTGACAACCTGCGGGCACAAACACAAAAAGTGCCAACGAAAGCCTGGTCTCTCTAGCCAAAAGACCAGGAAGGGGCAGCCTAGCCCTTTCCTGGTGAGTCAGTGAGTGAGTGGTGATTGGCCCTTTTATGCTGTTGAGGGCTTTTTTCCAATGAAGGGCGCACTCCTGGGTCATCCCACTCTCCTGTAAGACAGGCTCTCTCAGCTCCCACCCTACAGGTTGGACAGCATCTCAAATAGGAACTTAAAATGTTGCCGAGACAGGGTCTAGGGGGCTGAATTTTACTTTTAAAAAACAATTTAAAAGTTTTTTACAGTTAAAAAGATGAACAGACAAGCTGAAAGACTAAGGAAAAATATTTGCAAACCACATATCCCACAAAGCACTAATATCTAGAACATGTAAGAAAGTCTCAAAGTTCAACATTTAAAAAACAATTAACCAAACAACCAAACAACTCAGTTAGAAAAATGGGCAAATGATGGGCAAGAGACATGAATAGTTTCACTGAAGAGAATGCACAAATGGCAGAGAAGCATATGTAAAGTTGTTCAATGTCATTGGCCATGAGAGAAATGCAAATTAAAATCAATACACATTATCAAGATTGCTAAAGTAAAAAGGAGGGATAACACCAAATGCTAGGAAGGATGCAGAGAAGGTTGATCTTGGTGACTGATACATTCATTGCTGGTGGGAATGTAAAATGGTACAGCTACTCTGGAATACATTTTGGTATTTCTTTAAAGCAAACAAACAAACAATGCATGCCACAGCCATGTGACCCAGCAATTGAACTCCTGGGGAACAAAAACTTATTGTACAGGAAGACCACTGTTTTTCTGTTAGTATTCTCACAACTAAAGGAAAAAAATCTTTTCTGCTCAACTCAACTACTACCCTAAACTACTTCACTTCTGTTCACCAAAATCTATGATTTTTTTCCTCACACTGACCAATTCTCCAATTGTCTAGGATACCAAGTGGCTATCCTATAATTCCATTGAATTCTGACAGTGCCTACCCGGAGTTAGTGTAGACCCTACAGTTTAAGGCCTCAGTTTCACAAAACTTCCCCCCACTTCAGGTGCCAGTCACAAATGGTGTGTCCTCGGGCAGCCCACAGCTTCCGTGCAAGTTGGCTACAAATCAGAGCTTCCCATTGCCCCCACTCATGGCAGATCATTTGCTAGGATGGCCCACACAACCCAGGGAAACACTTACCTTCCCCAGTTACATGCCAAAGGGTATGTACGATAAAGGATATTCTGAAGAGGTGTGCTGGGCCAAGTTCAGAAGGGTTCTGGGCACTGGAGTTTCTGTTCCTACAAAGTTGAGGTAGGCCACCCCCTTGACACATGGATGTGTTCACCAACCCAGAAGCTCCCTGAACCCCATACGTTAGGGACTTTTATGGAGACTGAATCACGTAGGCATGATTGACTAAACTCAATCTCTAGCTCCTGTCCCCTCCCCGGAGGATGGGGAGTGGACTGAAAGTTCTAAGCTTCTAATTGTGATTTGCTCTTTCTGGTGACCAGCCCCATAATAAAGCTATCTAGGAGCCCACTAGGAGTTACCTCATTAGAACAACAGGCTCCTTTCATCTAGGAAAATACAAGGGGTTTAGGAACTCTGTGTCAGGCACCAGGGGCAGAGACCTGTATATAATTTCATACTTACATTCACACACAAACCTATACATAAAAACGTTTAGAGCAGTTTTATCAGTAATAGACGGGTAGAAACAACCCAGGTGTCCTTCAGTGGGTGAATGGCCAAACAAACTGTGGCATGTCCACACCATGGGATATTAGTCAGCAATAAAAAGGAACAAACCATTGATATAAGCAGCAACCTGGATTGGTGGTTCTGTAGAGAATTATGTGTAGTGAAAAAGGCCAATCCCAAAAGGTTCCATAATGCATGATTCATTGATATAACATTATTGAAATTATAAAATTACAGAGATGGAAAAGAGATCAGGGGTGATCAGGGGTAAGAAGAGGGTGGCTCAGAGGGAAGTAGGTGAGGCTGTAAAAGCCAACATGAGGGCTCCCTGAGATTATGGAAAAGTTCTGTACATTAACTGTATCAGTGTCAACACCCTGGTTGTGATACTGTGTCTTAGTTTTGCACAATGTTACCATTGGGAAAACTGGGTAAAAGGCATTTCTTACACCTCCATATGAATCTTCCCCAAGTGAATTTGCTCAAACATCTTAAAATAAGAAGTTTCATTTAAAAAAAATAATGAGTGTACTTTTTAAACATTTAAAGCAACACAAAATCTTGTTCAATGAAAAATAAAGCGTTACTCTTCTTCCTATGTTGTTTCCGTCAAGGCAAGCCCCTCTGCTAGTTACTGACCACGGTATTTTTCACAATTGCATAGACTCTTTTTTTTTTTTTTTTTGAGACAGAGTCTCACTCTATTGCCTGGGCTAGAGTGCCGTGGCGTCAGCCTAGCTCACAGCAACCTCAAACTCCTGGGCTCAAGCGATCCTCCTGCCTCAGCCTCCCGAGTAGCTGGGACTACAGGCATGCACCACCATGCCCGGCTAATTTTTCTATATGTATTTTAGCTGTCCATATAATTTCTTTTTATTTTTAGTAGAGACGGGGTCTCACTCTTGCTCAGGCTGGTCTTGAACGCCTGACCTCGAGCGAGCCTCCCGCCTCGGCCTCCCAGAGTGCTAGGATTACAGGCGTGAGCCACCTCGCCCGGCCTGTATGGACTCTTAACTGTCAAGCTCTGAATATTTCAGAATTGGATGTTGCTTAAATAACATAGACAAAGTTAAGGCTTTCAACCTGTCTGATTGTCCTTGTCGTGGCAGTTTGTCCCTGTCTCCCACGTGGGATCTGCAGGGCTGGGTCCCATCTCTCTGTTCCCTGAAAGAGTCAGCGGGTGATGACTGGTGCCATGGCCTTGCCCAGCTTATAACGTTGTCTGTCTGTGTAAACCCATGACAGGAATCGAGCCCACTGGAAACATGGTGAAGCAGCCAGCCAAGTTCACTGTGGACACCATCAGCGCCGGGCAAGGAGACGTGATGGTGTTTGTTGAAGACCCAGAAGGGAACAAAGAGGAGGTATGCTGGAGGACGCTGCCTCTGCTGTCCAGCATCCCATGGGGCTCTGGGGGCTGTAACGGGGCCAGGGACTGTGCCTCCATTTTCCCCATTACAGCTCACAACCAAAACTGTTTTTTACCCAAAGGATATACCAAGGCTTACAGCAGTTAGAGTAACCCACCCAAGAGATGTGCCTTGAAATATAAATCGATTCCCAAGGACACAGTGTTTAACAGAATAAAGGATGCTTTGGCTGTAGCAAAGGCCTTGTTAGTTGAGGTTCTAGGTACTGGCAGTCAGAATAACAAGATGATTCCTGCCCTACTGTCTTCCCACATGGACCGTTCTTTGGTTCCTCCCTTAGGGCCTTTGTACGTGCTGTTCTCTCTGTCCACTTATTGTCTTAGGACCATATTTTGTTCCTATCACTTAGCATAATCTGAAATGCTAAGTTTACTAACATACTGTCTTGTTTTCCCCGCTGGGGCAGGGATTGTGCCTGACTTGCATGTTGTTTAATTTTTGGTCCCTAACACCAGGCTTAGCATTTCATAAGCTCTCAGTAACTACTGTGCCAACAAAGGTTTCTGTTGCTTGCTTCCATAGTCTCTCTTACCTAGAGAGTGAGAGCCCTGAGACAGTGGAGAGTCCTGACTCTGTTATACCTTTGTGCTGCGTGGTTTTGTTTCTGTGACTTCATGGTACTTCTCTCCTGGGGTGCTCTATAGGGGTGGCGGGATAGGAAATGAATAGCCAGCACTTCAGAGTTCCTGACCCGGCAGCTCACTGCAGGGCCTTGGCTGGCATAGCACACTCCTTACTCATTCCCAGAACCTTCTCTAACTGTCCCCCATCTTCCCTCCTAGGCACAAGTGACCCCTGACAGCGACAAGAACAAGACATACTCTGTGGAGTATCTGCCCAAGGTCACTGGGTTGCACAAAGTAAGAAGCATCATGGCCATGGCTTGAACTAGTCTTTGGGCTTGTTTCGATATGTGTAGAAGAAATATCTTAGGAAGAAGAGTTTTTCTTAAGTTAACTTCTGATTTTCCTTTCTTATTATAAAAGTATCGATGCTCATTGTAGAAAATTTGGAGTCCCTGTGAATCAGACTTGAGTTAGCTAATACATCTCTGTTGGTTCATTTCCACGGATGGGTTCTTTGCAACGTCATAAGACTTTTCTAACTCCATCTAGGTAACTAATGGTTGCAGCTACATGCCTGGAGTGTAGACACTGTAGTGGCTAAATTATGGACTCTGCCCTTAGTGCTTCCTTAGGTACCTCTTGGAGGTGCTCTGGAGGGCCTGTCAGCATTGAAGCCCGAGCATGGAGCAGTCCAACTGACTCTAGTGGAGGGAAATGGCCCTCAGCACCTGGAGAAATGATGGGGGTGGAGCCCCAGGCCGTGTCTTGGCAACATTTTGAGTTCTGTTTGAGATGTTCTGATGGCCTGTAGGGCAGGGGTGAGGAAAACCTGTATTGCAGGTGAATGGGGTGACCCAAGAGTGTGCCCTTTATTGGAAGAAAACCCTCAATAGCACATAATGGCCAGTCCCCATGTACCAGGCCCAGACTTTGAGACACGGACCATACTCACTACCTTGGGCTTTAGTGAATTCACCTGAAACAATGGCCTTAGATTTCTCTTATACTCATAGAACATTATGAATTTGGAAAAAATAGGAATAAATGCTCTTGAAGGGAGCATTTATGATGTAATTAATTCATTCCAGTCAAGTATGGGTTCACATGAAACCCAACCCAATTTCTCCTGAAAAATTTCAAAGATGACAACTGTGACTCAAGTTTTGGATGGAAATCATTGTACTTTGTTTCAAATCCATGTGTCTAAGAGTGATCTTGGTTCTTTGAAAAACACTTTCACTTTGGGTTTGAAATCCTGGTACTGCACATTTTATTCTGGGGGGATAGTGGCCCCTTCTGTAGTCCCCTGGAAGGACCCAGTGTCTAGAGATTCAAATATAAGTGTTTGTTCATTTCCTCCTAGAGAGGCTAAGCATATCTGATATAAGCATTTTTAATTTGCTAAGGGCGTGATGTCCCAGACCCATCTGTATGCCTGAAGGGGCCAGGCAGGGGTCCCATTCAGGCCACTTGAATTGATTCCAGGGCTCCTGCCTGGTTCCAGCAACCTGTGTGTGTGTGTGTGTGTGTGTGTGTGTGTGTATGTGTGTGTTCAGGCTTATATGGCTGAATGTGGTCTTGCTAAGCAGAGAAGCAATTATGTATATCTCACCTGTCTTTCACCTATAGGTCACAGTCCTCTTTGCAGGACAGCACATCTCCAAGAGTCCATTTGAAGTGAATGTTGACAAGGCCCAGGGAGACGCCAGTAAAGTCACTGCAAAAGGCCCAGGGTTGGAAGCTGCAGGGAACATCGCCAATAAGCCCACCTACTTTGACATCTACACAGCAGGTAGTGTGCCCCTCCTCTGGGGGTCAGACCTTTGGGCTTTCTTCCAAAGGCTGAAATACAATCCTCAGAAACAGGAAAGCCTGGGATGCCTGGCCTTTTATCTTTTAAATTGAACAAACAATGACAAAAATAACTTGTTGTATTAGTTGTATTTTTAGGTTTTTTTTCAAAACCAGCTTTTCCTCTCTAAAATACTCACGCTTGACTTTGACTGATTAATTAGTTTCTGTACATATTTCTGATTTGACTAAATGTTCTAAAGAAACTAAGTTTTAAGAATCATCTACTAGACCTAGTTCTATGCAAGATCCTGTGGGGATTTAAAAAAAAAGGACTGAATAAAACATACTTTTTGAATTGTAGGCTCTGTTTTCAATGTAGAAAATTTAGAACGTAAAAAGTGTGGAAAATGGAAAAGTTAACCATAACCCCAACTACCCAAGAAAATAGTTAATGTATTAGTGTGGACCTTCCTGAGTGCCTTCCGGTCTCCTTCTGTTTGCATTTTGCGCTCACTCGCAGCGAGCTTTCCGAGGGTGACCTGGGTTCATGGAATGCTCATTCTCTCCTAGGAGCTGGCGTGGGTGACATTGGTGTTGAGGTCGAAGATCCCCAGGGGAAGAACACCGTGGAGTTGCTCTTGGAAGACAAAGGAAACCAAGTGCATCGATGTGTGTACAAACCCATGCAGCCTGGCCCCCATGTGGTCAAGATCTCATTTGCTGGGGACACCATTCCCAAGAGCCCCTTCGTTGTGCAGGTTGGGGAAGGTGAGTGCTGGATGGACTGACTACGTCTGTTTCTGGCACGGAGGCCAGGAAAACAGTTGGGCCCCAACACTGAGCTCGCACCTATCCCCTTTCTGCCAGGGCCACACTTCAGCGGGAACTGGCTTGCTTTGTCCTCAAGACATTAATACTAATATCTTCTATAACCCATGCAGAAACCTAAATGTTTTGCTTGTATTAACACATTTAATCCTCCCCAAAACACACATACAGGTGAGTCATCCTCACTGAGAGATGCGGGGCTGAGGCGCTTGGAGGAGTTGGCACCACGACTGATGTGATTGGTGTTAGCAGCGGCATGGGCCCTGCAGCCTCCACTGGCCGTCAGGCACTTAGCACAGCTACATCGAATCATCATACTAGCCTGTGTGCTGCAGGTGCTATTATCATCTCCACTGTGCAGGTGGAGACACTAAGGCTTAGATAGCGTAAGGTTTCAGTACCAGGAGGTGTCAGTGGGGCTGGAACTGTGGTCTCTGTTGACCCTGCCCTTTGCCACTCTGCTGAACTCCCTCTGCAGCCAGGAGCATGCATTTTCCTCTAATGATAGACTCTCTCTCCTTCTCTCTTCGTTGCCTTTTTTCTTTGTTTTGTTTTGTTTTCCAACTGTGCTTCTTTTTCTAACCGATACTTGCCTTTCCCTGTTCTGTCCTGCGAATCTGCGTCTGTAGACTTGGCTTCCTCTTCCGAATCCTGCCTCTTGGCCAGCCTGGACCCCAAAGCTGTTGGCTTCCTAGTTGAGACCACTGGGCCAGAGGCCTCTTACTTGGTAAGGGCTGGTTGGGTGGGACTTTTTTTTTTTTTTGCCAGTTCTTTGTGCTGCTTGCGAATGTCAGCTGTGCTTGTGTTCTTTGTGACTTCAGGAAATTCCTGTGCAGGTGTTACTACAACTTGTCCAGCCAGACCCCCAACCCATGCTCTAATTACATTTCAACACATCTAGGGCTTTGCTAGATGGTGGAGAAGCTGGCAGTGCCCTTCAAACTCTTTAGCCTCATTTAGTGTTTATATGAACCGAGCAGTTACCCTTTTGATGTTGAGACTATTACACATGTTCAGAATTTCCATGAGTGTTTTAAGACACATTAAAACCTGCCGAGGAAGTCCTGTCATCCTGCTGTGACTTATTTCTGGTATGACCAACTTTTCTCCCCTTGACAAAGAAAAAACAAACAAAAAATCCCAGTGTATTCATCAGCAAAACTTTTTGACATAAGGCAAGAAAGACTTTTAAACAGCGTTCCTAATTCTTCTAGTGTGTTCCAACCTTCCCTCACTCATGGACTATATTTTTAATTTTCGGCATACTCAGCCCATCCATCACTTATACTATTTAATTCATTAATACATATTTTCTTTCTTTCTTTCTTTCTTTCTTTCTCTTTTTTTTAGAGACAGGGTCCCGCTGTGTTGTCTAGCCTGGAGTGCAGTGGTGCAATCATAACCTACTGCAGCCTCAAACTCCTGGCCTCAAGTGATCCTCCTGCCTCAGCCTCCAGAGTAGCTGGGATTACAGGCAGGAGCTATCTCCCTCAGCTGACTTTTTCTTTAATTTGCTAACATCCCCTCCCCCACTTAAATGATTTTATAGTAAAGGAAACTTTATATCAATCTCACAATGGAAAACCAATGTCACTTGCCATAAAGTACAACCATAAACATATATGCATCCATAAACCATCTAAAATCATTTCTAACTCCAAGAGTGTACGCTGACTCTTTTGGAAGCAGTTGTTTGCCAAATAGGCAGCTGAGGACATTGCAGGGAGGGAGAGCCAGAGGAGGAATTACCTTCCTTCTGTGGAGTAGAGAGTCTTGTTTCTGGAGTCTGTGATCCGTTGTGTACAGAGGGCTGTCAAATACGCAGTGTCAGATTTGGAAAGGAAAAGCCACTTCAACAACATGACATTTCACACACTAATCTCCCATTTCCTTAATGAAAAGGTTGCCCATGCTGAGGGAAGAATTCCTAGGGCGTAAAGGTATCTTTTATCAACCCCTGGATACCGTGGAACAACTATGGAACAGTAGTTTTGTGGACCTCTCAAGGTGCACAGAGATATCAGAAGCTTTCTTTGTCCTTAATTTTCAGACTCACAACTTTAAGTTTTTAAACTAGGCCCGAAAATCAAACTAGGAGTGGTGTTTACTGCTAATTGTTGCTTTTGTAGCCACTCACACTCCGAGAGCCTTGTGCCAGACAGCACTACAATGTTGGTCTGCCTTGGCTGAGGTGGGGCTGAACTGGTCTCTCTTTTTTCCACTCCCCTTCCAAAAGCTCTTCTGGAATGGTCTCTTTTTTAGCTGTTTTGTTTTTGCCTGGTTGTTCGTGCGGAAGACAACAATGTTTAGACTTTTAGAAATGGCTGACCCAGGGTTTGGAACCCAGACAGGCAATTTCAAGCACCGCATTTTCCAGTCTTCCCAATTAGTGGGCCCTTGAGGATGGCAGTGAGGTTTGAATAATGTCCAGTACTTAGTCTTAACTCCTCCTCACAAAGAAAAGGATAAATGCCAGTACCAGGAGCACAGCGTGGATTCGCCGCGCTCTCCTGTTTTCTTTGCCAAAGTAACTTCTCCCGAGTCCTTCTGTGGTGTGGCTGGACAAAGTTATGTTGTGTCCTTATTTGCTAGCCTGGTGTGCTCCCTGAGTGGGACCCTTGGTCTTGGGCCACTACTGCATATTCTTTGTGCAAAGCAAATATTTTCTTGGCCCATGGCCCCAAGTTACCTTGGCTTTTATGACCGACTAAAGAATGAAAGGTTGAATTGATGTCGAAACTGTGCTTGCAGCCTGCAGCCCAAACGCTTGCCGGGCCAGTGGCCGAGGCCTGCAGCCCAAAGGTGTCCGTATCCGGGAAACTGCAGACTTCAAGGTTGACACCAAAGCTGCGGGGAGTGGGGAGCTCAACGTAACCGTGAAGGGTCCTAGTAAGTGTTCCTTTCTTTCCTTATATCAGGTGTGGTTTTGGTTAATTTTGCAGCCATGGCATACAGATTTCATCGCACAGCCAGTTCTCATCGATTTATCCCAGACGGCTATGTCAAGGATTTGAGGCTATCTGGGCTCCATGGGGAAGGGAGCAGGGATTGATTGGTAATGTCTGCCCTGGATATGAGCAAGAACAGTGGGTGGCTTGACAGCTTTACCTTACGTTAAGGTTAAGACTTAAGGTTAAGACGTCTGGCAGTAGAAAAAGCAGTGCTATAAGGGAATTGGGAAAATGTTGCTATTGGAACAACAACCGGAAGTGGCCCTTTTTTTTTTTTAATCGGAGGAAACCTAGGCTCAGGGAGGAAGGTTCTTACCCAGAGTTATATAGCTTGTAGGCTTCTGAGCTGGAATTCAAGCAGAGTCTCCAAAGCCAGTGATTTTCCCATTGCAGGTTACATTTTATAGACTATGAAATTATGTCAAATACTTAATTACTATGATCAGTGCTTATAGAAGGAGAATAAAATTCCCTAAGAGTAAGTTTTCTTTGTAGATAAATGCCATTTGTGGATGGGCAGGTTACACCCTGCGACCCATTCTCCCTCCCTTTTTTGGGGAAGGAGACAGCAGATGTGGGGATGGGTGTCTTCCCTGTTCCTGTTTTCCCCTGAAACAGAGAAGCAGCCCAGCACTTCTAGTCTCAGGTGTAGTAGCCCTTGGCGGTCATGTTCCTATGCCTTGTGGAGTCTTGAGCTTCCTGTGACAGCATGGCTCTCACCGTCTGTGTTCCCGACAGGCTGGGGCAGGAGAGTTCTGAGCTCCAGAAAGTTAATATTTGATCTCAGAGCACCAAGCTTTGGGGCAGGCTGTGCCCCGAGGGCAGCCAAGGTTCTAGACTGCCCAGACCTGGAGCCAAGCTGCTGTGGGGCCGCCCTCCCTCCCTGCTTGTTGCAACAGGAGCCAGGGAGGCATTTTTTTCCTGACCTTGGATACTTGCTTGACTCAACGGCTTTCCTGGCCAAACCTCAGGGCTCAACATAAAACAAGTTCCTGCCTGATGGCTGGGTCTGGCATTTGCAAGATAGCACCTAAAACCTGTCCTCTCGCAGTTAGCATCCGAGGGCTTTCTTGCTTTTGTTGTCCAGCTTTAGTTGAAAAAGATGCTCAAACACTTAACCTGAAACTCATGCTAAATACTCCTAACGGCTCACGCCCTCCCTAGTTTTTGTGGGGGGCTGAGAAGGGCGGTTACAATTGTTGGGAAATACTGAGATGTGATGGGATTTATCTGTACACAGACCTGGGAGGTTTACGTCCTCAGGGCTTCCTCGTGGCCAAGAGAGATTTTTAAAGCCAATTAGCTGGGAAATCCTTCACTTCCTCACACTTTAAAGCAGAGATGGACTTGTTTTTAGCTTTGGAGTAACCTTCCAGGTTTTGGGGTAGGGGGTCCCACACTCTGAGGCGGCCCACTTAGGTTTCTTAGGTGGCTTATGTTTTGCAGACGTGGCTGCCTTACTGTTCTTGTCCTTTTGATTCTCATTCCGAGCCTCAGATCGCATTGGAAAGATTGTCTGCTTTGTCCCCACAGAGGGTCTGGAGGAGCTGGTGAAGCAGAAAGGCTTTCTGGATGGGGTCTACACGTTCGAGTATTACCCCAGCACCCCGGGGAGATACAGCATTGCCATCACATGGGGGGGACACCACATTCCAAAGAGGTGAGGCGCCAGCTGGAAATCTGTCTTCTCTGGAGGCGCTCAGCCCAGGGGAGACTCACGGGCGGTTGCTTCCCCGGCTGCAGGAGGGAAAGAGATCTGCTTTGTTGAAAACTTTTTTTTTTTTTTTTTTTTTCAGAACAGCACAGACATTTGGCCTGTTCTCAAAAGCAGCAGAAAGTTGCTGTGGTTTTAGCTGACTTGCTTTAAATCAAATGCTGGCGGTTTGGGGCTGGTGGGAGGCAGGGAGTCAGAAGGAGCAGTAATGGAGAGCAAATGGGCTGTGTGTCTGTTCGCCCTTGTATAAACCGAGATTCCCTTTCTCAATGAATGCCTCTGTTCATGAATGCCGTGGGGGCAGAATCTGCTATGGTTTACATTAAAGCCCGGCTACGTGAGCATTTTCAGGGGCCAAGGGATGCAGTCTACAGTTTTGCCTTGTGGGTGTTGCAGTTGCCCCCCTGTTTTCCAGCTCTCCTGGGGACAACTTTGAGCTGTGAATAAATTTGGTTTGCCTTGAGAAATATTTGGGCATTCTAGGGTTCTGAGTATCTAGGCATGCTTTTTTTAAACCTCCCACATCAAAGTTAAAGCACGTTCATTTATGTATAAGATAAAGCCTATTCAGCCTAGTTTTCTTGTTATAGCATGAGGAGGGCACAGAGAAGCGTGGACCCTCTTACCTTCCAGGGCTCACAGTCTGGGGAGCCCTGCACACGCAAGGTGAATGACCAGGAGGATAGTGCAAGACGGTGTGGCTTGAGTGCCAACCCAGTGACCATCTGAGCTCCCAGAGGCAGCCACATTACATTATATTGTTGACATAACAATGGCTGTTGGGGGGGACCTGTGGAGGAAGGGCTTGGCTAGAGTTTGGGACTCCAGGTGAAAGGGTCAGGTGAGTGGAAAGAATGTGCAGAGGAACCACAGTTTATGGCTGTTAGTTAGCCCTTTCTTTGTTCTTCTTCAGTGCTTCTTCTATTCTTTTCCTTCTAGCCCCTTTGAAGTTCAAGTTGGCCCTGAAGCAGGCATGCAGAAAGTCCGTGCCTGGGGCCCTGGCCTCCATGGCGGGATTGTCGGGCGGTCAGCAGACTTCGTGGTGGAGTCCATCGGCTCCGAAGTGGGGTCTCTGGGTAAGTGGTGGCAGCTGACCAGAAGCTTCTGGAGGGCTGAGGATTACAGGGCACCTGGGCCTGGTGTCAGGCTGGGTTTTGGGGCCTTGCCCGGCCTCCCTACCTTTACTTAGCCTGCCGGCCTCCTGACCACCTGGGGCATCTCTGTGCTCTGCTGTGGAACTGCACGTCCTGTTTCCCTCCTGCCCTTTTGGTTGCCCACTGCCTCTGACACCCGCATTCATTCATCTGCCAGACCTTGAGGGCGGAGGTTTTATGTGGACATCGTGCCTAAAACAGTGCTCAGAACATAGTAAGCACTTAGTAAATATTGTTGCTAGACCCTTAGTTTATGTGAATGAATTTTGCTAAAATTTGGGGAGTAAATATATTCTTTGTTGCATAACCGAGTATATTTTAAACACATATCTGACACAAATGTAATCATTTTAGATCAGGAGTCTGCAAACTTTTTCTATAAAGGGCCACATAGCACATATTTTTAACTTGTGGACCATGTGGTCTCTGTCACAATTATTTGACTCTACCATTGTAGCTTGAAAGCAACCATAGAAAATATGTAAATGAATGTGTGTGGCTGTGTTCCAGCAAAATTTTATTTACAAAAACAGGCAGTGAGCCAGGTTTGGCCCTGGGACTATAGTTGAGTGACTCCCATTTTAGGTAATAGCAATAAGCAAAAAGGAAAAATAAGAAATCACATTTATTTCTCCCTTCTAGAGAGATGACATTAATCAAAACTTTTTGGTATATCCTTGCAGACTTTTTTCCTATACATACACATGCAAATGTTGATTTGCCACATAAAATATCTTGGGGAGGTGTTTATATCTTTATGCCTCAAATAAATATACCTTCATTTTCCACGGCTTCCATGGAATTCCATTGTATGGTTATATCTATTGTTAGACTCCCAGTTATTTTCAGGGTTTTGCTATAAAAACAATGCTGAATGCATATCCTTGGTAATTTTCTTTAGATAAAAGCCCAGAAATAGAATTAGGCATACAAAGAGTGGGTGTTGGTTTAAGGCTTTTGGCCCATGTTACCATATTGCCAGCAGAAAGCTTTGCTGGTTGGACCCTGCCTGTTAGATGATGTAAAAACAAAAAAGTATATAATCCAACCCTTCCATTTCTAGTGAGGACTCAGTGGGCCTGGTTTTGTGCAAAAGGGACACATACAGATTTCAATCTTCTGGCCAATACTTAGCTTTTAGGGAGGCAGAGGGAATGAGTTGGTAGTAATATAGAATAGGTACTTTCCACCGTGTAACCAAGGAGGCCCTTTCACCCCATCCCCCAGGGTTTGCCATTGAAGGCCCCTCTCAGGCAAAGATCGAGTATGATGACCAGAATGATGGTTCATGTGATGTCAAATACTGGCCCAAGGAGCCTGGTGAATATGCCGTTCATATCATGTGTGACGACGAAGACATCAAGGACAGCCCGTACATGGCCTTCATCCACCCGGCCACGGGAGACTACAACCCTGATCTGGTGAATCATCTTGTCTTCGTTGTGTCCTCTCTTCCCTGGCCTCCCCCGCCCCGCACTCCCGTGCCTGAAGAATTGCCTTAAACAGCATGTTGAGAGAGGGCAGAGAGGAACCATTTAGATTTTAGGCAGGAAACGGGCTTGAATTTGAATCCTGGTAGTACCCCTTAGCATAATTATAATGTTGGGCAAGTCACTTAACCTCTCTGACTCTTGGTATCTTCCTCTATAAAATGGGAATGGCAGTATGTCTGCTTCCTAGAGCCTCTGGGATGATTCAGGGAGGTAGCAGGCATAAAGACAGCCATTTGCTCCGTGCCCGGCCTGTGTAGGGGGCTCCCTAAGCTGCTATTTTCTTGCACCCCAGAGCATCATATTTCAGTCTTCCCACTTTCTGTAGTTAGTTCAAGATGCTCCATAGATAAAGGTTATTTTCTCCTATAGCCCCCTTTCTCTTAAGTTGGAGCAATGTTTTCAAAAGCTTCCTCTCAAACCCTTAGCAGGCTGGTGAGCATCAACTCTGAGCTCGCCTGGGCGACAGGAGGTAGCTCCGCACCCCCACGTGTGCTGCTCTTGGCCCACTTGGGCAGCTGTCCGTGGGCTGACATCAGTTTGGGCTGGTAGCTACCAGCTTTGGCCAACTGCTAGTCCTTTGTTCTCTGGGGACTGCAGACTTTTGGAATGTCTTCTGTAGTAAAGGTTCCAAGTCCCTTCAAAGTAGGAACATTGAAACTTGGCACAGCTGGAGGTCCCTGCCCCACTTACTAGAAGTTCTCTAGGTCAGCTCAGAGTAAGGCAGGAAGCCTGGGTTAGTTTGGGCCTGGTTTTAGAGTTTTCTTCCTCATGAGAGATTAATGATACTATTTATTTTTAAGTTACAGCCTACTTTAGCATTTTCCTTCCCATAACCTTCCTGTTACGTGGATACTATAAAACCAGACACGAGTCATTTTGTTCTTCCCCCATTCCCTGGTGACCAGTCTTCATCTAGGGGTTCAATTGGGGCATCGCACAGAAAGAATCATTATTGGCTCTTTGCCTCAGGTCCAAGCGTATGGGCCAGGCTTGGAGAAATCTGGGTGCATCGTCAACAACCCAGCCGAGTTCACCGTGGATCCTAAGGATGCTGGAAAAGCTCCCTTGAAGATATTTGCTCAGGTACATTTCTGGGGGCTACCTGTGCAGGTAATGGTCGGTAACGAGATCTGCCAGTGTAGGGGCAAGTTGCTTAGTCCGTCTGATCCTCGGTTCTCTCCACACTTGAGAATAAGAATGTTATCTCATGGGGTTGTGTGAGGATTAAATGAGACTAACATGTAAAGCAGGATGTGTTTTTTTTTGTTGTTAAATCATCTTTATGATTTGCAATCTGTGGAAACAAGGCTTGATTGTTTCAGATTACTCTGTAATGTCTTTCTGTGTGGCTGAAACTACTTAGGCTATGATGGGAGGTTTGTAAACAAGGATTTAAAAAATATGCTTATCTCATTTAATTGAATTAGGCCAAGAGACTTAAATGCAGGAATTGAAAGGAAATTAAGAAGCATAGAGTGACCATGGTTTTGTTTTGGGGCCATTTGTTCTCTCTCTTTTTTTTTTTTTTTTTCCGAGACAGAGTCTCACTCGTTGCCCGTGCTAGAGTGCCATGGCATCAGCCTAGCTCACAGCAACCTCAAACTCCTGGGCTCAAGCGATCCTCCTGCCTCAGCCTCCCAGGTAGCTGGGACTACAGGCATGTGCCACCATGCCCGGCTAATTTTTTCTATTTTTAGTTGTTTGGCTATTTTCTTTCTTTTTTTTTTTTTTTTTTCCCCAGTAGAGACGGGGTCTTGCTCTTGCTCAGGCTGGTCTCGAACTCCCGAGCTCAAGCAATTTTCCTGCCTTGGCCTCCCAGAGTGCTAGGATTACAGGCGTGAGCCACCGCACCGGGCCTATTTGTTCTTAATAACTAAAAATAAATAAATGCATGTAATATTTTGTCACCTGTTGTCCTTGCATTGTGAGAACATGGCACATTGTGGTTGGTCCATGAAGTTTTGTTGGATAAGCAGGTGGTGACTTGGTTGTCTTGGGGGGCCCACCGTGGCCCTGTTTGATGGAGACCACGGGAGGGCTGCCTCTGTTCCTAGCTCCAGCTCTCTTGCAGGATGGGGAAGGCCAGCCCATTGACATCCAGATGAAGAGCCGGATGGACGGCACATACACCTGCTCATACACCCCGGTTAAGGCCATCAAGCACACCATCGCCGTGGTCTGGGGAGGTGTGAACATCCCACACAGCCCCTACAGGGTAGGTTGTGAGGTGGAGTCCTGGCCATTGCATGAAAAGGCCCGGTCATGCGCCAGGTCTGGGCTCCGTGCCTGATGGCCAAAGGCAGACTTATGGAAGGGACCCATCCTTGGTGGGCCTGGAAAGATGGGGTGGCCTGAGGGGCAGGGTACTCTGGACCACCCAGAAAGGCTATTTCTCACAGTGCTTTTTAACAGTGTTTTACTGGGTCCAAGTGGAGGAGAACGTAACTTTCTCTACGTCATCTCTAGGTCAACATCGGGCAAGGCAGCCATCCCCAGAAGGTCAAAGTGTTTGGACCGGGTGTGGAGAGAAGTGGTCTGAAGGCAAATGAGCCTACTCACTTCACAGTGGACTGCACCGAGGCCGGGGAAGGTGAGAGGGCTTCTCTCGACCCAGTGACTGTTGCTCCTTGGGAAGAAAGTCCTTTTCATAACATTTCCAGGGCAGTTAACTTTGAACCATGAAGTAGTCCATCTGAAGAGGTAATTGTTCATCTGTTGAGCCTCTGTAATAGTTCCTTGGTGATATCTTTGCTAATTCTCCATCCCTTTTCCAAAATCCTGACTTACCACCATCCCTTTCTCAGGTTTCTTACTGGAACCTTCCCAATGTTTTTGGGGGTGTTAGCCTGAGCTGGAAGTGACTGCACAGGACAAGCTATTTCTTGTAAGCTGGTGCTAACGAGCTGGTCTGTTCCAGGTGATGTCAGTGTTGGCATTAAGTGTGATGCCCGGGTGTTAAGTGAGGATGAGGAAGACGTGGATTTTGACATTATTCACAATGCCAACGACACGTTTACCGTGAAATACGTGCCTCCTGCCGCTGGGCGATATACCATCAAAGTGCTCTTTGCGTCTCAGGTGTGTGTTGGGGCCTGGGAGGGGCCAGGGGTGGACCTGGATTCTTGTCGGCCACCTGTGTGCATATCTCCTTTTTGTTCTTTCAGTGACAGGGAAGGTATCTTGAGAACTCTGCTCAATACTTTTCTCTCAGATTCCTTAAAATCCAGAAGGAAAAACCGAGAACTAAATTTTTATCACTTTCTTACAAAAGTGAGGCAGTGTATTCGGTGGGCTCTGGAAAGAGACAGGTTTGTTATGAAACATCAAGTTTTTGGTTGAAACATGATTAACTTATAGATATGTTCTACTTTATGGTCTTTGAAGCTATGTCTTTGGCCTCCGCCCTATGACTCTCATAGGGAGAGGCGATTTGAGGTTTCAGGAACGTGATAGTTCAGACGGGGCAGGCAGAACCGTAACGCAGGGAATTTTGAAATCCTGGTGATTAAAGTTAACCTTACATAAAAGTAGGAACCTCAGGAGAATGTTCCGTGCCTAAAGGGAGTGATCTTGAGTTGACTCCATGTAACTAACCTATTCTGCCTTTATTCTAATAGTCTGCGATGTTCTTTTTGAAGAATAGCAATCTCTGTGTTTCTGATCACTTTCTTGTATTCCCCAGACCTCAGCTCTCAGCTGGCCCTAGAAGATATTTCCTTCCTCCCTGGCCCCATATATTGTTGTTTTTGGTTTCATTCTTGCCAGTATTTTCAAGTACCCGACATTTGGTGTTAAAAGCTCGGAGTTCTCAGATTTGTTTGTGATACCAAAGAACCAGGCATTAGGGAGTGGCCTGTTCCATGCGGCCCTTACCTGGTGCTGGAGCATGAAGACTTGATCTGTATAACAGGAGTTTGCTTACCGGCCACTGCATCAAAGCGATACTAAGGTCAGGGCACCCTAAGCTCTGGCAGTTGCTTCGGGGCTTTCCTACTGAGACAGTGTCTCTGCTACAGGAAATCCCCGCCAGCCCTTTCCGAGTCAAAGTCGACCCTTCCCACGATGCCAGCAAAGTGAAGGCAGAAGGCCCGGGGCTCAGCAAAGCAGGTGAGATGGAGCCCTTCTGCGGGCCAGAGGCAGCTGGGCGGGTTTTGTCCAGGGCCTTGAGGAGCTTACCTCCACCAACAGCAGGTGTTCTGAGTGACTCTGATGTAGCAATGGCAGTGGCCCTGCTGTCATTAGACCTGGTGCTGGTGGACCTGTCAGACTGGTTCTGAAAGTGAAACCACTGCAGCTCGCCTGTCCCCTCTTCCTCACTTCACGGTATGTCTTTCCAGGTGTGGAAAATGGGAAACCGACCCACTTCACTGTCTACACCAAGGGGGCGGGGAAAGCCCCGCTCAACGTGCAGTTCAGCAGCCCCCTTCCTGGCGACGCGGTGAAAGATTTGGATATCATCGATAATTACGACTACTCCCACACCGTCAAATACACACCCACCCAGCAGGTAGGGTTTTGTCCCTGCTCCACCGGCCCCAGCAGGCCCCTTCTGCACAGCACTGTGCTGGGTCACCTTGGACACTGCCTTGCCTTCTGAACACCGCCCCCGCCTCCAGCACTAACAGAAAGCCCAGTGGGTTCTGTCAGGAAAGTCTGCAGTGTTCTCGAAAAACAAACAGGAAGCTAGAAAAACAAACAGGAAGCTAGTCGCATATCTCCACCTCCATTTGGGGTTGTATCAGAGAAACAATGAGTTCTTGATATTCAGAACCTAATGTCTACCTTTCTCTTACACACACACTTTCTCTCTCTTTTTCTCTCTTCCTCTCTCTCCCCCTCTCCCATCCTTACCAGCTACCTTGTAATCTTTGCCATTAATTCTCACAGAGAAAGGGCTGCCACACCTTTGTTTTTCCTTCCCGGCCCTTTTAGCTTAGTTTACCTTTTTTATGAGGTGTTTGAGTGGGGTCTGTTCTCAAAGAGCTGGTTCAGCCTTTAGTCCCTGAGGCCCAATGCACTATTTAGGGCAGCAAATTCTCCCCTTTTACAAAATGAAGGTTTTCAGATGGGAGCTTGCCATCCAGGCTGGTTTTCTGAGATTATTTTAGGCATAAGGGCCTAAAAAACTAGCTCTTTGTACAAGCTCATGTTTATTTGTTTTAAAATTTAAAAAAGTTTATTGTGGTAAAATACACAGAGCATAAAATTAACCGTTTTACCCATCTTTAGGCATGCAGCTCGTTAGTGTTAAGTACGTTCGCCGTGTTGTGCCACCGTCACCACCATCCATCCGCATGACTCCGTACATCTTGTGAAACTGAAACGCTGTGCACGTTGTATTTGTTTAAAATTTTGTTTTGCTTCATGTTCACACCTCCAGGGTCTGGAGAGCAGACATCCTGGCAGAAAAGCCTGGGTTTTAATCCTTACACCTACTATACTAAACAGTTGTTCCCGGCCTCTGAGAGTCCTTCATTCTTGAGGGAAATGGTCCTCCTGTGTGAGAAATGCCATTTGTAGGACAAGAAGGGCGATGTTCTCTGCAGAAACACTGCCCAGGAAGCGTTTCTCCCGTCTGGGCCCTCCCAGCAGGAGTCAAGTGGGGAAGAACGAGGGGTACAGGATGGGGGAATGTTCTGGGGGCTGTGTGTCCTTGGAGGTGGACTCTCTGAGAACTTCCCTGCCGTGCGAGGGGCTCTCTGGGACAAGTTCCACGTGCCAGATTATAAATGTGGGCTCTTATCTCCAGACTTCTGCTGCTTGTGCTTTTTTCCCCCTCAATTTTTGAATTGTAAGATCCACATAACACAAAATTTACCATCTTAACCATTTTTAAGCATACGGTTCAGTAGTATTGAGTGCATTCATGTTACTGTGTAACCATCACCACCATTCATCTCCAGAACTCTTGTCATCTGACAAAAGAAATTTTGTACCCATTAAACAGTAGCTCCCCATTCCCCTTACCCCAGCCCCTGGCATCCACCATTCTACTTTTCTGTCACTGTGGCTTTGACTACTCTAAGTACCTCGTATTAGTGGAATCATACAGTAGTTGTCTCTTCCTGACTGACTTATTTAACTTGGTATAATATCCTGTAGATTCATTCATGTTGTAGCATGTGTTGGAACTGTATTCCTTTTTAAAGCCGAATAATAGTCCATTGTATGTATAGACCGCATTTTGCTTCTCTGTTCATCTGTCGATAGACGTTTGGGTGGCTTCCACCTTTTGTCTGTTGTGAATAATGCTGCTGTGAACGTGGGTGTACAGGTCTCTCTTTGAGTCCATGCACTCAATTATTTTGAGCATATACCCAGAAGTGGAGCTGCTGGGAACATATGGTAAAGCCATTCTTTTGATCGTAGCCATCCAAATGAGTGTAAGATAGTACCTCATTGTGGTTTTGGTTTGCATTTCCCTAATGATCGATTGCGTCGAACATCTTTTCATGTGCTCATTGGCCATTCCTGTATCTTCTTTGGAGAGATGTCTGTTTGACCACTTTTGAATCAGATTTTTTTGTGTGTGTGTGTTGAGTTTTAGGGGTTCTCTGTATATTCTGAATATTAATTCCCTATCAGATATGATTTGCAAATATTTTCTCTCACTCCGTGGATTGCTTTTTCATTTCACTCTGTGGATAGTTCTTGTGTCACCTCATAACCGTGGCCTCTTATCTCCAGACTTGCTTCTTCCTGTGCTTTAAAAAAGTCCTAAGGAGGGGTTCGTTAATCCTTTTGAAGATAGTTTCTTTTTCTCATTGGGCCACTCAGTGGTAAATAGGTAATTATTTTCCTGCTGATGGTTCTGAGGTCTGGTGTGAGCCTTAGCACTGGAAACGTCGGCCTGACGTTGTCTTTGTTGCCCACTGTCCAAGTTCCTCAGCAGAAGGTACCAGAAAGCCATGGCTGTGCACACTGATCAAGATCACAAGGTCATAGGCTCCTCTAAAAACATTTTGTGACTTTTGCTTTGTGCTGTATCTACATACTTTTTTTGTGTTTTGGCTGCCAGTAGAAAGTAAGTTGCAGACATCAGAATAGTCAGAGTTTGGCCTGACTGTAGAACCATTGCCCTGGACGCCTCATGTTTCTAGTTGAGGCACAGATGGAGACTGGCAGCGTAGATCCAGTTTTGTCACATTTGAAGTGATGCTGGAGTGGGAGGCTCCTTACTTTAGAGTCACCCCAAGGTCAAGTTCATCCGGTTCTCTGATAGTAGCAGGTTTGAGAACTGTTGGCACGCCGAGTAGCCACTTGGGGTTGTTTGTCCAAATGCTGCCCGTGAAGTCCAAGGAGCCTGGCAGAGTCTTGGTGTCAGAGGTTGCCTTTGGAGTGAATGACTCGCAGGGTGCCTCTAGGGTCCTTCTTATTGTTTGTTGTTTAGAGCAAGGTTTATTATTTCGTTATTTGGGCAACTTACAATGCTGAATTTTTCTCTACAGCAAAGACAAGTGATTAAGCCCCTTATCTTGGATTGTGAGTTCCCCAAGGATAGGAAATCATGTCCCGTGTGTATCTTCCCCTCGCCTGGCCCTGTAAGCGCTCCATATGGATTAGTGGCTGAGAGAGTGACGAAATGATGGAGTGCTTGGATTCACAAGCAGAGACGGCCTAAGAACGTTGTAATCTGGTAGAGGAGTTGGGCTGGCACCTCCTCACCCTACTTTGAACTCTCTTTTCTGAAGAGCAGCTAGAAGTTCAAGATCAGGTTAAAGAAGCCTTTTGAACTGTGCCCTTGGATGTGGTTAGGAGGCCTGGGTCAGCCCGGAAAGCCATCCTCAGCGTGGAGGAAGGGAGCATATTTGAGGGCTGACACCCACAGGCACACCTTCTCCCCGTGGTTTTAGGGAATAACAGGCTGGAACTTCCCAGAAAGGCAGCTGCTTGGGCAGGGGCGTGTCCTGGCTGGGGCGCAGGCTCCCCCCTCAGACGCAGACTGTGCCACATGAGGAGCCACGGCCCCACCTGCCTGAGCAGCCCAGATCCCCGATTGGCTTTTGCCCTCGGCCACCTGCCGGGCTGCTGCTCTGGTCCCTGAGAGATGCGGGATGTGCATGGCTGGGCAGTCCTGTTAACCCTTGTCAAGAAACAGTGGCAAGAGCCCTTTTTGCCTTAAAGGAGTAGACTTGGGGTGGGGCTTGAGGACCCGCTCAAAGCTCAGACAAAAGCTTGATTTTATAGATGGGAAATTATTTCCTGGAGGACTTTGTCTTGCGTGCCTCTGGTTGTGTGTGGCCTCGGGTGCCTTAAAGTTCTCAACCCCACGCTCCTCCAAGCAGAGCAGTTGAGGAGCTGGTGGCGACAGCTCCGTTCCATGCTGTGTCAGGACCCACGAGGGGTGGAAAACTCCACATGCCACTGTGGTGCCTTGAGGGGCCCTGTGAGCTCAGGGAGCCTCACAGGGTAACAGTCTCTACCCTGAAATGCTCTTAACGTGGTGGCTGTGGCTGCTCTCAGAGGGCTCTGGAGCCTATGGGTGGCTCTCTCGGTCCCATCCTGTTCTGAGCTGTCAGGTCAGTGTCTTGTGTGTATGTGTGTTTTGCAAAATAAGATTCAAGCTTCAGAAGCACGCAGGGAGAGAATAAAACTGTCCTGCAGCCTGTGAAGTCTTGGGGACATGCACTGGTGCTCACTGCTCAGACTCACTCATAGCCTGTGGGGAATAAGCACGGTCCATTCCTTAGCTGGGGCCTCGGGGGACACCCTAAAATGCTATAGGCATTGTAGGTGTAAAGCTCTGAGATTTTTTTTCCCCTTCCCTCTTCTTAGGTTATTTAAAGTAGAGGTCATTTCCTATCTGAGTTTTTGTTTTGTTTTTGTGACTGGTAATGAGAACATACCTTCTTTTATGGGATGGGTGGGCTTAGCTGGAAGAGGATTTTTCCCTCTCTTCTTTAGCACTTCAGAGAAGTAGCCAGAAAACTTTATGGGAGTTGGGGAGAAGGTATTTCCAGGACCCCTGGCTAGCCCGAGGTCTGCCTAGCTAGCCCCCGAGGGGATGTGGGCAACCTGAAGCCCAGGAAGAGCTGGCATGTCGGGAATGGTGCATTGGCTGAAGGAGCAAGTCAGCCCTGCCATAAACAGTGCAAGTAGGAGACCTTTCCTGTCCCTTGGCTGGCTCCCCGCTCTGTTGAATTTGACCTATGTGCATTCTACCAGGAAATGTTATACCCTTGAGGCAGGGGGCCAATTGGTTTTGTGTGCAGTGCTAAAAATCCTGGAAAATCAATCCTTCCCCCTCCATTGATGCAACCAATATTTCTCTTTGGCTTTTCCCCCTTTTATTATAAACGGAATGTGAGAAAATATCCACAGGCCAAAAGCTACATCCTTTTAACACTTGATGAGCAACAGCTTTCAGCATGGCCTGCATCCCAGTGGTCCTGCTGGGTTCTCAGGGGGAATCATCTCTCTCTCCCACTTTCCTCTCACCTGGTGCTTGGACCATTGAGGTGAGGGGATCTTGATCTGCTGAGACAGCCGTGGGCTTTGGTGGAGCCTGGGTTTGGAGGGAGGGGACTTGGCCGACCGTGGAGAGAGGAAGCCAGCAGGGCACCATGCTAGGACCGGCCTGGGGAGAACAGTAGCAGTGCATGAGGCTGAGGTGTGCCATGTAGCCCCTGGGCTCCAGCGAGGGGCCTGCCAATCCCATGGGCACCGTCTGCCTACACACTTGCCACTTTTCCTTCTTCCATGTAGAAATGGGAGTTCAGATACTGTGCAATAGTCTTAGAACAGCTCCAGGTAAACTCTTACAAATCCCCTTTGCAGCTGGGTGGCCTGAAACTGATTCCCAGAGCATAGAAGAAATGGTTCTGTTTGGTTAGAGGCCCCAGGCCCAGCACTGTACTGATGGCCAGAGGCTGGGTGTGCTGGGTGGAGAGGATGGTGTGGCAGAATAGGTTTGGGGCCCAGCTTGCACACTTACCAGGTGTGTGGCTTGGGGCACGTTCCTTTACCTCTCTGACCCTTAGTTTCTTTTCCTGGAAAAATGGGGATGACAGTAGGAACTAGTCCTTAGGACTGTTTTAAAATTGAATCCGGGAAATGCATAAAAGCACACAGCACAATGCTTGGCATGTAGTAAATGCTCACTAAGTTGTCGTTATTAGCTGCTCTTATTTGATCTGATTTCTCTGTTGTTCTTGCCATGTGATCAAAAGCTTAAAGAAATATGTCTGAGATGCTTTCTAAATCCACTGGAGTCAAGTTCCGTGTGTCTCTGGGAAGAATGAAGGATGGAGATCGGGGGAGTTTAGACACCCTGATATTGGCACCCAAAGGCATACTCAGCTTTCTGTCTCGTTCCAGGGCAGCATGCAGGTTCTGGTGACGTATGGTGGCGATCCCATCCCTAAGAGCCCTTTCACTGTGGGTGTTGCTGCTCCGTTGGATCTGAGCAAGATAAAAATTAATGGGCTGGAAAACAGTAAGTGTCTGAATGGGGACAGGTTGTTGGAGGCCACCAAATGTGACTGTGGGTTAGATTTCTTTCAAAAGACGGAATCTGCAGAGAAACAAATTCTATTTTAAGAAACTTTGCTGTGAACAGACTGGGATTTGAGTTAGGGGTGTGCTGGGAAATAGCTCTGTGACCCTGTCTGCCACTTAGCCTCACCAAGCCTCAGTTTCCCTATTTGTACAATGGGGGGGTGGGGTCAGGAATATTTACATGCGTGGGAACATCGTGAAGATTAAACGCGCTGAGAATCCAGAGGCTGGGACGTAGTCAGCCCTCAGCAACTGCTGGCATCGCAGTGGGAAGTTTTCATTAAAGAGAGAATGTGAGCCACGTTGCTTTCTGATGAGTTTCTAGCTGTGCCAGCTGTCCTTGGCAGCTGAACCCAGCTGAACGTCCAGAGTCCAGCCTGAAAGCCAACTCCCGGGCACTCAGAAACCACAACCACAGCGCCGCCTCCTCGCCCTCATCTCAATATTTCTCTAGCTTGTTAGGGATTTTACTAGTGTAAGCTCATTTTGTTTATTTTCAATTTTTCATACCTTTCTATTATGGAAAATTTCAAACCTAGAAAAGTAAAGAGAGTAATATAATATGAACACTGATGTCCTTATCACTCAGCTTTCAGATGTTTAACACATGCTAATAAAATTATTTTTTACACACGTAATACATAAATCCATTTTTCATCTAAAAAAACATTACATTAAGAGTAAATTCCATCTTAACCATCACCTCCCCTCTTCCCACGGGTTAACCAAGGTTGTCAGTTCAGTTTCTCTCCTTCCAGACCTTCTGTCTGCATCTGTACACATAGCTGTGCCAGCAGGAAATATTTGGCAGTGTTTATTTTGCATTAAAGTCATCCTGCTATATAAACCCCGTGTCTTCAGCCTGCCTCTTGAAGTCGGCTGTGCATTTCGGGAGTCATTCACACCTAGATCCCTTTTGTCGGTGTTAACTGCGAGTTGTCCCAGACCGGATGCACCTCAGCAGAGCCGTGTGCCTGTCCCAGGGTGGGCCTCCTGTGTCCACCTGTGCCACTTTCTCCAGGGTGTCAGCAGTGCCATCAGCGAGTGTCTTCATTGACTTGTGACTCAAATGCACAACTTGTGCATGAGGCCAGCTCCCAGTTCAGGAGGCTCCAAAGCAAGAGCTCAGTGTTGGCTTTTGTGGCTTGTGGGGACAACCAACTCTGAGCACACGAAGGGTCACTTCTTAACCCTTTCACGTGTCCCCTCGTCATTTCCTTCCCCAAGACACCGAGAGTTTCGTCTCCAGAGCAGGAAAAGCATCATGCAAATTAGGAAAACCTCTCTCCCTTTGGGACACGGAGCTCCGAGGCCTCCTTGCTTGTGGTTCTACAGTGTTCATCTTGGCAGGCTGTGTATTGCCCCAGAGGCAAGATATCCCTGGGTTGTGGCAGGGCCCTGTATTCCCAGTGCTTTTGTTTTGGTTAAAATCCTTTCTCTGTTTTTGTCAAATATAACACTTGGGTTTCCTGTGGCCCTGCTTTGCAGAGACCTTTCAGAAACCATCACGGTACAGAGTCGGTTCCCAGCTGCATTTGCCAGCTCTGTGACTTTTACCCTCTTGGTGGGGAGGGTTGAATTTGCTGCCAAGAATTAGTAAAGCATTGACTTAGGGGTGTTTCAATACAAAGTGAACACCAAAAGTAAGTAAAGAAAGGGGACAGCATCAGATTATAACTTACTGGTCAGCAGAGCAGACTGTGGGGTCCAGTAAATTTCGGTTTGAGTCCCAGCTTTGCAGCCTGCTGGATATGTCACCCTGGACAAATTGCTTAACCTCTCTGAGCCTCGGTTTCCCTAGCTTTTAAAGCCATTGGTTCGTAATAAATACCCCATAGGGTTGTGGTAAACATTAAAGGAGACAATGTGCCAAATTTGTGCCTGGCATATAAAACGCATCCAGTAAATGATAGCTATTATTATTATCATCATTAATTAATTATTGTTCTTCCGCTGCTTGTTATTGAGGCTAAAATGCTGAGTATACTTAGTCTTGCTTCATGTCCTTTGTACCAGCTGTTGCTTGTTGTAGGGACTAAGTCGTCCCCCATGTCCAAAGAGCCCTCACTTCCCTGCTCTTGATTGTAACTGCAGCTGAAAAGGGTCAGCTCTTCACTTTGTCTGTGTCCCTTTTCCAGGGGTCGAAGTGGGGAAGGACCAGGAGTTCGCCATTGACACGAGAGGGGCAGGTGGCCAGGGGAAGCTGGATGTGACGATCCTGAGCCCCTCTCGCAAGGTCGTGCCGTGCCTCGTGGCTCCCGTGGCGGGCAGGGAGAGCAGCACAGCCAAGTTCATCCCTCGGGAGGAGGGGCTGTATGCGGTAGACGTGACCTACGATGGGCACCCCGTGCCTGGGAGCCCCTACACGGTGGAGGCCTCCCTGCCGCCAGATCCCACCAAGGTCGGCTTTTGTTTCTGTTCCAGAACTTGCCCCATTGTTGTCAAATGTGGCACCGTAGTCCTTCTCTGGTCCTGCCTGACAGAGACCTTTGTGATGAAAGTCCGTTCTCAGCGGCTTACAGCAGCCCTCCTGCAATTCAGTGTGAAGGGTCCCCTGGGCAGCTGGGTTGCAACCTTGCTCTTCTTGCTTTCTGGCTGCAAGACTTTGGTTAGGGGCTCCCTATCCCTGAGTCTTCTTCCTTCGTTTGTTAGCAGAATAATAGTACTTGCTTCAAAGCCAGCCCGTAAGGGTTATGGGAGAGAGTGCATGTGCAGGCCTCAGCCCAGCCTCCAGACTGTACTCGCCCTATAGAAGGTATAATAATTAATATAAAAATGTATTATTCTCTAGCTCATACCTGTAATCCTAATCCTAGCACTCTGGGAGGTCAAGGCAGGAGGATCGCTTGAGCTCAGGAGTTTGAGGTTGCAGTGAGCTATGATGACGCCACTGCACTCTACCCAGGGTGACACAGCCAGACTGTTTCAAAAAAAAAAAATATTCTCATTGTCATTTCTTCCTAGTTGCTCTGACTCAAGGGTGTTGGTGTATTTCCAATGATCTGAATGGCATGAATCCTAAAAAACTGACTTATTTGTTGAGTCTGAGATGAAAGTCTCCCCCCTCTCTTAAAACTGGTTGAGTTTTTTATTACACAGAACTTGCTGAGCGAGGTACAATAGCCAAAGCCACTCAAGTGAGGTCCATAAGAACCCTTCTGCGAGCTCCCAACCCAGGGAAGCTGTGTGTGTGTTGGACTGCACCTTAGTTCTCCAGCTCCAGCCCCGTGCTTCAGAAGAGCAAGGCATGGCTGGAGAGAGAACAGTCGTGGAGGGGCTGCTCTTCCTCCTCCACGGCTCTCTCCTGTGGCTTTCTGTTGGTGATTGAGCTCTTAGCCACTTGCAGCATCATCCGTAATGTGGCTCTAACTATGTGTGTGCGTGCATGCGTGTACGTGTGTGACACATGGTAGGCCCTGGGAGAAGGACCGCTTGGCTGGGATGCACTTCCATGCTGATCGTAGGCTTGGTATTGAAAGCAGTACTGGCCGAACAGCGTTACCAGGGCCAGGCAGAAATTGACTTTTATTCTTTGCTCACAGGTGAAGGCCCACGGTCCTGGCCTCAAAGGTGGTCTCGTGGGTAAGCCCGCCGAGTTCACCATCGACACCAAAGGAGCTGGAACTGGAGGTTTGGGCCTCACCGTGGAAGGTCCATGTGAGGCCAAAATCGAATGCTCCGACAATGGCGACGGGACCTGCTCCGTCTCTTACCTTCCCACAAAACCCGGGGAATACTTCGTCAACATTCTCTTTGAAGAAGTCCACATACCCGGGTCTCCCTTCAAAGCCGACATCGAAATGCCCTTCGACCCCTCTAAAGTCGTGGCGTCGGGGCCAGGTCTGGAGCACGGGAAAGTGGGTGAAGCTGGGCTCCTTAGCGTTGACTGCTCGGAAGCTGGGCCTGGGGCCCTGGGCCTGGAAGCCATCTCAGACTCGGGAGCAAAAGCCGAAGTCTCCATTCAGAACAACAAAGATGGCACCTACGCGGTGACCTACGTGCCCCTGACGGCTGGCATGTACACGCTGGCCTTGAAGTATGGTGGCGAGCTCGTGCCACACTTCCCTGCCCGGGTAAAGGTGGATCCCGCCGTGGACACCAGCAGGGTCAAAGTCTTTGGGCCAGGAATTGAAGGAAAAGGTGGGTTTCATAAAAAAAGAGATGCTGGGATTTTAAGGGCCACCAGAAATTCACAGAGCAGGAGCTGCAAACTCAGACCCTCTAGGGGCCAGGCAGGGTGTAAGGACACGCTCACCAGCGACCTGCCTCGGGGAGTGGTTGGAGCACTGGGGCGAGGGGCTGTGCTACTGCACAACCCTGTTTTCTGTGTGTCCGTGGGGAGCAGGGCCCGGCATTGTCAGCAGATTTCCCGTTTTTCTGGCAAAGCCAGAATTCTTAATTTTTGTTTGGAAAGTCAACATATTGCATTGTTGGCACTTAATTGGGAAAAAGCTTAAAATGCGGTGTTGGCTGACGCCACACATGCTACACCCTTTAACCAGCCCTAGATCCCAACCTTCGTGTGAGCAGCTGTGTTGTCACTTGGCCAAGAATACCCTGGAATGGGCCTTCTTTTGGGAAGAAGAGAATTAATATTCTCGATTTTGGAAGTCAGAGAAACCGGTTGTCTGCTGTCACTGAAATTAGACTTAAAGTATTATAAAGTGCCAAGAACTTTGGTTCTGGGGTGTGCACCTGTGTCCGAGGCATTGTCGACGTTTTTGTATGTGTGGTTGCTCTGCAGATGTGTTTCGGGAAGCCACCACGGACTTCACAGTTGACTCGCGGCCCCTGACCCAGGTGGGGGGCGACCACATCAAGGCCCACATTGCCAACCCCTCAGGGGCCTCCACTGAGTGCTTTGTCACAGACAATGCAGACGGGACCTACCAGGTGGAATACACGCCCTTTGAGAAAGGTGAGTCCCCCTCTCCTTGGACGTGACCCTCATTCGGAGCTGCGCTTGGCCACTTCCTCTGGGCAGCTGGTGCGGACCGTGGCCCCATGTGCTTGGCCTGTCTCAGCGGTGTGCAGAGTGACGGGGAAGTGTGGAAATCTCCTTCCCCAGCAGAGCTGCCTGCCCACTCGGTGCCTGGCTTGCTGGCCTTGTGTATGATGGGTGGGCTGGGCCTCAGCCTCATGCTCACTTAAGCAGCTCCCAGGGTGATGTCATAGCATGTTGCTCATTTGTGCAATTTTTTTTTTTTTTGCATATGAATTTCTTTCCTGAGTATTAGAAATTATAAAAAATGTCAACAAATTAGAAAAGCATAAAGAAAAAAATGCAAAGCACTATATATCCCATTGCCTTGATATAAGATCCCTGTAAATATTCTGGTATAGATATTTTCAGTCTTTTTGTAGATGCCTCTTTTATTTCTTTTGGTTACTGGCTGGGTGGAGTTTTCCCAAGTCAGGAGAATATGTTTAGGATGACTGACTTGAATATAGACTTGGTGGTACTTGTTTGGTGGGGGTGGGGTGGGTGATGTGAGTGCAAATAGTTTATGTTATTCAAAAATCAGATCATACCGACATAACTTTTTTTAACCTGCTTTTTTCAAATCATGCAGACTTGAATGCTAGATAAAGCCATGCAGTGGCACTCTACTTCATTTCCCACAGATAGGTGACTTGTGTGCCAATGTGTGTTTCTGTTTGTTATTTTGAACAGGTCTCCATGTAGTGGAGGTGACATACGATGATGTGCCTGTTCCAAACAGTCCCTTCAAAGTGGCTGTAACTGAAGGCTGCCAGCCATCTCGCGTCCAAGCCCAGGGGCCTGGGTTGAAAGAGGCCTTTACCGACAAACCCAACGTCTTCACTGTGGTTACCAGGTAGGAAAGGCCCTGGGGTCGGTGTGTTGAGTCTCTAAAAGGAGCAGCCCTAGGTAGTTTAACTGTTTTTAAAAAGTTTTATGGCTGTACCCTACATAGGTGTCATGGTCTCCCAACTTTTGGTGCGATGTATTTTTATTTTTAGGATGTACATTTTCTTCTGTAGAGACTCATGTTACAGAGAAAGACCAAGCATACCTAGAAATCTACCAGAAAGCACTTGATAATAGTCATAAAAACCGCTGAGCAAAACTAGGACTAGATGGAAGCTCTGTAACATGATAATGTAAAAATTTATAGCCAAAATCATACTTAAGGGAAATGTTAGAAGTATTCCTATTAAAACTGGTCACGAGGCATATGCCTGCATTGTGCTTGTAGTCCTAGCTAATGCAGTCAGGTGAGAAAAATAAATGAAGGGTAAGCATTGGAAAGGAGAAGTCAATGCTGTCTTAACTTACATCCTGCTATTGAGAAATCCCTGTTGTCACAGTAGTTGAGTCAGGTTGGCTAAACAGGATAGTTTATTATAGGGATTTTAAATGAATTTTGGCAATAAACAGACCAGTGTGAACTGTGCGCATTTCACTTTCTTTCCCACACTTCCCAGAGGGGCAGGAATTGGCGGGCTCGGCATCACCGTCGAGGGACCGTCAGAGTCGAAGATAAACTGCAGGGACAACAAAGACGGCAGCTGCACCGCCGAGTACATCCCCTTCGCTCCCGGGGATTATGACGTTAACATCACGTACGGAGGGGCCCACATCCCTGGTAAGCTGTCCCTTGGAGAGGAACCCGAAGAATGACTGATTTTGCATGAAAACAGGTTGGATTTTGCTTATCTCTCTGACTAGGGAAAAAAGTCTGATATTTGTAGTAGCTGCAAGAGGAGAATTTTCCTGAGGGGCTACATCTCCGAGAATATCCCACCTCCCGGTAGAACCGGTAGCGCGGCAGGCAGCATTGGCTTAGGATTTTCACTGGAAATGGTTGTTCACGTGTTGGAGGACCTCGTTCTTGCTCTAAGGGAAAGCTCGTTTACAAAGCTGGAAATCTCCGCCTTTTGGAGATTTTGTGCTTGGTTCTTACTCATCTTGCACGTGTGTCTTGTTTTCTTTTTTCCATTGACAGTCCCAATAGCTGAAGAAGACACAGATTCACACTCTTATTTACTAATGTCTTTTTCTATTTAATGATGTGGGGTGCACTCTCTGTAAAACAGAGATTCCCAACCTGGGCACTCTCGACACCCTGGGCTGGATAATGCTTTGTTGTGGGCGTCTGTCCTGTGTCTTGTAGGGTGTTTGCCAGCATTCCTGGCCCACTAGACACCTGTAGCAACAACCTCCTTTCCCGTTTGTGACAACCAAAAATGTCTCTAGATATTGCCGTATGTCCTCAGGGACAAAATTGCTCCTGGTTGAAAGCCACTGCTGTCCCACCTCAGGCCCCCGGGAGCAGGAAGAGCCTCCATGGGTCTTGTTCTCACCCTGGTGGCCAGTAAGCCAGGGTTCTGCCAAGAGGGGCAGGGGCAGGGACAGGCTGAGGGACCCACTGTTGGGTTTCTGGATTGACTCCCAGGAAGCTGGAGTGTCCGCTGCCCACACACTTTAGTGATTCTGTCCCCTCTCCCCCTCAGCACATGGAGTGCACACACGCACACTCACCTCTTTCTCTCTCACAGGGATCAGAAAGCACTGACGTTCAAGTCACATCAGTTCTGCTCAGATGTTCATTTAAGCCTTAAGGCATTTGAAGTGACGAGTTTCTCCTCAAACTTGTGTTTGCAGCTCATTCAATATAGATTTTTTCAATTCCTACAGTCACTAGGGGAGTTTAGCCATGGGCAAGACAGACAAAGTTCCTGTCCCCAGGGAGCTTATTGCCTAGTGCTTATGCGACCCAAACTGGTGATAACTGCTGTGGAGAATGAGAACAGGGCTCAGTCACAGATTCCAGAGCCACAGGTCCCTTTTGGAGGTTTGCAACACTGCAGTGCTTGGGTTGGGGGAGAGAGGAGCACGGGCAGCAGGTGGAAGGCTGTCCCCAGGAGAGACGACATGCTGGCTCTGGCCAGGCAGGCAGCAGTGGAGATGAGCATCTCCTGGTTGTGGCAGCAACAAAGCTGCTTTGAGTATTGGGAAAGTCTGGTGGATGCCATCAGCTTCGGAATTCCCCTGGAGGGGAGGGTGAGAGTTTGGGTCCCTGTGGCTGACCTGTGAGCTCGAAGCAAAGAGCCATCTTAGAGCGTAACAACAGAAAGAGACCCGTTTGGGGTTTTCCCATTAGGTGTAGATGCTGCCTCTTCCTGTTTCAGGAAGCTGAATGCCAGCTTCTCCCAAATGTCAGAACTCGTGGGGTACTGCCATGAAACCTAAGTGACCTGCTAGCTTCTAACTTGCTTTCATGGGTATTCTGGGTAGTTAAATATTAGCCCAGTTTTTCCTGGCCTGGCACAAACTTGTGAGGTTATTTTTAACAGATTATCTTGTCTTACCCATAATGGCATGTTGGTTTCCTGGGGCAGGCCAGCCGTGGTCTGTTGGTGGTGGCTGCCTGGACCACTGGGTTGACTGGGATTCAGAGTGCATCAGCCAGGAAGGCTGCCGGGAACAACTGATGATGTCTGCCTGGGGCACAGCAACAGGGGAGTGGCAGGGGATGCTTGGTTTCTTGGACCTAAGTTCATCTTACCTTTGCTTGTTGGTTCCTGGCTGCTCTGTGCTGAGTTAGGACGGCATCCAGTGGAGGCTCTGACTTAGAGCTTGATCTCAGAGGTGGTCAGTTGCTATTACCTATTGACTTTGAAATCTTAAGTGTCCCTCTGTAAAATAAAGCTCCCTTTTGTCTTTCTAAACCCCAGCATGGAGGGCTGTGCTTGTCTTTGCCAGGGTCAGCCATTTGTTTCTTGTTGCTAGAAACCTGGATGCCATTGGAACCCAGCTGTTGTTAGAAAGCCAGGGTCTCAGGTCTTTGTTATTTCCCACCCCTAATTCTACAAAGGATAAACTTTCTGGGATGCAAAGCAGAGAGACCTTGGCTTCCATGGCAGTTAGATGCCATTAACTTTGCCTGACATCACAGGGAGCACAAGGACCCTGTGTGTGGCAAGAGGTGCGTGTGGCCCCTTGGCGATGAACTTTGCAGCCCAAGGCTCGGTGTGTGGACAGTGGGACTCCTGTTTCTGGAGAGGTCCCCCTCCTTGGGGCAGTCCCATGAGGGCCTGCTGCCTTGTCCTGGTTTCTCTGTTTAGTATCTCTCTTGAAAATCTCGATTTCCTTGCCTTCTCCACATTTCATCAGTCTTCAAAATGGACACCCTCGAAGAATCAGAGGCCCTTGGAGTCCCCCATGGGGTCACCCATGTGACAGGACCACAGCTTACACTCAGGGAGAAAGCAATGCATCACCAGATGACCAGGGAACCGAGGGGGCCATGTGCGGTCAGAAGGTGCCAGGTGCATAGGAGGGAGACAGACCAGGGACACGCAGGAGCCGTCGTGGGAGAGCAGGCTGGACCAGGGCTGCAAGGCCTGCCCAGCTCTCGCTAGCCCCCTCCACTCTGGCCTTCTGCCACTCAGCTGCCCCCTTGGGTTCCTCCAACAGCCTGTCTTCTGCTGCACCTCTAGGCCGTGCATGTGCTGAGCCCTCTGCTGGAAGCACCTCTCCACATGCTTCCCCGGGTGATATCCGCTCCCTCTCATGTCTCAGCTGAGTCGTTACTGGAGCGCTTGCTCTGGTCTCCTGCAGACCAGGTTCATTGCCTCCTGGGAGCTCCAGCTTGTACACCCCCAACATATGTATGTTATGTAGGATATCAGAATGACTTGCTTGCCTTGTCCTTCTGCATGGGGGGTTCCTATAGGGCCATTAACCTCTCGGGGCACAGCACCTGGCAATGTCTGCACATAGTAGGTGTTCTGTGATGGTAACTGTCAAAAACGATAAGTGGGCACATGGGCATACACAGTAAGGCAGGAGTTGCTGACTGAGGCCTGCATAGTCGGGGTCCCAGGTGGGGTGGTGGTGTGATTCTGGGCGGGCACTGCACCAGGCAGGTCTCCCATCCACAGGTCATGCTCAGGCTTCCATGACCTCTTTTCCAGGCAGCCCCTTCAGGGTTCCTGTGAAGGATGTTGTGGACCCCAGCAAGGTCAAGATCGCCGGCCCCGGGCTGGGCTCAGGCGTCCGGGCCCGAGTCCTGCAGTCCTTCACAGTGGACAGCAGCAAGGCCGGCCTGGCCCCACTGGAAGTGAGGGTCGTGGGCCCACGAGGTGAGTACACGTCCTGCCATCCTGAACATTCACCTGCCCTGGGCAGGGGCAGCCGTGACCCGGAGCAGGTACTTTGCTTTTGAGTTCGGTCATGATCTTAAAATAGAATTTCTTTAAAATTACTTTATTGCTCTATATCCTAGCTTAACAGTGAAAGTTCCTACTTAAAAGTAGGCAGGCCTATTATTTCCCCAGTGGTCTTTTTCCCCATTTAGTAATATGGCCCTAAATTTTTTTTAATTTCATTTTTTTTTAAGCAGCTAGATGAAGCAGGTAATTATCTGGGTTCTCACATGTAAAATTGTTGCGACTGCTTCCTTACGTGTTTCAGCATCTGTGAGGAAGCAGGTTGGTCAGGATGTGGGTGGTTGGCGGGGTTTGGAGGTTGTAACTCTTTGAGCTGCCTTGGTGCACATGTGGAACATACCAGAATCTCTGGGAATGCCAGGTATGCGGAGCACATGAGACATGGTTTTGTTCATGTCTCAACTCTCAAGAGAGAGGGGTGTCTTTGAGGCATGGGCTTCATTGGCAATTTGGCCTGCCGTATTGGCAGCCTGGAACTTGGATCTGGTAATCAAGCAGGCCATTCTGGGACTAAGTCCCGAAGTGCATGAAACGTGCCTTTTTTGGTAAGCGACCACATTTCCTTGTCCAGTATTTAAAATGTGCCTTTCTCTCCCATATGAGACACTGTGCCTAATTTCTTAAATAATCTAGATTTTTTCAGCAGTCACGTGTTCTTGGCTTCACAAATGGGGCAGATGGGGCTTTCCTTCTTTGAAGAGGAATCTTCTCCTTAATGAGGTTCAGCAGGAGGTTTATGCCCTTTGAAGCTCAGGGCAGACGTGGTTTGGGGAAATGAGGTCATGGGGCTGGAATCTGATTCTGTGAAGTTACTGAGCTTCAAGACCTCACTGTGTGTGTTTGTGTGTGTGTGTGTGTGTGTAAATGAGAGAGGGAGAAAAAGAAGAGAAGAGAGAGAATCTTTACTTAGCTATCTGCCTCTATTATGGAGGACCCTCAAGTAACAGCCCTTTAATTTTAGCTGATGACATGGATTCCCAGTCATGGCGCAGCCCCTTGAAAGCCATTTCAGAATTCTTTAAAGGTGACCCGAAGGGTGACTTTATGGAGACAGGTTTGCATTTTCCCATTGGCTGCTGCTCTAAATTATATAACCTGAATGCCTCCTGCTAGCTTCACTTCTAAGATTGGCTTGTACCTGCCTCATCTGCTTTGCCTAATGAGCATTTACGCTTTGATTAGCCTACCCTGCAGTTGACCCATCCTTGATTCTCACGTTCAGAGCTGGGATCTGGAATCTATCCAGTGCATGCCTTGATTATGCTTTAATGTGATCTCCAACCAACCCCGCAGACATCACATTGAGGGTCCCCTGGCCCCATGAGATTGGCACCCTTATCTCCCCTGCACCTATGCCCCAGCATGCTGGTACCATAGTGGTCTTTGCTCGAAGGTGGCCACAAGTCTTAACTAGCCAGCTCATTGGTTATTTTTTGCTCTTCAGAGTTCTGGACTCTTTAGCACTTTCTCAGCTGTGGAGTAAGATTGCCACATCCCAAGCATGCCTAACCAGCTTGAAAGGATATAGTGTGTCTTCAACACGCATCTTTGCCATGCGCCCTCCAGCAGCAAGCACGGGCAATCTCCTTAATTATACTCTAGGGTAGACTGAGTGTACTTTAGCCAACAGAAATCTAAAGGTGTCTCTTGGGGTCATTTCTGCACCCATGGCTTGGGGATCCTGTGATTTCTTAGGCCTATGATTATGGCCTGCTTGCCTTGATATTACTCATCAGTGCAAACCAATAGCTCTTGGGAATAGAGGTGATCCTGTTTCTAACTCAGCCAAGGGTGGAGTGAAGGGGAGTGTGGGTAGCTTCTCAGACCTTGCATCTCTGTTCTCAGGCCTGGTGGAGCCTGTGAACGTGGTGGACAATGGGGATGGCACACACACAGTTACCTATACCCCATCTCAGGAGGGGCCTTACATGGTCTCTGTTAAATATGCTGATGAAGAGATCCCTCGCAGGTAAGCTCCTGGCACCTGGGAAATGGGTCCAAACCAGCCTTAGGCCCATCTCCCTGTACCATTGGCAAGCGCTTCTCCAATGGCCCATCTGCCCAACCATTCATCCACCCATCCATTCCTTCATCAATCCACCTACCCATCCATTCCTCCATCAGTCCATCCACACATCCATTAATCTACCTGTCCATCCACCCATCCATCCACCCATTCCTCCATCTACCTATCCATCCACCCGTCCACCCACCTATCCATCTATCCATCCATCCATCCCATCAGCAAGTATTACCCGGAGCCTGCAGGCTCCACACATGTGTTACCATAAAGTAGCCTTGTTACCTGTGGTCCTGCTCTCTTCCCCCAACCCCCATTTCTTTCAGCTATCTTTAGCTTTAAGGTGAGCTAAATTTAAGAAGTTGGGAATCTTTGAAGAAACAAAGAATATATTAGTTTAGCAGAGGCTTCCTTTTGGTGACCATGCAAGTGGTTTTCTGAATAGGACAGAGGTGTTTACTTCTTAAGGTTTGGTTGACAATAGCATTCCCAGAAGGTCTGGGGTAGAAACCTTGTTCCTTGTTCGTATTAATACCAAAAATGTTACATAAACTCTTCACCTCTTGGAACAACTTCCAGAGGTTTTTTTGTTTAATCATACCTCTTAATATGAAAAAGTTTTACCCATACCCCCAATATATACATTTTATAGAGAGATATGCATATAGCTCTAGCTATGTAAAAATATATAGTCTATAAATTATATTTGCATATTGCTTTACTAATAGATCATGTACCATATAAAGCATGTTAAATAGAGAATAAGAATAATTATAGAATATAGAATAAATTGGGGTAAAATATTAAAACTAAAGTTCCAGTATTCCCTTTCCATTTTGGTGACCATTGTTTTAACATGACAGAAGTGCTTGAGCCCTTCTTCCCAAAACTATTTATCTCTCTCGGAATGCACTAGGGGCAAAGCCAGTTTATCGTATGATGGTTACTGCCTTATGGGTCTAAGTTTCTGCTGAACTCACAACACCTTGACTGACTCACTGTCCTACCTGCTTTAGAAATACCCCTTTCCATCCCAATCTCTGTGTAAGAGAGGTCAGATGTGGCTAGGTTGACATGTGTCCTTACTGACCAGGTGTGTGTATGTGTCTGTCAAGTCCCTTTAAGGTCAAGGTCCTTCCCACATACGATGCCAGCAAAGTGACCGCCAGTGGCCCTGGCCTCAGTTCCTATGGTGTGCCTGCCAGCCTGCCCGTGGAGTTTGCAATCGATGCCAGAGATGCTGGGGAAGGCCTGCTTGCTGTCCAGATAACGGTAACTTTGAATTATTTTCTGAGCCAAACCTTTTTATTAAGACCTAATTTCCTGGTCTTTAAGAGCAAGGGTTTTACTAACCAATTTCTGACCTGATGCAATTGTTTGTTAGATTCCCTGCTCCCTGAGAGTCAGTAGTTGTGCAGGGCAATAAGCACGCTCACCTGAGAGGTTTGAAGGTTCAAGATGCCTCTTTTTGGTGACTCTTGTGTATTTTTGCTATTATATCTATTCCTATGTTTTTATTTTAAAATGTTTTAAATTACTCATTGGCTCTCTTAGGACTAAATTCTGCTGCGTATCATAGTAAACCCTAAAATAAGAGTGGCTTAAACACATGGGATTATTCTCTCTTTAAGAAGGCCAGAGGTAAGCCACCCAGGTGCTCCGTGGCTCACCCAGGAAGCAGGCTCCATCTCTCCGCTCCCCTGTCCTAGTGTGTGGCTTCTCTTCTTACGGTCTCCTCATGGACCACAAGGCTGCCAGTGCTCTGGCCATCATGTCCACGTGGCAGGCAGGGGAAAAAGGGGCCCTCTCAGCTCAGTCAGCTCTCATGGACTTCTACTCCCATCCATTTGTCGGGGATCAATGGCTGTACCTAGTGGCAGGGATGCTGGGAAGTGAAGTCAGTCCTCTGTTCAGGAAGCAGTGCACCTAGCCAAGAATTAGGGCCCTGTTATTAGAGAAGAAAGGGAGCATGAGTGTGGCAGGGTGTGAGCAGGAACCTCTGCTTCCTCATCTCCCTACATTTCAGTGGTTTGGAGCTAAAACACTATTTGTTCACTGGACAAAAAAATTACTAAAGATTGACCATGTCCATCATGCTGTTAAAGGGATCTATGACCCTCTCCTCTCCCTACCAAAAAAAATCCCAGCACTAGATTGTATTAACTGCTAGAGGCATTAATTTTTTTTTTTTTTTTTTTTTGAGACAGAGTCTCACTTTGTTGCCCAGGCTAGAGTGAGTGCCGTGGCATCAGCTTAGCTCACAGCAACCTCAGACTCCTGGGCTTAAGCGATCCTCCTGCCTCAGCCTCCCGAGTAGCTGGGACTACAGGCATGTGCCACCATGCCCGGCTAATTTTTTCTATATATTTTTAGTTGTCCATATAATGTCTTTCTATTTTTAGTAGAGACGGGGTCTCGCTCTTGCTCAGGCTGGTCTCGAACTCCTGACCTCGAGCGATCCACCCGCCTCGGCCTCCCAGAGTGCTAGGATTACAGGCGTGAGCCACCGCGCCCGGCCTTAGAGGCATTAATTAATGAACAAAACATCTCAAGGTTTTCCACGAATGCTTTCTACATCTTGACAACATCCTAAATAGCATTTCTTTATGATCCACAGGACCAGGAGGGAAAACCAAAAAGAGCCATTGTCCACGACAATAAAGATGGCACATACGCTGTCACCTACATCCCCGACAAGACCGGACGCTATATGATTGGGGTCACCTATGGGGGTGACGACATTCCGTTGTCTCCTTACCGCATCCGGGCCACGCAGACAGGCGATGCCAGCAAGTGCCTGGCCACAGGTGCGTGCAGGGCTGCGTCAAGGTCAGGAGTGTGTGCTTCAACGTCGGGAAGCTCTGGCTCCTCTCTGCCACTGAATAGCTGTGTCATCCGGGCTAGTTGCCCAACCTCCCCGAGCTTTAGTTAGATTTAGTAGATTGAAGATCTTTTTGGGGGAACATTTAGATTCAAGAAGCTCTTTTGAGGATCAGAGAGTGTTTCCAGGGTTATTGCAAAGACTAGATGAGGTCAGGCATGGAAAATGCTTAGCATGGTGTCAGGTACATAATAACTATTATTATATTACTTTTGAAGTGGGTACATTTGTTGAGATCTCAACCATGAGGGCAACTCCCATGAAAGGCAAATTTCTGCCTTTTATGAGTAGATGGTTTAGTTACTCAAAATTCATTCAAGAGCAGTTCAGGTCAGCATTACAGAAACACATTTAAGGATCTAGGTTTTTCCTCAACCCCTACCTGTAAGCCTCTTAGGAATTCTCCATGAATATTTGAGCATCACGGTTCCTTCAATTTCTGAGACACAAGTAGTTGGCTATTGTGGGCCTTTCAATTTTTAAGAGTAGTTCTTGCAGCTCGGTATTGCTGCTGAAAGGGATTTTAAAACATGAATTCCCATCTCTGAAATGAAACAGATTTGCTTCTGTTTAAATAAGAAAACTAAACAGATCCACCCTGGATGTGTTCTATTTCTCTCCTCTCTCATCTTCTTTCGAATGGAGAAAATGTATGGGTTTTCAGGGCAAGGTTGTGACCTGCCCAGCTCAGTTCTTTTTGGCTCACCCCTGGCAAAAATTAAGAAATTTTGAAATGCTGGCCAGTCCACCACCTCCTGGGTCTGTGCAGCTGCCCGTGACAACTGGATTGTCTTTGCTAATCTGAGGGCCTATTAATGTTGGGTGGGGGCTTCCTCCTTCTTTCCAGGCCCTGTTCCCTCCCCCAGCTCAGGCAGCATCCTGAACAGAATTGCTCTCTTTTTGGCCATGCCTCTTGGTCTGTCATTCAGGGCCTTCCGCAGACTGACTCTAGTCTTCTGCTCACTGAGCAGACTTTTCTCACCGCTCCCTGCTGTTCCGACACGCTTTGCTCGCATTTGCCAGTGTGTTTTCAGTTCACACTTTTCTGCACTCCCTGACGTAGCGTGCATCCTGTGTAAAGGGGATGCCACAAGTCAGAGACTGGTCATGGTCTGGGGAGAAGTTGCAAGTCTCCCCTGGCCAAGAGCACTCAACCTTCAGAGTTCAACCATTTTCCCTTCTCTAGGAAGTCCTTTGTCGATGTGGCAACTCTGGGATATAAGTTCTTAGAAGCTTTAACTAGATGGGCTGCAGGACACTTCTCTGAAGAATAATTCATGATTTTTTCTATAACTTAGTTCCTCCTCAGTGTTTCCACTGCAGTTTGAACTGTCATTCTTGGTGCCTGGCCTGTGTCCGTCTGGCCTGTTAGTCTGTGAGCACCTTGCGAGCAGGGACTGTGTCTCGCTCACCTTTACATGTGCCTGGCACTTAAGGAAATGCCCGATATATGCTTGTTGGTGAAAGCTGACCTTCGTGCCCACACCCGTGCATGCTGGCCAACCAGGGCTCACCTTTAGTCCACACTCAGAGCTTACAGGTGCTCCTTACTTAGTAAGTAATGGATGGAACTCTCCCTTTAGCTGCACCTTCCCCAAGCGATCTTTGGGGTGTCCACCCGCATGGTGGCAGTTGGAAGCCTGACATTTACAGACGCACACAGCACGAGTGAGTGTGAGTTGTTCTTGGGCCTCCAGGGCATGGATCCATGGCTGATGTCTCCATTCTCTTCTCCTGAACTTTTCTGCAGGTCCTGGAATTGCCCCCACTGTGAAAACCGGCGAGGAAGTGGGCTTTGTGGTTGACGCCAAGACTGCCGGGAAGGGGAAAGTGACCTGCACGGTTCTGACCCCAGATGGCACTGAGGCTGAGGCCGATGTCATCGAGAATGAAGATGGCACCTATGACATTTTCTACACAGCTGCCAAGCCGGGCACCTATGTGATATATGTGCGCTTTGGTGGCGTCGATATTCCCAACAGCCCCTTCACTGTCATGGTAAGGAAAATTCCTTCTCAGGGGCTGCTGTCATTTGCAGAAACAAAAACGGCTACCATTTGTTGAACCCTGACTGGGATATCCTCTTCTACTTTTTTTTTTTGCCTTAAAATGTTTTTGTTAAGCAGTCATGACCCTTGTAGAGCACTAGAGTAATCTCTAGAAATTCAGAGACCTGAGGGTTTTTGGGGAATCTTATTGGCCACCCAGGTGTCTATCATACTAAGGGACTTAGGCAGTATCCTGCCCTAAGCCCAGTTTGGAAAGACACACTTCTCAGAAACATACACTTTTAGAAAAATGTTTATATGTAAAACATTACAGTGTTTTGTTCTGCTAGCTCGTCCTCCTTCCTTCCCCCCATCCTCGTGGCTGTTCTGTGTGGCTGGAGGAGAGAGCGTCCTGGTGCTGTTTTGTCTGGAACCTTGACTCTGATATCCCAGGACTGCAAATACCTCCAGTTGTGTTTTGGAAAAATTCACACTTTACATATGAGGGGGGAATACCCTATCATTTGAAGCTAGGAACATCTGGAATAAAAGGAAACCATTAAGTAAACATCTGGGTTAGCGAATGACCAGGGTCTTTAATTTCCAATTCTGAGTGACTTAAAGGCCTTCCTCTGATTATAATAGATGCATGTAGTTTCGGGCTGATCTTCCTCTGATTAAGTTCTTCAACCAGAAAAGGGAAACCTTAGGAGCACTACCTCGTTTAACATTCAGAACCAAGCGTTGTTGGCCCGTTTACAAATGAGCTGTGCCCGGTCTAGACAGACACCAAGTGCCATGCTGTCTCCCTTGCTGGTGTCCTTTGATGCTTCAGGCAGCAGCCACACTTGACCACAAGGTTCACAGGCCCTTAATGACCTGGCCTTGTGCACAGCCTACAAAGTACCTTCTAATTATTTCGCTCCATGTAGCAACGGAGAGGGGCACAAAGACTCCATCCCAAACACAAACAAGCCTCAGGACTTTTTTCCAAGCAGTCTATAATCCCTTGTAGCTTTTTTCCCTTTCCGTAGACATTTGTTTATCTGTAAACATCGTGCCAGAGGTCTGGAGGCTCTTTTATGTCTCAAATATATAAACACTGGTCAACTTTTGACATTGTGCATTTGGGAGCGTTTTTCTCCTGCAGGGAGAAAGAAATGCAACTGGAAAGTTTACGTCCTTATTTACAGATAAAGGTCCCCATTGTAATTTTAAGAATCTGTTTTTATCCTGTAGTGGGTTTTATCTGGCTGGGTAGAACTGGGCAGGACGGAAGAGCAGCCAGCCACTGGGCAGAGGTCGTGGCCCTGCTGGTGCAACGCCTGGGGATGAGAGACCATGTTGGGAGGGTCTGAGTGAGAAGAACATTGGGAAAATGTCATTTTAGCAGGTGGACCACAGTCCTGAAGTGCATGCTCCCAAACTCATTAGGAATCAATGTCCCCTAGGCCGTGAACACACACAAAGCAAGGGTACTTTGTGTAAACACACTGCCCCTTGTCCACTGAAGGCAGAAAGGGGCGATCACCCATGACACCTGATTTGGGTCTTTGTTCTCTGATTCCAAGCTTTCCCCAGCCTTACCTAGGTGGATTGACTTTCTGTTCATTGGCTTTGACTAGGTAAATTCTGTGCCTCCTTGTATAGGTTTGAAGCCAAAAGGACACAGGCACCCAGCACTGCAGTCACAGCAAATGCCTCAAGGAGCCCCACAGGCTGGCTCAGTTAAATATGTCACACTCACACGTGGCACATGGAGTCATGGATGAGCAGTTAACCTGCCCGTTGCCATTGACAAGTCCTAGATGAAAGGCCGTAGCTTAACCATTGAAAGATCTTCCTCCTGGCCGATGTGCCCCTGCGTAGCCCCAACCTGGGCAGGCCCTACAAGCAAAGGACAGGGCTGCTCCAAATGTAGCAGCTCACAAAGCTGCCTTTATAAGTGAAGCCCTTGCTGCAGATCCCAAGATACACAAAAAGGAGTTAACATGGACACATAGGCCTTCCTCTGTAGGGGAGGCCTTCTGGTCCTTTCTTTCTTTCTTTCTTTTTTTTTTTTTTTGAGACAGGGTCTCACTCTGTCACCTGGGCTAGAGTACAGTGGCATCATCACAGCTCACTGCAGCCTCCAACATCTGGGCTCAAATGATCCTCCCACCTCAGCCTCCCAAAGTGCTAAGACTACAGGCATACACCACCATGCCCGGCTAATTTTTCCATTTTTTGTAGAGATGGGGTCTCAAACTCTTGCTCAGGCTGGTCTTGAACTCCTGGGCTCAAGTGATCCTCCCACCTAGGCCTCCCAGAGTGCTAGGATTACAAGCGTGAGCCACCGCATCCGGCCTTCTTATTGTTTGTTATGGCAAAAGGGGTTGTTGAGAGGGCTCCCCTCCCTATTGGCCCAGTTGAATCAGGAGTGTTAAGTCTAAGATTTTTTAAAAATGAATGTATAAAACCACTTAACACATTAACTGTAGACATTTGTCAAGTAAAAAGAGACCTCTTTCCTGGTACCGTGCTGTAGAGATGACTAGTGTTAGTTTTTCTCTGCTTACACAGCAGACAACCAAGTTTTGTGCATGGGATGAAGCCATACATATGGCTTTGCAACTTGCTTCCTTCCTCAGTATGCTATTGATTCATCAGACTTAACCACTTCTTCAGAATAGCTGCTAAGTGTTCCACTGGACAGGCTTGCCGTAGTTTATTGGATCAGTCCCCTTACAGATGGACACTGGGTGGCTTCAGTTTTTCATGACCACAAATGGCTTCAGTCAAGTTCCTCACACACATCACTTACCCAAGGAATCTCCTGCCGGTGTAGGCCTGCTTGCTAGAAGTGGGGTTGTGGGTTCAAAGGGCATGTGCATCTGACATTGGGAGAGAGGACACCAACTCGCCTTCCAAAAGGAGAGTAAGAAAGTCGCCTCCCACAAGGGCGAGCGGCTCACTGTTGCCCAAGATGGAGCAGTGGTGCAAGCCCCTCTCAGCCTGTAGAATCTGCCGAGTAGCAGGATCCCTCCAATGTGATCCCAACTAATCTCCATTTGCCACCAACCAGGCCACGGATGGGGAAGTCACGGCCATGGAGGAGGCACCGGTAAATGCATGTTCCCCTGGATTCAGGCCCTGGGTACACTTTTGTTTTTTTCCTTTTTGCGTTTCTGTGTTTACTCAGCTTTCATTTCAGAAAAGCTGCCGCCTGCTTCTGGGGGTTGCTTAAGCCCTGCGGGTGTCCTGGTCATTGGTATGTCCCCCACTGATCATAGCGATCCTCGCTTTTTCTGTGATAAGATCACCCTCACGTCACCATCCGCGCTCCACGAATCGCCAGCCGTCATGTCTGTGATCACGCTCGATGCAGTTTGTCTCCGTGTTTAAAGAGAATTATGGGCAGCTGTCTGCAGCCCTCCTGCTGACTCTCAACCCGCCACTTGCACATTTGGTTTCTGTTCCGGGGAAAGCCACCCGCTGCTACTCTCTGCCACTTAAAACGCACCTTCTTTTCCAGGCCACAGGCAACTAAACCTTTCCAGGTGGAGCCTCTGGGGACACACAGACATTGCTGTCTCTCACTTTTCTACTTTCCCGTGGGCGCTGCTGGGAATTTTGCAAACAGACTCCCGAATGATTTCTAGCAATTGGCCAGCATGACTTGCCCAGTCCTCAGGTTCTGCCCTGGGCCCGGCGCGTTAGACAAAGCCCATACCACCCTGGCAGCCACAGCCCAAGTCCCTGCCTCCCTGGTTGCAGAATCCCCAACAGCTCTGCCCACTGCAGCTTCTCCGGCCCACACTGTTGTCTGCTGTACCCAGTGACCACTGTTTCCTGTTTTTAGGTGACCGAAGAGGCCTATGTCCCAGTGAGTGACATGAACGGCCTGGGGTTTAAGCCGTTTAACCTGGTCATTCCGTTTGCAGTCAGGAAAGGAGAGATCACCGGTAAGCACTTGTCGTGAAGCTCTCTCGTTCTCACTTGCTCGGCTAGCTCTCCGGACAGTGTTGCACTGTGCCCCAGACCTGGGATCCTTAACCAGTGTTCCTGGGTCTTGGTGGAGGGTGCAGTCCGTGGACCCCTGAGATGGCAGAATATTCCCTGTATATATGTGTGTTTCTCTGAAGAAGTGGTTCCTTTACCACTTGCATTACTTGCTTGAGAGAGCCTGTGATTCCCTCTGGGTTAAGGACTGCTGTGTTTAGACACCTTTCGACTGTCAGGTTCCTGTTCACCCTTTTTTCCTGCCTTCTCTTACTCTTTGACTTTTCCTGATGTGACTTTGACACTGCGGTCTGTTGTACAAGAGTTAGTTTCTCTCCCCAGCCTGCTCTTAATGCCTGCTTCTCTTTGTGCTGATGCTGTACTAATCCTATGTGAGCTTGAATTTGCCAGGTATAGAAAATTCTTTACTTATGAGTTACCTGCCATACTTTGTGGAAGCCAAATAGAACCAGGGAAAGAAAAAACAATTTGGTCTCTGTTTTCCCATTGTGGCACTTGGATGTTTTAGATAATAATGAATGTTCTTGGGTCTGAAAACCTTTATTTTGAAGACATCTACACCCTGTGCTCAGCTTTTCTGGGGGAAGTCAGTGGTGGGCTCATTGCCCTGTTGCCCTATGCTCTTTAGGAGAGGTCCACATGCCTTCTGGGAAGACAGCCACCCCTGAGATTGTGGACAACAAGGACGGCACGGTCACTGTCAGATACGCACCCACTGAGGTCGGGCTCCACGAGATGCACATCAAATACATGGGCAGCCACATCCCTGGTAAGTTGTGCTTAGCAGCCTGGCCGGCAAGCCCAGCAGGACACCACAGTTCAGGGACCTGAACATCTGGGCGGCTTGCAGATGTTCCGGTCAGCCCCGTGAGGGAAATGGCTCTCGGTGGCAGGCTTGGGAATGCAGTGTTGACATCCTTGTGAAACTGAACAGCCCGGGACCCCAGCAGACCCAGCCGATTTCCAGAAGGGGTGATGCAGCTAGCGTCCAGGGTCACAGTGCTGGCCTTTGGGTCCATGGTGGTTTGTGTTTGTCACTACGCCGAGTGTGGCCAGAGGTTGAGCCGGGAGGAAAATGTGAGGCTCAGCAAGGGACTTTCCAGCCTGGCTTGCAGAGCCCTGTGTGGCGAGGGGGTTTGGGGCGGGGTCGGAGGCGGGAGAAGAGGACAAACGGCCCTTGACACAGCAAGCCGGCTCAAGTGTCACGGCCATCAACCAGCACAGTGTTAGTCTTGCTCTTTTTTACTTTTTGGAATTGTTAAGTATTTCATTGTATTTTAATTTAGTATTTTGAGTACGTAACACATTCACATGGTTTCAAAATAAAAATGATGTGGAGAAAGGTTTCCTTCCTATCTGTATCCTCCATCGGCCCTCTCCTTGAACTTGATTGTTGTTAATTTTTTGTTCAATTTCCGAGTATTTTTAAAACTCTCTATGCAAATGAGAATATAGATTTATAAGCGAGTGTCTTCACAGCCCTCCCCATTCGGATGAACCATTCCGTACTTGACCAGGTCCCCATGGGAGGACTTTGGTTCCTCCTGCCTTTTGCCGTCACTGGTCTTGCCGCAGCAAATAGCCCTTTGCATCTGTCCCCTCACACGCAGGAAGACATACCTGTGCGATTTAGTTACCTATCGGAGGAGGGACTGCTGGGGCCCAGGTGCCGGCATCTATGACTTTTATATTTTTTTATATTCTATTTATTTATGTTTTTCTTAGAAGCAGGGTTTCATTATGTCACCCAGGCTGGAACGCAGTGGCACCATCATAGCTCACTGCAGCCTCCAACTCCTGGGCTCCAGTGATCCTCCCACCTCAGCCTCCCAAGTAGCTGGGACTACAGGCTTGTGCCACCACACCTGGCTAATTTTTTTGGATTTTTCTTAGAGATGGGCTCTCAGTATGTTGCCCAAGCTGGTGGGTCTTGAATTCCTGGCCTCAAGCGATCCTCCCACCTGAGCCTCCCGAAGTGCTAGGGTTACAGGCCTGAGCCACCGCGTCCAGCCTATGATTTTGAGAGAGCTTGCCAAATTGCCCTTCACGGGGGCTGTTCCAGTTCACACACCCACCATCCATGGAAGAGAGAACCTGCTTTTCCACAAATTCTCCAGTGGAATATGCTTTCAAATTTTTGGATCTTTGCCAATCTTGATTGTTGGAAAAAACAGTCTCTCAGTGTTGCTTTATTTATATTTCTCTTATGAATGAGATTGAGCAACTTTCTGTATGTTTAAGTGCCATTTGTGTTTCTTTTTCTGTGAACTGAACGTTTGGATCCTTGGACTGTTTGGTGTTTGTTACTGTTTGGTATTTGGTTATTGGCCTTTGTTGTATAGTTTCTAAGAGCAAGTTAAATATTGGAGAGATTAGCCCTTTGTGATAAGAGTTGCAAATATTTCTCTGAGTTTGACATTTGCTTTAGTTTATGTGTGTATGTGTGCATAATATTTGTTTAAACCAAAAAAATGTATTATCTGCCTCTATTTAAGTGTTCTAAAGAAGCAATGTAGAGAGAGAAAAGTCTTTTTCACATCTGCCTTCCACTTCCACCGCTGGTGTGAGAATGTATCTTTTTAGATGTTTCTCTCTGTGCCTATAAACATGCATGCAATCTTGTTCTGTTTTGTTCTTAATGGAATAGCATAATGGTATTAGTATTGTATAGCAACTTGCTTTTTCTCTTTTTAATGCAGCACTTTGTGGATAATCTCTCAAGTTAGTGCACATAGATCTCCCTCATTCTTTTTAATAGCCCATGAGTAGTAGACCAGCATTTATTTAACCAGCCCCCTGCTGTTGGACACTGGGGTCTTTTCCTGACTTGCACCTGAACAGTGCAAATGAAAGTGCTTGCAGAGGGCTGGGATGGGGTGGACAGTTCCTAGGAGTGGAGTCCCCGGATTGTAGGGCCTTATGTTTTTTTGTTTTGTTTTTATTTTTTTCAGAGACAGAGTTTTGCTCTGTCACCCAGGCTAGAGTACAGTGGCATCGTCATAGCTCACTGTAACCTCAAACTCCTGGGCTCAAGTGATCCTCCTGCCTCAGCTTCCTGAGTAACTGGGACTACAGGCATGCACCACCTTGACCAGCTAGTTTTTACATTTTTGGTAGAGATGGGGTCTCACTCTTGCTCAGGCTGGTCTTAAACTTCTGACCTCAAGTGATCCTCCTGCCTCGGCCTCCCAAAGTGCTAGAATTACAGATGTGAGCCACTGCACTCGGCCGAGCCTTATGTTTTGAACAACACAGGCAAATGGCCTTCCAAAACCACCTTTCCAGTTAAGTTCAGTGTAGTAGTGGGTCACTTCTCCATACTGTGCAGATGTTTCCTCCTTATTTGTCAAGTTGAGCCGGATTCCCTTGCCTTAACCCGCTCCCTTGTCTGGAGCAGCCTTGGGGATGGTTTTTCTTATGTCATGATTGAAGAAATAATACTGAGCAGACCCCTCAGGTGTGCTGCGGTGGTGAGGGCCACTAGCACCACCTTTTGTCTTCTGCCTCTGCTTAGGAGTCACCAAACCTTCCTGCAGATAGGTGAACATTGAGATCCCAGTTGTGCGAGCTATTCCTTCAGCCCTTAATGAGTCCCAATTTCATTTGTGTCCTTGGCAAACCCAGAGAGCCCACTCCAGTTCTACGTGAACTACCCCAACAGTGGGAGCGTTTCTGCATACGGCCCGGGCCTGGTGTATGGAGTGGCCAACAAAACTGCCACCTTCACCATCGTCACCGAGGACGCAGGAGAAGGTACTGTGTGGCTTACATGTTTATATATGTGTGTCCAGCCTTCTGTTGGAAGAGTTACGTAGACAGAGTTCCAGGGCAGCTTTTAAAACTAAGACTATTAAATGGTCGTATATGTCTTACCTTTTCTCTCACGTAAATCTGTCTTTTCTGTAGGGCTACTCTGTCTCTTACCCAAAGCAGAAAATTTTGAAGACCTCTGTGTTCTAATTGAAATCAGATTCATGCTATGAAATATTTTATGTGACTCATCTGGAATTTCAGTGTGTTTTGGTTGGTGATGTTTTTGATCTTTTTGTACATGTATCCACAAGACCACATGACTTATCTAGTGGCCCTTCTAGATAAAGCTCTGCCCATGCCCACTGTATTCATGGAGATTCCTAAATCTGTGGTTCTAATGGGATTTCCATGATGGCGTCCAGTGCCTGACCATCAGCGACAGTCTCTGTCTGGCCCCCATCCCGTTGGTGTAATTGACACAGGACTCTGTCCCTTTTTTGTCCCATACATCCTGAGAGTCGAGAAGACTCCCGAGTTACTTGTAGTGAGGAATTCAGTCATTTGGGGTGTCTTCCCAGTGGGCATTCTTACCATGTGGACTGCTTTGTTCTGACATGTACCCCCTGCCCACGACTCACTTGGAGCGAGTGTGTCAGTCTGTTGTCTCTGGGTGAGTTGCTACCCCTCTTAAAACAAGGAAACTCTCTTTTTCTAATCCCCCTACCTCCCTGCTCACACTCACAGGTGGTCTGGACTTGGCTATTGAGGGGCCCTCAAAGGCAGAAATCAGCTGCATTGACAACAAAGACGGGACATGCACAGTCACCTACCTGCCCACCCTGCCAGGCGACTACAGCATTCTGGTCAAGTACAATGACAAGCACATCCCCGGCAGCCCCTTCACGGCCAAGATCACAGGTAGGATTGCCTGGCTTGTGGGAGGTACGGCAGCCCCCAGCAGCCCTCTCCTCCTCACACCAGGGGCAGCAGGCTAGATGTCTGTCTGAGTTTCGGTTTCACGGAGAATCCTTGAGATTGGACTTGAGATTCAAGGGGGTTCAAGTCCAACTTTGGACTGGCTAAATTCCTCCCCTAGCTGATAAGCCAGGGAAAAACAAGAGCTACCAAAGGGCACTTACTTTGTGCCAGTGTGACTCTAGCATGCAGAGAACAAGCCCTCAGATTGAGGCTGTCAAATGATACTTACTGTGTGACTACATGAGCTTAGAGGTGCCCTTCTGTGTTAGTACTAGGTAGAGTTTCTGCTCTCCATTTTGCAGATGGGAAAACTGAGGCTTGGCAAGGTAGTGGGTTAGCCAAGTTCACATGTGGGCATTCTGAAGTTCAGATCCAGGTTACCCGATTCCAAAGCCCATGCTCCTAACCTCTGTTCCACTTGCTGTGTTCAGGCCACACTCTCAGTGGGTTGCAACATGATGCACATGGCAAGGTTCTTCCTTGTCCCCACGGTGCTGAGACCTTGTCCATGAAGCAGCCAGTAGTACTGTGTGGAGCATGATCATTGTTTCTCTGAGAGATGCCCATGGGCATGGCAGGCAGGTGGGAGGTGCCTTCCCCTGCCAAAATCTCCTTTAAAAAGTAGCCCATGAGAACTCAGGTCTCCTGGGCGTCCCTATAACCAGGCAGAAATACAGTCATTCTTTGTTGGTTAGGTCTGCTCATTGCCCGAGGCTCGTTTTTTCACCTAGTGTTGGGAGATTAGTTCTTGCCTGTTCATCTGTGAGTGGCATGTGGAGTGGGGGCTCTGGAGAGCTGGAGCGACCACCTGTAACAGGAGCCCTGCTGGGGGGCTGTTTCCCAGACGACAGCAGACGGTGCTCCCAGGTGAAGTTGGGCTCCGCCGCTGACTTCCTGCTCGACATCAGCGAGACTGACCTCAGCACCCTGACGGCCAGCATCAAGGCCCCGTCTGGCCGTGATGAGCCCTGTCTCCTGAAGAGGCTGCCCAACAACCACATTGGTGAGCTCAGGCTGCCTCCCGGGCTGGAGCCGGGATGTCTTGCGTGGGAGACAGGGACTCCTGCCGTCCTTCCTCGGGCAATTGGCGGCACATTGGAGCGTGATGGCTCACACATGTGCGGAAAGTCCAAGTGTGTTTCTGCATTGTGATGTTGACACTCTTGGACACTTGGGCTGTTGGGAGTCAGGAAGGAAGTCCTGTTTCCATTCTTGCATGTGTCTCTCTCCTGCTTCTTCTCCCTCATCCCTCTTCCCCTCCCCTTCCAAACCCAATCTGTACTCCCGTCCAGGCATCTCCTTCATCCCCCGAGAGGTGGGCGAGCACCTGGTCAGCATCAAGAAGAACGGCAACCACGTGGCCAACAGCCCTGTGTCCATCATGGTGGTCCAGTCCGAGATCGGTGACGCCCGCCGAGCCAAAGTCTATGGCCGTGGCCTGTCGGAAGGCCGTACTTTCGAGATGTCGGACTTTATCGTGGACACGAGGGATGCAGGTCTGTGGGGGTGGTCACAGGGGAAAGGCCCAGAGCTTGTGGGAGTTGGCTTCTTTTTGCTCAGACTGCTTTATCTTTTCATCCTACCAACTCCCTTTTCATTCTGAGTATCCTTCAGGCTGTAGGTCATTCCACCTGCATCATCATTTAAGACTCACAACCATTGGTAAAGTAGGTATTGTCTTTGTTTCATTAATATAGATGAAGAAACTGAGGGTCGCAGGGGTTATAGCCCCATCTGCTCTGGGATTTGGACCCAGAGCCGCAACAACTTGCAGACCCCTGTTTTATTATCTATGCTCCCACCATTGTTCTCAGCTTCCCAGGGTCTCCTGGACTCATCCCAGGCAACCATTGTTGGGCCCTGGCCAAGACCACATTCATTTGAGCAGGGCTGTCATGGAAATGCGGCATCTCTTTCTGTTCCCTCTTTGAGATGGTTTGCATTAGATTGGCTCTCTCCCAAGCTCGCCACTTCCCTGTGCCTTCATCTTCTGCCGTGAGTGACAGCCACACTGATGAATTCCAGACAAAGTCATGGTCCCAGGGGAGGGGGCTAGTGAAAGTCCGGTCCCGATGAGCCGGTACTCCCCACCCATTCCTCGTGTTGTTAAACTGCCACATCTGCTGAGCTGGTTGAGGCAGCATTGAGATTCTCAGGTCTGTGGCTGGTGAGAAACCCCTGAGGCAGTGCATGCTGTCTTGGAGGCAAGTGGGCATAGTGTCCTCTCCAGCTGGTGGCACGGGACCTGTGTTCCGTGGGATATTAGTAGGTATCCTTGAGGAAAGTGTTCTCAGGTCAAAGCCATGTTCAGCAGCTTATTTCCCTACAGTACTTCTCAGAGCCTTAACCTGCTCATCTGCCCCGGGCTCTCCAAACAGGGGCCACTATCACTTTCTTTTTGCCGCTTGGAAATAGTTTGAATTTCAAGGGTTGATGCCCTTTCTGCATTCATCGAGCCTCCCCTTCCTGAGGACCTGCCGTCACAATGGCCTGGGGCTGCTGTGTTGCAGGTTACGGCGGCATATCCTTGGCGGTGGAAGGTCCCAGCAAGGTGGACATCCAGACCGAGGACCTGGAAGACGGCACCTGCAAAGTTTCCTACTTCCCCACCGTGCCTGGGGTTTACATCGTCTCCACGAAATTCGCTGACGAGCACGTGCCTGGTCCGTGTGCCCCCTCCGCCCGCCCTCTGTGATGTTTGTGTTCTCCGCAAGGGCTGTGCCTTGGCCTCTGGGCTGCTCATGGGTCCTTCTTGGTTCTGGCAGGGAGCCCGTTTACTGTGAAGATCAGCGGGGAGGGCAGAGTCAAGGAGAGCATCACCCGTACCAGTCGGGCCCCGTCCGTGGCCACCGTCGGGAGCATCTGCGACCTGAACCTGAAGATCCCAGGTGTGCACGGGGCTGCTGGGGAGGGCAGCGGCAGGGCAATGGGCGCCTTTGGAAACCAAGTCCAGCCAGGGCCCAGAACATACCATCCACGTCGGCTGTGGTGACCTTTTTATTTCATTTCATTTCATTTTATTATTTTCTTTCGTATTTATTTTCATAGAGGCCCACCCAAGAAAAATAAATTTATTTACCCTGCTACCTTTTTTGTCTTCCAAATGAAAATAGCTTTATTGTGTCCCATGGGGGAAACATAGACATGTTTCTAGCCGTTTTGATTTACTATCTATTAAACAGAGAAATGGCAGTGAGAGAACCGGCCCTGCCCATGGCGCTACCCGGAAGTATTTAAGAGGTGGCGCCGAGCGGCGTCCTTCTGACATTTCCATTCATCCCTTTCATTCCTGCAGTTAGGTCGAGGGCAGTGCTGCAAGGCTGGATGGGCCACATCGAGCCCTTCAGCAGGAGCCCTTCCCCAAGGGGCCCAGTTAGCCACTGGCAGGCCACACAGTCTGTCTGAAATGTGGCCCAGGTCCCTGCTAGAAAGAATCCTCCCAAAGAGAGTTTACTGTGAGTGAAAGTTTTGGGGTTCCTCTGCCCAGAAGCTGGCATGGGCTGTGGAGTTACCAGTTCTAGAAGGAAAATCTCAATAGTCTTCAGATGAAGCTCGTGCTGTGACCGCCCGGAGAGGGCCTGATTTTCCTACCCTGCCTCTCCCGTCCTTCCTAACGTGTCCCATGTCTGTTGACTCTGCCTTCTCGGCTGTGGTGGGCGAGTTCTTCTTGTGTAGACACGTCAGCGTTGGGCCACGTGTGAATGTGGTCAAAGCCTCATGACTGTAGGGTCGAGACGTGCTCACTTAACAAGAGCCACACTGATTGTTTGTGGCCATTAAAAGTCCATGTGCCCCGAGATGGAGTGAGTGAGTGCCACCTCATATCCCACCATCCGGGGAGATCACAGTTCACAGTTGAGGCCCAGACCTGGACCCCGGCTGCCTCCATCCTCCCAGACACCTGTGCACAGGTGTTCCCCCCCAGCCACTGTTTCGTGGGTGTCTTTCCACCTCAAAAAATAGACTTTCACGTCATCTTTTTAACAACTCCAGTGAGATTCTGTTTCATGTCTAGGTGGGTCATCCTTGCTTGGGTGGTCTCATTTCACTCATGCTCATTGCCGTGCCTCACTCCTGTCATCAGTGATGCTCTGACATTTGCCACCGTGTGCCCAGGCTGTCGACTGTGGGACAGATGCCCTGCAGTGGGATTGCTGGGCTGTTCACGTTAGAACACACCTTGGCAGGCTGTGCCTTGGCAGGCTGCCCTCCAGAAAACGTGCCGGTGCCGTTTCTCCATGTCCCCCCCTGGGCCTGGGCACTGTCTTTCCTCCTCACTTGGGCCAATCCGATGGGAAAGGACGGTGTCCAGGGTTCAGTTTCATTGCTCGGATTACTAGTGACCTACCCTGGTTCCATTTGCTTTACACGTATCATTTTGTGAACTATCTGTTCTGTTCTCTTTGCTTATTTGTTTCTTGAGGGGCTAGCAGGTATCTTTGTACTAGATGGACATTGACCCTTTCTCTTCCAGCCCTTGACCACTTTGTTATTCTTTCCAGTTCCTTGGTACCAGTTGACTCGGTGAGACCTGCTTTCCCCCTCGTTCCCCAAAGGACCCTCTCATCAGTGAGAGTGGGGACAGCTCACCGGCTTCACGTGTCCTCAGGACCCAGGCCACATGGCTTGCTTAGTCGATCTGGGCTGCTATAACAAAACAACATAAACAGGGTGGTAACCAACAGAAATTTATTTCTCACAGTTGTGGCAGCTAGAAGTCTAAGATCAAGAGTCACCATAGTGAAGTTCTGGTGAGGGTCCTCTTCCCAGTTGCAGACTGATAGTTTTTCCTTGTATCCTCACGTGGTGGAGAGCAGAGAGAGCAAGCTCTGTCGGGGTTTCGGGTGGGGGCCACACTTATAAGGCTACTAATCCTATAAGGCCACTAATGCTATCATGAGGGCTCCACCCTCATGACCTCCTCTAATCCTGACTGCCTCCCAAAGGCCCTGCCTCTTAATGCCACCATATTGGGGGGTAGGGTTTCAACACAGGAATTTTGGAGGAACATAAACATTCAGTCTATAACATCGGGCAACCCTCTCCTCAACTTCCCTTCCTTTTTCTGTTCTCAGGGCTCAAAGTCATGAACTGCTCAACCCAGATCCCGTAGGGCTGGCGGGTGCAGTTTCATGCTGGCTCTAGGTGATGGCAGTGCTCAGCACCCCGCATGCGGCCCGCCTGTCTCCACCACGTCAGTGCAGGCACAGTCGTTAGCATGACACGAGCAGCCCGTGTGGAGCAGACGTGGTCTGTGTCCTGGTGTTAGTGACCCGAGGCGTTGATTTTCGGAAAGTGTGGCCTCTGGTCTTTAGTTTGCTCAAAGCTTTGCTCGTGCATGGTTTCCCCTTTGCAATTGGGACTGCTGTCTGTTCACTTTTTTCTCTAAATGCATTGTGTCTTGTTGCCTCAAAGAAATGCCAAAGCTTCTTGAAAGTAAGTGATGATTCTTGTTTCCTACCCTTGTGGGAAAGAGCCTGTCTAAGCACGACAGATGGCAGTGTCACCTTTGGCCTAGAAACATCTGAGCTACCCTAGTTCTTCTTTATGTGCCATAACTGCCGGCTCAGGCTCTGGTTTGAAGTTGGCATGTGGAATTAACTCAGGCCGGCCAGGAAGGTTGTAAAAATACGCGGTGGGGCAAGAAGCGTCGGTGTCCCCAGAATGCTCTTTGCACCGGGTGGCCTGAGGGCCCTGCCCGCTCCGTGCCGGCCACAGCAGGGCCGGCATCCAGCCTGAAGCACCCCACGTCTGCCGGCTGCACCGCCTTGGCCTCTGCTGCTTGCCTTGTGTGCCGTGCCCTGCCCTGCCCTGCCGCGGGCCCTCGCCCTAACCCTCCTCTCTTTCTCCCAACCTCCCACCCTCTTTCAGAAATCGACAGCAGTGACATGTCGGCCCACGTCACCAGCCCCTCTGGCCGTGTGACCGAGGCAGAGGTTGTGCCCATGGGGAAGAACTCGCACTGTGTCCGGTTTGTGCCCCAGGAGATGGGCGTCCACACGGTCAGCGTCAAGTACCGTGGGCAGCACGTGACTGGCAGCCCCTTCCAGTTCACCGTGGGGCCGCTCGGTGAGGGAGGCGCCCACAAGGTCCGTGCAGGGGGCCCCGGCCTGGAGAGAGGAGAGGCAGGAGTCCCAGGTGAGCGTTGCGGGCAGAGTTTTCACTTGAGAAGAGTAAGAGTTGAGCCTAGGCCGTGTGAGACCCGCACCCATCCTAAAGAGAAGGCTCCGATAGATCGCGGTAGGGCGTTCTTTAAAACAGGGCATCCGTGACTACGTATGGGAATTGCTTGCTTACGCAAAGCTAAGCAGGTTTCTTGCTAAGGGCCTTCTTGGAGCCTGTAACTTATTAGTGTGTGTCCAGAGGCCAGCAGAGTAATGACTCTGTTTCCAGAGCATTGGCAGAGCTAAAGTTCTGTGGAACACACTGAAATGCTACAAAACCAACCATAAAGGTCCCCTCCCGTGGTCACTGCTGGTGGGGAAGATCTGTGGGGGAAAAAACGAACATTCTCATCTTTTTCTGGCTTGATTTAGATGTATTTAAAAGATGCCAGATTTCCCTTGAATTTAGTTATGCTTGATGGTGCTTAGGACACCTCAGTGATGGCCCTTGCTTGGGTTCCGCTTGGGGTGAGAGAAAAAGGACAGGGCTAGCAACAGATCAAACCCAGCGCTGCAGGCTTGGACAAGAAGAGGGGCAGGGGCTCTCCTGGGCTCAGTCACTAACCAGGTGTTTCTTTGCTCCCAGCCGAGTTCAGCATTTGGACCCGGGAAGCAGGCGCCGGGGGCCTCTCCATCGCTGTTGAGGGCCCCAGTAAGGCCGAGATTACATTCGATGACCATAAAAACGGGTCATGCGGTGTGTCTTATATTGCCCAAGAGCCTGGTATGTACTCGAGGGTTGCAGGAGGACATTTTCCTTGTTTGAAGATGGTTAGGTGGCAAGGAACAGACACCTATGGAGCTAGCTCAAGTAAATGAGGGATTTGTGTGTGTGGGCGCATGGGAGAGCCTCCTAAGGATCCAGTCGCAGGAAATACAGCCAGACCTCCAAGGGGTGGGGATTCCGCCCTCCTTGTCTCTTGCCTTTCTCTGTTGGCCTCTTTGCTTCTTGCTTTCATTCAGTGGCTTCGTTCTTTCCATTGACCAGCCTCTCTCTCTCTGCCCACTGTGCCCATGGCTGGCTGCCCCAGGACAGTGGCCTTGGCATCTGGTGACCACTCTCAGGATAATGTTTCAAAACACATAAAGTAAAATATATTGAATTACAAAGGAAATCAATTATATTAAAATATAGTTATCAAAATCTTAGAACAAATATGCACCCTAGAGACAAATGTAGAAATATATATCTGTCTTCATTAATACATTAAATCATAACATATATTAACTCCCTTAATTTCAAAGTAATGGTAAGTGTAAGGTCAAGATACCTGTAAAACTTTTAAATGAATATAAAAATATCTGATTTTTAATGGTGATACAAGTCACAGGTACTTCTAATATGCTATGATTTCTTGTTGACCTTTCTAAAGAAAGGAAATGGTAAATTTTAGTTAGAGGTTAGTGAAAATAAAGGTGTGATTTTGTTTTTTTCCCATTCAAGTTCATGGATCTCCTGAATTCTATACACAGACCATTTGGGGACCCTGTGGACCTGGGTTAAGAATCCCTGGCTTTTGCCCAACTAAGAAAATCATATTGGCCCAGCCACAGCTAGGTGACCGCCTCTTGGCCAGTCGGGTGTGGCCAGGGACGAGGGCTGGATTTTAGCGCTAGGTAAGAAGCAAGAGGCCACTCTGGAACCACTTTTCCAGAATCTCTGAAATGATGGGACTTTCCTGTCCTCATAGGTAACTACGAGGTGTCTATCAAGTTCAACGATGAACACATCCCCGAAAGCCCCTACCTGGTGCCGGTCATCGCGCCCTCCGACGACGCCCGCCGCCTCACTGTTATGAGCCTTCAGGTGAGACGCAAGGAAGCATCCATCTCCTTGGCCGCAGGCCGACCGGCGAGACCCTTGGGCTCCTGAGGCCGCTTCAATCCCCCGTTAGGTGCTGAGGCCCCGTTCACATTTTGACCACAGATGTTGCCAGCCATAGAGGAGCTGTCCCGTGGTGGAGCCAGCACTCTGAGAGCAAAAGACAGTCGAGGCCAGCGAAAACAGAGCACATACCTTAATATTTCTGGGCAAGTTTGTTTTTAGATGTCAATTTAAGAGAAATAAAGGAAGCCTTTTAAAGGGATAAGGAGGGCTTTCAAGACAAAACAAACACAAAAATAACAGTCCAGTGATTAGCCTGCTGTTGTTGGCTGCCTCTTCCTCAAGACAGTCCATTGCAATTTATTTTATTATGATTTATTCATAGTAAGTGCGCAAGGAACTATGTTTAAAACTTTATCAGTGTTACTTCAGGAAATCCTTGCAACAGCCTGGCCAGTAGGTTCTCTTGACCCATTTTAAAGATGGGAAAACGGAGGTACAGGAAGGTTTTGGCTGCTGGGAACCAGCTAGTATGAGGCAGAGTGAGGTCTCTACGGCTCCCGGACATGTGCTCTTAATTGCAATCTCCTTCATCCCCACCCTGACGTTGTGGTAAATTGGTTGCGTGGTCCAACCTGTTGGGATACCAGGATATGTAACTTTTCTTCCTGTCTTAAACAGGTCACTTAATTCAAGGTGGCGTTAGCACCCTCAGCCAAACTGAAAACCACTGGGGATGCCTCTGGGTCTTTGCTCAGGTCACTGAAAGATAATTCGGTGTCACAACTAGGAGTAGCAATTAAGTTGTAGAATAACACTAGAATCCCAAAATATAATTTCTGGGAAAGAGAGTTTCTAAATAGCCCCCAGCTGCCCCCAATCCTTGAAAATATTGGATTGATTAAAATCTAATCTTGTATCTCAGATTGGTGATATCGTTGGATAGTGCCATACACTTGGTTTCCATCTGAGACTCTAATCTTGCTCTGAGGGAAACTGGCATACCACCAGCTGTTCCAAACATTAGTCTTTCATGTAGGGACGCAAACAGAACCCAAACCAGAACCCCAGTCCGCAAATTGAAGAGGCCTCATCGGGAGAATACCAAGGGTACTGACTGGTCACTGTGGTGCAGATGTTTTTCTTGTGTTTCATTTAAAGGCTTCTTAACAGAAGTTTCTTTTGTGGCCAACTTAACTAAAACCTACGGAGGGAGATAAACCCAACATTTGTTGAGGGCAAAGAGCTGCCTTGGTGCTTCTCGAAGATTTCTTTTCGAATCTTCCGAGGCGTTTATCTTCCTCTTGAGGATTTAGTGGCTAGTGGATTCAGGTAACGTAAATGATTCTGTACGAGAGGAGCTGGTTTGCAGAAATCGCTCCGGAAAACTTTTCTGTAGGGTCCTCTCGTCACGGTTCGGTCATAAATATTTCAATAAGCGTGCAGCAGGGTGTATATCAATCTTTTGCAACCAGCTGCTACGGCAGGAGGGACGTGTTCGGCAGCATCGTCCCCTGTTCCCGGGTCATTTAATGCCGAGTGATATGTAAATTATTTATCAGAGATTTGGTGGAGGCCTGCCCAGCAACATCTGGTGCTGGTTAGGAAAGAGAGGCATGTATTGTTTTGTCTTGCATTTGAGACTTTTTAGAAAATTGGAGTCGGCTGGTCCTCTGTGCGGGTGGGGGTGGGATGGGAGTGATCTGGTGATCAAAGACGCCTTAATTTCGTGGTCTGTGCTTCCTCCCCGGCCTCTAACCCCCAGGGCTGCAGAATCCAAAGAAGGTTCTGCAGTGATGGAAATGTTCCATATACCCACTGTGCAATATGGTAGCCACTGGCCACATGAGGCTGTTAAGCACTTCAGATATGGCCAGAGTAACTAGGGAACTGAATTTTTATTTTTAAGTGCTTTAAATTTAGGCAGTGCAGCTTTAGGGTTTTTCTACTAAGATATGATCCCTGGGCCAGCACCCTTGGCATCACCTGGGAACTTAATAGAAACGTAGCATTCCAAGCCCCATCCCAGACCCACTGGATCAGAACCTGCATTTTAACAAGATCCTCAAATGACTTGCTTAAGTGTGAGCCCTGCTGCTTCAGGAGTTATCTTCTGAGGAGTGTCTGTCCAACCAAGTTTAAACCAAAACTGCTTCTTGTAAAATTTTGTTGTTTAGGATTGGTCTATCTGAAAATACCTAAAATGTTGCTGCTTACCTTTGTTCCTGAACATCTAAACTGCTAGTTCCTCCTCCCAGAAGAGGATGTAGTTTCCAAGGCAAAGCATGAGGAGTGAAACTGACCCAAGGAGGAGCAAAAGCTGTACTCCTCCCTGTTGCTTTGTGTGGGGTACAGACAACTTCTAAAGGCATATTAATGTCTAATAAGAAACTGACATTTGTGAGCCTTTCTGTGCATGGGCCAGGCCCTGTGCTGAGTGTTACGCCTGCATAACTTCATTTGCTCCTCACAGCATCTCTCTGAGATGGATTCAGTTACTGCGCCCGTTTTACAGATAAGGAAACTGACACTCAAAGAGGTGTAGCAACTTAGTCCTATAGCTAGGAAATGGTGGTGAACCCAGCTTCCACTGATTCCTCACTGCTGTGGAGTACGGTCTCCTTTGCAGATGGAGCCCTTTGTAATAAATTCTCTCCATTCCTACCTACCCTGGAGATAACAAACAGCAGTGACATAAAACTGTGTTCATGTTTGTGAGTGCATGATTTTGTCAGCTGCCAGGCTCCTCCTAAAAAGGGAGTCCTTATGTGTTTGACCTAGAAGATATGGGTTTTCTGGCCTGCACAGGTCTTGTTTGGAATGCTGAGGCTGTAGTCCTATTGACTGGGCTGTCTGAAGTCTCCAAACCCCCAGAACTGGCTCTTTCCAGCCTGAATCAAGACGATTTGCATACAAGACCATGCAAATATGTGTCTCTGCTTTCTTACATTTTATGCTAGAAATGTGGCATGACTCACCTGCTCTTCTATTGTCAGATGTTATATGGAAAAACATTTGGGGCCTATTTTCATGAGAACTGTCACCCGGAGTCCCAAGTCGGGTCAGTGTGTGCCCCTGAGCAGGAACACCGAGGGCCATAACCTGTCTAATGTATTAAATTCTCAGGAATCGGGATTAAAAGTTAACCAGCCAGCATCCTTTGCTATAAGGTTGAATGGTGCGAAAGGCAAGATTGATGCAAAGGTGCACAGCCCCTCTGGAGCCGTGGAGGAGTGCCACGTGTCCGAGCTGGAGCCAGGTGAGCAGGAGGCCTGGGCGGGGGCCCCACCAGCGCATTCCAGCAGCACGTTCCTGCAAGCGTGCATCCCAGGGGAGGGCTGCCCTGCTGCCAGAGGCTCGAGCTCCTTCTGCCGTTGCCAGACTTTTGTTTTAATACACTAGGGTGTAAACATTTGCCAGGAACAGGGAGACCCTTTACTTGGGGGTAGAATACTCTCTCTTCTCTTCTCTTCTCTTCTCTTCTCTTCTCCTTTCTTTTCTCTTTCTTTCTCTCTCTCTTCCTTTTTTTTTTCTTTTCAAATGCTTTTTTATTTTCTGTTTTTCAGATTCACTTCATCATGATTTTTCTCTCATATTTTAACAACACCTTAAAGATTTTTATTATATTGTCGATCTTATGACATGCCATTTTACTCTGAGGAAAAGGTATATCAATGTTCCTCTCTGAATTTAAAGAAGAGAGCCTGGGTCTCTAGGGTCTAATGTCAGAAGATTTTTCTTGCCCAGTCGGTGCCTTGGTATATGGGATTCCCTGATATTAATCAACTTTAAAGAGACCATTTTGCCAGTGAACATTTATTAAGTGTCAGAGACTTGGAAGGAAGGGATGGCTGAATAATACACTATTCCTGCTCTCAGAGAGCTGCTCAGAGTCTAAAGAGGACCTGGCCAAAAAGTAATGATGACTCCAAGTGATTGCCAAGACCACGGGACCACACCTGGATGTGGGGTGGAGCCAGCTGCCCCTGAAACGCATCGGCTTTAAGAGAGGAGGGTGGGGACCCCGATGGGGCCTGTCGGGGAGGGGCAGTGCCACAGGACCTAGGGCGGCCAGCGCCACGGGGACGCACCTCTGTGGAGAGTACTGGCGGAGGAGAGGGCTTGGGTGGAGCTTTGGGGAACACCGGTTCTGAAGGGATGAAGAGTACAGGGGGCCAGGGGAGGCCAAGAGACTGGAGAGGTAGGAGGAAAACGGGCTGTCTGCACGCCAGGTGGGAGGGCTTCAAGGGGGAAGGGCTGGTCGGGTGGTGCACTCTGGATGGATATCCTAGGCGCCCATTTCAGTTAACAGATTATCTTGCCACATGCTGTGACCCAGTCACACGGCGCAAATCCCTACCCTGTGCGTACTTCATAGCTTTGAGCTTCATTAAGGGGCACTAATGCCAATTGGAACCATTTGTTTCCCCTTCAAGTGGCCAAGTAGAGAAACTTGGTGAGAAGGGAGCTTTCCCTAAAGGAAGGAAGTATTCTTCTGAGGCAGGGGCCGGAGTGTTGAACGTAGGATTTTAGATTTGGATGTATTTCCCAACGGGTTGAAACTCAGCGTCCTGGGTGCCAGGCTCCCAGGAGAACGGTCGCCTTTCAATGCTTCGAGACTGGCCTCGCAGGTTGGCCTGCTGTCCTTTGTCCTTACCTAACCCAGTGGTCCATTTCCCTACTTCACCGTGCCTTCGCTTGTTCTCCTAGATAAGTACGCTGTTCGCTTTATCCCCCATGAAAATGGCGTCCACACCATCGACGTCAAGTTCAACGGGAGCCACGTGGTTGGAAGCCCCTTCAAAGTGCGTGTCGGGGAACCGGGACAAGCGGGGAACCCTGCCCTGGTGTCGGCCTACGGTGCAGGGCTCGAGGGGGGCACCACAGGTAACACGCTACTCCTCTTCTCTGAGTCTTAACTGAGCCGGTCCAGGGACCAAGCCAGATGGAAACCTTCAAGCGCCGTGGAAGCGTTTTATACGCACTCCCCGGGGGAACTGGAACAGCAATGCACGCTGTGGAGGCTCTTGCTGTCCAGAGTTGTTTGGGGAGATGTGGTTTGACCTGCGATAAATCCAGAGTGAGGGCTTGATGGCCGTGTCATCACACCTCGTTACTGCTTGTTGTGGTTCAGATGTCTTCCCCTGCCAAGTTTCTTGACTGGGACAGGATGCTGGTGGTCAGGGAACGCAGCTCGGTGCCATTAATTTTGAGGATTTCTTTGCCTGCACAGAATTCACAATGCGTCTGGCAGGCCGCCCGGGCCTCCTATCCATCTACCGTTCCTTTAAGGGTGCTGGGCTCCCAGAAACACACCGAGCGGCAGTAAGACCATCGTGGCCTGTCTCTTCCTCCTTTTACTCTCTGGTCCTAACGGAGGAGGAGAAAACACTGAAATGGTCAAAAGATTCTGAAGTTCTTTGGACCTGTTACAATTTATTTTTATTTTTTGCCACAGATGGGATACATTTGACTGTAAAAAGTCCAGGCAGTTGAAAGATATAAAGTGAAACTCACTTGGGCTTCGTCTCTGCCTCCTCCCCCATCTAGGTCCAGGAGTAAACACTGCGAACAGTTCAGGGAGGATCCGTAGGGAAGATCTGTCTGTCTGCCGTCTTGGTTGCTGGGTGGATTAGCTAGTTGGTTCACGAGAGCGGCAGACACAAAGTTTTGCTTTTATTTTACAGAGGTCATCTTATTGCACCTATATTGGTGCAGCTTGCCTTTTTACCTTGACATCGTAAAGATCTTTCTGTTTCAAAACACACAGATCTACCCCCTTTTAGGACTGCTGTAGCCAGTATTCCTATCACGAGCCGCAGTCATTTGAACAGTCCCCTAGAGGTGGGCACTGGGTGGTGCCCGGTGCCTCAGTGTCACGGAGGATGCCGGGGTGGGGAGCCTGTCCTTCAGGCTCCTCTGCGGGGGAAGTCCACGTGTGGACTCATGAGACACTGTTTGGTGTTACTTTGGACCCTCTGGGGAAGGCAGCGGTCCTGGTTTCTCAGGTCCCTGGTGTGTGCACCACCTTTAATCCCCCACCATGAGGTGAGGGGGGTGGGACAGGCTCCCTCCCACGGGCGAGGGGGTGGTTGGCCGTGGTTACCTGGCATCGAGCCCTGGGGAGCGAGTATCCTGAGTGACTGAGGGGCCCTGCCCAGGTGCCGCAGTGACTGATGGGCTGGCGTCCCGCCCAGGACTCTGGCCAAAGCAGTGGCCTCGGCAAAACCACCCACAGCGGTGGCGCGAGTGCTGCCAGGCTCTCCAGGTGAATCCAGTCCGGCTCCACACGGCCTGCGGGCCAGCGGCTTGGCTTTTGTGAAAGGCACAGTATCCTTTTGCCCTGGGTGATACTCATTTTACAGATGAGGAAAGTGAGACGGAGAGAGGTTGAGTGCTCAGCTGGGAGGAGGCAGAACGAGAATCAGTCCAGGTCCTTGACCTCAGAGCCTGTGCCCTTAGCTCCCAAGCTTTGCCACCTCCCCAAGTGGCTGGCTTACCCAGAGGCAGTGACTGCATGCCTGACCCACTTTGGGGGTGTCCTAAACCAGGACCCCTGTCCTCCCAGCTGCCCTGGAGTGGTTTCTAGGCAGCAGTGGCAGGCATTCGGCCCCTGGCAAGCCACCCACCATCAAGGACCCAAGGGGGGTCCTCTTAGCACTTGGAGCACACAGCAGACCTTGGTTCAGGCCCCACGTGGGCCAGGAGCCATCTCACCCTCCTGCTGGCTCGCGCTGGCTGTGCCCGGGGCCCTCTGCCGCTTCCTCTTGACGGTCTGCACACGTTGGAAGCACGGGTTTCAGGCTGTGCTTTGCCAGTGCTGGGCGCCACAGAGAAAGGGAGCTAGTCTTGCAGGGAGGCTCCCAGCCAGGAGTGGAGAGGTACAGAGCAGGCCTGTTCCGAACCCTGTGTAAATATTGCTCTTGTCACGGGGAAGGCGTCTTGTTTTTCTAGCCCTCTCGCTCCCAAGCCTTTCCCCAAATACCCATTCTGAGATTACACAGCTGCAGTGTGAATGGAATGAAAAGGTATCTGTGCTCGGCTGCCAGCGGGCCCAGCATCCTGACCTTCTGAACAAAGCAAACTTCCCCGTGTTTTTGTGGGTGGGTTTGCTGTATCTCTTGGCTGAAGCTTTAAATGGTCCATTCTGCAGATTTTAGAGCAGGGGAATGTGGGGAATTTGAGGTGGGACTCTCTGCTGGAGGGGGGTTGAAAGGTTGGGAGTTAGACCAGGGAGTTCCAGATTCTTGGGAGGAGTTTTCCTGCAGAAATGGTCCAGGAATCCTGATATGCTCACGGTATACCCAGAAGAGCCTCCTTCCCTCCCACTGCCCCCTCACCTGCCTTAGAGTGTGAGCTGCTTCCTGGTCATGCCGTCCCCTTTTGCTCACCAACCCCACCCCTTCCCCACACAGCCCCCTGCCTCCCGGGGGGCTGCTGCTTGAGGGGCTTGTTGGCCGTGCAGATTAGATACCCTGACAAGGGTGAGATAGTGAGGGGGACCTTGGGACAGGAGCCCCAGGAGCTTCCAGAAACAGCTGGGTTGTGTTTGAGGGTTGCATGATAGCAGCTCCTTTGTTTCATTGATAACCAGAACAATAATTCTTTCTCTGGCCCGGGAGCTATAATTAAACCAAAGTACTTCCCAGCTGGGCCAGTGTCTCGGGCTCTGGCAAAAGCACAGCCCTGCGTGGGGGAGCTATGCCAGGGGTGCCCCATAGAGGGCTCTGTCACGGGCATGCAGCTGGTGTCTGGACGCCCAGGCGACCCCCACTGACCACCTCAGCCCGCTCTAGACTGGAAAGGGTGCCGAGGGGGTGGGGGCTTTGTGGAGCAGTGCGCTTGGGCAGAAGTGCCTCTGTGGTCGCTGGTTGGCACTCTCTTTTGGCCCGGCTTTCCTGTTGTTACGGGGCAGGCTGTCTGTGCCAGAGGCCCTCACCGGGCCAGCCAAGAGGTCAGGTGCTTAGGGCTGCAGTTAGGGCATCTGAGGCAGCCCCACTGTCCATTCAGTGGCCAGGCGACAGGCCTGGCACCAGAGCCCTGCAGATGTGGTTCAGAGCGACTCTACCACCTTCTAGTTGTGTAGCATGCCTGGCAACCTCCCTGAGCTCAGTGTCACTTGTGAAAGGATCCTGTGCCATGTGTGTGCACAAGGATGCTCAGCACAGGCTCTGGGGCCCAAGTGGGCGCGTGTGCTCAGCCAGCAGGAGCTGCTGTTTGGTTCCGGCGCCTGTTGCTGGCATTTACGGCAGAGTGGGTGGGCCAGCAGGTCGCAGTGACTGTGCCAGTCTCCAGATGGTGTTGGGGGCAAGGAGAAGGAAGGGAGGAGGTGCTGGGCCTCCAGGGCTTCTCTAAGACCACCCACAGGAGAAAGGAAAGGCCAGAGGGGCCCACACCTCCCCCACCCCCAGAGGCAGAGCTGGACCCTGGCAGCTGGAGCAGCACGGCAGGCTCACAGCATGACTCAGGCTTCTTGCGCGTAGCGGTGCCCAGAGGAGAGAACAGGGTGTCCATGCGGCTGGTGCTGGTGGGCGAAATGTCAGCCACGCTCCTGCCTCAGCCTGGGAAAGGGAGCTACCACCCCCAGGGCCTGAGGTTCTCTGTGCAAGGAGCTGAGAGCTCGTACTCCCACACCGTCAGGCAAGCCCTTCGTGCGACCAGTGTGTGTCCCCACCACTGCCCCAATGCTCCTGGGAAAGCCCCCCACACCACAGACCCCCTCCCTCCAAACCGTCAACACGGCATTCCCTCTTCCTTTCTCCAGGTATCCAGTCCGAATTCTTCATCAACACTACCCGAGCAGGCCCAGGGACGTTATCCGTCACCATCGAAGGCCCGTCCAAGGTTAAAATGGATTGCCAGGAAACCCCAGAAGGGTACAAAGTCATGTACACCCCCATGGCTCCCGGCAGCTACCTGATCGGCGTCAAATATGGTGGCCCTAACCACATCGTGGGCAGTCCCTTCAAGGCCAAGGTGACAGGTAATGATCTCCTCCTTGGGAGTTATTCCTCCTCCCCGCAGAGCTGGTCTTCTTAGAATAACAATAGGAACTGTGGATTATTTTAGATATGTTGAATGTACTTTAAATCTTGAATGTCAAGAAATGGTATGATATGTCAGAGGGCGGCGTTTGAAACTTACAGAATGAGTCCACAGTGTGGGGGCGAGAAACCACGTTAGATGGTTTTCTGTCCCTAACAGAAAAGAAGAAATGTTTACATATGTGAAATCTTATTATTTATAGGTTCATTGCAAGATAATTAGAAAATCCCAATAGAAAAATCATCCTCTTGTGCAGAAAATCATTTTTGATACTATATGTCCTCCCAAACTTTTACTTTGCTTTTACATAGAGTCTTTTCTTTTTTAAGACAGAGTCTCACCCTGTCCTACAGGCTAGAGTGCAGTGGCGTCATCATAGCTCACTGCAACCTCAAACCCCTGGCCTCAAGCGATCCTCCTGTCTCAGCCTCCCAGAGTGCTAGGATTACAAGCATGAGCCACTGCACCTGGCCCATGGAGTATTTATATAAACGGAAATATGCATTCCACTAGGTGGCCTGTCTTTCTTTATATGGGAGGGATATTTCTAGGCCTTGTCAGCCAACGCCAGAGTTGCCCATTTGCCCAGAAAGCCAGATCCTCGTTGTATGAGGTGGGACCCCAGGGGGTTTGGAAGACATTATAGGTATGAGATAGGGGTATGGTGGCTTTTGTATCCAGGTGTTGTGGTTCGGGGGCTCTTGCACTGGCCTGTCCTCTGGCTGAGAGATCCCTCTTAGACTGGCCATTCACACCCCCCTCCCTCTCTTCCTTCCTCCCTTGTCCTAGGCCAGCGTCTGGTCAGCCCCGGTGCAGCCAACGAGACCTCCTCCATCCTGGTGGAGTCAGTGACCAGGTCCTCTACGGAGACCTGCTATAGCGCCATCCCCAAGGCATCCTCGGACGCCAGCAAGGTGACCTCCAAGGGAGCGGGGCTCTCGAAGGCCTTCGTGGGCCAGAAGAGCTCCTTCCTGGTGGACTGCAGCAAAGCCGGTAGGCAGCGCGGGCCTGCTGGGGGCATAGGGGTGCAGGGTGGGGAGGGGCGTACACTTTGGCCTTCCCAGCTGAGGGTTCCTGCAGTGCCCACCCTCCATGTAACCCAGCCATTTGCAAGTAACCATGTCCATTAATCTGTTCTACACTTTAATATTTTTGAATATTTTCTTCCCTTTTGCCCCTTGATTCTTCCACATGACCTCAGAGTGGATAGGAGAGTTGGCGTTATCCCATTACAGATGGGCAAACCCGTCGGCACCCGGCGCCTTCTCTGCCAGACCGCTGTAACTGCAGTGTGAACGCGGGTATTGGTTTGGGTGTCGTGATCAGTTGCCCGGGTTCTGGCGTCCACACTTAGCTGGAACCCTGGCTCCACCACTTCATTCATTCATAAAGCTTATTGGCCGTGTGACATGGACAAGCTACTAAATCTCCTTCTAAAAATCAGTTTCTTCTTCTCTCGAATAAAAATAATAGTACCTTTCTTAAGGTTCTTGTGAGAGTAAATGAGAAGATCCTATTATAAGAGCCGACAGTTACAGAGCCCCCACCATGTGCTAAGGGCTTGATCCGTCCATAACTCCTGTCACGTCACAACTAGCCCGTGAGGTCGGAGCCATTGTCCTTCCCTGTTTACAGACGGGGGCGTGACGGTAGGGAGAGGGTGAAGTTCCATGTCCAAGGCCACCGGGTAGAAAGCAGCAGGGTAGTGATTTGAGCCCACATCTCAGGCTCTGTGGGCCTCTGCGTGTAATGACCACACTCTCCCACTATGACCCATATCCCCACCTCTCGTGCCTGCCCTTGTGCCTGTGCGTGGAGTAACCACCTTCTCCTGCCTCCCAGGTTCCAACATGCTGCTGATCGGGGTCCACGGGCCCACCACCCCCTGCGAAGAGGTCTCCATGAAGCATGTAGGCAACCAGCAATACAACGTCACATACGTCGTCAAGGAGAGGGGGGATTACGTTCTGGCTGTCAAGTGGGGGGAGGAACACATCCCCGGCAGCCCCTTCCATGTCACGGTGCCTTAAAATGGTTTTCGTCAAATCCTGGGACGAGTTCTATGGTTGCTTTTGTTGCTTGTTTGTAATTCATTTTATACAAAGTCCTCCAGCCTGTCTGTGGGTCTGAAACCCCACCCCTAAAACACTGCTATCCTAAAGTGCCTCCAGAAGTAAGTCTAGGCTTGGCTCTGGGGGGACCTGTTGGGGAATCCTAAGAAATGCAAGCTCGTTCGATGGGCCAGGAAGATCCCAAGCACTCTTGGTTCAAATTGGAACTCCTGGCGGCAGAGACCCCCTGCTGCAGACAGACCAAGCACATGGGCGAGACCGACATTGTTTCAATGAAATTGGCTAGACTACGCTACTGGTTCGCTCTTCAGCGTTGATGAAACGAGGCTAGAGAGATGGGGGCAGGGGAAAAGAAGGGACCTAGTTTAGGTCATGACTAGCCCGGGAGATGGATTAAAGCCAGCTTACTCTATCCCTGTGCCCGTATTCTGTAAGAAAAGGCTCTTAGGTAGCTAGCAGCATTGTAACACTACTCATCACCAGTCCCCACGCTCTGTGGCCTTCTTACACTTCTCAGCGGGCAGGGGGGACACGGTGGCAAACGGGCCTGAATGGCATCGAGTGCCTGTCCCTTTAGGACGATTATTTCTTGCAGCGTCATCACGTGTGACCAGCCCGACAGCCGTGTTTTTGCTTTAGTTTCTCAAGTCCCTTCCAGGCACTTGGTCTGAGGAAATTGCGCAGTGGCGTGCAGCGCTCCACTTGCCAAAGACCCCTTTTAACCAACACTAGCCCTTGTTTTAACACACGTTGGTCAGCCCGGTGCCCTCGCGGCGAGGCTGTGCGAACTGGAGCAGCCCGAAGCCTGGTGCGGAAGGACCCACGCGTGTTGGAAGCTGGGACGTGGAAGCCAAACTGGAATCAAATGCCGACTGTAAATTGTATCTTATAACTTATTAAATAAAATGTTTCCTCCGTAAAGTTCCCCTGGCGTTCTTGGATGGTCGCGCTTCTGAGCAAATGATTTGAGCCTCTGACCAGCTCTCCCAAGCCCTTGGCTGAAAGAACACAGGTTAGCAACTTGTTTCAGCAACGAGCCTGGCCTCCTTTTGTCGGGCTGGGGCAGAGGGGTGGGGCTGGGGGTGTTTTTTCCTGATGATATTGGGAAGCTCTCATTCTAGGGAATGCTACCATCATCCCCTCCTCCTCCCGTTCTCTCTCTCTCTCTCTCTTTCTCTTTTCTACAAGAAGAGCTTCTGGCTGCTGAATGCTCTTAGGATGTACATAGAGTCCTGTGTGTACCTAGCACAGCAGTCCTGTGACACCGTTTTATGACTGCACTAACTCAGGTGCTGCGTTCACATGTTTGCAGACTCCTGGGCCCTGGCCCTTGTGCCCCTAGAGTCGGGGCTCTACCCTCTGGCTATTCTGTGCAGAAGCAGGAGCCGCCAGCGGAGCCGCTGGCAGGGGCCATGTGATGGGAAGTCCCTGCTGGGACCCCAGCCCTCCCAGTGGGGCTGGGTGGGAGAGAAAACAGGGAAGGGAGGCTGTGTGATCAGGATGGCCAGTTATTTACCTCCCGGGGGTGGGAGGAGGAAGGGTGGAGGAAAGGTCTGCCCTCCTGCTGGAGGGAGCAACCTCATCTGGCCTGCGCCACGAAGGACTGTTTCCTGGACTCCTAGCCCAAGAAGGCCCGTGGGCTGTGGGTAGTCCATTCAGGCTCTGCCGGTGGGGTCTGGCCAGGTCACTGCATGGTGCTGGGTTTGCCCACAGAGTGCAGGGCACCCTGAGTTCTCCACCGGGCAGCCCGGCTGGTTTCTGTTAGGGGAGGCAGCATTTGTAAGTTAAGACTGTGGACTTTGGGATCAGCACCCTAGAGCTTCAAGCTGGCTCCACCATGCACCGGCTTTGTGGTCCTGGGGAAGTTGCCTTGCCTCACCTCTCTGAGATGAGCTCACACCGGGAGCTGCAGGGACAATTCCCCATCAGAGTCTCAGCCACAGGCATCCGTGGCCAACACCTGCTAGAAGTGAGGCCCCTCCACAAGGCCGTGCCAGAGCTGCGTGTTAGCACCTGGGGCTGCACCTCCGGGTCCCCTGCATGCAGCGATGGTGGTGTTACCCTGGGACACATTTCCCCACTAACACCCACTGCCACCTGTGACATCAAAGACAGCTCAGGGTGGGAATCTGTGTGCCTCTCCACTGGTCAATGGCTAGAACCACAGGGCCACTCTTATCTGTGCCTGGGCTTGGCTGCCGTGGAAACCGCTGTTGTTTGTGCAAATACCTTGAAAACTTTGAAACTTGAGCCTGGACAGGCGTGGTGCCAGGTCCTGTCCGATTTTCCCTGGTTGACTTTGCCCCTTTCCTACTAGGAGCTGATGGCGTGGCCGGTGGAGGTTGTGCAGACAGCAGCGCCCTGCCGCGGCCCTGCCCCCTTGTAAGCACAGATTCCGCCTCCCCCCACGACAGATTCTCTTTGCAACCCAGGGAAGCGCTCACAGCAAGGCCGCCAAGAAGGAAACGTTTATTAACATGTCTCTTTGTTTCCAAGGCACTTACAAACATTTGGGCCCCTTGACCACATGTCTACTTTTAGGACTTCAAAGGGGCCTTGAAAGCCACATTTTGATGAGTTTGGTGTAAAATGAGTAGGGCACATAGGGACTTAATTTCCCCTGAAAATTGCACAGCTTTAAAAATTAGCAGAGTAAAGGTTAATGGCAAAATGAGTGCTCGATCCTTGTCACCCTGCCAAGTTTGTATTTTAAAGTGGGGAGTGAGGTTGTTAATTGAAGTTCCCTCTAGCCGGAGTTCTGGGTCTGGGGGAAGTAGGGTTGAGGAGAGGGATGGAGTCTTTCCAAGTCTCCATTAACTTGAAAGGGGAAGGGGCTTTGTAATCAGAGTATCTCACTAATGAGAACTCTTTCCCAGAAATATGTCTTACACGGGTGTTCTTGTCTTCTCACAACAGCAAATCATAACTTGAAGAGGGAGTAAAAATGTCACATCGGAGGGAGCACTCAAGGCGAGCCTGGATTCGATTTTTTTCTCTGGCTTTGTCCTAAGGATGCTGCCCAAACACATGGTGGGAGGAATCTCTTTAAACAAAGAGATCCTTCTCTGCTTTGTGATAAGGCTTTTGTCTGGGCCCCCCAGCCCGTGGGGACTCACACCCTTTTTCTCTCTTCCTCCAGTGTTCTCAAAAGCAGGCGGGAAGTGGAGAATTTATGAGGCTGACCTGTGACACATATCCACCCCGTATCTAAGTGTGTTTGGTATTTTGGACTTGCTTATCTCCCCAGAACAAAGCTCAAAGAGGAAAGAATCTGCAAGCCTTTTATTGCCCACATGGCGACCCACTGCCTTCCCCAGGCACCAGCATGGCTGTCCCTGGCCTCTCCCTGTTGGGCTGCCTTCCCTTTCCAGGCAGTGGACATTCTCAGGGCAAAGCTGAACCCTGGCGGGGTGATCTCAGAGGAGAAGGAAACCTTGGCAGAGGTGCCAAGTCCCGGAAATGCCAGCCGCAAGCGGCCTGCTTCAGTGGCAGCAGGATAACCTAGTATATGAGAAGCGCTCAGCAGTGGGTAGCGCACTACAGGTTCGAGTGCGGGTTCCAATCCCAGCACTGCCCGCTGCCAGCTGAGACCCTGCGGGCAATTCTTTCTGCGTGCCTCACTGCCCACATCTGGAAAATGGGGAACTAATGGGAAATTTCCATTCTAAGATAATATTAACTTTAGAAAGACACATTCCCCACCCCCAGCACCCCCGTCCCCCAGTACTTTCGTCCCAACTGGCCAGGGTAAACCCTGTCCCACCCAGAGCTGCTGGGAGACGGGCTGCCTGAGTGTTGGGGAGATGAGGCTCCCCAGGGCAGAGTGGGAGGGGTGTCCCAGCGAGGGGGAGGGAGGCTTGTGGAGAAGCCAGTTAGCATGATGGCTGTAAGCATGGGCTGGGAGTTCAAATCCTGGCCCTGCCATGACCTCCAGCAGGTCATTTACCCTCACAGAAAGCAGTGCCTCAGTTTTCTCGCCAATGAAATGGGGTAATAGGACCCACCCCATAGAGTGTTCTGAGAATTAACTGACAAAATTCCCATAAAGAACCTGTCGCGGTGTCCAGGACATGGTAAGGATTCACAAAATTACTATCATTGGTGTAAGGTGACTAAGATGATTCCTCTGCATGAGCGGGTATAATCCAGGAGGGGGCACTTTGAGGACACCAGTACCGAGTCCTAGGAGAGGCAGCGTGGGTGGCACTGTGGGCAGAGTCATGGGCTGGGGACTAGAGCTGGGTGTCGTCTGTAGGAGTGGGGCATCGGTGGCTAGAAAGGTGGGAGGAAAAGGGGGTGCATCACATGCACCCAGCCCACGTTCCAGCTTGTTCTTGTCCCTTAGTACAGGCCTAAGGCAGGGACAGGCCTGGGGGCTGCCCTGCCTCTTTGCAGGGATTGCTAGGTTGGGGTTAATGAGTTAATCTACTACGAGGAAGAAAATTAGTATCCTAAGTAACACTAATGCTAGGCACTGAGTCTTATTATCACATTTTTTATAGGAGAGTTTGCCAGGGCTCAGAGAGGGTAAGTGACTTGCCCAAGGTCACACAGGTAGTATAAGGGTCAAGACTGTATTAAAATCCTAGCACTCTGGGAGGCCGAGGCGGGTGGATCGCTCGAGGTCAGGAGTTCGAGACCAGCCTGAGCAAGAGCGAGACCCCGTCTCTACTAAAAATAGAAAGAAATTATATGGACAACTAAAATATATATATACAAAAAATTAGCCGGGCATGGTGGCGCATGCCTGTAGTCCCAGCTACTCGGGAGGCTGAGGCAGTAGGATCACTTAAGCCCAGGAGTTTGAGGTTGCTGTGAGCTAGACTGACGCCACGGCACTCACTCTAGCCCGGGCAACAAAGCGAGACTCTGTCTCAAAAAAAAAAAAAAAAAAAAAAAGACTGTATTAAAACCCTGCAAGCCGGAATTTAGGGGCAGGGCCATGAAGTTGTGTGCTGCTCCCAGGCACAGACAGAATCCAAAGGCGGCTCTCCTGGAGGGCCATAGGCCGCCCTTGGGCCCCCTGGAAGGCAGCACTGCACCTTCCCAGCCTCCTCCGCTCTTGGGGAAGTTGTCCATCACGTGGGCGGGAGGACGGGCCGCCCAGGGTTGTCGCCGTCGCAGTGACCGCCAGGGGTCGCTTTGGACACGTGAATTGAGTTGGCGCCCAGGGGAAGGTAGATCCTGCGGAGGGGAAGGCACCGGGTCTCTGAAGCCCCAAAGAGGGGGACACTCACCTTTCCCCTCTCTGTGCTGGGGACACCTGGACTTGCCAGCCTGGGGCCTGGGGCCGCCTGGGGCCAAGAGGCATCAGACCCACCCCGTGATGGTTTGACCCCAGGGTCCTGCCATTCCCCCAGCAGCCAACTCCTGACGTTCCCCCCTTCCTCCCTCAGCCCAGCCACCCCCCTGCAACAGAGCAAATGTGAAGTGTGCCTGTTCATTTCCTTGAGCACCTACTGTGTGCCAGGCACTGCCCTGGAGATGCCCCGGAGGTACAGATAGGGTGTTGGGACAGGGCATGGAAGCACAGGCTCCAGGAGGACAGGACATCTCATCAACTTCATTCACTCGCAGCTCCGTGCGCACAGTAGGCCCGCACTAGGAAAGAATGAGTAATCGGTGCTTACAGGCTGGTCAGGGGGCCTGGATTCAAAGGGTTAGTCAGTGACCACTGTGAGCGCTCAAAAGGAGATCTATCAGGCCCAGGCTATTCCACTTAATCTGAGCTTAATCTTCCCAAATTTCCCAAACTCCCTCATTGTCCTCATTTTACAGCTGGGCAGGCTGAGGCAGAGAAGGCCATCTGTACAGCTGTGGCCTTTCTTGCCTTTCAGACCGGTGTTCCCAGTCTGCAACACTTCCCCCACTCCTTGCCTGGCTAACTCATGATAATAGTTCAGGTCTCAGTCAAAGGGCACCTCCTCCAGGAAGCCTTCCCTGACCCTCCACCAATCTGGTTATGAGTCTGTCTTGCCTTCTGGACTATGAAACCCTGAGGGCACGAAGGATGACTCTGTCCCTCCTCATCTACCTTTTGTACTCGGCTCACTACCTGGCACAGGGCCAAGAGCAAATGAAGTTTATTGAATGAATAAATAAGGGCCCACCTGGAAGAGTGGAAAGGCGAGTGGCCCCAGGGCATTGTGGGTAGCTCCTGCTACCTGGCACTCACCCCCGGAGGGCCCTGGACAGGGAGGCCGAGGGTGTGAGGATGGGGCAGCTGGCTTTGTGGTGCTGCTGGGGCATCGGCTCGGTCCTCCTCTGCCCCGCCCTGCCTGTGCCTCACTCAGGTGCTCGTCACGCTCCCTGGGAGAGGTTTGTGTCTGTAACACAGGGACACGGGTTTGGGAGTCAATTCCAGGGATTCCTCAGTTTCCTCATCTAGAAAAGTGATGCAAAACAGCCTGTTTGCAAATCGCCGTGAGGATTGAGATACTGCAGAAAGGTCCCCCGACCAGGGCCTGGCACAGAGGAGGTGCACTCCGGCGAAGGCATACCAGGTACACACCGAGTAGGCATTCAAGCGGTGTGCCCTGGGGCAGCCACGTCATTTCTCCAGGCCTCAGTTTCCCACTGAGAAAGAGCCACGAGAGCCCTCGTCCCCAAGGGCAGTTGAAGGCACGCAGAGCACAGCAGAGCAGCTAGCACCGAGTGCTTGCTAAGCTGCCGCTGGCATCTGTGCTGCGCTTCCTCTGTGCCAGACACTGTCCCGAGCGTGTCATACGCCAGTCTCATGTCATTCTCCCAGACTAGGGGTCGTTCCCATTCCCATCCCACTGTACAGACGAGGCCACTCAGCTAGCTAGTGGAGAGCTGAGTCTTGTCTGAGGAGCTGGGGGATGGCAAACCCCTCCGCCACGTGTCTGGAGCTTCCTGAGGGTGGAGACGGGCCTCTCTTTGGACCCCCTTGGGTGCCTGGCCCATAGTAGGTGTCCAGTGGGGTTTGCTGAATGAAATGGAGGCTGTGGCACCCCATGCACCACCCCAGAGCCCCCTGGGGGTGGAGGTAAAGGCCTGAGCCCTGGGCCCCTCTGGCCAAGGACCAGGGCCCCTGCCTGGCACGCTGGGTTGGTTGTGGCTGGGCTCTGCTCCCTTTTCCAGCCTGGTCTGTCCTGCCTGTGGGTGGCCCAAGTCCCCTGGGCAGCCCAGCCCCTCCTCTCTGGCAGGGCCTGGGCAACCTGGCCCTCATTGGCTGCACGTATCCTTGGAGACAAGGCACCAGCAACCCAAACACAAGCCGCAGAGCTGTGGGAAGAATCTTTCTTCCCTCCTCTGCCTTCCCCCCTTTCCATGAGGCAGCTGTTGACCTCCCAGAACCAGGCCTGCTGGCAGGAGCGCATTCAAAAGGAGGCAGCCGCCCGGGTTGCCTGGAAGATCAAGTATGGCCACAAGTACCGGAAGGAGGGGACTGTGCCCAGGAAGCAGCTCCAGCAGGCCCCATTCAGGTCAGCCTTGGTAGCGGGCCCGGTGCCTGCCACCAGCAACTTTGACTCCAAGGAGGTACAGGTCGGACGGCCGGAGACCAAGGGGGTCCGGAACCAGCTGTCCGGGGGAGTGGGTGTCCAGGGTGCCCCATCCAAGGGAGACAGAGGAACAACTCAGGGGCCAGCAAGCCAGACCAGGCCAGAGGGCTTAGACATGAGGCAGGTCCCCCCAGGCACCCTGCAGCTGCTCTGCCAAGGCATCTCCCACGACGGCCAAGGCCGGGCCCTGTACCTCCGGGAGCGGTATCGGCAGAAGCCAGAGGAGAAGTTCCGGTACCCGATCCTATCATCCTGGGAGTACGGCTGGCACGTGGGTAAGGGCCGCCACCATCTTGCCGTTCCAGGTCTTTGGCAGGCAGGCCCGGTCCCCTCCCTACCCTCGTCCTTCCCCACCCCTCACTCCTGGCAAGCGGAGCTGGCTCACTGTCCCCCAGGCAGGCCAGGCACCTCCACACGTCTGGGCTTTTGCATGCTCTGACCTCCACCTGGAACCCTCCTCCTGCCCCTCCCTCTGCTGGCCGAATTTCACGTCACCTCCTTTGGGAAGTCTTCGGAGTCCCCCAGGCAGATTAGTTGAGCCCACCTTTGTGCTTCGGCAGATTTTTGAATCTACAGAAGCGCTGGGCCCACTGCGTCGCCATTCCTTGCATATCCGTCTGGCCTGGGAGCCCTTTGGGTCCCAAGACTACTCAGTGAACTTTATTAATACCCTCTCAGCTCCCAGCTGGGGGCTGCTCAACTGTGGAAGGAATGAAGAAATGAATGAACATGATTAGGGAAGGAGAACTTGATTTAGAATCAGGAGATATGAGTTCAAATCCTGGTTCTATGACTGCCAAGTTGTATGATCTCAGACAAGAACCTTAACTTCTCTGGGCCTCAGTTTCCACATCTTAAAAATGGGAATAACCTAGTGTCTGCCTTCTATGTCACAGAGTTCTGGGGAAATCAAGTGGGGAAAGCACCTGAACAGGAATGATCCTCGCAAAACCTCTGTGAGCTGGGACTGTCATGTGATCCTTTCATTCGGGACAGCCTGCAGAGGGAGATCTGGAGCTACTGAATGCCAGCTCCACCTGGATATGAGCTAGTGAACAAACAAGCATGGAACAGTGGCTCAGTCAGTCAGCCAGTCAGTCAACACATGTTTATCGAGCACCTGATATGTGTCAGGCACTTTTTGTCCCTGGGGAACAACAGAGCATAAGACGGACACGGTCCTTGCCCTCACAGAGGGCAGACAGCAGGCAAATAGATGTGACGTGGTGCAGGCAGTGGCCTGTGCTACAGAGCAGTGCTTTTTGGTCTCCGCTGTGCACGGGAATCAGCTGGGCGCTGGTTAAAATGCAGGACCGATCCAGTGGGGGGAGGGAAATGCCATGCTCCTAGCGAGCCCCAGATGGTGCTGCTGCTGCCTCCGTGGGCCACACCTTGAGCTCAAGGTGAATCAAAAGAAGGACGTGGAGACCGAGGGGCTGCTCTGGGAGACAGGGTGGTCAGGGAAGGCCTGCTGCAAGGGGACCTTTGAGCTGAGTCCCGGGTAGGATCTGCTCTGCGGGATTCTTCTGAGAAGGGCCTCACTCCCTGTGTCTGCAGAGCCAGTCTCGGCTGAGGCGCTGCCCAGCGTCTTCCCCGTTCTTCCCCTCCTGCTCCGACCCCCGGGTCCCCGTCCACTGCCAGTGACGCCAATGCCGGTCATAGGGTTGGTTGCCAGATCTAGCAAATAAAAATACAGGACACTCAGTTACCTCTGAATTTCAGATAATAAATAATTGTTAGTACGTCCCCAATATTGCATAAAACATATACTAAAAAAATTATTTAATGTTTATCTGAAATTCACAGGTAACTGGGCATGCTGTATTTTATCAGGCAACCCAGTCGTTGGAGTGCCAACAGCCACGCCAGGGGGGCTGATTCTGGCTGCTCCCTGGGTACCGGGGCAGTGCCAGGTAGAGACAGGGAGACTGTTTCCCCCCACACTGGTGCTGCATCAGCCCCAGAATCTCTGAAATATTCTGCAAACTTCTGGCCTCACTCCCCTAACTTAAACCCAATTCAGGGGTCAGATGGGAACAGATGATAGACCCTCTGCCGGCCACTCTCCCCTCCCCGCCACAGTCACAAACAGGGGCTATGTCATCCCAAGGGCTGCAAAAATACACAGGGAAGAGGGAGAAGGTGTGGTCTGCCCAAAATGCCCTTTCACTTAGAAAGCACTAGTCTAGTGCCTGGCATGCAGTAAGTGCTTGACAAACGGCAGCTGGTATAATTATTATTGGTGGTGGTTCAACAGGCAGGATTTGCAGCCTACAGGCATTTGGGGAGCTGGCTCAGCCTGGGGCAGCCCCTGAGGAGCCTCCTGGGCAGCACTGGGATGGGAGGAGTATCCATAGACAACAGGGAGAAATGGGGGGGGGGCGGGGAGTGAGGTTGGGGGTCAAAATAGTTCATTAGGATTGGCCACCTGTCACGACAGATCCTGGCGAGCCGCCAGCAGAGGGTCTCAAGGTTCTCGTGCGATGCCGGGTGTCACCCTTTAGTTATTGGATCACAGGAAGGTCTGGGGGTCCTGAGGGGGGATCAGGGGCGGAGAGGCCGAGGCTGTTCCTAACTGGTGCAGCGTGTTTCCCTATTTTAACCCCTGAAGCAGTTGCAGAGTGTGTCCCTGCTGACCCTCAGGCCTTTGGGCCGGGGTGGAGCTGGCAGGAGGACGGTGACACTTGCTTACCCCAGCCTCTGCTGTGTTGCAGGGGACGCCATGAAGCACACCAAGATTTCAATGTATGCCAGGGTCCAGCCCATCACAAAGGCGTTTTACATCAAAAGTGACATCTTTCATTTCCCACGGCGAACAGACCAGCTCATGTGAACCCAGCTGGGGAAGGGGCCCTTGAGCCACTCTGTTACTCGCCCATGGCCCCTCTGGACCCTCCGGAGTAAGACACTGCCAGCCAGACCCACCCTCACTCTGCTCACGGTTGAGCCCTGCCTGCCTCGCTGAGTGTGACCGTCACGCAGACGTGCCTCTGGGAGGAATTAGTGGCCCAGCCTGCTGGCTCCCCCTGCTCCTTGCAGAGCTGCCCCACCTCCACCATCGCCAGCAAGGTGTGGGCAGGGGGGCTCCTTTCCTGGGGGAAACTAGGGGTCTCCAAGGGCTCCATCCGCAGAGCTGGGCCAGGGACGGGGTTTGCTAAGTCCTTAAGGTGCTCAGGGGGGAGAATGTCTCCTTGCTTTTTATTTCTCTGCATGGTGTTGAATGGACCCACGGCAGAGCTGCTTGGTCCCAGTGTATCCCACCGTTTAGGGAAGAAGCAGTTTCCATTTTGACTTGCTGCCTCTCTCCTCCCAGAACCTGTATCAGTCAGAGTTGCCTCACTGCTGCAACAAACAGCCCCTAAATCCCTTTATTGCTTAAACCAATAAAGATGTATTTGCTACCTCACTGTCCAATCTGTGGGCAGCGTTCCACGCGCTCATCTGGGCACCCAGGCTTCTCTCATCTGGTGGCTCCGTCATCCGAGGGTCTCAGAGCCCTTCCCTGAGTCCTCTCCCTCCAGCCAGGGCCAGAGAAGGGAGACGGAGAGGTTGGAGAGACCATACCCACTCAACCGCCTTGGCCCAGAGCTGACAGATGTCACTTCCTCTCACATTCTATTGGTGAGAAAAAGTCACATGACTTCTAGAAGTGAGAGGGCCGGGTCATGTCACGTAACCGTGTGCCCAGGAGGAAGAGGAGAAAGGGTTCCCAGACATCTAGCCCCTCTCTGCCACAGTGCCTGATGCGTCCTGTGACTGCCCTGGGGTGGGTTTGAGGCCCGGCCATCACCCTAAACTCAGAGGCCCCTCCTGTTCTGGTTTCCTAGGGCTGCCATAACAAAGTGCTACAAACGGGGTGGCTTAAAACAACAGCAGTTCACTGTCTCACGGTTCTGCGGGCCAGACCCCCCAAAATCAAAAGGTCACCAGGGCCAGGCTCCCTCTGAAACCTGTAGGGGAATCCAGCCCCGCCTCTTCCTGGCTTCCGGGGTTCCCTGCAGTCCGGAGCCTTCCCCCGAGCACTCCAAGCTCTGCCTGCATCGTCACTTGACGGTCCACCCGTGTGTCTGTCTTCACGTGGCTGTCTTCTTATAATGACATCAGTCGTATTGGATTAGGTCACTGTACTCCGGTGTGACCTCATCTTAGTTAATTACATATGCAATGATGCTAATTCCAAATAAAGTCACATTCTGAAGTACTGGTGATTAGAACTTTAAAAAAATCTTTTACAAATCTATTTTGGGAGGGACACAATTCTACCCCTAACACCGCCCTTCTCATAGCTAAGCTTTGGTTGCTCAGGGCACCTTGCTGGGGCTTCCCCCTTTTCTTGGAAAGAGTTCTCTCACACACCTCCGGACACGTCCGATGCTTATCCACGGAGGCCTATCTGATGTTGGTGCATAGCATATGACTGCTTAGAAGGCCTGCGGCATGTGGGGAGTTCAAATAGTCACCCCTGCACACAGCTCTTTGTGAAACCAAAATGCTCGCGGGCAGGTCTTGTTGAATCGGGGCATTGTGGTGACCCTCCCTCCTCACCCGGTCAAAAGGGCAGTCCCTCGGGCTGGACAGAGAGAACTAGACAAACTAGTAGCTCTTCCCAGGTCTCTACGGGTCTGCCTCTTAGCCTGAAACTTCACAGCTGAGCTAGACCACGTAAAACTGCGAATGCAACTAGCTTGCCTGGTTTTCCTTCAGCAACCTTGGGAAAGTGAGCAAGAACCAATGTGGGCACATGTTTCTCCTGGAACATGCACTGCAGCCTTGCACACCAGAGCTGCTGGACAAACACCTGCCACGTTTAATCAAACGCCAAACAGCCCCCTGGGTTCTCTGGAGTCATTTGATTCGATGCAACAAGTGCTGACCTAGCAGCTCCTGTGGGCCACGCCTAGGTTGGGCTCCTGGGGCCTAACAGGGGCAGATCTTGGCGCTCACAGGACAGAGTGAGGCCTGTGATAGGGGGTGGTGGGCACCTTTGGTGCACAGAAGAGGCTTCCTGCGGGAGGTCACTGACATTTCTGTTATTAGACAAAACAATGCTCAGAAAGCCCTTAGCACAGTGCCTGACGCTATACATGTGAATTATATTAATTATTATTATGATTCTCGCTATCAGCAGCAAGTCTGCACGTTGCTTAGAAGAGGACAGGCTGCCACTGGGGCAGCCTTTCTCAATTCGGATTCCGAGAATAAACCGAGCCCTATCAAAAATGATTCCAGTGACTCTTTTCTGAGTCCTCCCAGGGTTGGTCCAGCGTAGCTAGCACCATTCTGGAGGCCTGGGAAAGAAGCCGATTCAGTACAAACAGAGGCTGTCCCAGGATGTTAGGGCTCAATTCTTTCTGGGAAGGCAGGTAAGAAGGCCTGATGAGGAATTTATTTTTGTATTTAATCACACCTATATGGTATTTGCTGGCATTGGTCTAAGCCTGCACTGTTGAACTCGGCAGTCATGAGCCACATGTGTTCCCTGAGCACTTGAAATGTGTCTTATCCAAATTGTGACATGATCTAAGTATAAAAGACACACTAAATTTTGAAGATTCAGTATGATAAAACATGTTTACATGTCTCATTAATAAATTTTATATTGAATTATTTATATGTTGAAATGACCACACTTGGATAAATTGAGTTAAATCAGGGTTGACAAACTTTCTCCAGAAAGATCTAGATAGTAAATATTTTCAGCTTTAAGAGCCACACAGCTACTCAACTTTGCCATTCTAGTGCAAAAGCAGCACAAAACAAACGGGCATGCCTGTGTTCCAATAAAACTTTATTTAAACGAGCAGATGGTGGGCCTGATTTGACCCACAGGCTGTAGTTTGTTGATTTCTGGGTTCAATAAAATATGTCAAAATTAATTGCACTCGTTTCTTCTTACTTTGTAAAATATGGCTACTAGAAAATTTCAAATTACATTTTGGCTCACATTGTATTCCTATGGAACAGGACTGATCTAAGCACTTTACAAATACTAACTCTGGAGGATGATGCTGTTACTCTGGGAGGGGTGTGTGTGGCGGGGGTGAATTCTCATGACAGCCTAGGGAGGGTGTGGACTTGGCTCCCTGGCCTGGCCCCCCCACTGCGGAGTGTGGAGCCCAAGTGCAGGCTGGCCTGTGGCCACCTCCTGGGGGTATCGGGACCTGTGCCCTTTCTCTTTCTAGGTTCGCCTTTCGACTAAAGGGAAGTTCACTGAAAGGCCACCAGGTGGTGCTGTCAGACCACACAATATGGTGGTTGGCCCACGGGAAACCGGCACTCTCCGCCCATTTGCTGTTGAGGCCTTGGACCTCAATTTTCTTACCTATAAAATGGGCTTAGACTAGACTAGTGAGAACATAAATTTTGGAGGCAGACAGGCTTGAGTTTGAATTCTGGCCCTTCCAGGGTCCCATTATGACTTTCATAGGCCCTGGATACTTGTGCCTTCATGGCTCTCTTCCTCCATTAAAAAAATACTAAAAATTATATTTTATGGTCAAGGGAGGTGGCTCGTGCCTGTAATCCTAGCACTTTGGGAGGCCAAGGCAGGAGGATCCTGCCTTGGATCGCTTGAGGCCAGGAATTCAAGACTAGCCTGAGCAAGATCTTGTCTCTACGAAAAATAGAAAAACTAGCCAGACAAGGTGGCACTCGCCTGTAGTCCCAGCTACTCTGGAGGTTGAGGCAGGAGGATCACCTGAGCCCAGGAGATGGAGGTTGCTGTGAGCTATGATAATGCTACTGCACTCTAGCCAGGGTGACAGAGTGAGATGCTATGTCAAAAAAAAATATTTTATAAATATATTGGTATAAAGACAAACATATTATAATTATATTAAAATTTTTCTTCAACCTAAAAGTTCATATCTTTCCATCTGGTTCTGAAAGAAATGAACACATTTCAGTGGGCCCCGGGTACTGTATAATAGTACTGTGGGCCCCAGGCAATGTGCCTCCTGTGCCTAACAGGTGAGTCACCCCTGAGCGCCACTACACTCCTCCCCAGCTGTGTGACCTTGGGCAAGTTGTTTAACTTCTCTGGACGTCAATTTCCTCATCTATAAGATGGAGATGACATCGGACTCCACCTCTTAGTGCTGCGGTTGGGATTCAGTGAGAGCGTGCGCACCATGCCTTCTCAGCACACAGCCTGGCACGGAGCAAACGGCAACTATTATTTTTTATTGTTATCTTTCAAGATATTTTTCAGCTTTAACCTCTGGGAAACTATGAAAGGTCTCAGAAGCAGGAATCTCAAAGCAAATAACTCCGAAAAGTAAAATGAAGCTCCCAGGGTATTTGGTGGGGGAAGTGAAGAGTTTCCTGGAGAACAGGGAGGCTGCAGGAGGAGTTTTTGCAAATAATCAACACACACTCCCTCCTGCCATCAGACAACTTGTGTGACGCAGGTACGTGGGCTTGTGCCGCCCAGCCTGAAGCTGAGCAGGCTGAGGAACAGGTGCCAGGTAGGGAGACCCTTGGGAAAGGGGTGCGTGTGTGTGCATGCATAGATCCTGTTCCCTTAAAATCCCTTAATGCGACTTAATTTCAGTAGCTTCCCTGAATCCTAAAGTTTGAAGCCACTTGTACAAGGGTCTTGGGGAGCATGGTGACCAAGCTCCTCTTCCAAAATGTGACCTGTGGGTAAATGACATGGGAATGCCGGCTCCTTTGGGATCATTCAGGCAGAAGCCTTGATGGGGAGACAGCAGCGGATGCAGGTGTGAGCCTCTCCCAGCGGCTCTGCTTTCCACCCACACACCCACCTGGGCCAGGTGCCTTTCCTCCTTCCAGGAGAGGCAAGTGATGCAGCCTCTAGTTTGTCACCCTTTCCTGGTTTGGTGGCTGCCCTCTCCAGCCCAAGGGAGAGATAGGAACCAGGGTTGCTGAATTGGAGGAGCTGCCTTCATGCACCTCAGCCCCAGCAGGAACAGAGTGAAGGTCACTGGCGGAGGGTTGCTGTGTTTGTGGCAGGAAAGGGGTATTGAGGAGGCTGGAGTGAAGATGTGTGATCATAGCTCACTGTAACGTCAAACTCAAGTGATCCTCCTGCCTCAGCCTCCCGAGTAGCTGGGACTACAGGCGTGCGCCACCATGCCTGGCTAATTTGTTTTTTTCTTTCTTTCTTTTTTTTTTTCTTTTGTAGAGATGGGGTCTCGCATGTTGCCCAGGTTTAAACTTTGCTGTTTTATGATGGTCTAAAAAAAATGGAAATTTAGCATCATTTCTTATATGGCAAAAAATCATTCTCAATAACTAAATGAGAGGCCAGGCATGGTGGCTCACGCCTGTAATCCTAGCACTCTGGGAGGCCAAGGTGGGAGGATTGCTTGAGGTCAGGGGTTTGAGACCAGCCTCAGCAAGAGCAAGACCCCATCTCTACTAAAAATAGAAAGAAACTAGCCAGACAACTAAAAATAGAAAAAATTAGCTGGGCGTGGTGGCACAGGCCTGTAGTCCCAGTTACTCAGGAGGCTGAGGCAGGAGGATCGCCTGAGCCCAGGAGTTTGAGGTTGCTGTGAGCTAGGCTGACGCCACGGCACTCTAGACCGGGCAACAGAGTGAGACTCTGTCTCAAAAAAAAAAAAAAAAAATTAAATGAGAGCAATATGTATCCAAAGACTTAAAGCACTCTACCCTTTCACAGAGCAAGTGCTGTTAATAAAAATATAGTTTCCATGTATTGAAGCCTTACTAGGTGTCAGGCACAGACTCGATGCTTTACCTCCATCATCCTATTTAAATTTTACCTATGAGGTTGATTCTCTTATTATATCCATTTTACACATAAAGAAACTGAAAATAAATAATCTGTTCAAGGTCCCACAGCTGGTAGGAGGTACAGAGGATGGCTCCACAGTGAGCCTGACCCTTGCCACCACTCTATACCTCTTCTCACTATGGACAGCTGGGAAAGTGATTTCAAAAGCTACACCTCAGGTCACCCGCCTTGGACTCACCTGGGGGACTTGTTGAGAATGCAGATTCCTGGGCACTGGCCCAGATCTCTTGGGACAGACTCTGGGAGGCTGGGGCTGGCAGTTGGCATGGTAACTGGTTCCCTGGGATTCTGGTGCACACCAAGCTTCAGACTCTTTGGAAAAAGCCAAGGCTGAAAGGGTGCACATGACCAGGGGCTCTCCCTTCCCCCAAAGGCCACTGGAATTTCTTGCCCAGGCCAGGCCAGGTGACCCAGAGGGACAGAGGGATGTTTGCAGCCCCGTTAGATTGCGGACTGTGAGGACGAGCCCTGCTCTGTGCTCTCTTGTCTGGCAGAGCTTGCCCAGAATGAGAGGTGGCAGATGCCATGGCTCCTCCAGTAACCTGCTCCAGGGTAGGGACAAAGGAACGTCTTGTCGGTAGGAAGCTGCAGGGTGTCAAGACCAAGTCAGAGCCACGGGCAGGCTCATTTAGTTCTGGTTCAACTTCTCCTTCCTCCCCCACCCAGCACAGAGTCCCTCCTGAGCCCAGCTTTGCTGGCTGGTGGAGCAGAAGGACGATCCTCTCTCTCCACAATAAGCTCATTTGTGAATTGCCTGCTTGACCATTTTGCACCTTGGAAACTGGAAAGTTTCCTGGCACGGTGAGTTCTGCCTCAGAAGAAGGGTGACAGATGTCTTAGCAGCCTCGCGATCTCCCCCGCTCCCCACAGCCAATTCCAACAAGACCTCTGAGGTTAATTGGCCATTTGGGGAAGACGGTTTCCCTGCTTAATCGGGCCCTTTTGATTTTATTCTCTCAGTCAGCTGTTACCTAATTGCAAGTATCAGACTTTATGGTCTCTCTCTCCTACATCAAAAGTCACATCATCCCCAACAGATTAAAGGAAATAAGCGAGGAGTGGAACCGTGCATATGGCATGCTATACTTTGTATTTTTTAAGGTTACATATGGTGCTCATTTATGCGCAGACTCTCTGGAAGAACACGAAAGCTGGGAAGAAAGGCTGCCTCTGAGACAGGAAATTAGGGGATGAGGTCAGGGCACGGATCCCTTTTCACTGCTTATTCTTCGGCACTGCTCTCGCCTTTAGCCGTGTGCTTGTACTGCCTGAACAAAGAAACAGCATCAGCGAAAGCAAAGCAAGACAAACAAAAATGGGCACCTCGGATACAGGCAAAATGGTGCCACCTTGCTGGACTCCTATGGGCCTCTTTGGTTGCAGAAAGATAACAAATCCTTGAGGCCCAGCCAGCGCGATGGGCCTTTGTCACACCAGGACCCCCAAAGACTCCCAGTAGTAACCCTGGTGACAAATACAACGTGGTGAATGCTGCAATGAGGGGATGGCACACGTGGGGGCCAGGAGCACTCGGGCCAGGCCCTGGGATGGGGCGGGGCACGGGGGTGGGGACAAAGCCCCAAGCGAGAGGGCGACCTGCGGGAGCTCATGGGCCTGGTGGAGACCAGCAGACAGCAAGGCTGGAGATTTATGCCGGATAAGAGAGGTCTTCACGGTGTCCACAGACCGAGCTCTCTCCGGATGGTGATGGGAGCCCCTGTAGGATTTATGGGCCTGGGGGTGGGCTGTGGTCAGAACAGTATTTCAGAGGATGGCGCTGCTGGTTACTGGACTGGCCGAGTGGGAGGGGGATGACTCAGAGGCGGGGAGACCAAGAGGATCTTCGTGTTTCATCCCTGTGAGGTGCAGTGGTGGCCTGGCGGCCTGACCTCAGACGGGAGGGGCAGATTAAACAGTTAATTATCCAAATCATGGGGTCGCAGTTGGGGCCTTGGCGTTTCTGGTCATTGCCCATGGAACAGGATCCCCTCGTGAGGTCTGACAGCTGACGTTCTTCCTGCAGCCTCTCGGGGCGGGGTGAGCAGGGCCAGGGACAGCAGGTGGGGCTCCAGCCCAGAGCGTGAAGACCATCCTTTTGGACCAGAAAGCTCCTGGTTTCCTTCTGGACAATTCAGGGGAGTTTTCAGCCCAAGAGGGATCTTAAAAATCTCTTCTTCCAATTTGGCTCGAGTCAGAATAAATGCAGGTTGAAAAATGAAAGCAATTGGACCAGTCTTGTTTCCGAAGTGCAGGGAGCCGTTCATACCTGTTAGAGCCATTTTATTTAGAGACAAGAAATGGTTAATAAAATGGCACCTTTGTTTCTAGGAGTGTTTGGCCTTTGTTTTCCTCCTTGGCACAAGAGACCTTCTGCTGTTGGTGAAGGCTCTTGTAGAGTGTACTTTAAATTCAACTGGAAAGTGGTCGCTGACATCCAGGGCCTGTAAGGAGGAAAGGAGGGTAGATTTGGGTATCGGGAGAGGCCTGGGAGATGCTTTCATGTCAGTGACGTGCAAATTCAGGAACAGGAAGGGAAGTCACCCAACAGAGCACACACTGGTGAGCATTGTCCCTGGATCAGCTCAATCAGAAATTTGGGCAAGTCCTCAAATCACAGAATCATAGGCATTGAGACTCAAGGTCCAATGGCCCAGCGTTGTGTCCTTCATGGTGACCTGGAGGGGTGACGCCAACCCATCTTCCCAGGATGACAGCACAGAAAGACAGGACGGCAGCCTTACCTCCTCTTCACTCAGGTCATAAGCTTTCTGGAAGTCAAAGATGCCGTTTGACTCTGGAACCACAGAGCTGACGATCTCTTGCCCTCTGAGCACGATCCTGGAGCAAGGGGAGGGAGGACAGTCGTGTTAATCCACCCTGGTGACTTCTGAGATCAAACCAAGGTGGGTTTGAGCAGCCAGCTCTTTTCATGTGGTGCTCAAAGTCCAGACCTGTTTTGGGCATGCGATGCTAGAGGACGGTGCCTACGATTGTGGGACAGGGCCAGTTCCTGCCACAGCCCTGAGGACACCAGGACAGCGTCTCCCAGTGTGGGCAGGCGTCCCTGGTGGCATAAGAGAAGATTAACACGGTACATGGAAACTCTGCTGTGCAACAATGACTTGAATACTGAGAAAGTTGCCCCTTTTCAATTATTTTTCATGTGTCCCAATTCGATTATGGAGAAGTTCTCAGGTAGGGGCTGACTTGTCTCTAATGCCTCCCTAGACTCGCATTTTGACAAAGAGAGAGCAAGCTGCAATCTCCAAGTATTCTGCAAGCAAGGGAATTAAGACAGAATTTAGCATAGTGCAGTTTTCACTGGGCTTTTTTTAAATTTTAAAAATGTATTAAAATTTCAAAAATTCCATTTATGGCAAATGATGCTGTTTTCTGACTTTAGTGTTATAAAGTTTCCTTTAAAATTAATTTATTTCAGTAAGAAAGTAGTGGATTAAAAGAAAAATACAGGGAAAAAAACCCTGGTATAAGTGCTTTGCAGTGATGACGAAAAATAAGAATGTGCTTTCCCCTATTCTGACCAGTGGTTTTGGTTTCCATGTTTGCTACCACCACCCCGGTTAACTTTTAACTCAGCCCAAATATTGACTCTTCACATTAGGGCAAAAGCTATTCTTTAAGACTCAGAGATCAAAGAACAATATAGTTAAGGCTCCTCTGTTTCTGACTTCCAGGGCTGTGCGTGGCTCAGTCAGCTGTTCACGCTATGTTTTCCGGCAGGTCCTGGCCATCTTGCGTGCCCACTAGTGCCCGGCATGTGGGAGGGGTTCGGTACACATCAGAACAAAGACGGGAACTGGGGCCCTAACATCTAACTCCATATTTTAAACATCATTTTTATGGCTTTTTAAAAACCACAGAAGTTATACATGTTGTTATGGAAAACAGAAAATTCAGAGCATCAAAATTAATCTTTAAAAAATCACGTGTAATCCCACCATCCGTTGGCATACACGTGTGCAAAATCAGGGTCCTTTTAGGAAACATCTTTTTTAACCTGTTCTGCCACCTGCCTGATCTATTGTGGACATCTTTCCTTCTGATTAACTGTTCTGCATCATTCTTTTGGATCACACCTCAGCCCTCATTTGCCAGGGGAGAAGAATGGAGCTCCAGAAGGGACTTGACCTGCCTAAGGTCACACACCGGCAGCGGGGCAGGGGCAAGTGAGTGAGTGGCCGTCTCCCGGCTGTGCTGGAAACGCTTCACATGGGGGGATGGGCTGGCGGGGCCCTCGGTCTCCTGTAACTTCCCACCTTAGGTTTCTGCTTTGCAGAGTGATGACTTCTGCAAAGGAAACACCAGCCCTAAAAACCCCAAGAGGAACAAAGGAGGTCACGGGATGGAAATGAAAGGCAGACCTCAAAACTTGAGAAATGAGAACAGCTAGCCTCTCTCGAAGATGGCCATCCCATGCTTCCTGGCTTCCTCGGTGGTAGACTGAGCTCTGGGAACTGCAGTCACTGGCCACTGTGGGACCAGGCTCCCTGGGGTTTCCTGCCTGTGGTCTCTGCCATAGAAGGTCACTAACGTTCACACGCCTCAGGCACCCCCACCTCCCTCCAGATTGAAGAAGCAAGAGTGAAAGCTGCTTGAAAATCCCCATGGAAACTTTAAAAGTACAAAGGAATGCTTTTATTCAAATGTATGCATTTGCATTTAGGAATACCTAGCAAAAGCTTGAAATGTGTAAATGCCCTTGAATGAACTGGTCTCATTTTTATGGTTGTTCCCTGAGGAAATCATCAATATTTGCACAAAATGCACTTACAGGATGTTCATTCCGGCAGCACTGATAACAGTAAACCCTTGGTAATAACCTAAATGCCCAGTGACGGGTATTGAGTGAATAAACTGCAGTAAATCTTTATGATGTAAAAGTTAACAGCCAATGAATGTATCGAGAACTTGCCATACGGTAGGATTGCGCTGGCAGCTTTACATACGTTATTTCATTTAATCTCACCATATCTCCATGAGTGAGGCACTACTCTCCATTCTGCAGGTGAGGAAATGAAGACACAGAGAGCTTAAGTCTCTTGCTCACAGACATCTCCAGTGGTAGAGTAAGAATTTGAACACAGGCCTGTCTGACACCAAAGCCAGTGGTTACCTCTGCTGAGCTACAGTGCTCAGGACCACTGCGTGGGGTCATGGAGTTCATGCGCTGCACTTGGTACCTGGTGGAGGGGCCTGACATTTAGTTGACTCAGATCTCCAAACCTCACGCTTCATCTGCCTCAAGGGGCTGCATTTGCTGGGCACACCAAGCACTGTGTGGGCTGGCAGCTTCCTGCAGGGGCCCCTACCTGTCATATGCACATTTGGTGCTCTTCTTCACTGTGGTGTCCTGTTGGTCCCCAATCAGCCAAACAAATCTGGGGTCGGTCCTCAAGCGGATGTTCTTCCAGGCCTTCTTGGGGACATAGCTGCAGCCAGCATTGAAGTCACCCATGAAAATGAAATTCTGAAACACATGATTTGGAGCCGTCACCTGGTGGGCACTATTGCAGAATGCTTTCACCCGGACTGCTAGCAGTGACTCCACCTCCCGTGTCCAGCAAACAATGGGGTCTGTTGTGGGCTGAGTTGGGGGTGGGGGGGCAATTCATATGTTAAAGTTCTAATCTCTAGTACATTAGAATGTGAATGTATTTGGAGATAGGTCTCTAAAGAGGTAATTAAGGTAAAATGAGGTCATATGGTGGTCTCTAATGTGATACGACTGGTGTCCTTATAAAAAAGGGGAGATTAAGACACAGGGGGACACAGAGGGAAGAGCATGTAAAGACACTGGGAGAAGATGGCCACCTACAAGCCAAGGAGAGAGGCCCCCAGAAGAAATCAACCCTGGGCCGGACGCGGTGGCTCACGCCTGTAATCCTAGCACTCTGGGAGGCCGAGGCGGGTGGATCGCTGAAGGTCAGGAGTTCAAGACCAGCCTGAGCAAGAGCCAGACCCCGTCTCTACTAAAAATAGAAAGAAATTATCTGGCCAACTAAAATATATATAGAAAAAAAAATTAGCCAGGCATGGTGGCGCATGCCTGTAGTCCCAGCTACTCGGTAGGCTGAGGCAGTAGGATCGCTTAAGCCCAGGAGTTTGAGGTTGCTGTGAGCTAGACTGACGCCACGGCACTCACTCTAGCCCGGGCAACAAAGCGAGACTCTGTCTCAAAAAAAAAAAGAAGAAACCAACCCTGCTGACACACCTTGGTCTTGGAATTCTAGGTCCAGAACTGTGAAGAAATGACTTTCTATTGTTTAAGCCACCCAATCTTTGTACGGTACTTTGTTATGGCAGCCCTAATAAGCTAATACAGGGTCTTTCTTAATTTTCTTTTTGCTTTTTCAAAGAAAAGGCCACGGTTTAAAACTGAGTCACAGTTTTGATGAGTATACAACAGCAAATGTGTACCAGGGAGGGTGTTAAATGGGAAGGAGGATGTTTGCTGTTCTTAGTCACCACATCCCTATAATTCAGCATGCAGAGTTAGGTGGGGATGAAAGAATCCAGCTAATATATTCCCCGATCTTTCGTCTCTGGCTCAAATTACTGTAGGGTATAAACATATGAATGAATCAACACCTTTTGTTTCCAAGCAGGAAAAATGAACTTGGGTGGTGTATGACAGGCTTGGCACCACGCTTTTTATCCTATTATTTTGAAGTTGGAAACTTATTCCTGTGGAATGTCAGTCTGAGGAAGTGGGAGGAAGCTTAAGGAGAGGGGGCCATAGAGTGAGCTGTCCGCCCTCACCCAAGGCCACAGTCAGAAACTTTCTATTTTGGAAGTATTTTTGCCTGCAGTGCTCTTGGAACAGAGTTTTACCATTCCATAATACAGAGGAAGTGTCAGATTTCCTTGTTTGCACTATTGTTTGGGGGCATTGCTGACTTAAGAGTTTTCTTCAAGAACATTTTACTTTGACCTTGGCCATCTCAGTTTCCCCTGAGATTGATGGGCACAGTTGAGGACAGAATGTCATCCTTAACATGAGTGATCACCAGCTGCTACTAATATAGGCATGACTTGCTGAACATTCATTCCCTATGTGCCAGGCCCAGCATTAAGTGGTTTTTTTTGTTTGTTTGCTTGTTTGTTTTTGAGACAGAGTCTTGCTCTTTCACCCCAGGTGGAGTGCAGTGGCATGATCATAGCACACTGCAACCTCAATCTCAGGAGTTCAAGACCAGCCTGAGCAAGTGCGAGACTGGCTAATTTTTCTATTTTTAGTAGAGATGGGTCTCGCTCTTGTTCAGGCTGTTCTTTTCTTTTTTTTTTTTTTTTTTTTTGAGAGAGAGTCTTGCTCTGTTGCCCAGGCTAGAGTGCCGTGGTGTCAGCCTAGCTCATAGCAACCTCAAACTCCTGGGCTCAAGCAATCCTCCTGCCTCAGCCTCCCGAGTAGCTGGGAATACAGGCATGTGCCACCATGCCCGGCTAATTTTCTTCTATATATTTTTAGCTGTCCAGATCTTTTATTTCTATTTTTAGTAGAGATGGGGGTCTCACTCTTGCTCAGGCTGGTCTTGACCTCCTGACCTCGAGCGATCCTCCTGCCTTGGCCTCCCAGAGTGCTAGGATTACAGGCGTGAGCCACCACGCCTGGCCCAGGCTGGTCTTGAACTCATGAACCGAAGCGATCCTCCCACCTCCAAGTGTGCTAGGATTACAGGCAGGAGGCACCGCACCCCCACCCAGCCTAAACGTTTTTTGTTTTTTAAAATTTAATTTATACCTCACAACAATAAACAGTAAGAGGTAGAACGGCCCATTAACTTCTGTAGAAACAGGATTGAGAAATTAAGTGACCTGTTCTAGGCCACACAGCTGGGAGGTTCAAGTGGTGAAGAATCACACCCTGACCTGCCTCACCGAAGGCTGGGTGTCTTGTTCACTGTTGGGCCACCCATGCCTCAGCCTGACACACTCACTAGATGCTCAATACATTCTAATTGAATGGATGAAGATTTCATAATTTTTTTCTTTTTCTTTCTTATAATTTTCAAAAGTATTTTTATTCTATTTTACTTATCTTACATTTTAAAAAGCTCCAATAGCTGGTTTAGTCTCACTCTGTTGCCCAGGCTAGAGTGCTGTGGTGTCAGCCCAGCTCACAGCAACCTCAAACTCCTGGGCTCAAGGGATCCTCCTGCCTCAGCCTCCTGAGTAGCTGGGACTACAGGCACGTTCCAAAAAATTCAGCTAATTTTTTCTATTTTTAGTTGCCTAGCTAATTTTTCTTTTTCTTTTCTTTTTTTCTTTTTTTAGTAGAGATGGGGTCTCACTCTTACTCAGGTTGGTCTCAACTCCTAATTTCAAGCTACCCTCCTGCCTTGGCCTTCCAGAGTGCTAGGATTACAGGCTAGCCAAGGATTTCATAATTTTTCGAATGAATGAATGAGTCTATTTACCAATAAGCACTGAAATATACCCCTCGTCTTCTCCAAGCCCTAGCTCTGATCGACTACGTTCACACTTTACTTGACTCATTTTACACTTTGAACAGCGGAACTGAGGAGGAGGAAGGGGGATCCCAGGAGTCAGGTACGAAAGGAGAAAAGAGGAATATGGAGGAAGAGCCCTCTGGAGCACTTCCGTATTTGCCAAGAGCTTTCACAGAGACTCTCACAGCATTCCTGTCTTCCAAAAGCAGCATGATTGAGGCCTACAGGGACAGCAGATGTACGCCCCTGTCTGTGAGAACGGCACCCCAAGTTTCTCTGGGAAACCACCTCTCCCTCCTCTGCCTTCCTCCACGAGGTTGGGGTGGAGCTGACACTGATTTAACCAATCAAAGTATCTTAGCCCCCGGTCACAGTGATTGGCTAAGGGATGGACATGTGACCCAATCAGAGCCAACGAGACTCAATGCCAGGGTATTTGTTGCATTATGGGAACGAAAATTTGTCAGCTGGTCTGGGGGCTGCTGGTCTCTCCAACCCGAGGGTGGAACCGGCCTGAGAATGGAGCCCACACAGAGGAAAGGAGGGCAGGGAAGAGAAAAACCGAGCCCTGATTACCTTTTCTGAGCCCTGGATCCGGCCATGCCTGAACTACCCACGGACATTTTAGTTGCACAAACCGACACATTGTTCCTCCTTTTCACGAGCCACGTTAAGATCCTGTTGGTTGCAACCGAAAGATTCCTGACCTCTCTCTGCCTCATCCTTCTCAATTGTAAAATGGGAATGATAAAAGCTCCTAACCCCCTTGCCCACCCCGGAGAGGTGCTCATCCCACTCAAGGACCAGTCAGAGTCTGCCCCGGATTAGACGGGAACTCGACAAACACAGAGGGCATCACCTCTGCCTTCCAGCGGTGTTTCACATCCAGGTAGACATCGGCCAGCTCGTCGATCTCTTTAACGGAGGTCTCTGGGGTGGTGTGCAGGGGAACAATCACGAAGTCCTTGACAGCTGTGGAACAGGAAAGAGGCGGAGGTCACACACTTCCCCTGTCAAGGTCCCACGAACACTGCTTAGGGAAACAGGCTCTCCCCTCCAGAAGGCACAGGCTGGGTCGCCAGTTCTCAGAGGGTCCAGCCAGTGGCTGAGATTTTAATGATCGTAGGGTGATTAGGCTGCTTATTTTTAGTATATGAAAGACTTTTTTCTCCCGCTTGCCTTTCACAGCTAAGAGAAAGCTGGTAGACAACGTTCCTTGTTGGCATGGTGGGTGCTATTATTTTCTCGTTTTTTTTTTTTTTAAACGTATTTTCTTTTTTTTCCGCATGTATTTTTTTCTTCCTTATTTATTAAAATGAGAAATACAAATTGTATATATAATATCTATGGTTGTATTTTCTATTTTTAAAAAATAATAAGCCTGTTTTGGCTTTTGTACTAAGGAAAAAAAAATTTTTCTTCTAATTAGAAAACAAGGGAGGTTTATCAGTTTATTCCTTTTGTCATCAGGAATAAAAGCTCTGAAAAGTTATTTAAAAATTTAAATGGTCTTTTGTGAAGTGTCTGAAAACCTTCCCCCACCACTGGGGGACTGAGACAGCCTGAGTGTGGCATGTGGGCCAGCCGCGGCAGCCGTGCCTCACCCACCTGCTAGCAGCAGTTCTGAGCACCTGGGCTAGCCCCCTCGTTCTCTGCCTGGATCCCCACTCCTATCTCCTGAGGCAGGGGCTGTGGAGGGGGGTGTCACTGCTCAAGTCCCACAGAGGGGAGCCAGGACTCAGCCCGGCAGCCTGTCTCCAGGGCCCACACTCTGCCACCAGCCTCATCTCCAGCTCTCCTGCTCAGCCTTCCACTTCACTCCCCACCCTCTTTTGGGGCCCCCTGAACACTCCATCCTCTTTCCCACCTCTGAGCTTTGGTGTTCACTGTGCCCTCCACCTGGAATGCCCTTTCTCCAGTCCTCTGTGTGGCTGCCTTCTTCATGTCACAGCCCAATGTCACTCCCAAAGCCCCCGTGGTCACCCTGCCTAAGGTGGGCACCCCACCCCACTATTCAATGCCCCCTGCTTATTACTTCCTTTATGCTCTGAAATCACTTTCTTCACTCCTTTGGCTCACTAGAAACTCAGATCCGTGAGGGCAGGCTATTTGTCCTATCCACCCTCTTGCTTCCAGGGCCTGGCACATTGGAGGCGCTCACATATGTTTGTTGACTAAATACAGGGATGAATGAATGATTGGATAAGTGAATGAATGAAAGAAAAGAGAGATGAATACCTAACTCCTTCATTTTCAATCCTAGATTGAGGGGCCAGCCGTAGGTTTCCTCGTACAAGAGAGAAAACTCTAAACAGGCAGTGCTATCCCAGGGGAGAGAAGGAGGGGCAGGGCAGGGTGGAAGGGTGGAGGCTCAGGATAAACAGGTTTATTTAGCAGTTCACAAAGACTCAGGAATCTCTTTAGGAGGAAATAATTATTCAGGGGGTGGGAGTGGGGAGCTCTCCAAACACTGGCCTGGTCAGCCGCATGGAATTGTGCACATGACAAAGACGATTGTACACATGCTCTCTGAAGGGCATTTCCTACCCTCGGTAGCCCCCTCCTCCTTCTCTTTTTCTACTGGGAATTTCCCTACCACTCTCCCATGTTTGTTTTCCTAAAATAGTCTGCCCTGGAGCTAATTAACTCTGAGCAGAAATAGTTAACTTCATAGTTCAGGATGTTTACATTGGTGTAGTATAAATATAGGTGTACATACTTATAACTCTACATGCATGTATTTGGTCATGATCTGTCTCCCCTACTACAATATAACTTCACAAGGACAGGGACCTTGTCTGTTTTTTCTGGTGCCCTCAACAGAGCCTGGCACATAGTAGGTACTGAAAAAATATTTGATTCTGTGTGGCTGCAATCTGCAAACCAAATTCTTGACTTTTCACTGAGTGATGTATAGTGTAAGAGCACGAGCTCCTGAAGTGGTAGCTTACAACCCTGGCTCATCCACTTCAATAGCTGAGCGGCTCAGACAAGTGACTTCACCTTTTTGAACCTCAGTTTCCTCAAATATAAAGTGGAGATAATCCCGGTTCTTAGGAGGCCGGCCCTTAATCAGGGACCAACACAAGCACCATTGTGACAGTTCAGAGAGAAATCCAGCTGGGTTTCCTCTCTCCCTGCAGCCTGTGGAAGAGAATGCTGTGTGGCTCCCAGAGGAAGAGTGAGCCTCTAGGCTGGGGGTTCACCTTTGGTGGCCATCACTTAGGATTTTTATTTACTTATTTATTTTTTTGAGACAGAGTCTCACTCTGTTGCCTGGGCTACACTGAGTGCCGTGGCGTCAGCCTAGCTCACGGCAACCTCAGACTCCTGGGCTTAAGTGGTTCTCCTGCCTCAGTCTCCTGAGTAAGTGGGACTACAGGCATGCGCCACCATGCCCGGCTAATTTTTTCTTTCTATTTTTAGTTGACTGGCTAACTTTTTTTTCTATTTTTAGTAGAGATGGGGGTCTCACTCTTGCTCAGGCTGGTCTCGAACTCCTGTCCTCAAGCGATCCTCTGGCCTCTGCCTCCCAGAGTGCTAGGATTATAGACGTGAGCCACTGCGCCCAGGCACACTTAGGATTTTTGAAAATGAAGAGTTGTACTTGACAGGGACCAAGGAATTGTGGTAAATAACGTTCGTGAGCCTAAATGTTCCAAAGAGAGTGGAGCTACCATTAATTCCAGAAGGCGTGTTCCAGACTGGGGAGGTCTTGAGCCATGGCATTCTGACAAGCAAGACTGGTGTCATCAAACTAAACCACATCCTTTACATACATCAGAAGAAGCAATGCATCATCATCTCCAGCCTAATGCCTCCCTAAAGATGCTCCATAAACCTGAGCTCATGCTCAGGGCTGCTGCCCTTTCATGGGCCACTGGGGAGGTCATGGACAAGAGGGGCCCGTGCATCTCACCAATGTGAGGTGAGTGGAACCAGACCACAAAGGGTTCCCTGGAAAACACATCTCCGTCTCCATGCTGACTGTCATGGTAGAGGTAGCTTTTCTTCACAGACACCAGCTTTTCCCTAGAAGAGAGAAAAGGAAGTCCTCTCACTGAGTCAGGTGATTTCTTCCAAGAAGCAGAGATGACTCTGTCAGCCTCCAGAGAAGACTTGAACATGCGGAAGTATCTTTTGCCTGAGAACAAGGCTGAGTTAATTCTTCTCAACAGCCTGGGCCCTTCGGGAGCTCAAGATCTAAGCCATACTATACTAGTCATCTGGGCACCCACAAGTTAATGTTCAGACTTAAAACAAATTACTAGCAGGCACAAGACAAGAATCTAGGCTGGGCGCGGTGGCTCACGCCTGTAATCCTAGCACTCTGGGAGGCCGAGACGGGAGGATCGCTCAAGGTCAGGAGTTGGAGACCAGCCTGAGCAAGAGCGAGACCCCCGTCTCTACTAGAAATAGAAATAATTTAGCTGGACAACTAAAAATATATAGAAAAAATTAGCCAGGCATGGTGGCACATGCCTGCAGTCCCAGCTACTCAGGAGGCTGAGGCAGGAGGATCGCTTGAGCCCAGGAGTTTGAGGTTGCTGTGAGCTAGGCTGATGCCATGGAACTCTAGCTCGGGCAACAGAGCGAGACTCTGTCTCAAAAAAAAAAAGAATCTAAAGTTCAGGAGTCAGTTGTGCCGGCTTCCAGCTGTGGGCCAGGACATGACTATGAGGAATAAAGAACTCCTGACCCAGACAACCACTGAGCCAACCAACAATTTAGGTGTTAGGAGGATTCTTATGTTTTTTAGCTTGAAGGGTTAATACTTTGCGTCAGCCCCAGTTTTGATAGCAATTGTTTTCATCAACGTTGAGAACCAATTAGAGATCAAAATCTGGTTTTGAAGAAAAGATAGGCATTTTGATTCAATTCACAATTTATTAGTGGACCATGCTCCAAGGAGCATAGATTATACTTACTTGTAGAGAAAGGCATACTGTTCTTTATATGTTTTTCTTCCAAGCCGAGAGCTAATAACATAGTTGTATGTTGTGCCTCTCCTTGAATTTCTAGAAAATATAAAGATTTCACATTGCATCTTAAAGAATAAACATTCCCCTACTATATATGCTTCCCTCCCTCCAATCTGCCTCTGTATACCCAGTGGCATCACGTGGAAGGACTATTGTTCATCATAACCTTTGAGTCCAATAAGAAGCACCACCACTGACTGGAGTATGGCATCTGCCAGGATCTTTTCAGCCATTATTTCTTGCCTCAGGAGGTGAGTATTTCTTTTTATAGTTGTTATTCCCTTTCCTAGTTTGCAAATGCAAAGCTGGAATCTGAACCCAGATCCAACTCATCCCAAACCCACATGCTTTGGCCTGTACTTGTGGGAGGCCATTGAGACCATAGAAGACCATTCGGGCCAGAATCAGCCCCAGATCCTGCGCTGGCCCGTGGCTGGGGCTGCAGCTCATCCTTTCTGGTAGAGTAAACCTCATCATGTCACCCGTCTGTGTCCATGTACTACTCCTGAATGTTTATCATATGCAGGAACATTCTCTCCTCTGAAAACCGCCAGGCATTTTCTCACAAGTCCTGGGACTATGATATTTTTTCCCCAATATATTCTTTTTAACAGTACTTCTAAGCTCAGCTTCTTATCTGCTTAGTTCGTTTCTCTCTCTGCCCTGTCTCTTCACCTACCTCGACTATTCTGCTGCATCGTATTAAAACCAGCCAGTTGAAAGTTCTCAGGACCGTGGCCAAGGGAGTTGGAAGCCTGGGCAGTGCTGGCCATGTGACCTGGTGGTCAAGTGCGGGCTCTCACACTACTTTCAGTTCCCTATGGCCTTTCAGATGGCCTTGCACGCGACCTTGAGGCCCCAGAGGGCCCACCCTCGCCCCCCTTTACCCGTTCAGCTTCTCCATCAGCATGGGGCAGATCATGTTGTTGCTGTCCTTGATTTCCATCAGCAGCATGATGTCACAGCGTTTGATAATCTGCCGAGAGAGAATTCCGGGGGGTTTGAGGCTATTTACCATAAATAATAAAACCTTTTATTGGGCACTTACTGTGTTATGAGTATTGCATTGTGTGCTTGTTAAAATAATTTAATTTCTTCACTGTACTAAATGAAGGAATCCCTGAGGTAGGTGCCTTTATTATGCCCATTTTAAAGACAAGGAGCATGAGGCTCAGGGAAAGCTGAGTAAATTATCTGGTCACCCAGCTGGAAAGAGGCAGAATCTGAACCTTAGCATCCAAGTCCAGAGCCCAGGATCCTGACCTCCTCACATCCTACCTTTTGGCTTTGCTTGAATAATTATAATAATAAATACTTATTAAGCCCTTAGTAAGCAAAGGTACCAGACTGGATATTGTAGAAATAATGAGGTATAATTATAATGATAATAATTATAAGAGCTAACATTTATTGAGAAACTACTCTGAGCCTCACAACAACCTTATGAGATGACCATGATTATCAGCCCATTAAATATAGGCAGAAACCAAGCTCAGAGTGGTTGAATGACTAGCTAAAGTCACACAGCCAGTACAGGTGGTGGAGCCAGGATTTGAACTCAGGACTGTGTGACTACAAATCCCACCATGCTAAACTGTTAAAATACAGTCCCGATTCTCGAAGGCTCATAGTTCAGTGAGAGAGACAAATGGAAACGACTAGCTACGATGTGAGGCAAATAAATTTTGTGCTAAATAAAAGTCACAAGCTGTGGAAATGTGGAGGAATAATAATTAGCTCTGCCCAGAAGATTAGGGAAGGCTCCAAGGAGGAGGTGATGTTTGAATGGGCCCTGCAAGGTGAGAAGGAGCTCAGTGGGAAAAGAATACAGGAGAGGCTCCTTCAGGCTGAGCAACAGCCTAGAGACCAGGATGCAGACCAATCCTTGGTGACCATGGGGGCTCTTCTGCATATGGGATCCTGGGGGGCTCAATGCCACACGATTTGTTGGTCAAGGATAGGGCATCCCCAAGGTTCATTTTGTCCTCTCACAGAGCCACCAAAGCCATGGAGCAGGAGGATTATGCCAGTGGCCCCCTATTTCCACAGCACATGTTCTGATGTTCTGGTTCCACCTTCAGGAGGATGGAGCAGGGAGAGATGCTGGTACCCACGTGTCCAGGTGCTTCCAGGACTGGGTGCTCAGGCTTTGAGAAGCTGCCCCAGGCGGGAGACTCATGTGCGTAGTGACTGAGGAGGAGAACTATGTCCCAAGTCTGGATCCTTCCACAGCCAGGCTGGAAATCTGTGGCATCAGCCACATGGGGCTCAGCAGGGAGCTGGGTGCCTCTGGCCAAGCCAGCCCTCTTAGTCACTGGTGACTACTAGACTTTTCTGGAAGGCATTTAAAAACATATACCCTTTGGTACAGTTTTCCCACTTTGTGGAATGTCTTCCATCATAAGGAAATATCCACTACTTCTCTGCACCTCAGTTTCCTCATCTGTTAATTGGGATGATAATAGTCAATCCTTCACAGGGTTGCTGTGGGTACTTAGAACAGTGCCAGCCATACAGGAGGCATGTAATAAATTACTATTACTTGTACAGGTCGAAGAAGAAGATTCAGTGCAACAAAAAAATTGGAAACAACCGAGGTATCCCCAAATAGAAAAGTATTCAATGAAGTATGTTGCAAATACAGGATAAGGCATCACATAGCATTAAAAGTCAATTTTTAAAATAATATTAACATCACGGGAAATATTTCTAATGCAAAAGCAGAATACAAAGCTGATGACATAAAATGGTGTCCATGCTCCAAAATGAATGTAGACTTAGTATTTATATTTGCACAGAAAAAAATCCATAAGAAAATTACCTAAATGTCAACAACTCTTATCTTTTAGTGATGGGACAAAAGAGGAGTTTTTTTTCTTCTTGTTTCTATATTTTCAAAATAATCCATAATGACTATTTTTCACTTAATAGAATTATTTTATAAATTATAAAGAAATTTATAATTTAAAAAATTTACATCTTTATAGTTTTTAAAAATTGTAGTGTTATTTTAGAAAGAAAACTGCCTGGTAAGGAAGGAATCATGGGGGAAGAGATGATAGCCAAAATTTAGCAAAACATGACAGGTACATTTGTAAGTTATTTAATATAAGTTAGATGAGTTGTCTTATATAAAGTACCTAATACAGTACCTGGCACATAGTGAGGGCTTCATGAGAGTTAGCTGTTACCATTGACTCATTAATGTTTATGCTAACCCTTCGATGCCAGACCCCTTAATATCCCCGCTGTGTAGTTGGTTACTCTGAGGCTCAACGAGGTTTAGTAATTTGGACACCAGGTGAATATGGATAATTATCTACACTACAGAGCCCCTTCTTGACCTCTACACTCAACAACCACAGAAATCAGCACGTCCTTGTGACTGCTCCTCCTCAAAGACCAAGGTCACTCTTGTGAGTGTGACCCATCAGTGCAGGGCAAATACGGACCGTGGATTCAGGCTCCCTTTCCTGAGTAGAGTTCAGCCTCCAGATTTCCTGTTGACAATCCCTTTTCTTGCTTAACAAGCACTTCTGAGCCCCACATCTCCAGCAGTGACTGATTTCCACCTCCCTTGGGCAGTCTCCGTGGCACCTCTGGGAATATATCCTACAGATGAGAATCTACACTGCAACGAGCAATGGCTCAAGATCCCATTATCAAAATTCTCTTGGAAATAGAACCCGTAAATTTGGCTGGTTGGCCTTCATCCATCGCCAATCCATCCATCCATCCATCCCCCCACCCATCTATCCATCCATTGATTCATCCACCCAACAAAAATTTATCATGAGCCTGCCTGCTGTGTGCCAGACAACATGCCAGGCCCTGCTTTAGCTCCAACTCCTGGCACAGCATCTGGCGTGAATGAAAGAAAGTGGGGAGGGGCGGGGAAGGGAGGGAAAGAGGGCCATACTGGAACCAGTTGAGCCAAATTCATGAAGCACAAACATCTTTCTGTGTTTAAATCTTCCTTACAGCATTGTAAGAAAAATGGGAATAAATTTCCTATTTAACCCTTTAAAAAATAATTTTGTTATAATTTCCTAATTACAAAAATAATGTTGCTTATTGCAGAAAATTTGGAAAATAGAGAAAAGACAGAGAAGACTATAAAAATCATTGATGACCTACAACCCCACACCCAGACACTTTTCCATTTGATTTTTATGCTTATTTACAAAATTGGCATCATAATGATTAGTCCATTGGCTTGACGTGTGGACTTTGAGTCAGATGGCCTTGGGTTCATGACTTGACTTTGATTAAGTCACTTAAGCTCCAGAAACCCCAGATTCCTTATTTGTGAACTGGGACAATAATAATACCCGCCTCATGGGGTTGATGTGGGGATCCAATGGGCATGATGGATATAAAATGCTCAGCCCAGTCCCTGGCACAGAACAGGTGCTCAGCAAGCAGTGGCAGTATTTATCATACCGTTGTGATGTCATACTGTTTGGTATTATACAGTTTTTTAGCCAAAAATTATGTTGTTTTTTCTCCCCCCGCTACAATTAAAGATTCCATTTTCAGATCCATTCTTGACACGTGTTTTCCTTGCTCATATTTCAGACCATGAAAAATATATTTTCCTGGCTCCACTGTCTCAGGAGGAGGCTCCAGTGAGGACTCTAGGGAAAACTCTCCCAGAGCTGAGACTTGAAACCCAGAGATTTCCCGACTAAAGCCAAATTCCTGACTCTGTTCACAAGAGGGGAGAGGGAATAGCCATGACTGTGTGTGGCTAGAGTTGAGGGAATCTCAGCAAGGGGTTTCATGAGCGGGCCTGGGGAGAGGGGAAGGTGTGGTCTGCAGAGGTCTTGAAATATCTGGGGCAGAAGGTGGCTCATGAACAGGGAGCAGCACAGCATGGGGGTGAGGAGTCTGGGTTCTAGCCCTCACTCTCCCCCACAACCTTGGGCAGCTCCCTTCACCTCTCTGAGCTCCAGTTGCCTCATCTGCAAAATGGGCACAATGATCAGAGTGGATGTGAGGCTGAACTTGGATGTGGCATGGTAGGGGCCCGGCATAGAGTACACATTCCTGAAATTATAACTGTCAGGTGCTGTGAGCTCTGTGAAGAGGGAGACAAGGCCCCCCACATCCACCATCGCATCCCCAGTGCCTTGGGGTGTCTGGCACTCGGCCTACCTTCAATGAGTGTTTGTTGGATGAACAATCTCTGCTCTTTAAGGACACAAACTGAAGAACACACAGACAGAAGGAGACTCAGCGAGGCAGGGGTTGGCACCTGCACAGCTGCCCGTGGGATGGGCGGGCCAGCCCAAGATGGAGAAGGCAGGCCTCCCTCACTCTCCAGCCTGCCCCGTGAAGGTCTCAACACTGGCATGATGGCGCCCAGGGAGTCTCTGAGGCAATAAATCCATATGGAAGAGTGGAAAAGGCATCTCGGCTACTGTGGTTGGGTTCAGAGCTGCCTCCTCTCCCTTACTAGCTGTGGAAACCGGGTCAATCGACTTCACTCTGAGCCTCAGTTTTCTCAGTTGTGAAGTAGCGGCAATGCCACCTAAGTCACAGTGTTAAATAAGAACATAAAATTCCTGGAAATAACTCTATTCTGAATGCCTGGCATTCTGGGGTGACTGAGAGTGCCCTGTTGGGTGGCTCTCGCAGTGTTATGGGTTGGCCTCTCAGCAGGATGGTTTGGGGTCCACGGGGAGGGAAAGGCAGCCTTGAGCAGGACTTTAGACACACCTGGCAGGACACGGCAGCTCAGGGGAGATGTTGAGTGTAGGCCCCCAAAATGGAATTCCCAGGGGAAAAAAAAGACAGCCATTTAAGACTGTGGTGACATTTCCTGGGTTGAATCAGTGAGGAAGGTGACAGGAACTCAGTAGGTACCCAGGCTCCGTCGGCCATGTGTGAAGAAATGGGGAAAATAGATTCCTCGCATGTCAGTTTCCCATGGAGGCACTGTGTCATGGTTCCCACGGGCTTGGCATGGCTGTCCTGGTTAAACAACATCTAGAAGGCCTTGGGCACCATCCAAAGGGCAGGGCTGTCCAGGTATGAGAAGAGTATCTAACTAACGATAACAGCGGCGGCTCTCCCTGTGAATACCTGCGTTGTTGCAGGCCTGCTGGGCGCCTCAGGCACCTTGACTTCTCTCAGCCAGCCAGCGCTACAGGCAGGGTAAGCCCCATTTTACTGAAAGGGACTGGAGGCTCAGGGAGTTGAAGGGACTCCGGAACTCATGCGGCTAGCAGGTGAGATCTGAACCCAGGGCTCCTGGCATTCCCACCACGCTATGGCGTGCCTCCGGGGTTTACTAAGTTAATGACGCCCTTTCCAGAGTCCCGGGAAAATTTTTACTAATAGTTTCCGGTATCAAAAAGAAATTAACCCGTAGGATAAAAAGAGTCAACTGACTCCAGAGAAAATGAGCAGCGTCCCCAGACATGGGTCCTAGGACCCAAGGAAAGCATGAGCTAAGTGGAGAGAAAGAGCAGAACTGAGAGGCGAGTGAAGGCTGAGGGGGGAGCAGGGGAGAGGGAGGGAGGAAGGAAGGAAAGGAAGAAGGAGAGAAAGAGAGAGAGGGAGAGTGAGGACGGGATGTCGAAGGAAGGGGGTAAGGGAGGGAGGAGACAGAGAGCGAGAGCGCGCATGCATGGGAGCCAGAAAGCAGTCCTTCATTGACGGTTAAAAAGACCAGGCTGAGGCTGGGTGCAGTGGCTCCCGCCTATAATCCTAGCACTATGGGAGGATCGCTTGAGGCCAGGAGTTCAAGACCAGCCTAGACCCCAAAAAAAATTAAAAAAAAAAAAAAAAAAAAAGGCTGGGCTGGGCTGGCTTTGCAGCTCCCCACCCAGCAGCTGTACAGTGTTACTTCATCTTTCTTTGTATATCATCTCTGCATGGGGAGTAATAATCCTTCCTCATTAGGATTATGAAATGAAATCATCTGTTTATAGTGCCTGACACAGGCATTCAATGAAAGCTAATAAATATCATCCCACTAGCCAACCCTCACCTGTTAAGGGCAAATGTTAAGAGCTTTCCATTCATGGACTCATGTAGTCCTCCCAGCAATCCTGTAGGGAGGCACTGTTATCACCCCTTTTTTAAGACGGCCCAAGCCAGCTGCCACCTTCAACCTCAGGGCTACCTTCAGTTAAATTCCTCCTGAGTCTCCTAACGCTGAAGACAGGAGAGAGGGCGTGAGGGGTGTCCAGGATCCTACTGACCTTCACGATGACACCCATGGCCTTCTGGTCTTCCCGCTTGCTTTCCCCAAAGGACCTCACGTTGAAGGAGCAGATCCGCAGGGCCAGGGCGCCCTGGACGGAGAGGAGGAGAAGCAGCAGCAGGGCCAGCCTCTGCGACATCCTGCCGCTGCTCTGGCTTCAGGGCTCCGCGAGAAGACAGCTGTGCTTGGTGTGCAGGATCCTGGCCACCTCCGTGGGTAACACTGACTTATAAAGCCTGCATCAGATAACAGGAATTACTGGATTCCTCGTTGCTACTTTCAATTCTCTGAGGAACTGAAGATCATGGGTTTAATCCCCAAGGAAATGAAGATACTGGGCAGCCTTTTAGGAGCCCCTGTTTTTGTCACTTTGGTGAGGAAATTGGCACACCTAATTTAGGCACCATCCTCCGCAAAGCCACTCATATCCCAACCGGGAGCCAGCTCTGACGTCTGGTCGTCTCTCCTGTGGTTGCATGCCATGTGCCTTTTCCTGACAGTTGATGAACTCGGAAGTGGTCCACCCCAGAGGGCACCTGGGGTGATGGAGCCTTCTGCTGGGGGACAATGAGGCAAGAGGCATGGGAAATTCTGCCGGGTTTTCTCTAAATCACTGGGATTTGGCGGCCTGCTGTTCCGGGACACACCCAGGTACTGACTCCAACCATTCTGATGGGTGTAAATTAAGGTCGAGTCTAGTTTGAATTACTTAATTTTTTAGGCAATTTTAATTTGCACAATTTAACACACCAAATACTGGCAGTGTGTTGCTAGGGAGAGCAATTGGGAATTTGCTAGAATGGGTCAGGAAAATGCCCCTGGATTTTAAGAGCACATAGCCAGTTAAGCCCCCGGAGAGACCCATGATTCAGCCCCAAATTAATGTTGATGAGAGTTGTGTGACCCTAAGAAAGGAAGGTCTTGCAAGAATTGTAGGATTTTAGTCCAAGTAAAATGACTTTTAGAGATTTGGGCAGGAAGATAAAAAGATCTGAAAAGCAAAAGAAATGCAAAATCCGATCAAGTAATATTTATGAACTTTGGCAAGGACAATATTTCTGTGAAAAGGGTAGAGGAGGAAAATAACTTGAAGCCAGTGTTGGGATCTCCTCAAACACCCCCTCTTGAAGCAATGGGGTTGTAGCCATAGCCACAGGGGAAAGTGCGCATATATCCTCAACGTATGTCCAGTTGGCATCCTGGCCAAGCATGTCAGGAATTCTAAGAGATAACTCCAAATAGTACATGGAAGGAAATAATGGTTTCCTGCACTCATGGTGTGATGAATCTCCCTGTTGTCTGCAACCTCAGACCTCAGGCTTGGTCGAATCTCTGGTTAATTGCAGCTCTGGTTAATGGGTGATTAATTGTCTTCCATGGTGAATGCGCATCTTCCAATCAGAGAAAGACTTAAAATTAAGCATAGAAATGTTTAAGAGACTCAGAGCTATGGTACAATTTTTTATGTGTGTTTTAAAATTGAATCTATACATATGTGGTATTTTTATAAACTTGTAATATATGAGAGATTTTTGGCCTGTTAAATTGACAATCTTGTCTTGTAACTCCAATATGTGCAACTGGTGGAGCGTTGGTTTAGATTCGTGACTTTAAGCTGAAGCCTTACTAAGTTTGCATACAGTTCTGGCAAATTTACAAGAACTTTGCAAGTTTAATTTATTTGAATTAAAATTATTTAGTATTTTAAAAGGTGACCTTTTTTTGTTAGTTCAGACAATTGAACTTTAAAAAGGAAATAGGATATATTAAATTTATTTTTAAAAGTTTAAAATGTTTGTAAATGGGCCCCAAGTCCCGTAAAAGTAATTATTTAGGTTTGCTGAATTTAGGATTGCCTGATTTAGCAAATAAAAATACAGAGCAGCAGGTAGATTTGACTAATTCAGATTTAGCTGGGCAATCTGTATTTTATCTAAAAATCCTAGCTGGATGTATAAAAAGAATAAGAACTTTTGTAAGCTGAACTTAAAAATGTGGCATTTTCTAAGATAGTAATCATCACGTCGGAATTCTGGAAAAGTGTTTAGTTCTTAGCATCAAAAATAAGCTAACCTACAGAATAAAGAGAGTCAACTAATCTGTTTTTTTAATTTTTAACTTTGATAATTTGAATATTAATTTGAAAAATCAACCTCTAAATAGTGGTTTCTGCATATAGAAACTGCTCTTGAGGACTTAAAAAAATTCACTTGAACAGATTGGAGAGGTGGATTCCATCCTGTAATTAGCACATGTATTGCATGCAATGACACTTTAAAAATTCCTTAAGATTCTGGAATGAAAAGCCTAAGAGTCAAATTTAACTGACTGTAACTAGGTGCAGGTGCTGTGTTGAGTGTTTTCTGTGTTTTGTCTCGCTTATTCCCCAAGCCCTTACCATGGTTAGGTAAACGATAAGAAAACTGGGGCTTGTGCCTGAGGATACAAAGCTAGTATGTGGCAGAGCTGGGATTCAAGCCCAGTCACCCTGACTCTGAACTGGCCTCTCACCCACCCATCAGGGTGGGGTGGCGGGGGTGGGGGCGGGGAGGGGTGGGGGCGGTGGGGAGTCATGAAAGGAGACTTGCAAGTTTTACAGTATATACTCTTGTATTTTTTTTTTTTTTTTTTTACCAAAAACATGTACTTCTTTAATAATAAAGACAAAGAAAAAAGTGCTAAAACTTTTCATTCTTTTAAACAGGTTAAACAATGCCCATGCAAACACATTTTCTGTCTGTGTACAACCAAGTGAAGGGACCCTTCCCCCAACAGCAGGAGTCATGGATAACTCAGAGGGTTGGAGTGTACAGGGTGTACTGAAGGGCCCAGGGAAGGCAGAAATACCCCCTGGCGCGTTCTTTAGCTGGCTCTATGCTGGGAATGGGGAGTTTTGAGGCAGTCCCACCTGGGACCCTGGAGCCTAGAAGGAAAAGCAGACACTGGCCTGACCTACGCTGATCACTCAGAAGTGTCCTCCCCTGGGATGACGTTTCCTGCTGCATATACTTCCAAATACCAGTCTTCAAGGTGCACCTGTGAAAAAGGATAAATATGCATCACTCCTTGGAGATTCATAATGCACGTTAGCATATTAAATGTTCTGAAAAGTCCTGCAACTTAAAAATACTGATTAACTGTGTTGAAACAGGGTGTCCCAAACTCATTGTCCACAGAGCCCTTTTCTTCACATAATTCCTTTGATTTTCTTGAGCAACATCCACCTTGGGAATACTGTCCCTGATTGCACAAGGACAATCAGATCCCCTCAAGGCTCCACGCTCTTGTCTTGGCCAATAAGTCCCCACTCAGGAGTCCCATGCCTGTCATGTGAATAGGCAGAGACGAGGATCAGGAGTTCAGATATGTGGCCCCCAAATAGCCACCCACCATGGTCCCTGATGGGACAGGAGTCAGTGGTGGCTGACACGTTGGGACTAAGGCTACCTTGGAATTTGAGAAAGGCAAGATGCAGATTGCAGGAGAAGCAAAAGTGTCACAGGCTGAGTCACCCAAAGGCAACAAGAAGTAACAAGGAGCCTGCAGGAAATTCCCTGCTACTGTCAGGGGAGGGCCGCGTGACCCAAACAGGTGTTTCCAGTGACTGATGGGGATCTTTGTCCGATAATGAAAGAGCCCTAGCGATAGTAACGTATGCAAAACGCTGCATCATCACATTTCACCACCGGCTTGGGGTTTGAGGCGAGGAAGGTGCATTATTTAAAGTTGCATAATTGTGACAAGCCTTGCCTTTATATAATGGTTTCTACCAGATGAAACTGGCTCTGGGTTTCAATCTCACCCAGCATCTTCCACACAGGGCTGTGCGTGGACCTTAAGAGTATGACTTTCTGAAGGGCAGGCCTGGATGTGTCACCACTCTGATTAAAATCATTCAAGAGATCTTTATTTGACAGAAAGACCAAACTCCTTAATGTGACCTCACTTACCCACATTTTCAAAATCTTAACATTCTACTTCCTTCTTCCTCCCCCACTGGCCTCCCCTTATGCTGCCAGGCTTTTAGTTCCTACCACAGGGCCTTTGCACAGCTGTTCCCTGCACTTTCCTCTCACCTCTAGGTCTCAGCTTTTTTCTTTTTTCCTGAGACAAGGTCTTGCTCTGTTGCCCGGGTTAAAATGCAGTAGCGTCATCATAGCTCACCATAACCTCAAACTCCTGGGCTCAAGCGATCCTCCTCCCTCAGCCTCCCAAAGTCCTGGGATTACAGGTGTGAGCCACCGTGTCCCGGTCAGGTCTCAGCTTAAATGTCACTCCCTCAGAGAAGCCTTCCTGGCCCCCTCACTCCGTCAGGGTCTTCCCTCTTGTCCTCTCTCATTCTCCTGGCGCCCAGGTCTTTTGCTTCATGGCACGTATCATAATGTATTGTTATTGTAGAGGATGTTAGAAAACGCATAAAGGCCTGGGTAAAGGGACTGTGAGAAAGGTGGAAATCTGACAGTCCTGCAAACAAGACTTGGGATATGACTGTTGTCAGCCGGCGGCACACAGCAGGCTTTGCAATGTATGGAAGTCTGACTGATGCTGGGTCCCTGCCCTTTTCTTTATAGCCTTAAGGAACAACAAGGAAATAACAAAAGAATTGTAAGTTTAGTGTATATCACTACATCGACTTGTTTAGAACAATGTGCTTACTATATGACACCAAAGATTTTATCTATATGTTCTTTACTGTAAACACATACACCTTTCCCTACAATAACTACGGAGATTTGGAGAGGTTGGAGAGCTCTTTGAAAGGAAAAGAGTCTCTCCTCCTCCTTCAGGCTGAGATTGTGGTCTGGAGCATTCTTCCTTGTGCCGTGACACTGGTAGAGACGCTGGACCATCTCTACAAAATGGCTGACCCCGACGTGACTCGGCCAACTCACGCGTGGAGAAGTTTCGACAGACTAGCGGGGAATCCGGGTAAGGGACAGTACTGACTCTATAAGAGGACGGGGCCGATGCGTGTAATACTAGAGAGAGATTTTATCATTTAATTGTGAGTCATAGGTCAGAAAGTCACTAAAGAACAGAAATTGTACTTTAAGACTTTACAACAGTTATTAAAAGCAATTCAGTGTACAGTGGAACCAAAGGCATTACAACAACTATTACTTTAGGTTCGTGAACATTGCCCTTGGTTTCCAGATGCCGGTACTCTAGATCTCAAGCCCTGGGAACAGCCAGGACTGGAGTTTTAAAGAGACAATTTGAACAGGGTCTTATGACTAATGTCACTCTGCTGACAACCTGGAGCTTAGTACGTAGTGCTCTTTATCCATTGTATGTGACAGACCGTAATGATCCAGATCACCCCCTCTGCTGAGGTGGAGGGGGCGCCTCGTGAAGAAGCAGGGGAGCCCATTGATAAACCTGAGCCTCTAATGTCTTTTGATTCTGATGAGTCAGATGAAAAGAAACTGCCATTTCCACTGCCATTAGAAGAGCTGGGTGAAACACAGCCATCTGCCCCCATGGCTTGCTCTCCTCCGCCTCCTCCTGTGCCATTATCAGGTGGTACTTGTCACGCACCGCCTCCATGGACTCCACCCCCACCTAAAGTATTTTCTGAAACTAATTCAGGGGCACGACCCTCCTTGATGGAGAGTTGTCTAAGAGAAGGGTTAAAATCAGGAGACCCTGACGCCTTTATGGCTGCCTTCCCTGTTTCCCTGTTGTGGTGAGAAATAATAAGAGACAACATGAAACTTTCCCTTTTATTGGGTTTAAGGAACTAAAAAAGAGTATCTGAGAAAATGGCCTCAATCTCCATTTACCACCCGTATGGTTGAAGCATTGGGAAAGAGTTATGAAACGACTCCTTTGGACTGGAAAACATTGGTCTGTGTCCTAGTGTCGTCAGCAGAATATACGGTATGGCTTATGGAATATAATGACTTAGGTATTCAACAATCCTTACAAAATTTAGACCACAGAATACCCATTACTATCGAAATGTTACAAGGCAGCGGTGCTATGCTACAGTTCAAGCTCAAGCTCAGGCTGATGCTAGACAATTTGTTCAGTATTTGTTCAGCCTTAGCCATTCAGGCGTGGAAACGTATCCTGTTAGTCAAACACAGGGATTGCAAGGCGCTACTGAACCTTATATTGATTTTATTAATAGACTGCAAACGGCGGTAGAAAGACAGGTGCCTAATGAAGACACTGCTAAGCTTCCCATTTTACAATTGGCCTATGAAAATGCTATTAAGGATTGTCAAACAGCATTAGCTCCCATCCGTACCTCCTCCCCAGATGGAGGAGCTTTTATTAAGTCCTGTCGACACGTGGGCACTACCACTCATTTAGCTCAGACCTTTGCCACCATGATGCAGGGAGGTGCTTGCTATCATTGTGGAAAATCTGGCCATTTAGCAAAAAATTATAAATAATCATGGAACAATAACAAGAGGAATAATTTTGGAAAAGAAAAACAACCTTCTAAAACCTGCCTGAAGTGTGGAAAGGGTAAGCATTGGGCTAATCAGTGCCAATCTAAATTTGATAAGGATGGTAATCTCATACAGGAAAACTTGAAGGGGGCGCTCCCTCCGGCACCCCCAAAAATGTCTGGGGGGCATTGGCCAGTCAGTCCTCTCCAGCCCTGGCCAATGAAATACCATTGCAGACCTCTCTGCCGAAACAACCAGTAGTGCAGGATTGGGCCTCTCAACAAGAGAGAAGATAGTTCCTAACGAAGAAGATAAGGTATACCTTAGCGCCACAGGAATGTTTGGGCCGCTCCCTAAAGGATTTTTTTGGGCTATTATTGGGCAGATCTAGTTGGACTTTAAAAGCAGTACAAGTTTTCGCCAGAGTAATTGACTCCGATTATCATGGAGAAATCAAAGTAATGGTAAAAACTGTAGGCCTTCATGTTTTACCAGCAGGAACACAAATAGCCCAACTCCTTTTAATTCCTTCCTTACAGGGAAATGCTCAAAATAAAGAAACAGCGAGGGATTCGGTCATTGCAGTTCGACTGCCTTTTGGTCTGCTCCAATAACTACACAAAGGCCTCAATTAGTAGTCACTGTTAAAGGAAAACAATTTCATGGAATTATAGACACAGGAGCAGACAAATCTATTATAGCTTCTCAACACTGGCCTACTGAATGGCCTATGATTAATGCCCCTGTTACGGTTCAAGGTATCGGAGGTTATCAAACGCCCAATTTAAGTGCCTTTCATCTTACATGTGAAGGGCGGGAAGGTAAATGGGCCAATATCCAACCTTTTGTTATGAATATCCCCTTCGCCTTATGGGGAAGAGGTTGTCCAGCAAAAGGGGTTACACCTTTCTATTTCCCCCTTTTCGGAGGGGCCGCTGCTCAAATCCAGCCGTTAAAACTACAGTGGAAAACAAATAACCCCGTATGGGCTGAGCGGTGGCCCATCAAAGCTGAAAAACTTTTACAGCTCAAGGAACTCGTTCAAGAACAGTTAAAAGCCGATCATATGGAAGAATCCAGTAGTCCTCGGAATACTCCTATTTTTGTTATACCTAAAAAGTCTGGAAAATGGCGACTATTACATGATCTTAGAGCTATTAATGCTGTTAAAAACCTATGGGCCCTTTACAACCTGGACTGCCCTCCCCAGTTATGATCCCAGAACATTGACCATCGGCCGGGCGCGGTGGCTCACGCCTGTAATCCTAGCACTCTGGGAGGCCGAGGTGGGCGGATCGTTTGAGCTCAGGAGTTCGAGACCAGCCTGAGCAAGAGCGAGACCCCATTTCTACTAAAAAAAAAATAGAAATTATATGGACAGCTAAAAATATATATAGAAAAAATTAGCCGGGCATGGTGGTGCATGCCTGTAGTCCCAACAACTCGGGAGGCTGAGACAGGAGGATCTCTTGAGCTCAAGAGTTTGAGGTTGCTGTGAGCTAGGCTGACGCCACGGCACTCACTCTAGCCTGGGCAACAAAGTGAGACTCTGTCTCAAAAAAAAAAAAAAAAGAACATTGGCCATTAACAGTCATAGATCTTAAAGACTGTTTCTTTATTATTTCCCTACATCCTGATGATAAAGAAAAATTTGCCTTTATGGTACCTGCAATCAACCATCAAGAATCAGTAGCCAGATATCAGTGGAAAGTTCTGCCTCGCCACCTGTCAATATTTTGTTCGTAAGGTCCCACAGCCTGTCAGACAGATGCTGCCAAATACAAACCTATTCCATTATGTGGATGGTATCTTACTTGCTACAGCTACCACACAGGTAGTTGAACAAGCCTATAAGAAAGTAACTCAAGTTACTCGTGAACAGGGGTTACACATAGCACCAGAACAGGTGCAAACTTCTACCCCATGGAAATATTTAGGTTATATTGTTACACAGAGAAGCGTTCACCCACGATTTACAAAAATAAATGTTCCTTAACCTCTCACTTTAAACTCTTTACAGCAACTGCTAGGACAAGTAAATTGGGTACGTCCCATCTTGGGTATTTCTACAGGGGAATTAACACATTTATTTAATACTTTAAAAGGTAACTCAGACTTAAATTCCCCTCGCTCTCTCTCTGAACCAGCATTATAGGAATTATCATTGGTGGAGGAAAAATTACAAAATTATTTCTTATCTAGAATGAACTCATCTTATCCCCTTGATCTTTTTCTCTTCAATACTAAGCACAGTCCGTCTGGCCTATTAGGGCAGTTTACAACAGAGTTACACTGTTTAGAATGCATATTTTTAGGCTGCACTTATAAAAGAACGTCTAATAAAGTTACAGACACGCTAGCTCATATTATACAAAAGGGAAGGGCACGCTGCACTCAGCTTTCGGGTTATGACCCAGCACGCATATATGTTCCTTTAAACCAACACTATTTAGACACTTTATTAGCGCAAGACTTAAAATGGTAATGTGCTCTTTCAGATTACCTTGGACAATTACGAATTCATTATCCTTCATCCAAATTATCATAATTTTTTCAAACTATTCCTATCACCTTGCCTAATATTTTACAATCTACCCCTATCACAGGTGCTAAGACCATCTTCACAGATGGCTCTGGCAAAACAGGCAAAGCAGCCATAGCTTGGAAAAATGCCAAATAGAATTACTTATATAAGAAAGGTTTCCAATCCACTCAACAAGCTGAAATCAGAGCATTAATACTAACATTAAATACCTTTCCTAACATTCCTATCAATCTTATTAGTGATTCTCAGTGCACTGTACATGCTCTCCAAAAGCTTGATACCTCCTTCATTAAGGACATACCTAACAAAACTTTATTACATTTATTTATTAATTTACATGTCCCTATTTTCTAAACAACGTCATTCACTTTTTATTACACATATTAGATCACATACTTCCTTACCTGGGCCACTTACAGATAGTAACAATTTTGTAGACAATAGTGTATCTAATCAATTATGTCTCCTTGCCCAAGATACTACAGCCTTTCAGCAGGATGCCTAGATCATAACTTCTTTCATCAAAATGCTAAAGCATTGAAAAAACTTTATCCCATTACTTTGACTCAAGCAAAACTTATTAAAACTTGCCCTGACTATCAACAATTATCTTTATCTCCTATTACACTGGGTCCCGGAGTGAACCCACGTGGGCAGTTGCCGAATGATATCTGGCAAACTGATATTACACAATTATCTTATTTTGGAAGTCTGAAATACATACATGTTACTATTGATACACATTCAGCCTTCATCCATGCCACACCCTTGTCAGGGGGAACTAGCCGTCATGCTATCCAACCTTTATTGGAAACACTCACAGTTTTAGGATTACCTAACATTATCAAAACAGACAATGGCCCTTGCTATTTATCAAAAAAATATAATTCTACCCTCCAAAATTGGAAAATGAAACATATCACAGGAATACCCTATAATTCTTCCAGACAAGTTTTAGTAGAATATGCACACCGTACTTTAAAAACTTATCTATTAAAACAAAAAAGGGGGAATAAGGGACTGTCACCTGGCGAACAAATGCTACTTTCTTTTTTTTTTTTTTTTTTCCTTTTTTTTTTTTTGAGACAGAGTCTCACTTTGTTGCCCAGGCTAGAGTGAGTGAGTGCCGTGGCGTCAGCCTAGCTCACAGCAACCTCAAACTCCTGAGCTCAAGGGATCCTCCTGCCTCAGCCTCCCGAGTAGCTGGGACTACAGGCATGCACCACCATGCCCGGCTAATTTTTTCTATATATATATTTAGCTGTCCATATAATTTCTTTCTATTTTTAGTAGAGATGGGGTCTCGCTCTTGCTCAGGCTGGTATGCTACTTTCTTTTTTCTTTTTTTTTGGTAGAGATGGGAGTCTCGCTCTTGCTCAGGCTGGTCTCGAACTCCCAAGCTCAAGCGATCCTCCCACCTCGGCCTCCCAGAGTACTAGGATTACAGATATGAGCCACCTTGCCTGGCCTATTTACTTTAAATTTTCTTAATATTGGAGATGATGGCTACACTGCTATGGATCGTAGATTGGGAAAACATAATTTTAATCAATTAAATCAAAAGAAAGTGTTGGTTAAAGACTGTGTTAATAATTTATGGCAAGGACCTTTCCGGTATTGACATGGAGTAGAAGTGCAGTTTGTGTTTCTCGACAAACAGGTGCAGAGTGGGTCCCTTCAAAAAGAGCGATACTATACCATGTGCCGGAAAACACCAGACAATCCCATCCTGCAGATGAATCTGACCCTGGAACACAAAGGACAACGTTGACCAGGACGAGACAAGCTCCTGACGTGACCTGGGGACAACTGAGGAGGCTTAATCAAAAGGCGGTAACAATAATTAGAAAGGCTGGGGCTGCCCCGACAGCAGAAAACTGATTTTTGGCATATTTGGCCATCACAGGTGAGGCTTCTGAACAGGTAGGACGATGGTTTCTACTCCTTGTAGGCTGGTCATTGCTGTCTTTAGCAGGTGCCACAGTTTATTGGAGTCATTTATTAAATCCACCTTTATTTCATGTGCTTATATGGTAGGATGTGGATCCTCCTTTGTTTTCTAATGACACAGGGTGGACTGGTGGCGTTTGCCTGCCACCCTCAGGACCATTAACGTCACATACTGAATGGTTACACAATAATGATTCCATACTATTTACCGCCAGTAACCCTCCGATTTTTTTTTTTCCACCTTACCAAATGTTGAGGATTGTGTACAAATTATTCCTCAAGAATTTTTACATTATCAGCCTAAGAATGGCAACAATACAGCTAATTTAACCTTTATCTCTGCTTTAACTGTAAATACAACCATAAATATCAATCTTACAACTTTTACTCCTGACCTGCCCATTTACAGACCAAAAGGAGATGAGAGATATAAATTTTATTCAGTTCAATGGGCCCCATGTAGAAGAGAATATCCCAGATTAGCTTTGTTTAGTAACGGAACTGTATGGGATTGGAGACCCCACGGGAAACGACATTCTCTGGGTAAAGAATTGGAATTTGGCAGCCCATCTAACTATTCCATTACTTGGAGCCAACATGGATTGTCAGGTCCCACTCTTCAACTCACGGACGGCATTCATATGAGTCTTATCCATACCAAAATATGGAGAATGGGATTGCCATTTTTTAATCGTGTATTATCCCATGGCAATTACACTAACCGCACTGGCATCTACATGCTCTCTTTAAATAATAGTGTCAGTGATTCAGTGATGATTTGTACCACTCACCCTTATGTTTTCTTTTTTGGACAAAAACCTCCTAATACAACTCAACTTAATATCTATTATAATCTCTCTTGTGAGAATCCTTCTTGGTATAGTTCTTGCATTACGTTGCAAAATGTTACTAATCTTAATATCACTTACATATGTATACTAAAAAGACGAGCACAGGCCGGGCGCAGTGGCTCACGCCTGTAATCCTAGCACTCTGGGAGGCCAATGCAGGAGGATCGCTCGAGGTCAGGAGTCCAATACTAAAAATATATAGAAAAAATCAGCCGGGCATGGTGGCACATGCTTGTAGTCCCAGCTACTCGGGAAGCTGAGGCAGAAAAATCACTTGAGCCCAAGAGTTTGAGGTTACTGTGAGCTAGGCTGATGCCACGGCACTCTAGCCCGGGGGAACAGAGTGAGACTCTGTCTCAAAAAAAAAAAAAAGATGAGCACAAGCTTGGGTTCCTGTTAATCTAACAAGGACAAGGCAAGGAGGATCTTCCTTACAGGTCTTACAATCTGCCTTAACAAAAATTAGACCCAAACGCTTTGTGGCTACTCATTGCTTTCTTAGTTTCAGCTATTATTATCCTTGCTACTGCAACGGGGGCTGCGGTATCTCTTACTGAGTCAATACATGCGGCAGCCATAGTGGAAGCAGTTCTGGTAAACGTTACACACCAAATGCAAGAACAAACTGAAATTGACAAAGGCATATTGGCTAGACTACGAGCACTTGAAGCGGCTACAGAATGGGTGGGAGCCCAATAACAAGCCTTTATGACTCATCAGGGCCTACAATGTGATTGGGAATATGGCACCCAGTTTGTTACACCCTTACCATATAACAAATCCTCTTATCCTTGGAATGTAGTAAAGACTAATCTACAGGGGGCTTTCAAATCTCCTTTAGAATCTCAAGTACTACAATTGGAAAATCAAATACAACAGCTGCATTCAAATTTACAAACGAATACTTTATTAAAGCTATAAGATAGCTTTGCCTGTTTAAACCCCAAATAATGGTTTACAGGACTTAATATTAGAATTTGGGTCATGGCTGGAATGATCATACTCCTTTGTTTTCTATTCCTACAAACAATTGATCTCTATGACTCGCGGCACGACTCTACACAAACAGAAGTTGGACACCTACCTGGATTTCAGTCTCAACTATCAAAAACAATTTAATCACAGTAGGAAAGGGGGAGATGTAGAGGATGTTAGAAAAGGCATAAAGGCCTGGGTAAAGGGACTGTGCGAAAGGTGGAAATCTGACAGTCCTGCAAACAGGACTTGGGATATGACTGTTGTCAGCCGGCGGCACACAGCAGGCTTTGCAATGTATGGAAGTCTGACTGATGCTGGGTCCTGCCCTTTTCTTTATGGCCTTAAGGAACAACAAGGAAATAACAAAAGAATTGTAAGTTTAATGTGTATCACTACATAGACTTGTTTAGAACAATGTGCTTACTATATGACACCAAAGATTTTATCTATATGTTCTTTACTGTAAACACATACACTTTTCCCTACAATAAATACAGAGATTTGGAGAGGTTGGAGAGCTCTCTGAAAGGAAAAGAGTCTCTCCTCCTCCTTCAGCTTGAGATTGTGGTCTGGAGCATTCTTTGTTGCACCATAACACTGGTAGAGACGCTGGTCCATCTCTACAGTTATCTATGAGCTTGTGTGTTTCCTTGTCTAATGTCTGTCTCCCTATTAGACAGGTCCATCGGGGCACGGGCTGTCTGTGCTGCCCGGGACAGGACTGGCACATAGCAGATGCTCTGTAAATCATGCTGAATGATATGATACTCCAGCTGGCTCCAGAGCCCAGGTTTTTGACCACGGTGTGGGTGCTCAGCCAGGGAAACCCAGCTTCCCTGCCTAGCCAAAGGGAACCCCGGAACCCCTGGCCATAGAGACAAAAGATAATAACAACCACTACAACATCTGCCTTTCATGGAGCACTGAGTTCTCATATAACTTCCTGACACAGGAGTAGAGCATAGAACAGGCTTCTCAGCTTTAGCAGTATTGATGTTTTGGGGCCAGATAGTTCTTTTATTGTGGGGGGCTTTCCTGTGCGACATTTAGCAGCATCTCTGGCCTCTACCCACTAGATGCCAGTAGCACCCTTTAGTAGTGACAGCCAAAAATGTCTCCAGATGTTGCAAACTGTCCCCAGTGGCATGAGGATCACTCTATGTTGAGAATGTTGATGTGGAGGTTAAAGAATATAAATATACACTTTCACTTACTGGCTGCTCAACCTCGGACAAATAACTAAACTTCTCTGTGCCTTGTTCCTCACCTTTAAAATGCTGATAATAATATCTCTTACGTGGTAAGGCTGTGAACATTTAGTGATTTTATAATGAAAAGGCAGACCCAGCACAGTGCCTGGCCCTTACATACACTCCATTGGGGTGATACTCTGTTTTCAGAATAAACTCTGCAAAGAAAGTATTGCTGTCCCCATTTTGCAGATGAGGACATTGAGACTTGGAGATAAAGAAGTTGGGCTCCAGCTGCTGGCTGTAAAGTGACATCAAAAGCAGGCATTGGGTTCTCAGGATTAATTCCCTTTGCTGGTCCTTTCTTTACAGGTACAAAAGGGGCTATTTAACTCCAGACCTCATCTGACCAGTTTTCAAACTCTGAGATGGTGGTATTGCAATTAATGGAGTAGGTCTGTCAAGGCAGAACTAGGGGGAGGCAAATGAGACACTGGCTGCAGGCACAAAATTTAAGGAGGTGCAAAACAAACCAATAATTAAGATAAATAATATTTAATGCAATATTTTGAAAAACCAAAATTAATGCAGAAAAATCCATGATGAACAAAGTATTAAAATCTTAAGTAAAGACATGATCCAACCCTGCACTGGCACTTGACCCTGCCTCATTCATCTCACGCTAATTCTGCCCCTGGGATTTGCAGATCTGTGAAACCACTCACTGGGCTCATCTGGAGGTCAAAGCCTGCTGGGGCCGGTTCAGAGGAGGACACCAGAGAAGACAGTGCTCTTCTGGCCAAAAATGAGCACTGCTTCTCCTCTGGGGAGCCAAGTGCAAGTTCACCTTTGCCCCTGAAGGTGGCATCTCCGTGCTAGATCGGTGTTTTCTGGGACCACAGTGCTTCCCCCTCCCCACCCCTGACTCTCTCATGTGACACCTAGGTTAAAAGGTTGCTGGCAGGTCAAACAATGCCATTGGAGCCCCTGCCTTGTCCCTTGCCACTGGCTGTGGCACTGCACTGGATCCATTGCTTTTCTCTCATTACCGCCTGGGCAAACCTGCGCCAGGATGTATCAATCACCACTTTTGTGGCAGGTTCTAAAGCAGCGTTTCTAGCCAGTTGGCCTTTCCAGGCTGACCACAAGAGGGCATGGTGAGGAAACAGGACCAATAGGCAGAGAGGGCTTCTTAGGGCTGCTGACTGGTGGCCCCGGGCAGGGAGCTGCCTGCTTGCCTAACTGCAGAGTGTCTTCTTCCTTTAACGGTTTAGTCATTTCTTAGCTTCAACGTATTTATATTTTACTTTTTCTTTTCTTTTTTTTTTTTTTTTTGAGACAGAGTCTCGCTCTGTTGCCCAGGCTAGAGTGAGTGTCGTGGCGTCAGCCTAGCTCACAGCAACCTCAATCTCCTGAACTCAAGGGATCCTCCTGTCTCAGCCTCCCGAGTAGCTGGGACTACAGGCATGCACCACCATGCCCAGCTAATTTTTTCTATATATTTTTAGCTGTCCATATAATTTCTTTCTATTTTTAGTAGAGATGGGGTCTCGCTCTTGCTCAGGCTGGTCTCGAACTCCTGAGCTCAAACGATCCGCCCACCTCGGCCTCCCAGAGTGCTAGGATTACAGGCGTGAGCCACCGCGCCCGGCCTACTTTTTCTTTTGAAATAATTTCAAATGTGCATAAAAGATGCAGAAACAGCGCAAAGAACTCTTATACACCCTCCACCCAGATTTACCAAGGAACATTTTGCGACATTTGCTTTTTCATTAGTTTTGTATATATAAAACATGTCTATACATATATGCAATATTATATATACACCCACACATTTTTTTCTGGACTGATCAAGAGTAAGTTGGAGACACTGTGACCCTGGACCGTTCAAGATATATCTCTCAAGGACAAGTACATTTTCTTACATAACCATAAGACAGTTATCAAAACCAGGTTTAGCAATGATGCAGTGTTATTAGCTAATCTATAGACCTTGTCCAACTTCTATCAACTATTCCAATAGTGTCCTTTATAGCAATTTTTTCTTTCTAGTCTAGGATCCAATCCAAGATTATACATTGACCCAACAGTCCTGTCTCCTTGCTTCCTGTTCATCTGAGCAGTTCCTCAGCCATCTCTTTGTCTTCCATGATTGACGTTTTTGAAGTGTTCAGGCCAATTATTTGGTTAAATCTCCCTCAATTTGGGTTTATCTGAGGTTTTGTCATGATTAGATTCAGGTAATGCATTTTGGACAAGAATGCTAATTAATGAGACACGGCTCATGGAATTTCTTTCTTTCTTTCTTTTTCTTTTTTTGAGACAGAGTCTCACTCTGTTGCCCTGGCTAGAGTGCTGTGGCGTCAGCCTAGCTCACAGCAACTTGAAACTCCTGGGCTCAAGCCATCCTCCTGCCTCAGCCCTCCTGAGTAGCTGGGACTACAGGCATGTGCCGCCATGCCCGGCTAATTTTTTCTATATATTTTAATTGCCCAGCTAATTTCTTTCTATTTTTAGTAGAGATGAGGTCTCACTCTTGCTCAGGCTGGTCTCGAACTCCTGAGCTGAAACGATCCACTTGTCTTGGCCTCCCAGAGTGCTAGGATTACAGGCATGAGCCACCGCGCCTGGCCAACACGGAATTTCTTAAATGAGCTTCTCTTGACATTCCCAGGGCGGCTGGGTGACTCTGAGGCACAGGAAACAGATTATGATTTAAAAAGCTCTTAATAATAGGAGCTAACATTTATTTAGCACTTGCTCTTTGACACTACTTTCTGCATTTGTTGATTTGGGGGGTATTTCCCCTGGAACAATGTTGTGTGGGGTGCTTATGTTGGATCACAGCAATTATAAAAAATACAGGCATACCTCGTTTATACTGCTTTTTACTTACAATGCTGCTCTTTACTGCTCTTGCTAGGGGCTAATGCAGCTGGTGACCTTAAGTTGAATTTTTTACAAATTGAAGGTTTGTGGCAACTCTGCATTGAGCAAGTCTATTGGCGCCATTTTTCCAAGAGCATGTGCTCACTTTGTATCACTGTGTCACATTTTGGTAGTTCTTGCAATATTTCAAACTTTTTCATTATTATTATATCTGTTATGGTGATCTGGGATCAGTGATCTTTGCCATTACTATAGTAATTTCTTTTGTGGTGCCATTAATCATGCCCATATAAGACAGCAAATTTAATTGATACATGTTGTGGAGTGTTCTGATGGCTCCACCAACCGGCCATGCCTCCTTCTCTCTCCCTCTCCTCTGCCTCCCTGTTCCCCGAGACACGACAATGTTGAAGTTAGGCCAATTAATAACCCTGCAATGGCTTCCAAGTGTTCAAGTGAAAGGAAGAGTTGCATATCTCACTTTAAATCAAAAGCTAGAAATGATTAAGCTTAGTGAGGAAGGTATGTAGGATGAGATAGGCTGAAAGCTAGGCTTCTTTTGTCAAATGGTTCGTCAAGTTGTGAACGCCAAGAAAAAGTTCTTGAAGGAAATCAAAAGAGATACTGCAGTGAACCCATGAATGATAAGAAAGTGAAACAGCCTTATTGCTGATATGGAGAATGTTCGAGTGGCCTGGGATAGCAGATCAAACTAGCAACATTCCCTTAAACCGAAACCTAATCCAGAGCAAGGCTCTAACTCTCTTCAATTCTGTGAAGGCTGAGAGAGGTGAGGAAGCTGCAGAAGAAAAGTCAGAAGCTAGCAGAGATTGGTTTATAAGGTTTAAGGAAAGAAGCCGTCTCTGTAACATAAAATTGCAAGGTGAAGCAGCAAGTGCTGATGTAGAAGCTGCAGCAAGTTATCCAGAAAATCTAGCTAAGATCATTGATGAAGGTGGCTACACTAAACAAAAGATTTTCAACATAGATGAAACAGTCTTCTATTGGAAGAAGATGACATCTAGGGCTTTGTTACCTAGAGAGGAGGAGTCAATGCCTGGCTTCAAAGCTTCAGAGGACAGGTGACTCTCTTGTTAGGGGCTAATACAGCTGGTGACTTTAAGTTGAAGCCAATTACTCATTGACCATTCTGAAAATCCTACAGCCCTTAGGAATTACGCTAAATCTACTCTGCCTGTGCTCTATAAATGGCACAACAAAGCCTGGAGGACAGCACATCTGTTTACAGCATGCTTTACTGAATATTTTAAGCCCATTGTTGAAAGCTGCTCCAAAAAAATAGATTCTTTCAAAAGGTTACTGCTCATTGACAATGCACCTGGTCCACTCAAGAGCTCTGAAAAAGATGAACAGAGAGATGAATGTTGTTTTCATGCCTGCTAACACAACACCCATTCTGCAGCCCAGGGATCAAGGATCAAGGATCAAGGAGTAATTTTTTTTTCTTTTTTTTTTTTTGAGACAGAGTCTCACTCTGTTGCCCAGGCTAGAGTGCCGTGGCATCAGCCTAGCTCACAGCAACCTCAAACTCCTGGGCTCAAGCAATCCTCCTGCCTCAGACTCCCGAGTAGCTGGGACTACAGGCATGCACCACCATGCCCGGCTAATTTTTTCTATATATTTTTAGTTGTCCAGCTAATTTCTTTCTATTTTTAGTAGAGACGGGGTCTCACTCTTGCTCAGGCTGATCTGGAACTCCTGAGCTCAAACAATCCACCCGCCTCAGCCTCCCAGAGTGCTAGGATTACAGGCGTGTGCCACCGTGCCCGGCCAAGGAGTAATTTTTAATTTCAAGTCTTATTATATAAGAAATACATTTCATAAAGCTATAGTTGCCATAGGTAGTGATTTCTCTGATGAATCTGGGCAAAGTAAATTGAAAATCTTTCTGGAAAGGATTCACCATTCTAGATGTCATTAAGAACATTTGTGATTTGTGGGAGGTCAAAATACCAACATTAACAGGAGTTTGGAAGAAGTTGGTTCCAATTCTCATGGATTACTTTGAGGGGTTCAAGAATTCACTGGAGGAAGAACTGCAGATGTGGTGGAAATAGCAAGAGAACTAGAATTAGAAGCTGAGCCTGAAGATGTGACTGAATTGCTGCAATCTCATGATCAAACTTGAACAGATGGGAAGTTGCTTCTTATGGATGAGCAAAGAAAGTGGCTTTTTGAGATGGAATCTACTCCTGGTGAGATGCTATGAGCACTGTTGAAATGACAGCAAAGGATTGAGAACATTACATAAACTCAGTTGATAAAGCAGCATCAGGGTTGGAAAGAACCGACTTCAATTTTGAAACAAGTTCTACTGTGAACAAAATGCTGTCAAACAGCATCACATGCTACAGAGAAATCTTTCATGGCAGGAAGACTGTATTGATGTGGCAAACCTCATTGTTGTCTTATTTTAAGAAGTTGCCACAGCCACCCCAACCTTCAGCAACCACCACCCCGATCAGTCAGCAGCTGTCAACATCAAGGCAAGACCCTCCACCACCAAGATTATGACTCACTGAAGGTTCAGATGAGCTACAGCATTTTTTAGCAATAAAGTATTTTTAAATTAAGGGATGTAAATTTTTTAGATATAATACTATTATATACTTAATAGACTATAGTATAGTGTAAACATAAATTTTATATGTACTGAGAAATTCAAAAATTCCTGTGGCTCAGTTTATGACAATATTAGCTTTATTGCGGTGGCCTGGAACCAAGCCTGTGATTTCTCCAAGGTAGGCCTGTAACAGTGGCTATGGGTACTGAGCTGTATTGGGCCCCATAGTGCATGTCTGCTTACATGGACTAGATCCTTTAAGCCTCACAACCACTCGAGTACTATTATTCTCTTCATTTTATAGATGTGGACACTGAGCCTCAGAGAGGGTAAGTCACCTGCCCCGGCTCTCACAGCTGGTAAGAGGCACAGCCTCTCTGACTGTTTGATGCCACAGTGTGAGCACCCGGCCACTCTCCTACGCCATTTCTTCTCTGGCACATAACAGTGCAAAGGCCCTGCCATGATTCCAGCTTGGAACACTGAGAACAATCCATGTCCCCGGAAACCCCCCGGATTCCCAGCAAATGGAGATGCTTTCTCCCCATGTTCTGAAACCCTCTGCTTGCCCTCTACATAAGGAACGAGATAGCTTGGGGGGCACTTGGCTGTGAGTAGGGGTCCCCAGTAGGTCGTGTGGTGTTCCCTAGGAGCAGACACCCCTCTTGGGTCATTACACGTTAGGCATTTATCTATGCATCCATCCAAACCATAACAGTGCGAAAGACAGGTGAGGAGAGCAGTATGAGCAGAAGGTGTCAATCCTTAACCTAACTGTGACCACGAATGATTCTCCAGGCAGAAATTGCACTCCCAGAATGAGATTTCCCCCTCCAGACGCAAAGCCCACTCCAAAGTCATCCCAGAACCAGATTTAGATGCAGGCCAGTGTCATGCATAACTTGCAGCCTTAAGAAATCAGCCCTGGAAATTTGTTGAAACAAGCATCTCCTAGCCTGGCACTTGGGATCATTGTGCACTGCGGGTTTTTAAGAGAATTGTTATTCACTCATTTCACAATTCACCCTTCTAAGTGTGGAGAGGGATACAAGGATGAATGAGATAGCTCCTGCCCTTGAGGACCCAAAACTAAATAATTAATTGGACTGACTTTTGGTTTCACTGGGTTGTCTACGTGTCTGAGCTCCCATTCTCTATCCAATGGCCACAAAACTGTCACAATTTTGAATTAACAATGTAAATCTTGGACTCAAACCATCTCAGGACGCACTGGTCACCATTTTATCTGGACTATTACGACTTCTCTGACTGCAGTGTTGGGAAGGGTGACCAACCATCCTGGTTTGCCAAACCCAGAGTAAGTTCCTGGGATGCTGGGCTTTCTGTGCTACATCAGAACAAGTGAACAGAGAACAGAGAGAGGGAACAACTTGTCACGAGTGTCCATTCTGTAAATGGCAGAGTCAGGCTGGCCAGAGAGCAAATCCTGTGCTCCCACTGGCTACTCTGTACCCGCCTTAGGGGGCTCATGTGTAAATATGATGCAGAACAAGTCCTGAAACTATGTTTGAAATTAATTATCAGGGATTGCAAGCAGACTCCTCTGGAAGCAGAGGTCAGTGGAAGCCGTGTTTCCATGGAGACCCAATCATAGCCAACCAGGCTGTGTTCAAATGCAGCCACTACGGTGCGGAGCTTCCATCACTAAAATGAGGTGCGTTTCTTAAGGAAGTGACTGTCACTAAAAATTTGCTGAGCTTCCCCAACGTGCATTCTATCATTCGTGACTTCAGTGGTGTCTCCATGGCAGCCTGAAAAATGTAAGTCTTGCACAAAGTCCTGGGAGGAGTCCCATCGAGTCCCATGGGATATCATGGTTAAATGCATGGATTTTGGAGACAATTCCCTACTTCACCAACTGCTGGCTCCGCAACTTTGGGCAAGTTATCTAACTTCTAAGCCCAGTTTCCTCATGGTTAAATGGTGGAAATAATAGCTCTCATACTCAATGGCTGTTGTGAAGATGAAAACCAGGAGATGATGCATACAAATCACAATACCAAGTCCATAGTGGGCAAGGAAGAAATGTACGCTAGAAGTTCATTGCCATGTGCCCGCCCTGTGTCCTTTTTTTTTTTTTGACACAAAGTCTCATTCTGTTGCCTGGGCTAGAGTGCTGTGGCATCAGCCTAGTTCACAGCAACCTCAAACGCCTGGGCTCAAGCAATCTTCCTGCCTCAGCCTCCCGTGTAGTTGGGACTACAGGCATGTGCCACCATGCCCAGCTAATTTTTTTAATATATATATTTTTAGTTGTCCAGCTAATTTCTTTCTTTCTTTTTTTAGGAGAGACAGGGTCTCACTCTTGCTCAGACTGGTCTCGAACTCCTGACCTCGAGCGATCCTTCCACCTTGGCCTCCCAGAGTGCTAGGATTACAGGCGTGAGCCACCACGCCCAGCCCAGTCCTATGTCTTTAAATGAGAGCAATGCACTTGAGAACTAACAGTAAGGAGCAGATGACAGCTGGTCTATCTTCCACATCTGCCTTTTCCCTTCTAGCTTTTCCTGCCCCATCTCTCTCTGCCCTGTCCCAATGTTTATCCCCCTTCTGACTTTTTGGCCTGTTCCAGCCATTTCTGTGCCACTGGGAAGAGATGACCAAGCTTGGTTCCTCCTGTTCCTGGCCCCGTTGGGTTCCCTGTACTCCCAGTCCCCAGAACCCCAACCCAGGCACCAGGACAGTGCCTGACGGATAACGAGACCATGATCCATCCATATAGATGTGTAACTCAGCTCCCCACATGACCTCAGCAGCTCAGAGAAGGGACAAAATGGGAACAAATGAGGATGCACCATCCTTTTGATAAATTAGGTGCCTGAGAAAGCATCATGAGTTAAATGGCACGATGTGGCATGCACCTTTGAAAATTTCATCCAGATGTTCATGTTTAAGTGGCTGTATGGTGTGGTGCTTAAAGGCCCCAGGAGAGACATCAGGGACAGCTAAGAAGGAGAGGTCTTGGTACAATGACATGGGTGACACAGATACTGAAATGAAGCCTGAGAGGCATCCAGCACAAAGCCTTGGAGAAATGTGTTTCTTTAGCAAGAAGAACTCAGCACACGTGTACACACCTGCCGGCCTCCTTCACCCATCGATTCCCCGCCTACATTTAGGGTCTTCACAGTCTCCATCTCAACTGACCTTTGGTTACTGAAAGGCAGTTTTCAGGACTGGACGAGTCTGATAAATGCTGGACAGACGACGATGATGCTGAGAGCTAACACTACGCACATTCACTCTGTGCCACGTGCAGGGCTCACCTGCAGCCCCGGGAGGTTGGTGTCATCATTAGCTCTTCGTCATCATCCTCTATTCATAGATGGAGAAACTGAGGTTTAGATCATCAGATATCTATTAATAGTAAGTGGCAAGGCCAGCTTTATAAATCTGGAGCCCACTGTCCACCTGAGATGTGTTCAGGTGACTCCAACGCATGGCGCTTGTGTCTCCTGCTCTGTGTCCTGCCATCTGCTGTTTTACTGCCAGCCCAGCAGCCAATTGGATACCCCAGTCCCCTCTGTCTTTGGGGTGCTGTATCTCCCCTCATCTCAATCCATGGGGTTCGTGTGAAGTAGGACAGGATTTCTTAAACAAAACTAAAGCACTAAACATAAAGGATAATTTGACTAAATTAAAATTAATGTCTGGGCTGGGCACGGTGGCTCACGCCTGTAATCCTAGCACTCTGGGAGGCCGAGGCGGGTGGATCCTTTGAGCTCAGGAGTTCGAGACCAGCCTGAGCAAGAGCGAGACCCTGTCTCTATTAAAAATAGAAAGAAATTAGCTGGGCAACTAAAATATATAGAAAAAATTAGCGGGGCATGGTGGTGCATGCCTGTAGTCCTAGCTACTCGGGAGGCTGAGGCAGAAGGATTGCTTGAGCCCAGGAGTTTGAGGTTGCTGTGAGCTAGGTTAATGCCACGGCACTCTAACCCAGGCAACAGAGTAAGATTCTGTCTCAAAAAAAAAAAAAAAAAAAAAGAAAAAGAAAAAAATAAATAAATAAAATAAAATTAATGTCTGTTTATCCAAAACCACAAAAGAAATTGAACAGATAAGCCACAAACTGGGAGAAGATATTTGCCACCCATATAGCTACAGATTATTAAAACAAGGACAATTAGAAATATGGGGAATTGGCCTGGCACGGTGGCTCATGCTTGTCATCCCTGCACTTTAGGAGACTGAGGCGGGAGGATCACTGAGGCTAGGAGTTCAAAACCAGCCTGGGCAACATAGTGAGACTTCGCCTCTACAAAAAAGTAAAAAGAAAATTAGCCAAGCATGGAGCTAGGAGCTGTAGTCCCAGCTACTCCGGAGGCTTAGGCAAGAGGATCACCTGAGCCCAGGAGTTGGGAGACTACAGTGAGCTATGATCAGGCCACTGCACTCTAGCCTGGGCAACAGAATGAGACTCTGTCTCTAAAGAAAAAAAAAAAAAAAAAAAGAAATATGGGGAATTGACATGAACAGGTGTTTCACAGATCTGGAAACATAAATGGCAAGTAAATACATGAAAAATTGCTTAACCCCATGAGTAATCATGAACGTGAAGATTAAGGTCACAATGAGTTACCATTTCACACCCACTAGATTAGAAAAAGTCTAATTGTGCCAAATGTTGGCAACGATAACTCCAAGATCCTAAAGATATTCTCTGATATTGTCTTCTATAAGTTTAAAGTTTTGCCTTTTAAATTAAAGTCTTTAATCCAGCTTGAATTGATTTCGGGGGTAGGTGAGAGAGTCGTTAAATTCCATATCTTTTTATATGAATAATCAATTGTCCTAGCACTTTTTATCAAATTGTCCCTCCTTTCCCCAGTGATCAGAATTGTCCCCTCTGTCATAAATCAAGTTTCTCTGTGTGCATGAGTCTGTTTCTGTGATTTCTATTTTGTTCCATTGGTGTTTTTAGAAGCTTTGATATCCTCTTTTCATTCTTCATTGGGAATGTTTTGGCTCTTCTCGGACCTTTGCTCTTCCATATGAATATTAGGATCACCTCCTCCTCTTCCTTGAAAAGCCCTGTTGAAATTTTGATTGCAATGGTCCTGTTTCTGATTTCAAAAGAAACATTTCTAACTTTTCATTATTGAGAATGATATTTGCTATAGGTTTTTGGTAGATACCTTTTAAGGAAGTTCTCTTCTGTTCTTATTATAGTTTGTCATGAGTTAGTACTATGAGGAAGTGTTGAATTTTGTAAAACCATGTTTTTGCAACTATTGAGATGATCTTATAGTTATCCTTTAATATGTCACTTTAAGAATGTATTTTCTAATGTTAAACTATCCTGGCATTCTTGCGATAAATCCAACTTGGTTATGACATATATTTATGTTTATATATATGTTGCTAGATTCAATTTAGTAATATTTTATTTAGGATTTTTACTTCTATGTTTTTGAGTAATTTATGAATGATGTTGGCCTGGTCTTGCTTTGGTATCTAGTTTTGTTGATCATAAAGTGAGTTGGGATGTGTTCTCTCTTTTTCCATTTTCCAGAAGAGCTCTGAGTGGGATGATATATTCCTGGAAAGTTTAGAGAGCTTGCTTCTAGGACCATCTGGCTTGATGTTTTTCTTTGGTTAAAAATTTCATCAATTTCATTAATAATTCTAGGACTTATGTTTTCTGTAGTTTAAAACTGACATATTTTGTGGAGGAATTGAACTTTTTATTATTATGTAGTGATCCTCTCCCTCCTTAATAATGTTTTATGTTAGTCTGTTATCTAATGTTAATATAGCTATACTAGCTTTTTTGAATAGTATTTGTTAGGTATATCATTTTCCACACTTTTACTTTCAAGCTTTCCAAATTCCTATGTTTTTAAGAGTGCGTCTTGAAACACTGTCTCTTGGGTCTTTCGAAATTCAATTTGTCAAGGACTGACTTTAAACTGATAAGTTTAGTTCATTTACATTTACTTTGTTTTTTTTTTTTTTTGAGACAGAGTCTCACTCTGTTGCCCGGGCTAGAGTGAGTGCCGTGGCGTCAGCCTAGCTCACAGCAACCTCAAACTCCTGGGCTCAAGTGATCCTACTGTCTCAGCCTCCCGAGTAGCTGGGACTACAGGCATGCACCACCATGCCCGGCTAATTTTTGTCTATATATATTTTTAGCTGTCCATATAATTTCTTTCTATTTTTAGTAGAGATGGGGTCTCGCTCTTGCTCAGGCTGGTCTCGAACTCCTGAGCTCAAACGATCCGCCCACCTCGGCCTCCCAGAGAGCTAGGATTACAGGCGTGAGCCACCGCGCCCGGCCCATTTACATTTACTTTGACTATTGCTATATCTGGATTTATTTTTACTATCCTTTTTCTGTTTCACTTTTCTATATACTTCTTTTGGCTTCATTGGTGTTTTTTGCTTGTTTTCTTATTGGTTTGCGCCATTCCCTCTCTTCTACTGATATGAAAGTTATATATCTTCTTTGTTTTATTTTAGTGACTACTACTGACATTTTACCATACATGTTTAACAAAGGCTGAGGTTAGTCTCTCCATTCCCTTCCCATGCAGATGAAAGGTATCAGAACACTGTAACTCCAGCCAACTATTTCCTAATTTATTGTTGTCCTGCATAATTCTGTCCTTGTTCTAAACTCAAGTTATGTATTATTGATACCATCATTATTATTTTGTACTGACAATTTTGTTTGCATTTATTATACTTACCAATTTTTTCCACTCCTTTCATTTCTTCTTAATGGGATTATTTTTCTTTTTTCTGAAGTATATCATAGAGGTTCAAGCCAGAGTCCCAGCTACTCCAGGGGCCTGAAGCAGAAGGATCCCTTGAAGCCAGGAGTTCCCGGCTGCGGTGAGCAATGACCACACCTGTGTTCAGCCGCTGCACTTCAGCCTGGGAACAAAGCGAAAGAGCATCTCTTAAGAAAAAAAGTTCAGTTTGTCAAATCTTAGTTTTTATCTGTATTTCACCTCTTTGTTGAAATGCTGAGTATCCAGTTCTCAGGCCTTTGACATAATTATTTCACTTTTTTTTGGCTTCTATTATTGCCATTAAGAAACCTGGTGACAATCTATATAATAATTCTTTGTGAATAATCTGTCCTTTTTTTTTTAATCTCTAGCTGCTTTTAAGGTCTTTTCTTTGTTTTTAGTGTTCTGCAGTGTTTCTTGGTATGGATTTCTTATTATTCTACCCTGCTTTAGATATGCTGTGCTTCTTATATCTGGAGAGTCATGTCTATTTTCTGCCCTAGAGATTCTCCACCATTGCTACTTCAGATATGACCTCTCCTTCCTTCTCTCCTTCTTTGATACTAATTAAATGGATATTAGATCTTCTCAGTCTATCCCACATAATCCTAAAATCTTTTTCACATTTTTCATGTCATATCCTTCTGTGCTGAATTCTGGGAAATTTCATCAGATCTGGCTATCAAATCATCAATGGTCTCATTAGCTGTGTCTCACTCACCTGCTGTGGACCTATCCTTTGAGGACAGAGTGTCCATTCACATTCTCTGACTATCTATTTTTTCAACTTCAAAATAGATATTTTATTTCTAAAAATCTCTATTTGTCCTTTAAAGAACCTATCTGGGCATTTAAAAAATATATTGTTGTTTACTAATTTTTGTGATTCCATCTTTTATTTGTGCTAACATTATCTAGATAATTATTTTATATTCTATAACTCATAATTCTGATATCCAAAGATCCCTCTAAATTTGTTGTTTGTTCTTCCTGCTGACCTTCTTCCTCTCTCCCTCCTCTCTCTGTCACCTAGGCTAGAGTGCAGTGGCACGATCATAGCTCACTGCAACCTCAAACTCCTGGGCTCAAGTGATCCTCCTGCCTCAGCTACCCGAATAGCTGGAACTACAGGTGTGCACCACCACGCCCAGCTAATTTTTCTATTTTTTGTAGAGACAGAGTCTCACTCTTGCTCAGGCTGGTCTTGAACTCCTGACCTCAAGCAATCCTCCCTCCTTGGCCTCCCAGAGTGCTAGGATTATAGGTGTGAACCACTGCACCCAGTCTTGATACTGGTTTTGACCTCATTTTTAAAAATGCATTTTTATTTAAGCGTAACATACATATGGAAAATTGCACTTAAGTATGTAGTTTGACAAATTAGCACAAGTGAGTACACCTGTATAACTAGCTCGCAGATCAAGATAAAGAGTAATTATTGGCACCTCAGATACTAGCCTCGTGCCCCCTTCCAGGCATTTCCCTGTCAAAGGTAACCACTTTTCTAATTTTTAACACTGTAGAGTAATTCTTGTTTTTGATCTTTGTTAAGGAAACTCATACAGTATCTGCTTTTTTGTGTCTGGCTTGTTTCAACAAGCTCCTATGTGGTTAATTGTGATCTGTGAGAATCCTGGACGCTCTTTTACAGAGAGCATCCTTCTTTGTATGTGTTTGGAGTGAAGGAATGCTGCCCACCTGACAGCACTATACTCTTGAGGGTCCTGGCTAAACATGGAACTCTCAAGTTCAGTTCCAAGTTATAGCTGGCCAAGGTTTCGTCTCCCAGTATTGTTTATGGGCATGATATATACATTTGGTCTCAGAACAACCTTGCATTTCACATTTCTTTCTCATTGCCCCCAACTCTTACTCTTATTTTGATACACTTTCTGCTCAACAACACACAACAGAATCTTTTTTATCTGGGATAGAGGCGTTTTGAGAAGGGTGCATCTGGTCTACCATATGCTGAGATGCAATTTGAATTTTAAAAGGTTAAAGGTGGGACTGTTAAATTGCACCATAATGTTTTTGGCATATTCCAAATTATTGAAAAAATTTCGAATCCTAATTTTCTTCTCAGCTTTGTTTGATTTAAAATTTGATGAGAAGTCTGGATTTATGATCATCTAAATTCTTTTTTAAAATTTCAAGGACTGAGAACTGGAGCACTCCATTAGAAAATTGCTTCCAGTCTCATACACTCAGATTAAACAAAATTTGGTCACTGTTGTTTAGCTTTCTGTGAATCCACTTAACTGTGATATTTTGAAGTCTAGATTTCTTCATTTTGCCTATAAACAGATCATAAAATGCTTTGTCCAAAGCATAGTCAAGGTTTTGTATACAATTTCCTATAACAATCTCTAGATCTATTTATGCTAGTAACTGTGAAAAATTATTCCTATAGCGTGTTTATTCACAGTGAACCTGTATGCATTCTTAGGACTCGCCTCTTTTGTTTCAATTTAATAATCAGGTGCAGAACTTTGAGAAATTAACACAATACCTCTTGGTCTCTAGATTTGTGTATCAATCTTTCTCTTCCATTTGAAATGGGACCCTCATTCTAGCATAAGTCTTAGTCTTCTAGCATTAGTCTTCTAGCACAATTTCTTCAAGATCACTGAATAAGTTTTTGAGATCATACCTAAATATCCTTTTGGGACTCTGGGCAGTAATTTCTCTTGATCTGGTAACTTGAACCAATTTAAATTTAAGGTGCTCTTTCCCATCTTTTCTTCCTATCAGTTTCCTTCCCTGTGATGTTCTACCCTGACTAAATGGAAGCTCTCTCTCCATGAAGATGAAGTGAAACAGGACACTGGGAGTTTGGTTTTCCCTCTGCCATTTGTTAACATTCCATATGCTCAGTTCATTTTTTTATTCATCTTCTTGTTCCTAATCTGGATTTAAATTAACCTTTTTCTGTCTTTCACATTTGAGTCCCAACCATTCTGGGTTTTAGTCTGCCTTGCCTCTTGTTAAAGGTCCATATTAATCACTTGGAAATTTTCCATCACCTTCTGTCTTAGTCTGTGTTGCTATAAAGGAATACCTGAGACTGGGTAATTTATAAAGAAAAAAGGTTTGTTTTGGCTCATGATTGTGCTGGTTGGAAGGTTTGAGACTGGGCATCTGATGAGAGCCTGGGGCTGCTTCCAGTCACAGCAGAAGCAAAGGGGATTGGGCTCATGCAGAGAGGGAGCAAGAGAGAGGGGTGAGGTGCCAGGCTCTTTGAAACAGCCAGCTGTCACAGAAACTAATAGAGTGAGAACTCACTGCCTCTCCCCTAGAGAGGGCATTAATCTATTCATGAGGTATCTGTCACCATGACCCAGAAACCTCCCTTAGGCCCCACCTCCAACATTAGGGATCAAATTTCCTCATGAGATTTGGTGGAGACAAACAAACTGTCTCCAAATTATAGCACCTTCCAGCTTCTATTCAGGCGCTTGGAAAGCCTGAGTTTATCAGAGTGCTGCACACGCACAGTCACACTGCTCTCTCAGAGTCCTCTCTCCTTCCCATCAGGATATCCTCGCGCCCAGTGCTGGGCTCAACTGGAATTTTCAACAAATCAATCAATACGGTAAGAATTACAATTTTAGAACTTCCTGATCATTGAGTCCTTCTTGCTTTGATCATGTCCTACATGTGACATATGTTGACTTACGTTACTTGTCTTGTGATATATTCTTATTACTATAACTGTTGATGTTCTTTTTTTAAGGTGTGTATAATTTAGACTGTTCTTCCTTTTTAAAAAATTAAAAAAAATTTTTTTAAATATGGGTTCTCACTATATTGCCCAGGCTGATCTTGAACTCCTGACCTCAAGCAATCCTCTCACCTGGCCTCCTGAGTAGCTGGGACTACAGGCCACCAAGCCTGGCTAGATTGTTCTCCTTGAAGGAAGAAGTTAAATTGCATCTTCTATAGCTTGAGTCCTATGCATAAGTAAATGCTCAATAAAAATTTAATTCACAAATAAATGAATAAGCAATTTTTTGAAACATATGAAAAGATGGTTTTGGGCCTAAAAATGTTACTATTTCATAGATTTCTGGGTCCAAGGTGAGACTTTGTCATATCCTTCATATTTAATTCCATTACTTGTAAGGCAACAGGTAGCTTAGTGGTTAGAGTATAGATTTTGTGTTCAGACATACACAAATTTGCTTAGATTCTGGCTGTATCACTAACAAGCTGTGTGACCTTCGGTAGGTTATTTAACCTCTCTGAGCCTCAAAAATGTCATCAATTGCAAAGTAGGGCCAATAATAGTACCCACCTCATAGAGTTGATGGGCAGATTCAGTGAGATAATGCACGTAAAGCATTGAGCATAAGGTGAGGCACACAGGAAAAGCTCAACACATGGTAGCTAATTACTAATTGCCTGTTCTGTGCTACTCATCATGACTAAATGAATAAAGATATCATCATATACAATGTGCTGCAGAGGTATAGATGATGGAACAATTAATTTTGCCTGGATAATCAGGTAAGGCTGCCTCAAGGTGGTGACATTGAAGTTGCAGACTGGACAGAGGACTCAGTGGTTGGCTCAGAGTTGCCACATAGTAAAACCTTGGGGAGTGGATCATGCAATGGGCCCATTAGCCCAGGGGTGCTGCCCAGCTGGCATGTGTGTACATATATGATATCTTGTGTTTTTCTCCTACACACATTTCCATGTGCTGATATGGCCTTTGTGTAATTCCATAATAGTTTGTGTGTGATTCCCTGATTGAATAGTTTCTAATTTTTTTTTTTTTTTTGAGACAGGGTTTTGCTGTCGCCCGGGGTAGAGTGCAGTGGTGTCATCATAGCTCACTACAACCTCCAACTGTTGGGCTCAAGCAATCCTCCTGCTTCAGCCTCCCAAGTAGCTGGGACTATGGGAGCACACCACCACACCCGGCTCATTTTTCTATTTTTTAATAGAGACGGGGTCTCGCTCTTGCTCAGGCTGATCTTGAACTCCTGACCTCAAGGGATCCTCCTGCCTAGGCTTCCCAAAGTGCTAGGATTTCAGGCATGAGCCACCTCACCCGGCCCCTCTAATATTTTCTTATTGTAAATAGACTCTAAGTCCTTAAAGACAAGAAATGTGTCTTTATTCATCCAGAGAGTACCTGGCATGTAGTAGGTTCTCAGTAATGTTTGATGAATAAATGAATGAGTGACTCCTCTGCTGGCCCTACTATGTGCTGGCTATGGGATCTTGAGCAAATGAGTTAACCCTTCTGTGCCTCAGTGCTTCCATCTGTAAAGTGGATTAGTACATCTCATAGGGTGGTTGGGAAGACGAAGTGATCTGATGGGCAGCCCCTGCAGGTAATAAGTGTGTGTTAAACAGTGGCAACTGTATACACCATTCAGTTCTGACTGATGTGCTGCTGAATCCAGGAGACATCTACAGACTTCGTGGCAGGGTGAGGCCTGGCGCAGCCTGCTGCACATGCTGGCAGGGGAGAGGTTTCAAAATTCTTTGCTAATGCTGGGGTGAGGCCTATCAGATGATGAGGAGTTTCTATTTGGGATGACTAAAGGTGCCATCTGGAAAGTAGGAGGCCCCTGGGACTGCTCCCTGGCCTCCCACCTACCCCTGATTTCTCAGTGACAGTGCTCAGGGGGATCGCTGACTCAGGGAGGGACTGGAGGTGAATTCCCTCATCTCCTCTTGCCTCCTTGGCTTCATTATAAAACTGGGGCTAATAAGGCTTCTCTCCTGTCAGTCATCAGGTGAAGGACAGCCATCCAGACATATGACTCCCACCTGGGGCTCAACTAGGTATTCTGAAATATATAAAACTCTGAGGGAAAACACCCCTCTGGATATAGAAACTGCAGACTCTTGGAGGCCCCTGAGGTCATGGGCTATGAGTTTAAAAAAACAAAACAAACCTGATGAACTACCCATTTTTAAGATTTTGGAGAGGGAAAATTGTTTTCAAATATACCAGGTAAAATTTATTGATAGCTTCTAGGCTGGGCTGTGGCCTTCCAGGAAGTCATTCATCAATTTCTTTGGTGGTTTTTTTTTTTTTTTTTTTTTCCGACAGAGTCTCACTCTGTTGCCCAGGCTAGAGTGTTGCCGTGCCGTCAGCCTAGCTCACAGCAACCTCAAACTCCTGGGCTCAAACCATCCTCCTGCCTCAGCCTCCTGAGTAGCTGGGACTACAGGCATGCGCCACCATGCCCAGCTAATTTTTTGTATATATATTTTTAGTTGTCCATATAATTTCTTTCTATTTCTTTTTTTAGTAGAGACGGGGTCTAGCTCTTGCTCAGGCTGGTCTCAAACTCCTGAGCTCAAAGGATCCACCTGCCTCGGCCTCCCAGAGTGCTAGGATTACAGGTGTGAGCCACTGCACCCGGCCCAATTTCATTGTTTATTCATTTATTCAGCCCCTCAACTCCTGTTTTGGTGAATGCTTCCTGAGCCCAAGGTTGCAGGGCCAATAAGTGGCCCACGGGGATTAAAAAGCAGGTCAGTCTTATTTCTTGCTGCCTCTTTGGGCCTGCTGTGGGCATCTTGGTGGACAGCTGGCTTGGAAAGTTTAAAGTTTGGCCATGAGCAGAAATAAGGCCAGAGAGGTAGGACTGAGCAACCCACCCTTTGATGAGTAAACTGCCACTGAAACTAGTTCCCTGAAGTGAGTCAAATGCAGCCTTTGAAGTCTGAGTGATGACATTGCCAATAAAGTAAAGGAAGATGCTTCCAAGCCAGAAAGATTCTTCCAAACTCCAGATGAATTGCAGCTGCCCTGACAAGGCAGTCTTTACAGGTGTGAGTGGTCACCAGTGGCCTCAGAGACATGCCTTTGCCACTTCTCTGGGGCTTCTTGTCCATGTCCCACTCTAAAACTCAGGACCTGGGCTGAGCATGGTGGCTCATGCCTATAATTCCAACACTTTGGGAGGCTAAGGCAGGAGGATTGCTTGAGGTCAGGAGTTTGAGACCAGCCTTGCCCATCTCTACAAAAGAAATTTTTTTGTAATTAAAAAAATAATTAAAACTCAGGACCTGCCCAACTCAGCCAGCCCTCCTACCTGGAGGGCTTGGTAGGTTCAGGCCTGGAAGCTGCCTTTGTGGTAGATTCAAATGGCCAAAAGAGTCCTGCTGGGCCTTGGACTCCAATGTCTGGAGGGGGATACCGATAAGCAAGCCAAGAACTCAGTGCAGCAGGAAGATCTGACTGCCATGAAGGCACCTAGCAGGTGCTCAGTAAATATTCGTTATATGAATGGATATGTGTTTTGATGGAGGAAGCCCATAATGCAGTGTGAGCCCAAAGAGGGCTTAGGGAAGGCTTCCTGGAGGAAGTGACAGCTCAATTGAGACATGTAAAACAGGAATGAATAGCCAGGCCAAGTGAGGTTTAACTGTTCCTAAAAGTAGGAAATGATCATATTGGGGCTATATTAATAACTAGTGGTGGCTGAAGGCCTTTCTCGATGCCCATAGCTTTGGAGTTGGAAGATCCTGGGTTGGAACTCCCAGTTCTGTCCTTCACTGGGACCCTGGGATGAGCCCCTGCACAAGCCCCTCACCTCTCTGAGCCTCAGTTTCTTCTGAGAAATGATAGTGTCTACCTCATAGGCTCAAATGAGACAACTGATGTAAAGAGGTGTCCCTTTGCTTGCTTGCGAACCCGTTTCTGTCCCTTTCTTTCTCTCCGGGCCCTTTAGGGGCAGAGATCCTGAGTCACTTTGGTAGATGCAATGCCCAGCAACGCCAGGCACACAGTAGGTGCTCAGTAAATTTAACAATGCCCCAAAGAATTCTGACCTCGTACTATGGGATTGTGGCTCTTTGGCTTGCAATGTCCTCCCCTCACGCCCCGCCCCACCGTGCGCTCTCTGGGGCGCGGGTGGGGCCGGGATGATTGGCGTCTGCTCTCTGGAACACAGTAGGCGCTTGTGCTCTGACCTTGGCTCCCGTGTGCTTGGAGGCAGGTTTCTGGGGTCGGATTGTGCAGGATACTAACTTTACCCTCCGGGTTTAGGGTTGTGAGTCCGGGGTGCGGAGGAGCTGGGGATAAGCGCCCGGGAGACCTCAAAACACAACGCGGCGACCAGGGACAGCGCGGGGGCCGGGTGCGGGCGGGGCGGCTTTTCTGTCGGAGGACGCCAGCCCGTGCGCTGCGCCTTTAAGGGAGTCGAGCGGAGCCGGCACCGGGAGCTGAGAGCGCGCTGCGGCCGGGCCGAGCCGGGGGCTGGGCATCAAGGCCGGGGTCGGGCTCCGGCGGCGGGACCCAGGCGGTTGAGGCCGGTCAGGTGAGCGGGGCTGGGGCGGCCCGGAACAGGGGACGGGGGCACTCCCAGTGGCTTCGTGACCTACCCCCCACTTGCTGAGTCCGGCAGCCTGGCCTCCCCCTAAGCGGCACACCGGGTGAAGATGATGAGTCCGGGACCTGCACTTCTCTTTCTACTCCGTTATCCCGCTTCAGCACCTGCCCTCCTTTCCGGCGCCTGGATAGGTTTGAGATTCCCGAACCCCGGCACCCCCATTTCCCAGGTCCGGGCTGCTAGTCTCCATAAGCCCGGGGACAGAGTGAGGGCGGGTCGGCGACCTGCACCCTCTTTCTACTCCGCCTCCCCATTCCCCGCACCCTCACCAGCCCCTATGCGCCCCTCCCAGTTCCTGGGTGGTTGGGGGGCTTCTGCACCCTCCTTCTCCCACTTCATGGAGAAGGGCTGCAGCTCGTCCTCCCATATAGCATTATGCTCCTTGTCACCTTCCCCGCGTCGCCCCGATGACTGCATCTCCCAAGCTGTCTCTCCGCTAATACCACCCCCAGCAGCCTTTCAGCTCCCCCTTCCCCAGCCTGCCCCAGTTCCCGCGCCCTTGCGCCCCCTCCTCCCCGAAACCCTCGAGTCAGTATGCTGTCCTGCCACCCTGACAGCCTGGTGGCCGCCGGCAACCCTGCCATCCCCCCACGCCGCCTCCGCGGAATCGGGCTTCCGGGCTCCCTTAGAAATGCGGATTGTGTAACGCCGGCCGCAGGGCAGAGCACGTTCAAGATCTGCACCCTTGAACCTAAAGGTTCAACTAAGTTGACAGAGTGAGGCTTGTGGGGAGGAAGAGGGTGCTAGAGGGTCTAGAGGCTGTGCATCCAGGGAATAAGTACTTTGAGCCCTAGAAGCTGGATGGTTAAGAAGAGGAATTAGAGGAGGGTCCTACCTAAGCGGAGACTTGGAGGCCAGCATTTGTCTTCCGCTCTCACCTGCTCAGAAATCCCTAAAGGCTGGCTCCACCCGGCTGGGAGCTTTAAATAGTTTATAATTAATAATAGCCGACATAGAATGAGCAAGTACTGGGTGTCAGGCCTTGTTCAAAGCCCCTTAAAATAATTACCAGCCTACTTCCCCCAACAGCCCCATGAGGTAGGTACCATTCCTGTCCCCATTTCTCAGAGGAGAAATGTGAGGCTTCCAGAGGTGGTCCCTTCCCAGGACGTGCGTTGATTCTGATCTCAGAGACCCCACTCTGAACCAATAGACTTTTTACCCAGTTTTAACGAATAAATTCTCAAGATTTCATAGTATAGAAAAAGTAGAAATAAGAGAAACGAATAACCTGCATTCCTAGCACCAGTTTATTTTTCTAAAATTAGGTTCACAGACCAGCAAGGGGCCTTCAATGCCCTACTGGAGGAGACTGAGGCCCAGAGAGAAGGGACTTGCTCAAGGCCACACGGCTAGAAAGGGCTGGGATGCAAAACAAGTCCTGGGGTGGTTAATTGGGTACTTCCTGGGCTCCCTCTGCTACCCTGGCTTAGGTCCCTGGAGACCCTCCCCCGCCCCCCTCTGCATCCTGACCACCACCCCGCCCCCTGCTTCCTTTGCTGTAGCCCAGGCCAGTGAACACACTTCTTCCCCACTGCTGCCTTTGCTTATGTTGTTTTCTCCTCCAGGAATGCCCTCCCTGGAATCTCTGATGTCTGAATCTTACCTACCCTGTAGGTCCAGTAGGTCCAGCTCAGCTGCTCCCTCCAGGAACACGCCCCTGATTTCTCCCCTGCACCCAAGCGAAAGCTTTTCGTTTCTCCCCTGGGATCCTATCGCTGGATCTCACTACCTCCCACCCCCGTGATGGCATTTGGAAAGTTCTGCCTTGTCCTCTTGGATGCAACTGTGCTGGCAGAACCAAGGTCCCTCTTTCCATTCTCAGTCCTGATCAAGCCCTAAGACAGAGACAGAGGTCCATGGGGAGATGGGGTGGTTTCTGCAGTAAGAAACTGTTCACTGAGCTGTCGTCTGATCCCAGGGAGAATGTCTCAGCCTTGTACCTAACATTGTAACCACATATTTGTTTTTGTTCATAACTCAAAGGATTTCCACCAGAAAATTAGACAGACTTGGGTCCAAATCTCACCTCTACTACTTTCTATCTGTGTGGCCATGGGCAAGGTACCTAACGTCTCTGAGCCTCAGCTTCTGTTGATAGTAGCTGTTTTAGAGGGCAGCAGTAAATAATACTTAGATAAATAATGCTCAGGACCTAGCATGTGGTAAGCACTCAGAAAGCACCAGCTATTAGCTGACCACTACTTTGAATTACTGGAAAAATACTAAATCATTAATAAATGGCTCACATGGACTCAGAGGTGGGCAAGGTGATTTGGCCTAAGCAACTATTTTTTTTTTTAGCCTTTAAAATGTGTGAACTTTGAGTTCTGTGAGGATCCGCACACTTAGAGTAATTGTGGGAATGCAGTTTGTGCAATTGGAAGTAATCATGAAACTTGATTCTAGTTTCGTGAGATAAAACTTAAGAGATACTTTGGTTTGCAGTGTGTGTTGGTTTAGGCCTATCCTGGGGGCAAGAGGTTAAATCAAAGATCATATCTGGGTTTGGAGGAAGAAAAGCAAGTAGGCTACCAAGTAAGTGGGTGGAAATCAGCTTCACTATGTCATATTCTTTTTTTTATTTTTTAGAAATGTGATCTTATTATGTTGTCCAGGCTGGCCTGGAACTCTTGGGCTCAAGCAATCCTCCCACCTCAGCCAACTGAGAGTAGCTGGGACTACAGGCACACGCCACCACACCCAGCACACTATATCTTATCAAACTCCTGGTGATTTTGGTGACCAGCTCAATTGTTACCATGATGAATGTTCAAAAGAAAAGGGGCAGGGATGTCCCCTTCAAAGCTAAGTGTTTGGAATAAGCCAGGAAGCTAGTTCTGCAAGTTGAAAAAAATTTATTTTAAAATTTCTCCTAATTGAGTCTTAATTTGAATAAGTTAGGATTCCACTTGATAATTTAAAGGCTGTTGAGTTTAGATATCTTAAGATAAATGTTTTTGTAAATTTCACATTTCTATGGACTTTAGCAGACTTTTCTTTATTTCTATAACCCTGTAGGGACAGAAACACTATTTGCGGTTTCCAGTACAGTGGCCATGAGCCACATGTGGCTATTTAAATTCAAATTAATTAAAATAACATAAAATTCAAAATTCAGTTTTTCACATTTTAAGGGCTCAGTAGGCACATTGGCCAGTGGCTACTGTATTGGACAGAGCAGACAGAGACCATTTTCACCTTTGCAGAAAGTTCTTTGGGACGGCACTGTTTGTTTTTTTTTTTTTTTTTTTTTTTTTTTTTTTTTGAGACAGAGTCTCACTTTGTTGCCCAGGCTAGAGTGAGTGCCGTGGCGTCAGCCTAGCTCACAGCAACCTCAAACTCCTGGGCTTAAGCGATCCTTCTGCCTCAGCCTCCCGAGTAGCTGGGACTACAGGCATGCGCCACTATGCCCGGCTAATTTTTCTATATATATATTTTTAGTTGTCCATATAATTTCTTTCTATTTTTAGTAGAGACGGGGTCTCGCTCTTGCTCAGGCTGGTCTCGAACTCCTGACCCTGAGCGATCCACCCGCCTCGGCCTCCCAGAGTGCTAGGATTACAGGCGTGAGCCACCGCGCCCGGCCAGGGACGGCACTGTTTGGATGAATAAAAGGCCATGGGAAAGCGCTCGGTGATGGCGTTAAGTGCCGTTCTTTCTGGCAAGTCATCTGCAGGCCCAGAAATGGAATGTGCAGAGGGTGTTTCATTGTCAAGAATGGGAAGTTAATAAATCCCCTTAGCCGCATTTTGGCTGCCTGACTCACTGGCTGTTTGCACTGCCAGCGTCAGAGGATGGGGGAGAGAGTAGAATCAAATGCAGGGTTTCAGGGCAGTGCTTCTCTGCCCCGGCTGTGGGTTGCAACTACCCGGGGAACTCAAAACAAAACAAAAAACCCACGCCTGAGCTCTGCCGCAGAACAACTGAGTCTGAATCTCTAGGAGTGGGGCCCAGGAAGTTTTTTTTTTTTTTTTTTTTTTTTTTTTTTAAGTTCCCCAGGGAATTCTAACATACAGCCAGACTTGAGAAAAACTGCCTTCAAGACTGTGACCTCCAACAAACAAACTGGAAGACAGTGTTTCGAGATAGTTTTAGTGAGTAGCTAAAAATGTTCCTCACTGATTTGCCACAGTCATAAGACAAGGGTTTGAGTTGAGTGGGCTTATTTCTTCTAGAAGAATTGTCAGCCAGGGACAACTTTATCCCCCAGGAGACATTTGTTCAGCATCTGGAGATATTTTTGGTGGTCGCAACTTGTGGGTAGCATCCAGTGGTAGAGGCCAGGGGTGCTGCTAAACATCCTGCAATACGGGCCGGGCGCGGTGGCTCATGCCTGTAATCCTAGCACTCTGGGAGGCCGAGGCGGGTGGATCGCTGGAGGTCAGGAGTTCGAGACCAGCCTGAGCAAGAGCGAGACCCCGTCTCTACTAAAAATAGAAAGAAATTATATGGACAACTAAAAATATATATAGAAAAAATGAGCCAGGCATGGTGGCACATGCCTGTAGTCCCAGCTACTTGGGAGGCTGAGGCAGTAGGATTGCTTAAACCCAGGAGTTTGAGGTTGCTGTGAGCTAGGCTGACACCACGGCACTCACTCTAGCCCACGCAACAGAGCGAGACTCTGTCTCAAAAAAAACAAAACAAACAAACAAAAAAAACCATCCTGCAATACGCAGGACAGCCCCCACAACAACGGATTACATGGCCCCCAACATCACTCCTGCCACAGTTGAGAAACTCTGATCTGGACATGATTTTCACAGCATTAAAGTCCTTTCTGACCTTGGGTGTAGTTGCCTCCTCAAAGAAGATCAAGGTATTCTCCTAAATCAGACCCTCAGAAACCCTCTGGATCATATTCCAGGCTTTTCAATCCTAGAGGCCGTGTAGGGTGTTGCTGCCTGTGTTTGCATGCACTTGGGGGTCTGTCACTGGCCTCCGTGGTGCTCTCAGGTGCTGCACCAAGGAAACTGCTGATTCAGGGGAGCAGGACAATACTTGGGAAGGTGTGCGCAGAGGTTCTTGTACTGCTGCAGTTTGGGAGCCTCTTCATGTTAAATAATTACCTAAAGTAACAGCAGCCTTTGCTTTTAGGCATTTTTCCAGAAGCTCTGGCTGTTTGGCTATTAGCATTGAGCATTTGCCTTGTGATATACCCAGAAAAGGATTCAAAGCTTACATGTGATAAAATCTAGCTATGGGCTAGACTCTTAAGAGTGTAAAGATGACAGTACAGATCCTGCCCACAGACCACTCAAGCATCTGAGTGGACCTGAGCAGTGCCACTACAGGGTGACAGAGGCAGGACTGCCTTACTCTGCCTGGGAGTCAGGCAAGATCCTAGCTGTGCAGAGTAAGTACTTAGTACCTGCTAGTGACTGCATTGAACAGTTTCCTTGCATCATCTCATTTCTTCCTCACACTGAAGTTCTATGAGGTTAAGTGACTTGCCACAGTTACATATCTGATCAGTGGCCAGGCAGAAATTTGAACCCAAGTATTGAACTGCAAAACTGAACCCTCAGAGGAGCATTTGCAGATAGAGGTAATGCCTTAATAGCCAAGACTTGTAGGATGAGCTGGAGATCACTAGGCGAAAGAGAGACTAGGTGTGCCCAGGAGAGGGGAGCATGTGTGCCAAAGGCCTGGAGGTGTAGAAGAGCATGACATGTCCGGGGATTGCCGATCATTGTGAGCAAGAGTAGAGGGGGGTGATGGGGGAGTGACAACAAAAGACACTTGAGACATGGGCAGCCACCAAATCCTATGTGGTCTTCCATATCATGCTGAGGGCCACTGTGAGCCACTGATGGCTTGGGGAAGAGGAAGAGAAAACTGTGTGACATTAGGCAGCTTGCTTAACCTCTCTGGGATCCAGCTGCCCAGCTGAACTAGAACCTCGAACACTATACTGCTCTGATGAGGAATGTTCATTTAGTTGGTGGCCATAAGGAGCAGACTGAAGGAATGTACTGCGTTGACACGGGTGGGCAGCCTTGTTGGTTCATGACTTCACCTGAGGCTACATGGTGGCTGCAGGGACTGTTTCTTCTCAGTCTGAGCAGTCACTTGTATTTTGATTTTCCAGCTTATCATTTGGTATTTACCAAGTGCCTGCCAAGTGCTATGACAGATGCAAAGATGTGGTCCGATTTGTGTCCGAGGAGCTTGTAGGCTAGTGGAAGGTACAGCAGTCTTCTCCTTATAAGGCATAAATCCCAAATGCCATGAGAGGGAAGTATTCAGACCAAATACTCCAGAGCATGGAGGGTGAAGCAGAGGTTAATAGGGGGGTTGAGGAAAGATTAACTGAAGGAGATAACTTCTAGCTCTGCCAGAAAGATTTTTAAAGGAGAAGATGGAGTAGGTGGAGGGTGTCTTGCAGGTAGTGACAGTGGGAAAAATAGACAAAAACAGAAAGCCAGTGTGGGTACGGTCAGGAGAAGGTCAGATTATTAGCCTAGCTAGTATCCGATTCCTCACAGTTTCCAGGTTGTGGATGGGAAGCAGAAGCTATCGTAACAGGAAAATACTCATTAATGGACTTGCCAGTTACAAAATTAGGTCCCACTCTATCATCCCTCTCTCTGTTTCCAATCTCGGTGGCCAGCCAGGCTCCAGGGGCATCCATATTTTGTTCCTTGGTCTCCCACGTTGTCAGATGTTTTGCAAATACAAGATAAACAGTGAAAATAAAATTGCAGCTCTTACAAGAGAGGCAAGATTTCATGAAATCAAAGTGAACTGCTTGAATGACATGTCAAGGCAATAATAGGGTCTGGCAATGTGAGACCTGTCAACAATGGATGAAGAGAAGGGATGAACACGCCTTTAGGGGAGAGACTTGAAAATCTAAGAATTGAAAGGACCTTGAAGCCATATCATATTTTTGCAAAAATGGCCTCTATGATGGCACCGTGACGACCAAATGTTAATTAGAAGGACTCACCGTACTATAGAACAATCTACACGAGATGTATTCTTTGTTTTAAGAATTAGTACAGGGCTGTAGTTACAACCCAAATTCTGTTTAGTATTTGCTATTGCTTTTAAAATAGATTTGATTTTTGTTTTATTTGTTTGGATAAAGTTCCAAATAAAACTGTGTTTTACTCTTGAAATTTTGAATGGGGCTTCACCATATGTTCCTTTTCCTGGTGCTCATTTTCCTGAGTTACTGAGATCTCTGGGGAGAAGATTCTGGCCGGAAAGAAGGTGGGGATCAGCTCACAAAGGGCCCTAAATACTGGAGCTTGTGCCAGAAGCCCAAAGCCTCCTCCTGTTAAAACGGGCTGCTGTTTATTAACAAGGATCCTTTTTTGTTTAACTTCAGCTTTGTTCCTGCAGTCACAAAGTACTGTAGACCAGCTTCACCTCCTTTAGAAATGACAAATCCCTCTTTAATCTCCTTGCTTTTCCCTTTATCGAGGAGTTCAGGTTTGGGCAACCGGAGAACATGTTTGGGTGCTGAGGTTCTGTTTCTGCCCCTTGCTATAGCACACCGAGAGGGGGCTATTTTCATTCCTTTCAGTCATATGGAAAATAGTCACTTAAATGATGCTCTTTCTAGCACTTTACCTTTGAGGGGTGATCTGGGCTGATGACGGTGCCTGTGCTTACACTAATTCAGAGAGAAGTGTTTGCATAAAAGCTTGTGGGCTCTGCTACAGCCTAAAGACTTTGGACTCCTTGGAGGTAAAGGATCAGGTAGCTTTGGGTTCCTATTTAGTCCAGCAGGAGACTGGCTTGTATTTCTGTAGAGTTGTCTTGCTTTAAACATGATTTTGAGCAGGTGGTTATTTCAGACTATCTCCACAGCCCACATCTTGACCCAAGAGGCTGAGGTTTTCAAGGTGTTGGGCTCAGTCAGGGCAGGTTTGACGTGTTTCATTGCCTTGCTTCTTGGCTAATGTGATTTTTCAAAAGTTGTGCTGTAGGATACACAAGTGAGCCCCTAACTGACCTGCCTGCACCTCCCTGGGCTGTCACTTCTCCAGGGGATTGAGTAGCAGGACAGGGCTTTCTGCTTCTCTGCAATCCTCCACCCGCAGCATCAGCCTGGCTGGGCTGAATTCTCCTGCCTACAGTGCCACCTCGGGTGGCAGAAGCAGGCAGGGGCTGTGGGCTGGGCTGGTTCTTGAACAAGAACCCCCCTGGGGAACCAGTTGGTACAAAGCAGGAGAGAGTGAACCCTTTAACCAGTACCTCTCCCAGAACCACAAAGGAGATAAGAATTTGTGATTTATGGACTGTAGGTTGTGTGGTTCTAGCATGGAATGATAAGAATGTTTATCATTGTAAAAATTTAAATTCTTATCATCTTCTATCATACAGTGCTGGATTTTGAGGCTTAAAGACTAAAGTTCTTACCAAGCAGACTTAACCTTTGGACAGTCACATGGGCAGTCATCCCCCAATCGCTGATAGCAGGCATCTGGGTGACCTAGCTGGGGTGTAGAGATAGAGGGATTTTCATCCCAACGGCATTCACATTCACATTTCTTCCCTTATCAGGAGAAACAGTTCAGGTTTGGTCGCTGTCTCTAATGGGCCTTTTGAACTAGTACAAGTCCAGGACTGGCCGATACAACTTGTTGTGATGATGAAAATGTGCTATATTTTTGCTGTCCAATAGGGTAGCCACAGGCTACATGTGGCTGTGGAGCGCTTCCGTGTGGCTAGTGTGGCTGAGGAACTGAATTGTAAATTTTATTTAATTTTAATTAATTTAAATTTAAACAGCTGCATATGACTAGTGGCTACTGTATCGGGCAGTACAGGATAAACCATTTTATTTATGTTTATGTTGTGGTTTTTAATTAACTAATTAGAAAAAACTTTATATATACACATGGGATCAATTCAAAAGGTACAAAAGGTATCGGTGAAAAGTCTGCCTCTCATCTCTGTGCCCAGCGCCCCAGTTTGTTCCCCTTCCCAGTGCAACCGTGATACCAATTTCTTGTGTAACCATCCAGAAAGATTTCACACACATATAAGCATAACATATATATTTTCTCTCTCTCTCTCTCTTTTTTACTGTTAGAGGTGTTTATTTTAGCCACTGTCTTCTGTTCCACGCTTAATGTACCTTGGAGGTCATTACCCACAGGGATAAATAGTACTGTCTCATTATTTTAATGGCTTATATTTAACTTTTATTTGTATTTAATGGCTACATATAATATTCCTTTATAAAGCTATACTATGATTTACTTAACAGGTCCGTATAAGTGAGCACTTGAATTATTTCCAGTCATTTGCCATTATAAGTTATTTCATAATAACCTTGTACAAACATATTTTCACACATCTTCAGATATAAACAGATAAGTTCCTAAGAAAAGAAAAGAAGATCATCAGGTCAAGGGTATGTGCGTTTTGCATGGCCACAGATTTTGCCAAATTGCCATCTGTAGGGTTTGTTGATGGGAATGTAAATTGGTACATTACATGAGAGCTGCTATTTCTCCATAGTCTCGACAACACAGTCTGTCGTTAAACTTTTTGTTCTTTTCCAGTATGGTAAAGAAAGATTGCCATCACCCTGTAGATTTCATTTGCATGTCTCTTATTGTAAATGAGATCGAGCATCATTTTATATGTTTGAGTCATTTCTATTTCCTTTCTGGTAAATTATCTGTTTAGATCATTTGCTTATTTTTCTATTAGATTTTGCTGTTTTTTTTCCTGACTTGTAGGAACCCTTTACACAGTAAGGAAATTAGTATTAGTCTGTTGCCTCTGATATGTATTAAGAAATTTTAATCTTGTTTATGATATCTCTTTCCATGCAGACATTTAAAAATATTTTTATACAATTAGTACTCTTTTTGTTATAGCCTCTGGGTTCTATACCTTACTTAGAAAGCCTTTTCCCATGGAGATATTTTAAAACAGAGTCCTCATGTTTTCTTCTAGAACTTTCATTTTTTTTATGGTTTTATTTTTTATGTTTAACTCTTTGATGCATCTGACACAACTCAGGGGCCTTGCTGGTTCCGTTTCCTTTGCCTGGCCTCTCTTTCTGCTGCCACGCCTTTGCCGGTGTGCCCCTGCTTTTGCCCAGCCCGGTTTTTGAGTGATGCCACCCCCTGTTTGCAGTCATTCTAGTAGCAATATTATCCTCACTTGCCTACTGGTGGCCGCCTTTCCTCCCTTCCTTTCTGAATGCAGTGTCTAGGTAAATCCTCCATCCCGGGTGGAGAAGGAGAGCTTTAACCATGGCACAGCACATCCCATACTGCCCACTCATTTCTTCTCTGATCTCCTTCAACCCTTCCCAGGCCTGGCGTATTATCTGAGATGCCCTGCCCTTTGTGCACATTTGCTTAATTAGGGGAGGTGACCTGAACAAAAGGCATGCTATAAAGCCACAGGAGATTTGTACTTTGCCTGTGTTGATTTAATGCTTTGTCATTTTATTTCTTGTGATTCCAGAATCTCATTTTCAGTTTCTGCCGAGCCAGTAGCAGTTGGGAAAGAAGGCTGTGCTCTTCAAAGAGTGAGTATGGATTTTTTAACACCACAGATTACCCAGAAAAAGGCAGCCCTTAATGAGACCAGAACTGCTGCTGTCAGCTCTCCCTCACCTCTCTGCAGGCCAACCTGTGGTGGGTGATTTCTCTGGTTCAATTGGTCAGATGGGAAGGGATTGGGTACCCGAGGGGTCTCAAAGGTCTGATACATACAAAAAGAGCCCCCTAAAAATAGTTCTCAAAGACTATGCCAGGAGCAGGGCTTTAAATTTGAAGGGCATGTAGCAGGCGTGGGCCTATGGGACCACAATGCTTTCCTGGTGAATGTGACACTTGAACCAGCCCTGAAGGCAGAGAGGAGTTCATCAGGCAGGCAGGCATGGGAGTGCTCCTCACCCAGGGGACAGCAGGAGGCTGTGTGGGGTTTGCATGGGGGCAGGGAACTGGTTATCTGGGATGCAGACAAAGACATGGGAGTCACTAGGCAATTGAGTTGAGACCATATGGGGTGGTCAGAGTTCACATTTTATTTGGTGAACATTAGACTGGTGCAGCCTAAACGCTGATGTGAATTAGGAAGATTCCCCTGACAGCTGGTGGTGGAAGGAATCTGGGGTGTGAAAGAGCAACCTCTACAGAAATGGGAGGAAGGGGACATGAGGACACGGACCCAGTGTGGTGGCTGAGGGCTGTGGTCTGACTCACCTGGTGGGAATTTTTCTTCCCACCCTATATTCCTACTAAATGTTCAACCAAACTGGCATAAGGAATTTGTTGCAAGAAGCTTTCAGGGCTGTAAACTCCTAAGCTGTGCTGGCTAATATGGTAGCTCCTATCCACATGTGGTTATCAAATGCTTGAAATGTGGCTGGTGTGAGTGAAGAACTGAATTTTGAATTTTCTTTAGCTTTAATTAATTTAAATTTAAATTGCCATTATCAAGCAGCACAGTTTGTCTAGACTTGGTCAAGTTGAGTCCGGTGCTGGTACCTCTCCACCCTTGCATAGCAGGAGTAGTGAGCAAGAAATAAAGTGAAAGAAAGATGCATGGGCGTCTAGGAGGCCAGACTGATGTGATTACTGCCGGCAGAAATCAGTGAGTCAGGAGAAGCAAGGAGAGATGTGTCTGAGATATTGTAGGACCTTTGGGATCGTGGGGTGGTCAAGCAGGCTTTTGGGAAAGGCTGGAACGAGGTCCTGTTAGGTATGTTGATTTTCAAATTCCCTTACAGGAAGGAGTAGTGGAGGATGTAGGTAGGTAAGGAGAGGGTGGGGAGAGCATTTTGGGAATATCCAGTGGAGAGCATCATGGGAATATCCAGGGGAGAGAGTGGGGAGAGCATCATGGGACGCAAACCAGGTGTGCCCATAGCCTGGCCTTGGAGGAAAGTGCAGAGGAGGAATGGGCTCAGTCAGAGTGAGGGGCAGACAATATGGCCAGGAAGGCAGAGGTGAGCACTCCATGGATGGTAATCCTGGGGGCTGGGCCACACTTGTAGAGATGACTGGGCAAACTTAACCACTTACTTGGAAATCTCAGCATGATTTTCCTCTGTGATGGAGAAGATGTATATGACAAGGAGTTAGAATGGCCCGTTTCTCAAATTGTTCTATCTCATCAATCCTGGGGCTTCCATACAAGAGAATATTTTCTTCGTTGTGTCATTTTTAGCTGTTAATCATTAGTGATAGTTTCAAGGAATCAGTTTCAGAGATCAGGGTAGGTTAGATGCAACACTATTTAACAGCTGGGGTCTTATACTCTGATTTCAAGAACATAGTGTTTTCCCAGTGGAAAATATTGTGGGAAGAATTTTCATATTGCAGAATTAAAGAAAAAAATTATAAGCAGCACTGGATAGTTTTAAAAGTACACCAGCAGTAATAAGGTTAATAAGCCAATTGGTAACTTGTAAAGTTGCTCTCATGTTAATTGCTATTAAAGCAGTTCCAAAGAAGTATGAAGAATGTCAATGGGAACATGGAACTCTGTGCCTTGTACAGAACTGATGCACACTGACTATCTGCTACAGAAAGCATTGAGAGAAAGCAAAGGTAGCATGAACTAGGGACACCTACAGGACTGGGTTGAAATTCAGGTCATGCCACTTACTAATCAGGTGACCTTGTTAACTTATTTAAGCCTTGGTTTTTCCATCTTTAAAATGGGATAAGTGCTTCCTGTTTCATAATATTGTGAAAGAGAAAGTGACAGGATGTGTGTGAACCACCTACAGGAGGCCTGACATAGAGAAGTTACTTAGCAGATGGAGCCCCTTGCTCTTACGTCTTTGGCCATGGTGAGGGTGGTCATGGTGAATATTGTTGTTGCTGTTGTTATGACAATCATTGTTATTTTGGAGGGACCAGGACTTGTTTGTCAAATTTGATGGAATATAGATAGATGTCCAGAGAAGGACAAGATCCTATGAAAATGTTTTACATTCTGTTTATTCTTAGATTTTGCTTTATACTCTGAAGATTAAGGTATTAGAGCTCAAGATCCCGAGATTTCAGAATCAATGGGAACATTAAAACACAATTGTGAAATGTCTTTTGGGCCTTACCCCTAGCCCCAGACTAAACTTCATTTCCCTGCTGCAGTGTTTACCTGGATCCACTGATGAATTCCCCGTCCAATTAATCTGTGCCCCTGTGTTCAGAAATAAAAGCCCCCAAATGCGCAGCTTGGGTGTTGACAGGTGACAGAAGAGCCCATCTGGGATGTGAGGCTGCTCGCCTTCCTGACCTTATCTGCTGCAGGGCCACTGAAATCACTGTCTTTAACCCTGGGGTGCCTCACTTTGCATGACAGAGATACAAAAGGAGTATGTTTTTCTTTTTCAATGTATTCAGTCGGGTGATAAACATCAAGCACCAAGTCTTTGCCAGGTAATGCTTTAGGTTCTGGGAAATACCACAGGGAACAAGATAACATGGAGGCAAGCCAAATCCTGCTCTTTGATTGCCTGGCATAATTTCAGAAACGTTTAAGTCACCAGAGTAGACAAGAACAGAAGAGACGATTTGATTGAATGTTCTCGTTTGATAGATGAGGAAACCGAAGTCTCACAGCTGACGTGTGCACGAGCCAGGCTGGAGGGAGCCAGCTGGGACCCCCACCCCTAACCCCTCAGTAGCAGCCATTCCACGTACCACTGTCAGCAATTTTTGCCAGCTCCATCTATCACCTACTTAGCATTTTTCTTTAAATTGATTCCTTCTAACTTAAATTTATTTTTAAAGTTAATTGGCTTCCCTACCATCAATTAAAATTATCCATAAAAATAAAAAGAAACAATGTTATTAGCTAGCAGGATACTTTTGCCTGCAGGAGGCCCAGGGGTTAGAGAGCTCTTCACCACCACCATACTGAGAGTTGGTCTTTGACATGAGCAGGACTAAAAAAGAAATGAAAAGAAGTGACTTTCTTAACATGTATGTTGGTGTTGTCTAATGCTGTGTACCCACTGAAGCATTATTTAGTATTCTTCTACCGGCTAACCTCATCTTGCAAACTACTGGTTGTATAGGCCCTCCACTTTGGGAAACCCCACGTTATACCCTATAGTTGATTTTCTAATTTTTGGCCATTGGTGGTTCCTGGTTCATAAGGCTTCAGTGTTTTCTGTCTCTAGCCTCCCCCCTGGGTATGTAGAGTATTCTGTAAATAAACGGCAGGGCAAGGGAGCTGCCTTTTTAAAGGAAGGCTGAGGCAAGTCTGTCGTGAAATGAAGGACGTTGCTGAGATGGGAATAATTGTCTACTCCTTATCTGTATAGAAAACTCAGAAAGCATTGAAGTTTCTTCGACGAGGACCTGGGTTTATTTGACCTTGTCAGGGAATGTGTGCAGGGTTCTCTGAAATATGCCCAAGCCTTGCTAAATTGATCGTGTTCTTCAGTAACTCCTTATGGAAGACTTTATTCTGCTGTTAAATGGAAACTAGAGCCGGATGAAACCCCTGAGGCTGACCGTGGCATCCATGGCAGCCACTGGCAAAGCCCCGAGGGCTTATTTTATGATCACATCTTCACTTCAGGGCTACCATCTCCAGAGTCAGAGTCTGTGATATCTGTGATAAGTGTTCTAATTCCTAGTCCAAAGGCGCATCATGTAATTAACGTTCTGCCACTCAGGAATCAGACTTCACAGTGGCTCTCAGCAGTTTTTGTTTATTTGTTTGTTTTTTGGTTTTTTTAAAGAACAAGTGCCACAGTAAAAATTTATCATAGAGCAATATTCTTTCATGTCTATTTTTGAGATTCATCCATGCCACTACGTATATAAGATTATTCCTTTTTTTCTTTCTTTCTTTCTTTTTTTTTTTTAAACAGGGTCTCGCTGTGTCACCCAGGCTGGAGTACAGTGATGACATCATAGCTCACGGCAACCTCAAACTCCTGGGCTCAGGTGATCCTCCTGCCTCAGCCTCCCGAGTATTTGGGCCTCCAGGCACAGGCCAGCATGCCCAGCTAATTTTTCTATTTTTTTTGTAGAGACGGGGTCTCACTCTTGCTCAAGCTGCTCTCAAACTCCTGACCTCAAGTGATTCTCCTGTCTCGTCCTCCCAAAGTGCTCAAATTATAGGCATGAGTCACTGCATCCAGGCCCTGAGCAGTTTTTAAGTCTTCTTGAAGCTTACAGCTCCTATCTTTTATCAACTCATTCATGATCCATGATATTCAAACAGATTGGTAAAAGTCCCCTTCACTCTGATTAATTTGCTTACCCCTTGATGGTGAGGGCTTTTAGCAGGGTAAATTGTACCCAGCATTAAATAGGTGACTCCTCCAGGGACTTTTGCAATTACTGAAAGAGGGAAAATGTTAGGTCTCTTACAACGTCATTGGGAATGGTTGTCCCTAAAAAGAAATTAAACAGAATTGAGCCCCTTTTGTAACTTTGCTTTTCATTAATTTATTTGTATCTTATTTGCATCCTATGCTATACTAGGCACTGAAAAAGAACATACATGATTGTCCCTACCCTCAAGGAGCTCTGGTTATGGAAGGAGAAAGAGGCCAATGATTTATGGGTGCTGGGAAAATTGCTTACCGTGACTAAGAAACTGAGAGGACAGTTGAATCAGAAACAAAGACAGTGTACCTTTCATCACTGTAGACTCAGGATCGTACCCAGATAGAGTGTGTGTGTGTATAACTGAAAAGAGCCATTTGATACACCTTATCTGTCTCCTACCTATGCATCTGTCTCCCCCTACAGAGTGTGAGGGGCTTGTTTGGCCAAACCTCTTAGAGAGGTGGGGAGCTCACATCTTCATGGAGAAATTAGGGATGATGAGTATAGGTACCTAACAGCAAAGAGGTTACAAAGATTGAGGGAAGGCCATTTGAAAAAAATTAGACAAGCTAGGGCTTGGTGCAAAGGGGTTGGGTCCAAGTCAGAAACCTGTTTTGTAATCATGACTCTACCAGCTGGGTGACCTTGAGCAAGTTACTTAACTTCGGCTGGACTTGGAGGCTCACACCTATAATCCCAGCACTCTGGGAACCTAAGGCAGGAGGATTGCTTGAGGCCAGGAGTTTGAGACCAGCCTGAGCAAGAACAAGACCCCGTCTCTCCAAAAAATGGGAAAATTAGCTGGGTGTGGTGGCATGTGCCTGTAGTCCCAGCTACTTGGGAGGCTGAGGCAGGAGGATCGCTCGAGCTCAGGAGTTTGAGGCTGTGGTGAGCTATGATGACACCACTGCACTCCAGCGTGGGCGACAGAATAAGACCCTGTCTCAAAAAAAAAAAAAAAAAAAGTTACTTAACTTCTCTGAGCCGTAGTTTCCTCAATCTATAAAATAGGGGATAAAACACCCACCTTGCCAATTTGACAGGGCTGATTTGCCATATTAAGGGTTGGCAAATTACAGCCTGCAGGGCAATGGGGCCCACAGCCTGGTTTTGTAAAGTTTTATTGGAACGCAGCCACACCCATTCATTACTTGCTGTCTGCGGCTGCTTTCTCACTACAACAGCAGATTGAGTAGTTGGGACAGAGACTCTGTGGCCCACAGTGCTAAAATATTTATCATCTGGCCCTTTACAGCAAAAGTTTGCTGACCCTTGTGCTTAATGGTTATGAGGTCATGCTGTGCTGTCATTAATTGGCTTTAAAATTGAATTATGTGTCAGTTAATAGAGTTATATGGGAGAGATCTCTCCAGTTCACTGGAAACATAAGGAAAGCCATGATTTGTTAGATGGTAATGCTTTTTGTTTGAAGAAACCTATTTTATGTTTGGTGAATCTTGCACACTGGGCACAGGTGGCTGGGACTCAAGGCTGAGGGCCACACAGGCTTACAGGTCTTGGCAGTTGTTTTCTATATCAGAGAGAAGGAGGATGGACCTTGAAATGATTTTCATTCCGTCCTAGAATGAACTGTATTGTAAGCTCGTCAGACAGGACGGGTGGGGCTTCTGATTCAGCCAGGATTTCCAGAGCACCTATTATGTGTCAGGTCCTTGTCCTGGTGCTGGGGGCAGCAAGACCCTGCCCTCGTGGAGCTCACATCCTAGCCTTCAGATGTGTCTTTTGAGTCTTTAGGAAGACATCAGAAAGTAAACTGAAAACGACCTTTTTGGTTTATCCTCCCCCACCAACTTTTTGTTGTGTATTATTTATTTTTGAATAGGTTATATAGTTACATGACAAATAACTTAAAAGATTTGAAAATGAGAAATCTGTCTATCCCTGATACCTAGCTATCTAGTTCCCTACATTAGATGCAATGCATGTTCCCAGTTTCTTGTATACCCTTCCAATGATGTTCTATATGCATACAAGCATTCATGTCTATATGTATATTTTTTCATTTATTTCTTTAAGGTTCTCTGTCCGCCCTGTTTATTTTTAAAAATTGCACACCTATAGAAAAATTGAAAGGATAACACCATATAACCTTCACTTGGATGCCTCAGTGGTTACCATTTTACCATATTTGTTTACTTCTCTCTTGCCCCTCCCCACATGCATACACACATTCCTTTTTCTCTTCCGAAGCTTTAAAAGTGAGTAGCAGATACCATTATAGTTCACCCCCTGAAACTTGTCAGGCGTCTCCTAAGAAGAAGGACGTTCTCCTGCGTGCGTACATAACCACAATTTTGTCATCCCGCTCAAGAATTTTATCACTGATATAGTACAATTATCTGACACCTAATACCCAGTCCTTACTCAGATTTCTCCATTTGTCCAAGCAATGTTCTTTATAGGTTTGTTTTGTTTGTTTGTTTAAATCCAGGGTCCCCTGAAGGATTCCTCATTACGTTTAGCTATCATATCTGTTTAGTTTTTTAAAACACTTACCTGCTTTGGTTTCCTCCTGATCTTTACCCTCATTCTTGGGCCTTCACTTTTCTTGTCCGCTTTGCTTTTTCACCTTTTAAGACAGAGTTTCAATACCATTGCATTCCGGTCCCCGCAGGTGTCAGCCGGCCTTAGAGAGCGGAATGGATCTTGACGTGGTTAACATGTTTGTGATTGCGGGCGGGACGCTGGCCATCCCAATCCTGGCATTTGTGGCCTCATTTCTCCTGTGGCCTTCTGCACTGATAAGAATCTATTACTGGTAAGCTGATTGTGTAATTGACATTTGCGAGATTAGCACCATATTGTCATCTTCTCTGCTTGTCCCTTTTGTTGTTCAACATTTTCTCATAGAATATTTCAAACGTACAGAAAAGTTAAAAGACACTCATCCTCTTTTGAATTTTGAGCATGTTCTTGAGGAATTGGTGGTAGCTTATCACCAGGTAAGTTCTTTCAGGTTTCTGACAGCATCTTCGCCCGCCCACACTCCCAACGTCACTAATTGTGTCTTCAAGGAAAGATTATGCATGTTTATGGGATTCCTTTGGTACTTTCTTGGTCATTGGATTCTGACCCTGTGGTGTCCTGACAGGTGCAATGATGTCACTAAAAAATGAATTAGAAAGAACAGGGCCATTGAGATGGCGTATGTAGGACAGAATGCTTTTAGAGTTGTTCTAGAAGTATTCATTAGTAAAGTGACAAAAAGAAAAGAAGTTTCCGAAATACGTCATTCTCATCCCACCTTTATGATTTGTGCCCTATCTATGTACCACCTGTCCTTCTGTATTTCCTTTAGAGTGAGTCACCTTTTTTTAAACCTTAAATCAATTTATCTAAAGAGTGATATAAATATCACAACCTTAAGTGGAAAGCTTGCCATACTTGCCAGAAATAGCAAATTAATTTTTAAAAGTAAAAATAAACAGAATGGCATTAAACAATCTCACTGAATTCTAGCCTAGATACGGTTGCCTACCAAAGGCCCTGGGTCTCCTTTCTCTTGGTTACAAGGTGTAAGAAAGGCCTGGAAGGTGTTACAGCCCTGAGCAGACCCCTTCTCCTTGAGGGAATCAGAAAGTTAACAGTTGAACAGAAAGTGACTTTCTCAGGATGTGCTTCAGTGACTTTTCATGCCACTGTCCATTTATCAAATAAAACCACCCCTCTTACCCCCGTGGTATGCATCCCCTGGTGACAGGAATACTGAAATTGGCCCGGTTGCTCTCTGTGCCGTAGGTAAGCCCATCGAGATTTAACTGGGATTTCCAGGAGTTAGAACTCACTTCTGCACCCAGAGAGAAGAGTGCAGGGAGGCTGTGGTGCCCTTTATCTGCCCTCCTTTCTGGCTGCCTTTTGTTACACTGGAGCGTGGAATTTTCCACCTGCCAGCCAGGCTCTGATCCTTGAAAATAAGCTAATTGAATGGAAGGGAGCTTTGCATCTTTCCTTCTCGCTCTCTGGTTGTGGAATGTGTGTGACCCCTTTACGGGGTCACCCAGGACCCACCTTCTTCATTGACAAAGCTGAGACTCCAGTTGCTTAAATGCCTTTGCCCTTGCAGTGCTGGTAGCAGGGGTTCTTGTGATGTGGGGGCCACGGCTCCTGGGTGGTCCCTGACACGGAGCGGCCAGAGTTGTGTGCCCCTCCTCGTGGCCCTGCTGAGGCATCATGGACCTCCACACACAAATGCTGTTTTTACTAATTAAGTCAAATTGAAGCCGAGAATGCAATTCACTGAGATGGCCTGTAACCATGGAGATGGCTGCATATGGAGGTGCGATTATACTAAGGCTGATTCCACCCACCTCGTGGAGAAACCAGCCTCAGTGCTGCAAAGTCCCCCAACCCCGAAGTTCCTTGGGTTGTGGAGGAGAAGACTTTCAGAGGCCGGGTGTTAGAGTAATTTTGGTATTTGATTTTTAAGGAGAAAAATAAGTTCATAGCAAGTAATTCACTTTTTTATTAAGTTAAAATTCAAATAACATAAAATTCACCATTTTAAAGTATACTATTCAGTGGTTTTAATATATTCACAGTGTTGTGCAACTACTATCCAATTTCTGAACATCTCCATCACCCCAAAGGAACCCCAGGTGGTGGCAATCACTCTCAGTTTCTCCCTCCCTCGTGCCCTGGCAACCCTTAATCAATCTACTTTCTATCTCTTTGGATTTGCCTATTATGGACATTTCATATAAATGGGGTCATACAATATGTGACCTTTGTGTCTGATTTCTTTCACTCAGCATAATGTTTTCAGGGTTTATCCATGTTGTAGCATGTGTCAGTACTTCATTCATTGTTATGGCTGGATAATATTCCGTTGTATGGTTATACCACACTTTGTCTATCCATTTATCTGTCGATGGACACTTGGGTTGCTTCTGCATTTTGGCTATTATGAATAATGTTGCATAGCAAGTAATTCACTTTTATTAACAAATAGATACCACAAAAAAAAAAAAAAAAAAAACCAGAGAGGCCCCACAGATCAGAGCCTTCAGTCCCTTGTTAACTGGTAGCACAGATGCATATGATCTTAAAGCCTGCCCATGCCTGTCACCCAGCTCTGAGCTGTGGCTGAAAGACAAACACGGTGCTCTTTATTTTGTGAACTCAGGCACACGGGCCAAGAATAAAACCTAACTGGTTGGGGAGGATGGAAATCCTAGAAAACCTTTCAGCTTATGCCAGGTGGCATTGTGACATGGGGGATTATGATTATGGTAATAGAACCCATGATGCCATTGCAGAGAGCTGTCAGAAAGCCTGTGAGTGGCTTCCTCTGCCCCACTGAAACGCACAGGCTGTTTCCTCCCCATTGCCTTCCTGCAAGTGACATTTACACAATGGTTGCCATAGGATGATTAACTTTACCATGAGTCATTTATATCCCTTACCACAGCCGCTCCTCCAAACGCCTTCCTTTGCTAGGTTGCCAGTAGTGACCACCAGTGGGGTCACCTTGACCCTGGGTGGGTCAGGTTAATTTTCAGGATTGCTACAACAAACAGGAACAGCAGGCAGAAGAGGCAGCCTGGCACTCAGCCCCCTCCCCCGCTGCCATGCCATATGGTGAAATTATCACATGGTGCATGCTCCTGGAGTTCCCTCTGCGAGATCTCAGCTCCTCAGGGAACAGGAACCGGCGTCCCCAGTAAGCCACAGTCTTCAGAGCAGCTCTCTCTGGGTCTAAGTGTCCCTGGAGCATGGCCAGCTTGTTTCCACAGCAGTGTGGACTGTGGCTGCTCCTGCAGGAGGCACCAAATGCTTCACCCTGAGGCTACAGAAAGCCACAACTGGGGGTGCTGTGGCCACTGTGGAGGCATCAGGGGCAGTTCAGGTTTTCATGGTGTAATGAAATGTCAAGACTGTTCACAGGATGGAAAAGACTGAGATTTTCTGTGTTTTATTTTCCCAGAGAAACTCAATTGTGAAATCAAGATAAGAAACATAGCAGGCAGTTCACTTATATAAATATGAGAGAAAAAGGAGTGAGAATTGGAAAGAAGAAATGAAGCTGGCATTGTTTGGAGATGACATGATTGTGTATATAAAAAATCTGAAAGATTTGTTAGGATTAATAAGTGAATTCAGCAAGATTGCTGAATACAAGATTAATAAACAAAAATCAGTTATATTCCTATGTACCAGCAACAAACAAATAGAAAATAAAAAAATTAAGCTGGGCACCTAGGTGCATGTCTATAGTTCCAGTTCCTCAGGAGGCTGAAGCAGGAGGATCGCTTGAGTCCAAAAGTTTGAGGAGGTTACAGTGAGCTATGATTGTGCCACTACACTTAGCCCAGGTGACAGAATGAGAGCCTATCTCAAAAAAAAAAAAAAAAAAAAGACTATAAAGTTACAGTTACAGTAAATCAAGTCAGCCTGAAATTAGCACAGAGGACAACTGGACCCTTGAAACAGGAGAGTCTAGTAACAGAAGCTCACAGATACAGCCTCTTGTTTTATGACAAGATCAGCACTGCTCTGCAGTGGGGAAAGAGAACTGGGTTAACCAGATATCCATCTGGAAAAAGCTTCATTTTGACCCCTTTGGTAGGCAGAATTACTAAAATGGCCCCGCAGAGATGTCCCTCCCTAATCTCCAAGACCTGTAGCTATGATGACATATCCCTCTCATGATTATGTTAAGCTGGAGAGGAATGCAGGGGGTTGCTAGGTAGGAGAGAGTTCCCAGCTGACAGCCAGCAAGGAAACAGGGACCTCAGTCTTAGAACCACAATGAACTGAATTCTGCCAACAACCTGAATAAGTTTAGAAGCTGAATTTTTTCCAAAGCTTCCAGATAAGAGCCAGCCTGGCTGACACTTTGATTTCAACCTGGCACTACCTTGAGGCGAGAACCCAGCTGAGCTCACATCTGACCTACAGGACTGTAAGCTAACAAATGGTGGTCGTTTTAAGCTGCCAAGTTTGTGGTCATTTGTAATACAGCAATTGAAAATGAATACAACACCATCTACAACTTCATACCACATACAAAAATCAAATCCAGGTGGATTATAGATCTTACTGTCAAAAGGGGAACAATAAAGCTTGTAGAAGAGAACAGAACATTTTCTTGATTTAAGGATAGGCAGAGATTTCAGAAACATGAAACAAAAACACTAGCCATAAAGGAAAACAAATTGTTCAGTTCAGTTGGACCACATCAAATGAAGATATTTTGTTAATTGAAAATACTATTTAGAGTATAAAAAGGCAAGCCAGAGAATGAGCAAATATATTTGCAAATATAAACCTATAAATCTTATATCCAGAATATATAAAGAACTCCTACAAGTCAATAAAAAAGAACAGACAACTCAATTTCAAAAATAGACAAAAACTCAGACACTTCACAACAGAGGATGTCAAAATGGTGAATAAACATATGAAGTGTGAAATGGTGTTCAATTTCATTTGTCATAAGGGCCATTAAAAGTAAAACCACAATGAGGTACCATTATATGTCCACCAGAATGGCTAAAATGAAAGAGGCTGACTGGTAATTCCAAGTGTTGACAAGATGTTGTATTAGTTTCCTAGGGTGCTATAACAAATTACCATGAACTGGGTGGCTTAAAACAATAGAAATTTACTCTCTTACAGTTCTGGAGGCTGGAAATCTGAAATCAAGGTGTTGGCGGTGTTGGTTCCTTTTGGAGGTTCTGAGGAAGCCTCCCTCTGTGCCTCTTCTCTAGCCTCCTGTGATTGCTGGCAATCTCTGGCATTCCTTGACTTGTGGGTACAGCATTCCAGTCTCTGCCTGTGTTTTCACACACTGTGTTCTTCTCTCTGTGTGTTTCTATGACCTAATTTCCTGTTTTTCAAAGGCCACCAGTCATGTTGGATTTAATTCAGTATGACCTCAACTTAACTTGATTACATCTGCAAAGATCCTATTTCCAAATAAGGTCACATTCACAGGTTCCCAGTGGACATGAACTTTGGGGGGGATACCATTCAACCTGCTAGAGCTGCAGGGCAGCTAGAATCTGGTATATTGCTGATAAGAGTGTGAAGTGGTTCATTCACTTTGGGAAACTGGCAATATGACCCACTAATTCCACCAAACAGAAATGTTTACATATGTTAATCAAAAGACATGTATTAATACAAGAATGTTCCACGGCAGCTTCATTCATAATATCCCCAAACTGGAAACATCTACGTGTCTACTAATACTGTATTAGATAAATAAATGGAAGTATACTTATGCAATTATTCATACAATGGAATATTATGCAACTACAAAAAAGAAAGAACTAGTGCTGCATTCTACAACAAAGTGATCCTAACAAACATAATATTGAGCTGGAGGAGCCAGGCACAAATAAATTCTTACTGTATGATAAAGTTCCAAAACAGACAAAACTGCTGGGGAGACAGAAGGGAGGTAGCAGTTACCTGTGTGGGATATGATGGGAGGGGATGTGAAGTGGGTATGTGGGGTGTGGTCATATTCTAGATCCTGACCTGGGTGCACATACATGGGTTCATTCACTTTGTGCAGATTCTTTGGGCTATGTGCTTGTAGTTTATACACTTTTCTGTATGGCTTACACTTTCATGAAAAGTTTCTTTGAAAATTAATAATTAAGAATACAGAGAAATTGGACTCTCATGTACTGCTGGTGGCAAAGTGAAATGGTGCAGCTGCCTTGGAAAACAGTTTGGCAGTTCCTCAACTGGTGAAAAGTGGAGTTACTACAGGACCGAGCAGTTTTCACTCTAGGTATTTACCCAAGAGAACTGAAAACATATGTACACACAAAGACTTGTATGTGGATGTTCATAGTGGCATTATTCATAACAGCCAAAAAGTAGAGACAACGCAAATGCCAATCAACACATGGATGGATGAACAAAATGTGCCAATGGAATATTGTTTAGCCTTTTAAAAGAATGAAGTACTGGTACATGCTATAACATGAATGAACCTTGAAAACATCACGCTAAGTGAAAGAAGCAGGTAAAAGGCCACCATATTGTGTGATCCCATTTATAGGAAATGTCCAGAATAGGCAATTCCATAGAGACAGAAAGTAGACTAAAGGTTGGCAGGGGCTGCGGGAAGGGAAGAATGGAGAGTAAGTGCTAATGGGTATAGGTTTCTTTCTTTTTGTTGTGGTAAAATGTCTGTAACATTAAAAAACTGAAAATAAGTATTGGCAAGGATGTGGAGGAATTAGAACCCTTATGCAGTGCTGGTGGGATTGTAAAGTAGTACAACTGCCGTGGACAAGTTTGTTGGCTCCTCAAAAAGTTCAATATAGAATTACCATATTATGATCCAGCAATTCCACTTCTGGGTATATATCCCAAAGAATTGAAAGCAGGGTCTCAAGCAATACTTGCACCCCAGTGTTCATAGCAGCATTATTCACAGTAGCTAAAAGAGAAACAACTCAAATGTTTATCAGCAGATGAATGGATAAACAAAATATAATATATACATACAATAGAATATTATTTAGCCTTAAAAAAGAATGACCTTCTAATGTATGCTACAACATGGATGAACCTTGAGAACATTATGCTAAATGGAAGAAGCCAAACACAGAAGGATAAATGTCATATGATTCCATTTATAAATGGTGTCATATGATACCATTTATACATGGTATCCGGCTAGAGTGCAGTGGCGTCATCATAGGTCACTGCAACCTCAAACTCCTGGCTCAGGCAATCCTCCTGTCTCAGCCTCCTGAGTACCTGGGACTACAGGTGCACACCACCTAGCTTTTTTCTGGTTTTGAACTCCTGAGGTCAAGCGATCGGCCCTCCTTGACCTCTAAGAGTGCTAGGATTATAGGCGTGAGCCACCAGGCCTGGCACATGGTATCTAGACTAGACAAACTCATAGAGGCAGGAAGTTAGTTACCAGAGGCTGGGGGAGGGGAGAATGAGGAGTTACTGTTTAATGCGTACAGAGTTTCTATTTGAGATGGTGAAAAAGTTCCAGAAATGGATAGTGGTGATAGTTGCACAACATTGTAAATACACTAATGCCACTGAATTGTAAACTTAAAATGGTTAAAATGGTAAATTTTATGTCTATTTTACCACAATAAAAAAATAAACACTCTGTAAGTACTTTTATTTAGAGGTTTCTGTTAACTAGAGAAAGGGAGACTTCTAGGAGGAGGGGTCTGGACTCCAGGAACATTTATAAAAGAGGGACCCTGGGGAGGTTCCTTTTTGGGGCTTTTCTATTTAGGTCAGTAGAGGGAGGCTTCAGTGACTTCTGTCTCTCAAACAGGAGCAATTTGGCTCTTGTGCTGAGATTGTAAATGATCTTGCTTTTGAGACATTTGTTTATCCCAATTCTTTGTGTCTTGTCTGTAAGATTGCAGCTATTTCTAATCTGTATCTTTGTGAATTAGAGGTAGTTTACTCTCTATTATCATTAAACCAAAGAAGTTGTTTTTTTCCACTCTGGGCCATTGGTCTTTCATAATTTTTTAGTTTGCCTAGTAGCTTAGAGTCTTCTTCCCACGTTTTCATTGAGGGGATCATTTGAAAATATTAGTTCTCCAGCTCCTTGTTTCTGGAGCCTAGGTAAGGTTTTCCAGTGGAAGTACCAACTGAATGAAAAAATACTGAGTATTACCAGAAGAACTCCTCCTGGTAATGAAGAAGCCCTCGATTCCTGGCCCTGGTGCTCTGTCTGCTGTCCAGCCCGTGTCCCTTCCTGCTGGGTTAAGCCATGTGGGGCTGTCCCCTGTGCGCCTACCTCTGCTGTTTCTACCTCCTGGCACACCTTTTCCATTGCTTCCAGCTAATATGCACTGAGTATTCAGTAGCCTGCTCAAGTCTCACCGTGTCCACAAGATCCTTCCCCTTCTCCCTTGAGCTCTCGCTGGACTTTGTGTGAACTTGTAGAGAATTTGATGCTTATAAAAAGGTAACACAAAGAAAACATATATTCCTCATAACCCCCTAGAATCATTTCTTCAATGCCTCTTTTGTTCTCGCTGCCTCTTTTTCTACACCTTTATGTGTGTATACTTAATTTTTCAACAGAATTTGGATCAATAGTATAAAAAAATTGGGTCCTGTTTTTTCACTTGACAGTATGTCATAAATACTTTTCCATGTTTTTGAATATTCTTTGAAAATTCCATTTTAAATAATTGCAAAATATCACATTACCTAGCTATATTGTAATTTATGTAATACATTTTCTACTTATGGACACTAAGGATAGTACTGATTTTTTTCCCCTCATTTAAATAATGCTATCTTAGACATCCTTAAAAATATTTTTATTTTTATTTTAAAAATATTTTTCTGTTTACTTCTTTGGGACAGATGACTCTTGAAAGTATAATTACTGAGTCAAAGGGCATGAGGTTTTATAGATTCCTGGTGCTTTATGTCTGATTGCTTTCTAGAAAGATTGAACAATTATAACTGGTTTAAAAAAGAAACCACTTTTCTGGGCCAGGCATGGTGGCTCACACCTGTAATCCTAGCACTTTGGGAGGTCAAGGCAGGAGAATCACTTGAGGCCAGGAGTTTGAGACCAGCCTGGGCAACATAGTGAGACCCCATCTCTACAAGAACAAAAAAAAAAAAACAACACTTTTCTAATTTAAAAGCCCATAAAAGGGCATATTTTGTTGTGACCTTCATCTCTTTAATTATTAGTGAAACTGAACACGTTACTTATGTTTATTATCTAGAATCTGCTCTGAGTTACCTTTTCATTTATATTACCCAGTGTCAAGTTGGGGTTTTAGTGGTTTGGTAAGCTCTTTATATATTAAGGATATTAATCTGTGGCTGACATATTTATTGCAAATATTTCCCCTAATTTTTCCATTGAATTTTGGCAAGTAATGTATTTGGAAGAACCGAATCATTTATTTATTTATTTATTTATTTATATTTATTTATTTTTATTGAGACAGAGTCTCGCTCTGTTGCCTGGGCTAGAGTGAGTGCCGTGGCGTCAGCCTGGCTCACAGGAATCTCAAACTCCTGGACTTAAGCGATCCCGGGTAGCTGGGACTACAGGCATGCGCCACCATGCCCGGCTAATTTTTTCTATATATATTTTAGTTGGCCAGATAATTTCTTTCTATTTTTAGTAGAGATGGAGTCTCGCTCTTGCTCAGGCTGGTCTCGAACTCCTGACCTTGAGCTATCCACCCGCCTCGGCCTCCCAGAGTGCTAGGATTACAGGCGTGAGCCACTGTGCCTGGCCTGGAATCATTTTTATATAATACTAATAACTACCATTTATTGAATACTTACCATGTGCTAGGTGTTAAGCAAAACTTTGTGCATGGATTATCTTTTTTTTTTGAGACAAAGTCTTGCTCTGTCACTCCAGGTAGAGTGCATATCCTAGCTCACTGCAACCTCAAACTCTTGGGCTCAAGCAATTTTCCTGCCCCAGCCTCCTGCTTCAGCCTCCTGAGTAGCTGGGACTACAGGCACATGCCACCACTCCCAGCTAATTTTTCTATCTTTTGTAGAGATGAGGTTCACACCGACATACCCAGCTAATTTTTCTATTTTTAGTAGAGACAGGGTCTCACTCTCGCTCAGGCTAGTCTTGAACTCCTGAGCTCAAGCAATCCTTCCACCTTGGCCCTCAGAATACTAGGATTACAGGCGTGAGCCACACTGTGCCCAGTGGATTGTCTCATTTAATCTTTGCCATATCCTCAGTGGAATGGAGCATTTCCCCATATTATATATGAGGACATAGAAGTTCAAGATCATATAGTCAGTGTCTTAGTCTATTTTGTGTTGTTATAATACCACACACTGGGTAATTTATAAAGAAAAGAAATATATTTGGCTCATAGTTCTGGAGGCTGCGAAGTCCAAGAGCATGGCACTGATGTCTGGCAAGGGCCTTCATGCTGTGTCATCTCATATCAGAAGGTGGAAGGTCAAGAGAGTGTGACAGTAAGGAAAGGCAAGAGGGAGTCAGACTCATTTTTATCAAGTGGCATTATTCCATTCATGAGGGTGGAACCGTCTTGACCTGGTCACCTCTTAACTGTCTTACCTCTTAATACAAGAAGTATTGTATTAAGATGTGGAACCTCACAAATGCAATGAAATTTCAACGTGAGTTTTGGAGGGGACATTCAAACCATAGCAGTCAGTAAATAAATGAGCTGGGATATGAATGGACGAACAACTCATGTCATATTGCCATGACTTAGAACTTTGAAATATGCTTGCTTTGTCATGAGAAGAGCTTTTAAGCTAGCTAGTTTTATTATATTATGTTTTTAATGTTTGAATAGGCAATGCAGTCATTGAAAGCGTAACAAAAGGAATGCAGTGAAAGTCTCCCTCCCACCTCAGTTCCGTTTACCTCCGTTTACCTCCTTCTCACTTCATTCCCACCTCCACTCCAGATACTCACCTTGATAGTATCTTGTGTATGCTCCCACACTTTTCTTATGCAGATGCAAGTAAACATGAATATGTATTTTTTTGTTTCCCTTTCCCTTTATTTTACACAAAAGGTTAAGACCAGTCAGGTTAGGTTATTTCCTTTCATAAGACTTGGCTATGTCTTTAGCGTAAAGTACATTACAAAATGAATCTGTGATTGAATTAATTATCTTTCGTCTTGAAGAGATTCTTCATGCAGAGATTTCAATTTGTTTAGATGGTAATTTCATATTGAAATTGATGTGGGGCCAAACCCCAGCACTGCCAAGTCTTATGTAACCAACAGAAGCTGAGCTTTCAGCCAGCTGCCATATGTTGTGAGGAATCAAGCCAGAGGACTGGTGCAGATAGTTCTCAAGAAATAAGTTATCACTCTCAAAGTCTCAGAATATATACCAACGAGGTTACTATGTGTGGCATGCTCTTAAGAAAACACCCCTTTTCCCTTCCTTGAGTCATTAGTAAAATATATCCCAAAATAGTTCATTTCAGGAGCTTTCTGAAATGGTTTGGCTTAGTGCTCCTCAAGGGTGAAGCTCTGGTGGACCCCAGAGACTCATGGAGGACAAGGGCTGGGAGAAGTGTTTGTCTTACCACTAAGTAAGACTTACATGGAGGCCGGGTGCAGTGGCCCATGCCTGTAATCCTAGCACTCTGGGTGGCCGAGGCGGGTGGATTGTTTGAGCTCAGGAGTTTGAGACCAGCCTGAGCAAGAGTGAGATCCCGTCTCTACTAAAAATAGAAAGAAATTAGCTGGACAACTAAAAATATATAGAAAAAATTAGCCGGGCATGGTGGCGCATGCCTGTAGTCCCAGCTACTCGGGAGGCTGAGGCAGGAGGATTGCTTGAGCCCAGGAGTTTGAGGTTGTTGTGAGCTAAGCTGACGCCATGGCACGCTAGCCTGGGCAACAGAGCGAGACTCTGTCTCAAAAAAAAAAAAAAGACTTACATAGAGGGCATGTGCCCCTCTGCAGGCCACTTATCCTGAGCTTGCTGCTTTTGTTTTGCCTTTGTTTCCCCCACCCCAGGTACTGGCGGAGGACACTGGGCATGCAGGTCCGCTATGTTCACCATGAAGACTATCAGTTCTGTTATTCCTTCCGGGGCAGGCCTGGGCACAAACCCTCCATCCTCATGCTTCACGGATTCTCTGCGCACAAGGATATGTGGCTCAGCGTGGTCAAGGTGCAGTTCTAGATTCTTCTCTCTTAGAAGAAAATGATTTCCGCTTGGACATGACGTCATCAGCCGTGGCAGAAAGCAAAGGGAACTCAGAACTGTTGTTCAAGTCATTTAAAAACTAATGCAGTATATTATTCAAATTCTTTTGTGAGACAAAATTTATCGAGTTGAATATTATTTGTAAAACTTGTGCCTTAGAAATCTGTCCACCTTAGGAATATTTCTGAGGGGAGGGTTCTGACACAGCTTCCTCTCAGAGCTGCCGTGACGACCAAGATGGGGCTTCTAAAATGTCACTTGTTCTTTTATACTCCCAGTTTCTTCTCTTCCTTCTCCTCCTTCTCCTCTCTCTACTCCTTCTGCTTTTCCCCTTCCCCCTTCTTCTACTGCTTTTTCTTCTCCTTAGCCATTTATAGAAGCGATCTTGATCTGGCAGCTTTCTAGAATAGCTTTCCCATCACCTTTGTCTTGGTTTGCTTGGAGTGGCCACCTGCTGTGCTTGGTAAGAGTGACCAGCAGGTGAAGGCTGGGCTGGCAGAAGTGTTGGGCAGGAAGCACCCCAGGCTCCCACCTCAGATAAGACCACACCTGAGGGATCCAAGTATTATCTACACTAGCAGGAAAAGGCTCACACATCCTCTAGCTACTTGTGTGCTTATTTCCAAATTCCTCTACGAGGAGAGTCATCTTCATGCCTTAATGAACGACTCACTTCCTGTCCCCACGTCAGATAAGCACCTTTCCTGTAACTGGGTATTTGTTTGTTGATAATTGATGTTTCTTAGTTTCTTGGTTAAAAGTGGTAAATATCTAAATGGAAGAAGGTGTTTTAGGATGGTAATTATCTCGGGGATTAGACCTTAATGTAAAAAAAAAAAGTTAAAACCAGAATCAGGGTGGTCAGACATGGTTCTTGGGAAAGGCATTGCTCCTGTTGGCTCTGGAGCTGGCCAGGGCTCTGGGATAACAGAACCATCCCTTCTGGTTCCCTGTCGGCAGCTGGATGGAGAAGGAGGTAGCACCTGTCAGCTGGTGTCAAGAAAGAGCAAGAGACTTAAGGCTGCTGCCCTGACTTTTGTCCTTTCTTTCCAGTCATCTTCTGAGCCCCCTTCCATCTGTGTATTAGTCTTTGGGGGCCTCTGCTCCTGATGGGGCTACTGGCAATGCTTGTTCACATTAGTAGGGTAAAACATTGCGTGGTCTAGACCCATACATCCCTAGGTATGCAATCCAGGTCACTTGGTAAGTAGGGACAACCTCCCAAGAAAGGTGGGCAGACACGTTTTAGACACCACATACTGACTCTCTGGTTCTGTGTGTCCTCAGTTCCTTCCAAAGAACCTACACTTGGTCTGCGTGGACATGCCAGGACATGAGGGCACCACTCGCTCCTCCCTAGATGACCTGTCCATAGATGGGCAAGTCAAGAGGATACACCAGGTAAGCAGGAGGCTCCACCAAAGATTGTGCAGACTGGGTCTTGGCCACCCACCATTTCACGCCCAACTCAAGAGCAGGCAAGAGCATTCCATTCATGGCCAGTCTCCAGTGCATTCTGTCTACAAGTAATTGCAAACAAAATGGCAGCACAGTGATATCCTTGGCCAGCCATGAAAAGCCAGGGCCTATTATAGACTGTTCTCTTCTAAGCCTATTGCAGTTGTTTGTGAAGAAATATAATCTGGGGATTTTCTCAACTCTTTGAAAAGGAGTTTAATGTTCCTTAAAACCAGTTCCCTCTCTGGGGATCTATTTTCCTGCTTACCAGCTGCATGACAATGGTAGTAGCCCCCCTGTCCAGTTGGGGAAGGTGCATTTTGTGTTTTATCCTATTTTAACATCTGTCTCTGGCCCCCTCTGGCCAGGCTTTCAAGGTTATAGGAGTGGACAAGTCATTTCAGAATTTAGTAGCCCATAAGTTTCAGGTTGACATTATTTTCCCCAGGTGAGGATATTTATTTAATATCTGCTTCCCCCATTAAATTATGTATTTTAATGGGGTCAAAAACCTTATCTCTTTGGCTCTTTGCTGTATCTTCAGCAACTAATCCTAGTTCCTTACACATAATAAATAGTCAATAAATATCTTTTAGATGGATAGATAGGTGGGGTGGATGATTGGCTGTATAGATGGGTGGACAGTTGAATAGAAAGATTGTTGGGTGGATAGTTATATGAATTGATGGTTGGATGGATGAAAAGGGCTTTAAATTAGGGCAGGAGTCATCAACCTACCACACCTGGGCTATATTTGGCCTGCCACCTATTCTTGTAAACTAATTTTTATTGGAACACAGCCATACTCATTCATCTACATGTTGTCTTTGGCTACTTTTGCTCTACAGCAGCAGAGTTGACTAGGTGCAGCATAGATTTACTTTCTGGACCTTTATAGAAAATATTTACTGTACTTATATTTACTCTTTGGACCTTTATAGAAAAGTTAGCTGACTCATTAATTAGGGGAATCCTTGTTGGTTTTATACTTATACATGACCCCTCAATCACTTACGCCAGGTAAAGAGAAGTACATGCACGCCACGGGGCTCATCTTGGTAGTGGATCCAGTAGAGTTTCAGACCCTCTTTTATGAATATCCATTTTCGGTTGTCTACAGGAAGTACGGGGGCGGGGTGGTGGTTCTACTCGGTAATCACTGTTGTCATTGTCTACAGCTGTATAACCAAGCCTCCTTCTCATTTCCCTTCCTAGTTTGTAGAATGCCTCAAGCTGAACAAAAAACCCTTCCACCTGGTAGGCACCTCCATGGGTGGCCACGTAGCAGGGGTGTACGCTGCTCACTACCCATCGGATGTCTCCAGCCTATGTCTCGTGTGCCCCGCTGGTGAGTTCTGAGGTTAAAACATCACTCGGCAGGGATGAATTGCTGAAGAAACAAGTGGCCACTGTCTGCTATGGATGTTATTTAGAATCATCTTTTTGATATGTACTTTAGAGATATGTGGTGTTGACTGATAACTCTAACCACACAATAGTAGTATAATCATAATCATTACCAGATGGACTCTGAAAATATAGAGCCAGGGCCAGGCATGGTGACATGTGCCTGTGGTCTTAGGTACTTGGGAGGCTGAGGTGGGAAGATACTTGAGTTTGAAATCAGCCTGAGCAACATAGCAAGACCCCGTCTCTAAAAGAAAAAAAAAAAAGAGGATTTTTAAAATTTTTAAAAATTAAAACATTTGGCCAGGTGCGGGGGCTCACGCCTGTAATCCTAGCATTCTGATAGGCTGGGGGGGGGGGAGGATTGCCTGAGCTCAGGAGTTCAAGACCAGCCTGAAAAAGAGCGAGACCCCAAGACCCCATCTCTATTAAAATTGGAAAAATTAGCTGGTCATGGTGGTGTGCACGTGTTGTCCCAGGTGCTTGGGAGGCAGAGGCAAGAGGATTGCTTGAGCCCAGGAGTTTGAGGTTGCTGTGAGCTATGATGATACCACTGAATTCTACTCAGGGTGACAGAGTGAGACTCTGTCTCATTAAAAAACTTAAAAAAGAAAATATAGAGCTAGCCTTGTTCCACCAAAAATATGAGATAGTTAATTATTAATAAAATGTGTATGGTGCTTTGTAGCACATGAATACTTTGAAATATAATGTTAATATTAACCTCCAACATTTATTGAGCTCTTACAAGCTAAGTTCTTTATATGGATTTAATTTTTGCAAAAAACCTATGAGGTGAAGTTACCATTATTATACTCCTCCCCTTTTTTTGCTGAAAACTCAGATCTTTATTCATTACAATAAGATCTTTAAAAAAAAATTGACAACCTTTATTCTTGTATGTGTACAAGTCAACATGAGCTGTAACATGTCTCAAGAGATTACCACCTGAAGTTAGAGTTTTTAAATTCATTTTTCTTCCATAAGTCTTCAAACTTAGATTTATAATATGTAATAGATAAAATCTTATTTTTTCTCTTTCTAATTCTCTCTCTTCCTCTCCCTCTCTCTTTGGTACTTTGTTGGGGTATTATTTACACATAGTAAATTGCCCAAATTTTAAATGTGCATCTTGATGACTTTTTACATATGTAACTACCATCCAGACCAAGATATTATGCCCATTTTATAGGTGGGAACATTGAGGCACAAAGAAATTACATCAGTGCCAGAGCCAGGAGAGGAATAGATCCCAGTCTGTCTGACTCCAAAACCTAAGCTGTGGCTTTTTTGGAAGTCCTTTCCTATTTACTACCTTCTTTTTTTTTTTTTTTTTTTTTTTTTTTTCCAGTGGCACCTGATTTATTTAAAAAATATAGACAAGCTTCAGGTGTATACCTACATGATGAGTGCGATGCGCACTGTCTGGGGAACGGACACGCCTGAAGCTCCGACTCAGGGGAACGGGGGGAGCATGGGCAATATATATAAACTGAACTTTTTTTTTTTTTTATTTCATCTTGTTATGGGGGATACAGAATTGCAGGTTACATACGTTGCTCCTGCACCGCCCCTCCCCCCAAGCCAGAGCTCCAGGCATGTCCGTTCCCCAGGTCGTGCGCGCTGCACCCATCGTGTAGGTACATATCCCTCCCTTCCCCACCCCCCCTTCCCGAGTCAGCACCTTCAAGTGTTACCACTCCCCAAACGGTGCGCAATGCACTCATTGTGTAGGCATACCCCCATCCCCTCCCCCACCCCCCACCTCAGTCTGATATCCAATTGGTGTCGTTCCCAGATTTGTATTTAGGTGATGATCAGGGAAACCAATTTTCTGGTGAGTACATGTGATGCTTGTTTTTCCATTCTTGGGATACTTCACTTAATATAATGGGTTCCAACTCTCTCCAGGAGAACCATAGAGATGTCGTATCTTCATTATTCCTTATAGCTGAGTAAAATTCCATGGTATACATATACCACAGCTTACTAATCCAATCATGTATTGATGGGCATTTGGGTTGTTTCCACATCTTTGCTATTGTGAATTGTGCTGCTATAAACATTCGGGTACATGTGTCTTTGTTAAAGAATGACCTTTTTTCCTTTGGGTATATGCCCAGTAATGGGATTGCTGGGTCAAATGGCAGGTCTACTTGAATCTGTTTAAGATACCTCTATAATGCTTTCCACAGGGGTTGCACTAGTTTGCAGTCCCACCAGCAGTCTATTTACTACCTTCTTTATATGACTCATATCCACTGCCTCCTTTATGTGATTCAGCTAGAACCTAGCCATGAGTTGCACACTTACATCTTTTACTGAAACTTAATTAAACTGACCTTTAAAATCCTTCTGCCACTCTGAAAGTTCATAGTTTTCAGATCGTTAAGGACATTGAAGTTGAAGACAAGCCCACAAAAGGTTTTCTCTTCTCCTTTTTCCAAACACCACATCTGAAATCATTTTATCTTTTAATAATGCAGTTTGAGAACTAAAGCAGCAGCCCTTATGGAAAATTATTAGATTTCAAAGTACATATGAGAAGTCAAATCTAACTGGCTTTAAAAAAGTGTATGCTCATTTGCTCAGAGAATTTTACACCTAGTTTCAAGTAGAAATTTAAGATTAAGTTTGTTTGTATGTGAAAATGAAAAAGTAGAAATAAATTCAGGATTATGTCCTACCTAAATTTTTTAATAAACTTTCTTAAAGTTTTGAAATAATTTTAAATTTACAGAAAAGTTGCAGATAAGTACAGAGAGTCCCACGTACCCTTTATCCAGTTTCCCTCATTGCTAACAGCTCACATTACTACAGTAAGTTTGTCTTAACTAAGAAACCAACATTGGTATGTTACTATTAACAAAGCTCCAGGCTTCATTTGGATTTCTTTTAGGTTTTCTACTAATGTCCTTTTTCTGTTGCAGGATCCAATCCAAGATACCGCATGACATTTAGCCAAGGATTATTTTTAAAAAGAGATGAAATAAGTAATGTAATCTGCTCCATGGCATTGTGAAATCCACATACAATGCCCATGCTAGATTTAAAGGGGTCGCTGGGTATAGATTTTTAAAATGTGGATTTCTGCAGCATGGCCAATATCATTGATGCTACTGCCTTTCTTTCTAATATCTAGCTCTTTGGCTAAGTTAAACAACTAGAAATTTGCTCCGTGTTGGAAGCAAAAATGAGTTTTGCCCTCCTATATTGTGGGTCAGCTTCTGTGGATTCTTAAGCCAAGCTCCAGGGTGATAGGAAATCATGCACAATCTCAAAGAGAACCGGCCTCAGCGATCCCCTGGTGCTCTCCTGGAGGAAGAGAGATGGTGTCGAGGGACAGCTCAGGAGAAGGCTCACAGTCTCTCTGTGGTTTGTGCATTGACCCCAAGTAAGAGAGTACCGAGGGGGTCCAGGCCAAGGGCAGGAGAAATCATTCACTCCAGCCCTGTGTTTTCTTCCCATTGTATATTCCCTCACATGTCCTATCCACAGTGCAGATGTGCTCAGCCTAGCTGTCTTCTAGACTAATGCTTCTTAAGCTCTGTCGTACATATGAATCCCCTGGCAACTGGGGAAAATGCAAATTCCGATTCAAGTGGCTTAGGGAGGGGCTGAGTGTCTGCATTTCTTGTGGGCTTCCAATGCTCCCGGTCCATGGACCACGGTGTGAGTAACCGGTCCCTGAAATATCTTCAAGCATTTCTTTCTGTGTTTCTCAGAGTGTGGTTTTGACTTTGAGCAAAGATGGCAGTACCAGTTAAAGAGAAATCTACTCATGAAAGAAACCTGAAAGATACCCGCTCTGAGCTGCTGTTGGAAGTTCCCTCCATAAAATGGGGGTTGGTAAGAAGGTAGCTGTGTTGTCGAGCCATTTCCCTTTGAATCCTACAGGCCTGCAGTACTCTTCCGACAATCGGTTTGTGCAACGGCTCAAAGAACTGCAGGACTCTGCTGCTGTAGAGAAGATTCCCTTGATCCCGTCCACCCCAGAAGAGATGAGTGAAATGCTCCAGCTCTGCTCGTATGTCCGCTTCAAGGTGCCCCAGCAGGTAACGCGGTCTCAGCAGCAACACACCTGCCCTCCCCCAAGGCTCAGGGGGCGAGTACCAGCTTCCCTCATGCATCCTTCCTTCACCTGCTCATTGAGTCCTCCTCTTCCTCTTCCATGCATTCATTCTACAGGTATCTCTACAGGGCCTGGGACGTGTCGGGCACTGTGCTGGGCACAGTGGTGAATAAGTAAGACAGGGAAGGTCCCTGGGCAGACACAGTCCAGTGGGGGAGGCGGACCTAATAGACCTTGTTCTGCGTTTGGCTAATACTGAATAACGACGTGATTATGTTCATCCTGATTGTGTCTTACATCCTGATTGTGTCTTAAGCTAAGCACAGAATTTTCAAGATAAAACAGCTATCAGGCCGTCATGTCAGGTGTAGGGGACCTCTGGCTTCATGGTATTACCCAGGTTCCTTCCTAATTAAAAAAAAAAAAGCGCCTTAGGAGCCTAACTCCCAATTATATCATATACCACATCATGGGAATCAGAGGACCAGGCCTTAAAAACCTTGACAATGCAATATACTGCTGGACTTTATTCCCCTTCACTGACCCACAGCTGTGAGAGGCCGAGGAAATGAGCCTGCCCAGCCTTCTAACTTTGGGTTTTCTGTCCCTAGATCCTGCAAGGCCTGGTCGATGTCCGCATCCCTCATAACAACTTCTACCGAAAGCGTAAGTAACCCTGCTTTCACCTGGGAGCTTGTCACAAGCGAAGCCTTAAGGCTGGCTGGCTTTTCTTTCTTAAATCTCTGACACTTTGAGTGTTTTCTTGGGCCCCCGAAGAGAGAAAGTGGTAGCCTGGACTTGGTGCCTGTCCCTGGACTCTACAGTGGTGCCCACGCTCACTTTGTTTTCCTTTTCTGGCAAGTGTTTTTGGAAATCGTCAGTGAGAAGTCCAGATACTCTCTCCATCAGAACATGGACAAGATCAAGGTCCCCACGCAGATCATCTGGGGAAAACAAGACCAGGTAGGCAGCACACCCCTGCGGCTCTCTGCGCCAGTCGCCACAGCCTTTGAGAGAAAAAACGTCCTTGGGGAAGAGCCAGAGGGCGTTCACGAAGGGAGACTCCCGGCTGTGTCGGGTGCCAGCGTTTACAGGGAACATAGTTCTGTGAGTTGAGAGCGACATTTGGTCTATTAAAACGAAAGGCAATTTTAAATCATTTTTTAAATTTATTTTTATCGAAGCCATATAGTCACATGGTATAAAAAACTTTGGAGAGTACCAAAAAGTTTATAATGAAAACTTGGTCTCTTTCACATCCCAAATCCCAACTCCCATTTCCCATTTCCTTGAGGCATCTCTTACTGTTTTCTGTCTGCTTCTTAAATGTTTTAAGCTAGAGTTTGGCAAATGTTTTCTGTAAACAGTTAGGAGGTTAATATTTTCAGCTTTGGAATCCAGTCTCTGTCACAGCTACTCAGCTCTGACCTTGTAGTGCAAAAGCAACCACAGACAATATGGAAACAAATGGCATGGCTGTGTTCTAGTGAACCTTTGTTTACAAAAACAAGCAACGAGCCATTGTTTGCCTGCTCCTAAGCATACATATGCTGTGTATATACACCTACATAAGCTTTTTTTTTTTTTTTTGAGACAGAGTCTCTCTCTGTTGCCCGGGCTAGAGTGCCGTGGCGTCAGCCTAGCTCACAGCAACCTCAAACTCCTGGGCTCAAGCAATCCTCCTGCCTCAGCCTCCCAAGTAGCTGGGACTACAGGCACACACTGTAGCCGACCACGGCTGGCTAATTTTTTTCTATTTTTAGTTGCCTGGCTAATTTTTTCTGTTTTTAGTAGAGACAGGGTCTCGCTCTTGCTCAGGCTGGTCTCAAACTCCTGAGCTCAAGCAATCCTCCCGCCTTGGCCTCCCAGAGTGCTAGGATTACAGGCATGAGCCACCGCGCCTGGCCCCAACTTCATCATTTGTTTCAGTAATGTCCTAGGTAGTGTCCTCCTCCCCGTCCTCCCATGCTGCTGACCCAGGGTCTGGTCCAAGATCACATACTAGATGTCATGTCTCTTTAGTCTCCTTTTAGGAAACGATTCCTCTGTCTGCCTTAGTCATTCATGACATTGAGGTATTTGAAGAGTACAGGTCAGTTATTTTATCAAATGTTCTTCAACTTGAATTTGCTGCTTCCTCATGATGCAATTCAGGTGCTATATTCCCGGCCAGAATATCTCATGAGTGATTAGGCATCATGTCTTCAGATGCACAATGTCCGCCTGCCTTTCACTGGGGATGTTAACTGTGATCCCTTGGTGAAGGTGTCGTCTGTTCCTTACTTGTGGAGTTACTGTTACAGTAAGCAGTCTACAGAGAGACACTTTGAGACCACGCAGTTATCCTTCTCCTCATCAAACATTCCCCTCAGAATTTTCCACCTATGATGATTCTTGCCTGAAACAATCTTTTACTTTGTTCTTTTTTAGAGCTGTATTCCATTATATGATTCTGCCACAATTTATTTAATTAGTGCCCTACTGACGGTTATTTAGGTCTCTTCCAGGAATTGGCTAAACAGTACCTCAGTATACATCATGCATGTATGTTTGCGGAGTGTGTGAGCGTATCCAAAGGGTAGATTCTTAGCTGTCGAATCAATGGGTCAAAGGGCACGTGCACTCCAAATTTAATAGGCTTTGTCAGGTGGTCCTGTATTAGTTTTCTAGGGCTGCCGTAACAAAGTACCACAAACTGGGTGGTGAAAACAACTGAGATTTATTGTCTCACGGTTCTGGAGGCTGGAAGTCTGAGACCAAGGTGTGGGTAGGGCTGGTTCCTTCTGAGGCTGTAGGAGAATCTGTTCCGTGCTTCTCCCCTGGCTTCTGGTGGTTTGCTGGCAATCTTTGGTGCTCCTTGGCTTATAGATGCTGCACTCTGATCTCTGCCTTCATCTTTACCTGGTACTCTCCCTGGGTGTCTGTCTCTGTATCTAATTCCCCTTTTTATAAGGATGCCAGTCATATTGGATTAGGGCCCCACCCTGCTCCAGTGTGACCTCGTCTTAACTAATTACACCTGTAGTGTTCCTATTTCCAAATAAGGCCACATTCTGACATACTGGAGGTTAGGGCTTCAACATATAGGTTTGGGGGGGGACACAATTCAACAGGCCTTCCAAAGAGATACTGATTCAAACCCCCAAAAGCTCCTTTTTTGTTGGTAACTGTGTTCTAGAAATCATATCTTGCTGAAGTTTATGAACTTCTTAATGAAATTCTTCATAAACTTTAAAGCAAAAGGGGGCACTAAAAATGGAGCCTTTATAAGGCTCAGTAGATAAACAGAATGACGGTGTCTGTTAAAGGGTGTCCAGGAGTCTTGTGCTATTAATTATTGTGAGAAAAGAAAATTAGAGAAAAGCTTTCCCCACTGGGACAGTTCCTCTGAGGACCCTACGGTGAAAGCCACCATTGTGCGTCCTGCCAGGGCTGCCAAAAGCAAAGGCAGGAAGTCAGGCCGTGGCCACAGAGGCCCACAGGTAAGTGGACGGTCCAGGCAGGAGGGACTGGGGAGGGGAAGCCGGCGTGTGCCCAGGGCACGTGGGGAGGTAGGGGTGATGGTGTCTCAGGCCAGCCGGGCATGGCCGAGCATACGTGGTACAGAAACGTGGACGTGGACAGGAGGGGTCTCGTGGGCTCCTTTCTGCAGCCCAAAGACTATTAATAAAAGAAGCTTGTGTGTGCCTGAGTTCCAGGCTAAGCCAGAGGGAGTCATTTGATCAAAAACCGCAGCCAGAACAATGAAGGCCTTTCACCATTCTGAAATCCCCGGAGGCGACTGGGGCCCTCGGGGACCGACAGGGAGAGGCCACTTCCTGTGCTTCCGCGAGGACAGTGCGGAGTGCGAGCACTGCCACAGAGTCTGCAAGTCCGTGTTCCAGCCCTGCCTTTGCCGCTCAGCAGCCCGTGGCCTTGAGCAATCACTCAGCCCCGCTAAATCAAGGTTTCTCTTCTACTATGGGGGTTATTGTGAGGCTCATGTGAGGTAATATATGTGAAATTGATCTTCCTCCAGCTATCAAAAAAATAGATGATTAGATTATCTGATATTAGATTACTTTGCACATGTCTTTTGCCTCTGAAGCTGGCCTCAGCCCATGGTCTAGAATTTTCTTCCAGACTCTGAAGTCCATTTTGTTCCAGGAAAAGCATACAATATTCTATGGGGTACTATAATATGATCAGATCCTTTTTATGTTTTGTGAACTATCCCTGGGGCAGAGGCCAAGTAGCAGAAGCCTTTATTTCATGGCCTCTTGCTTCCTAAGCTCTCTGGCTCTTTTTCTGCTTTGTCATCCCCATTTGGTATTACAGTACCTGCCTCTGCCAGGCTGAATTCAGCCTCCTCCTTCTTTCAACCCCTGCAGGCAGGCTGCTACACTGCACAGCCGCAAGCAGAGCCCTATGCATTGTTATCTATGTGAATGATATATCTTCTGGCTTTGGGCAGTACACAACCTGCACAACTGAACCTGGCAACCCTTCCTGAGAGGGTTTCTGCATATCAGTTCATGCATCTCTCTTCTATGTTCAGTCCAACAGAGTGGGAGGGCCTTGTGGAGACAGATAAGGTCTATTACTCTTTATGTCCCTTCTCCTTGCCAGCACAGTACTTGGTATGCAAGAGACCCATAGTACACAGTGAGTGAGCAAGCAAGTAAGAAAGTGAATGAACAAACCAACCAGTGAAAGGACAAACCCATCTGATGTCTACTCATTTAAGTCCATTAACAGGTATTTATTGAGCACCTAGTATGTGCCTGATGGTGTATTAGGCCCTAAGGATATAGTAGGCAGCAAGACATCCAGGATCCCTTCCCTCCAGCACCTTACGATCTACCTACCAGTGCAGTGCACCGCAGGGCTGGGACTAGGGGGAGGTGGGAGAGATGTATCATGCAAGTGCAGGGTCGGATCCTATTTGTGTTTATAATTTTGATATTTTGTGCCTTGTGCATCTTTTTGCCTTAATGTTTATTTTTTAAAAATACTGCATTAAAATATTTTTCATCTTGATTGCTGAGTTTTTTGGTGCGCATTTAAATTGTGTGCCCCAGGTAACTCTCTCACTTGCCTCACCCTTATCCTGGCCCTTGCCTGAAATGGGATGCAGGAAAAGTTTTTGACCATTTATATGAATATCCTGTCCAAGAAATAGCTGATGTGGTTCCCACAGACACGCCTGTCCCATCAGGGCACATTCAGCAGTTTCACGTGCCTCTGGGTGACCACGGGGAATGCCGGATTTGCAGTGCTGACCAGCACCACAGTGCCAAAGCTAGACGCTCACGTGGGTATTTCTGCTTATGAGCTATGGTTTCTGATCTCTCTGCAGGATATGCACTCAGCTGGGAGTTTATACTTTATCATGCTTTTTCCACCTGTTGACGCCATCTGCGTTTCCTCTGGGAGCGTTTCCTCTGGGAGCGTTTCCCCGGTAGCTGGGCTTTCTTCCTGCTCAGACAGTTGCCATGGCAGCCTTGCCTGGGAATGAGTGACAGGCAGAGGTTTCCGATTCCTCAGCTGGGTGCTCCCCTCTTGCTAAGCTCCCCATTCACTGTTCCCTTTCCTGGCCCAGGCGTGCCCTGCAATGCTTCGTTCCTTGGCTGAGACGTTCTGCTCACCCACCTTCCAAGTGGGCGGAAAATCTTGTATTTAATGATCTGTGTTGATGAGAATAAAGGTGCTTGAGTGTATTAGGGTTTTTGCTTTTGCCATTAAGGATGGAGAGGGGCCCTCTCGTCTGGGATGAGTTGAAGGTGAAGGCGAATAAGAGAAGGGGAGTGGGTGCAAATCCACCCCTGAGGGAGGATGTTGGGAAAAGATGAAGCTGGATTAGCTTTAGAGCTGGTGATCCAGATGCAAATGAAAGTAAATGAGTCGTTTGAAAAGTAGTAGCTCTGGAAAAGTGCTGGCTTTCATTTAAAACTATTCCTTGCTATCCACAAACTTGAGGGCCAGGTCACACAGCTCTGGGGATCCCCAAAGGACCTTATTCCCCCAGGTTGTGATAATGAACGTTCACCTCTTGCATCTTCCTCATGAGCCCTTCCCACAGCGTGGGCTGTCCTACTGCAGCACAGGGCCACCTCTCTCCTAAACACAGCCCGTGCTCCCTGCGTCCCCACATGGCTGGGGTAGCAGCCCCTCCTCGCTGCTCCTTCTCTCCAGCTGCCGCGCTCCCCACTGCCTACGTGCTGTGTCTCAGCCAGCGAGCTCCTTGCTGTCCCCTGCACTGCCATGACCTCCCAACTCATGCTGTTCCCTCTTCCATGAATACTCCTCCCTGTCCCCTCTCTGCTCTCCCAGGACTCAGGAGCGATGTCCTCCTTCCTCCCTGCTCTGTCTCAGCTCCCAGGATCCTCCCCCAGGAGAGCCCTTGTCACACTGTGTTGCATTTGTCTCTTGGCCTGTCTGGCTTTGCCCCCAGACCATAACCTCCTCAAGGGCAGGGAACATGTGTTTTCTACCTCAGTGTAGCTAGTGGAGAGCCACAAGCCCCAACACCAATGTGACTTGGTCCTAAAATTCACCATCCCCCCCACCCACTCCACCCCTGCCCCCTGTCCTTAGTGGAAGTTCTGTCCACAGAGTGTGCACGTCGGTGTCTGAATCTTTGTGTATCATCTAGCTCCTTCTCTTGCCCGGCAGGTGCTCGACGTGTCTGGGGCGGACGTGTTGGCCAAGTCAATTGCTAACTGCCAGGTGGAGCTTCTGGAAAACTGTGGGCACTCAGTGGTGATGGAGAGACCCAGGAAGACAGCCAAGCTCATGGTTGACTTTTTTGCTTCTGTGCACAACACAGACAACAATAAGAAGCTGGACTGAGGTGCCGACTGCAGCCTGCATTCCGCTCGCGGCATCCGCTCCCATCCCCGAATGCGACGCGGCCACCACTCTCAGGGATCCTGCCCCAAATGCGGTCGGAGTGCCAGCATCCCTGAGGAAGCCAGTCCCCTCCTCCTGGTATCCACAGTTCCACAGAGCTTCGGGGGCCACAAGAAAATCTCCAAGATCTTTTTCACAAAACGGAAACTCACATGAAACAAAATAAGAAAACCCGGCCACGAAATCTACCGAGAAGTCTTCAAGTTCATGTCGTTCGCAAGCTTGTGCAAAACAGCCACCTTGGACCATAATCATGGAGGACGTTTTCTTTAAGACATTCCGCATAGACTGAGACTGGATATTTTTGTTGCTTCAGATCTATTCCCTTGCATGGCCAGTGGCTTTTATAGAGGCATTAGTCCCCACTCGCTGAACCCTGTTGTGTAGGTCTAATTTAAGTTTTACGTAGAGACCCCAGTGTGAACGTAGCCCGTCGGCTGCAAGACCAGGGAGGGAAGCGGAAAGCTGTAGGATACGCACCCACGTGGAGGGGCGTCGTCCCGCCTGGCCAGCCCTGGGAACTGCGGGAGCAGCAGAGCTCACGGGTGGGTGGTTTGTTGGGCACCCACAAGTCGGGTATGTCGTGGGCGAACTCAGAACAGTCACAGATTGAAGAACACCTGGCAGGGTGGGTTTCCTAGGAATAATTTATTATTTTTAAAAAATAGGACTAATAAAGCAATAATGTTCTAGACATATATCTAAATAATCAGACTCAGGTTCCACACACAAGCAACACCCCGTGGGCCTCTTTTCTATTCTGCTGTGCTACCGAAACCCTTGGACGTAAAATACCCGTTTGTTAATGAATTCCGTGAATTCTGTGAACAGTAATTGAAAATAAGTCTAAACAGCTGTAAAAATGACCACAGTGACATGAAATAAATTTAATAAGTCTAGATCAGCAACATGCAGGTGGTTTCTATTTCTGAGCTCCTAATTAAATGCAATGTTGGCAGATTTTCTCTTAACTTTAAAATGTGTTTTTTAAAGTAAGGCTTGTTCTGCAGGCTTTGGAAGTCTTTGCACAGATGATTTATTAGTTTCATTTTAAGAAATCATGTTTGTAGTTTTTATTCAATTGAAATTGTATGTCAGAAACAAAAGGCAAGAGTCATCAAACCGTCCCTTTTGATTCTCTTCTGTTGCATTTAGGAGCCCACATTCCTCAGGAGCTGCATTCTTTCAGATCTTTTTGCAGAGAGTCTATAGCCAAGCAGTTCTGGGAATAAAGTGAGATAAACTTTATAGTTTAAGCTGGAATTCAGGACTTGGTTTGAATGTTTTTAATCTGTCAGAGAAGAATGGAACGTAGATCTTCAACATAAGAAGATATGAAAATGTGACATCACACTTGTGGGATGCAGCGAAAGCAGTGCTCAGAGAGACGTGTGGGCCAAATACATTTGTTGGAAACGAAGAAAGGCTGAAAATTAATAAATTAAGCTTCTATCTCAAGAAGCTAAAAAAGGAGTAAATCAAAGCCAGAGAAAAGTAAAGTAATACATATGAAAACAAAATCAATGAAATAGAAAAGCAAGTAGGCCGGGCGCGGTGGCTCACGCCTGTAATCCTAGCACTCTGGGAGGCCGAGGCGGGTGGATCGCTGGAGGTCAGGAGTTCGAGACCAGCCTGAGCAAGAGCGAGACCCCGTCTCTACTAAAAATAGAAAGAAATTATATGGACAACTAAAATATATATATACAAAAAATTAGCCGGGCATGGTGGCGCATGCCTGTAGTCCCAGCTACTCGGGAGGCTGAGGCAGTAGGATCGCTTAAGCCCAGGAGTTTGAGGTTGCTGTGAGCTAGGCTGACGCCACGGCACTCACTCTAGCCTGGGCAACAGAGTGAGACTCTGTCTCAAAAAAAAAAAAAAAAAAGAAAAGCAAGTAGATACTAGACATTTTACTTGTTCCAATGTCCTATGTTTACCAAGAATTCTGAGCTTAGCAGGAGCGGGGGTGGGGGGGGTCAGTCCTGGTGGGTCTGGGTGGTGAGAGATGGTTTCCCTGGGATCACTGGAAAAGCCCAGGCCTGGGACAGGTACCTCAGATCAGAAACCCTTCTCGACACGAGTTCCTATGCTCTGGGCTGAATACCCGCTAAGGATCACATCGAAAGGAGCTCCTGCACCGTACCCACGGTGGGGCCATTTAGGCAGGGCATGTGCTGTCCCTCCCAGCCCAGAAGGACAGTGGGCAGGTTCTGCAGCAGGTCACAGCTCCCACCTCGGCTGTCACCAGAGAGCACTGACTAGATGTTGTGAACAGAGAATAGGAAAGAGTCGTTTTTTGAAGAACCTATAAAGTGGGTTTTCAGGTTCTCCCTTGGCCCTGCAATTCTGACCCCAGTGTGATAGGAAAACTCTTGCATCCCACTTCCTGCCTTTGGGATTATATCAGGCCTGCTGGTTCTTGCCAGCTCCATGTGGCCCTGTGGTGTGTGCCTTTGGTGACAGTCCAAAGAAGAAAGGGGCCATTCATGGCAGCACTCCCTGCAAGACTGCCGGAAACTTCTGACATCACAGCAGAAAGCCCCAGGAATCAGCTGGGCTCTTGATCCTACTGCCTGGAGGTGGCGGCTTCAGGCTGGTGTGGATGGACCCTCCTGGTCAGGTGTTGAAGAGGCTGAGGGACAAGCAGTGGTTTGAACTCGGGTTGTAATCTGTCTGGGCTCCTTGTCCAGGACAGAGGTGACACCAGGAGTGGATGTAACAAACCCATCAGTGTGACGGTACTGCCTGTGTGTGCAAGTCTGCACCTTCCATTTGAGCCCAGCTGAGTATTCCCCATCCCAGAGAACCTGACTTGTTGCTTTGCCTAGAGGAAGTTTTCAGAAAGTACTGGGAGACTAGAATGTATGTCAGGCCTGGCCTGAGGCCTGAATCTAACTATGTGCTGAGGGCTATTCTAAGTGTTTTCCATGCATCACCTTAGGAAGCTCTCATGCAGCCCCAAGTACGACACTGTGCCCATTTCACAGCAAAGGACACGAGGTATGGAGAGGTGACATCTCTTGCCCAAGGACACACAGCTAGCAAGTACAGGGAAGCCTCTTGGTTTATAATTGAAGGTGACCTGCAAAAACAATGCTTTTACCTGTTCAGGCAGGAGCTCTCCCACCCACCTTACCAGTCAGCTTGCTTGGGCCCTGTTGGCTCACCCAGGACCAGTGTGTGGCAGCTTCAGCCACAGGCTGCCGAGGCCACACCTCCCGGCTTGGGCCCCTGTTGAGGAAGGTGACTCAGTGGTTCATTCTTCATAGTTAAGGACCTCCCACTGCCCAGCCTGTTGCTGGGCAGGAAACAGACTCAGCTGGATTCCAACATCATTCTGCTAACATTTCAGCCTCTTTAATAACCAGGACTGGTGTCTCACCCACGCTGGAAGGGCTCATTCACCTTGCTGGTACCCTGCCTGCTCCCCCATATTCTGGAAGTGATGGTGTTGAGTTTGTCCAAAGCAATACCCTGCTTTGGGAGAAGTCTCAGCGCAGTCTCGCTGCCTCTCTGGGGTCAGGCATGGAAGGCAGTCACAAGATGTGACCCGCTGCTGGCTGCCACTTCAGAGCCAGCCGTGAGGCTCTGCTGGGGTCAGCCCAGGCACCCTTTGAGGAATCGCTTACTGGCCAGGGGCTTTCCCTGCCTCCAGACAAATTTTAATTTATATATAAATGCTGAATTTAGGCCCCTTTACTTACTTTGCAAGTCCTGGATATGGATCTCAGGGTCATGAGTTGGTTAGTTAATAAACATCACTCTAAAATGATGGATGCAGGTTTTAACATCTGCAAGTACCAACTTTCTGCTTTGGGCGACTTCCTTGTACTAGACTGAGAAATCTTTTATTAAAAATGGCAATTCAGTGGGAAATGTGTTTGTTGAAATACTCTTTGGCTAGATTTGGATTTTTTTAAAGCTTTTTTGGTTGGAGCCTTTCTCTCCTTCTCTCTCTCACTCCCCACTCCCTCCCGCTCTCTGTTTCATCACTTTGTCTGTCTCCCGTCTGCACGTCTGCCTCCCTGCCTGTCACCCACGCACAGGCACACACAGACACGCTCTCTCCCAGCAGCCGGAAGCCTGGCTCTTCTGAGTCATCACCTTTTCTCTCTTCCAGCATTCCTCCTTCAACCAGAAACTGGGCTTTCTCATCAGCATTTTTCCCTCCTCAACTCCCACGTTAGGTGCTGTTCTTACAACCCCTCCATTTCCTGAAAGAAGGCAAAAAAGTAGTAAAAGGTCACAGATCGGGCAGTGGAGGTGTCCTCAAATTACCTGCCGAGGTCAGAACCAGAGGGCGAGGGTCCTGGGGCTGCTGTGTCCGTTTCCTCAGCTGCCCCAGGCTCTGGGGCCCAGTCTCACTGCTCTCTGGGCTGGTAACAACCAGGGTGTGGGCTTGGGGTTGCCTGTGCCTGTGGTGCGACGAGAGCCTTGCGAGACCCTCATGAGCCTCGTCAGAGAGGGAAAGGATATCGGACTGCTCGGCTCTCCTTTCAGCAACAGGACAGTCCCTCTCCCTTGGCTCCTGGAGGAACCTTCCCTTCGTTGCTTTCTGGATCTTTGGTCTTTAAATCTTCAAGGCAATGAACAGGAAGCTCTGGCCACACCCAGGAGGCCAGGAGCCCTGGCAGGGGATAGAAGAATGAGGGATTTTTAGGGGCAGTAACTGGCAGTAAGGTGACAATCCCAATGGCCCAAGGCCAAAGTTGGCTGGAGGGCAGGTTGCTTTCACTGAAGGACAACTCCTGGAAAGGCGGCTGCCAAGGCATTGGCGTGGGCACAGGTCCACAATCCCTCATCAAAGCCCCGGGGCCAGATGTCATTCAAATTCAGAACCGTTTCGATCTAGAAAGTTATCTCCGTGTGTATGCCATATCTCACGCAGCACCCTCAGTGGGATCGGGGGCCACCACGCGTGATCAGACAAATACATTCATATTTCTTCCGTGCTACTCAGCACGACCACCGTAAGTGGAACAAAAGGTACAAACAGGCTCATCTTAGTTCACATCTGGCATTGGTGCCAGATGAAGAGATTTGGGCTCAAGATTTTTTTCAGGTTTCAGGATTGCAGATCTGGATGGGAGCCAGTGCTCCAGGTCCCCCTGTCCTGCTCAGGGCTGGGCTGTGTCCTGAGGAAGAGTCTGTTCTTCCCATGCTCAAGCAGCCCAGGGAAGACGGGTGTGGCCCACAGCTCCCTCTTGTGCTGAATGGAAACAGCAGGTCCTGATTTTTATTTAATAATTATTAGTGTTACAAAAATGATGGTCACTTTAAAATAATCAAACAAAAAGAATGCTAAAAAAAAAAAAAAAAAAAGTGAGTGTCTCCTACACCCTCCACACAGCCCAGCCCTTCCCCCAGCGGTCCACTGGGATTCCTGAGCATTTGCACAGGTACATAGACACATATGGACGTGTAAACAGAGAGGACCTTCAGGTTGGTTTTTTTACATAAATGGAGCCATGCTGGACGTTACTGTCAGCCAACCCTTGCCCTTCTCCTTTCACTCATCTCTATGTCTTTGGGCTCTTCTAGGTCCAAACCTACGGATCCCCCAGGTTGCTATAAGGGGGATGCAGAGTCCTCCAGAGGAAGTTGGAGGGGGGAGGTGTGAACCTTGGTAGGCCCCCTTTGAACCCTTAGGAGGGAAGCTCTGAACTTCAAGAAAAGATTTCAAGCGCCTCCAGAAACAGGGGTCCTGGAGAATTCTTTTAGGGGGAAAAGGTTTCTAAGGTCACTTCTAAGGAAGGTTTCCTCCATCATCTAAATACATTTCAGAAATGCTGGATGAGACAAACAGCTTGGCTGCAGCTCCAACCCCAGACAAGCAGTGGAGTGGCAGAAGGAGCAGAGACATCCTCCCACGGCAGCAGGGAGAGGGGTGGGTGCTAGGCCAGGAGACAGGCCACCTTGCTGCTCCCTAGGTGGTGGGAGTGGTTTGGACTTGACAGCTGGGTGGGAGCTTCCAGTCATTGTCTGGTGAGCTGCCCCCGAGGGCCTGCCTGCACTGGGTGCTGCTCACGTCCTTCCTTCCGGGTCCCCTGTTCTGACTGCTGCACCCACCCGCCACCTGCTGTGAGCGTTGGCCGCTGACGGCTTACAGAGAACTACCCTCAGATGACTGCGGATGCCTGAGAGGCTGTTCTCCCTCACCTCATAGGGTTGCCAGATAAAATACAGGATGCCCAGTTAGGCCGGGCGAGGTGGCTCACGCCTGTAATCCCAGCCCTCTGGGAGGCCGAGGTGGGTGGATTGCTCAAGGTCAGGAGTTCGAGGCCAGCCTGAGCAAGAGCGAGACCCTGTCTCTACTAAAAACAGAAAGAAATTATATGGACAGCTAAAAATATATATAGAAAAAATTAGCCGGGCATGGTGGTGCATGCCTGTAGTCCCAGCTATTCGGGAGGCTGAGGCAGTAGGATTGCTTATAGCCCAGGAGTTTGAGGTTGCTGTGAGCTAGGCTGACGCCACGGCACTCACTCTAGCCCGGGCACCAAAGTGAGACTGTCTCAAAAAAAAAAAAAAAAAAAGGATGCCCAGTTAAATTTTAATTTCAGATAAACAATGAGTACTCTTTTAGTATAAGGATGTCCCATTCATTATTTATCTGAAACTCAGATTGAACTGGATACCCTGTATTTTTATCTGCTAAATTTGGCAACCCTATAGCTTGCAGCCAGTGACTGAGGAGGCCTTGCCTCAAAGACTGGAAGCCTTCTGGTGTCATTTATGTTCCAGGACTCCCCGTGGGATTCCGCTGACACTGGACTCAGCCGAACACACATCTTTGCTTGGCTTCTTCCCCTCCCCTAGCCTGCTTCCCTCTCCCCTTACAGGTTTCACTTGAGAGCTGTCCCCCAATAAATCACTTCCACAAGGGTCCCAGTCGTAGGCTGGGCTTCCAGGCAGTCTACAGTATGCTTTGCAGAGTTTCTCATTTGAAGATGATGCTCAGAATTGTCCCAAAGGAGCCGCTCCTAGCCTCATCTTGCACAAGGGAGGGATGCAATACAGCTTCTTAGGCTCTGGAGCCTCTCACCACCCTAGATGAGGGACTTAACTGCTTGGAGCTTCATTTTCTTCATCCGTGAAAGGTGGTGATAGTAGTGACATTGCATGGTTGATGGGAGAATGCGAGCTATCTGGCACTTGGCAGGCCTCCCTAGATGGAAACAATAGCAGCAGTTCCAAAGCTTTTAACCTCTGATCATTTTCACTTTGGTCCTATTTTCACAATCTGCTGACATGGGAGGATGTGATTTCCATTCAGTGGAGAATTGTGGGTCTGGGATCCCACTTGGTCCCATCTTTTGCCTTTTCTTCCCCAAGTTGAGGAAGTTCCTCAACTTCAGCAAAATCCATTTTACACCAGTAAGTAAGGAAGAGAGGGGGGCCACAGAGCAGAGAAGTGTGCACTTAACTCTTTCTTGCCTGCCAGACCTTTTAGGAACGTAAAATACTCACAGACCTGCCCAATAGCTTTGGTTGGAAACACATAGACACAGAGGGTGTTCCGAATGGTCTCCTCAAGAGCCAACTAACTCCACTCAATGCAGTGCAGGGCAACTTTTATAAAGACTGAGGCAGCCAGCCTGAGCAAGAGCGAGACCCCGTCTCTACTAAAAATAGAAAGAAATTACATGGACAGCTAAAATATATATAGAAAAATTAGCCGGGCATGGTGGCGCATGCTTGCAGTCCCAGTTACTCGGGAGGCTGAGGCAGGAGGATCGCTTGAGCCCAGGAGTTTGAGGTTGCTGTGAGCTAGGCTGACGCCACGGCACTCTAGCCCGGGCAACAGAGCGAGACTCTGTCTCAAAAACAAAACAAAACAAACAAAAAAAAAACTGAGGCAGGCTTGTGTGTGCTAATTTGGAGTGATGTTTAGATATACTATCAAGAGAGAAAAACCCACATCTCCTATTTCTGGGAGGACACTTAAGAAACTCATACCAGTGGTTGCCTCTGGAGAGGGAAGTGGCAGGCTGGGGAGGGTGACTCACTCTTCCTGCTTTATTCCTTTATATCACTTGAAATGTATGCCATAAGCCTATGGTACCTACTCAAAAAATAGAATTTAGTTGAAAAACAAAAGTTAACCAACTATGTCTTTATCATCCAAAGGCATCTTTTCTTTCTTTCTTTTTCTTTTTTTTTTTTTTGAGACAGAGTCTCACTCTGTTGCCCGGGCTAGAGTGAGTGCCGTGGTGTCAGCCTAGCTCACAGCAACCTCAAACTCCTGGGCTCAAGCAATCCTCCTGGCTCAGCCTCCCGAGTAGCTGGGACTACAGGCATGCACCACCATGCCCGGCTAATTTTTTCTATATATATTTTTAGTTGTCCATATAATTTCTTCCTATTTTTAGTAGAGACAGGGGTCTCACTCTTGCTCAGGCTTGTCTCAAACTCTTGAGCTCAAACAAACAATCCACTCGCCTTGGCCACCCAGAGTGCTAGGATTACAGGCGTGAGCCACCTCGCCCGGCCCTCATCTTTTATTTTCAGCTCTGGATTTAATAAGACAGCACTGAGAGAATTCTGGCAACTGGGAAGGCACTTCATTTTCAGGGTTTGGTGGAGGAGGACAATGAAAATTACCCAAAGTTCTCTGAAGTCCAAAATGCAAGAGCTGCTAGAACTTGAGGATAGGTGGTCAAAAACAAACAAACAAAAACACCCAAATGCATGAGCTGCTCTGGTTTTTCTGGGCCACAGCCTGGTAGAATGGGTTTGCCAGGTAGCTGGCTTAGGGGGACTCTCTCCCATTACTGAGTGTTTTCTGGGTGCCAGACACTTTATACATTCAACTATTTTTTTCCTCACAACTCTGTGAGGTAGGTGCTAATAATCTCTCCAGGTAAAAGATGAGGGAGCTGGATAAGTGGCAAAGGATGGATTCGAAGCAAGTTCTAGCAGCTTCTGAAATAAAGCTTTTTTGAGAAAGAAAATGTCACTGTCTGCAGGGTCTATGTTGATTTCCTCCACTTCTTCCCCTATCTGGGACATGTCCTGTCTCCCCTGAGGGAAGAAGAAAGGGAAGCAGGACGAGCCACAGGACTGGAAAGTGTGGTCAAGGCCAAGGACGGAAGCTTCCGGAAACAGCAGACAATGAGATTTTGAGAAAGGAAATGAGGGGGGAGGTACCTGCTGACCTAGGCTCAGACTTCGCTCTGCAAGGCAACCCTTTGGCCCCCAACCCAGGCAGAATAAGCACGTCCGTTTATGAACTAATGCATTCAGTAAGTAGGTGTTGAGTGCATACTGGGGCCCGGGCCCTGGAATGCAGTGGTGAATCATCACTGGCAAGCCCCCTCTTCATGGGGCTTACACTTGTGCTTCTTTTCCCTGCCCAGCCCCTCAGCTGGTAGTAATATGGTGCAGTGTGGAGAGCACTGGCTAGAATCAGACAGCCCATTCCGCCACTTATAACTGTGTGATCTTGGGCGAATAACTTAGCCTCTCTGTGCTTCAGATTCCACCTCTGTAAAATGAGGATGATCGTAATAGCTACCTCATGATTGTGTGATAGTTTCATGAGATAACATGTAAAATTTTTGCACTGTGCCTGGCACAAAGTAAGCACTTGATAAATAGTAGCTGCCATTATTATTGTTAAATATACACACTAATGTTTCTTGAGTACAGGGGACATACCTTGTTCTCAACTGAGTTCCCAGCACCTAGAATAGTGCCTAGGGCCAGCACATAAAAGGTGCTCAACAAGTACTTAATGAATATATATATAGACAAAACTTGGCTTATGTTTGGAAATAGGACCAGCTGGGCCTTTTCATGTCAACCCAACTAGAACACCTACTATGTGCAGGGAGCCACAAGGGACATTGAGAGTGGGTCCTGCCCCTGGGGAGTGCCTGATATGAGAGATGTTCAGAAGAGGAGATGCCAGATATAAATGTGTTGAGTGAATGCATGCATGAAGAAATGAACGACTAAGCAACACTCTCCAGGGCGAAATAAACACGCCCCTAACCTGCACCCTACACAGACAATTGCACACACGGCTTTCTCCAGAGTGGGCACCAGAGGGCGATGAGCTCGGTCGGTTTCAGCTCCTGATCAGCAGTTACTCCTGTGTTTTTAGGAGGACGCCGCGCGGTGACGTCATATCCGCCAGGACGACACGCAGCGGGGGGCGGGACAGGGGGAAGCCAAACGTAAACATACCGGGAGTTTCCCGGGTCCCGGGCTCTCGCCACTGCGGGGCAGCTCCGGTCCTTGGCGGACCCTTGCTGCGAACAGGAGTCAGGGGAAGCGTCAGATTGTCCCACAGAGAGCCGGTAAGCGGAAGCCCAGAGAAGAGCGGCGACTCTCCGGGAGCGGTCTCGGTCGGCCGCGGTGGTGTCCCCGGGCACGCATGCGCAAGGCGGGAGTGCGGCGGCGGATGGTGCGGAGCGGCCTGGGTTACTTCTCCGCCCGGGCCGAGGGCGCCGCGGGCCTCCGTGGTGTAGGGTCTCGGTCGCAGAGGGTGGCAGCGAGGACTGCACGGGACTACGGGACAGTGTACTGAGCGCGCTGCATGCGCCAGGCGCGAGGTGGGCGATAAGTCAAAAGTGGTCGTTACTCGAAAAAGTTGACAACAACCTGAGTGCCCAACATTTTAGGGGATTGACCTTTTTAAATTATTGATTTAGCTCATTAAGTATATATTGAACGCTTTTCTGTGTGCGACGCTCTGTTTTAGGTCCTGGAAACAGCCGAGAACCAGACAGACCCCTGTCTCGTGGGGTGGACATCCTATTGGGGTGGGGGAGGGGAGTACAGGTAAAGAATGAGTTATATAGTTATGTTAGAAGATGGCAAGTGTTTTGAGAAAAAAGAGTAGGGAAACTAGAGCCGACGCCTAGAGGCGAGACAAAAACTGGCGTGCGAAAAAGAGCTAGGAGGCCTGCGTGGTGGAGGGGATTGAGCACAGGGAGAATGGCATGACGTGCGGCCAGCTGTCGGGAGAGCAGCGGTGCAGATCAGGTAGGGCCTTACAGGTTGCTGTAACGATTTTGGCCTTTGGGTAAAACGGGAACCATTGCAAGGTTTTGAGCAGAGGAATTATGCAGCTTGAGTAGATTTTAATAGGCCCATTGGGCGGTGTAGAGAATAGATTGAGAAGGGAAGTAAGGGTGGAAGTAGAGACATTTGTTATTAAAAACTGCGCATCCTGCAGCCACTAAAAAGGCGAACTTCAGAGAGGATGATGACAGTAACTACATGGATCACATTTTGTGGTAAGCGTGACGAATATACCAGGCTGTAGAGCGGGTTTCTCAGGCATCATCTCCTTTAATGTTAGAACAGCCTGCAGAGGGCAGTGTAGTCACTGACCCTGAGGACTTAGGCCTGTGGAGAGGTGAATGCGTAAACATTTGCTTCATAGGTATTTTTTCAGTTGTAAAATATGTGACACATAAAATTGATCATTTTAACTATTTTTAAGTGTACCATTATGTGGCATTAAGTACATTCACATTGGTTATACAGTCATCATCGCTCATTTATCTCCTGAATGCTCCTTAAGTCTTAATTGTTTATTGGCATCCTAAACCCCAGGCCTAATTTCACGCCCCCATTTTAGGCAGCCAGCTCCATTAAGACAGTCGGTAACTCTAAAAAAACACCTATTATGTGCCAGGCAACGAATGAAACAGATAAGGTTTCTTTTTTTTTTTTTATTTTTTTAATTTTTTGGGACTTTTTTGTTTGTTTGTTTGTTTGTTTGTTTTGAGACAGAGTCTCACTAGGCTGGAGTGCCATGGCGTCAGCCTAGCTCACAGCAACCTCAAACTCTTGGGCTCCAACGATCCTTCTGCCTCAGCCTCCTGAGTAGCTGGGACTACAGGCATGCGCCACCATGCCCGGCTAATTTTTCCTATATACTTTTAGTTGTCCAGTTAATTTCTTTCTATTTTTGGTAGAGATAGGGTCTCGCTCTTGCTCAGGCTGGTCTCAAACTCCTGAGCTCAAAGGATCCTCCTGCCTTGGCCTCCCAGAGTGCTAGGATTACAGGCGTGAGCCACTGCACCCGCCCCAGATGAGGTTCCTGTTCTCCCTGCTCTTCTAGTCAGGGGAGACTCTAGTGACTGGGAACGAAGCACCAGATAACTATTGATGTCCTAAAACCAAAGATACTCTTGAATTTATAGACCTACCACAGCCATCATTCTCTCAGTCATATGTTCAATAAATGTCTGTCGAGTACCTACTTTGTGCCAGATGCAGTAAGTATTAATGTTTGGTGAATGAATGGGTAGGCGTAGCTCCTTGACCCTGACTTCTCCTTTTCTCCAGAGGTCATCATCTGGTAGTGGTTGGAACTGTGCCTGACTCAGAGAAGGTTTTGGAAATGTTGGTTCATAGCTGTGTCACCTTAGATAAGTCCCTTTCCTTGGATGGGCCTCAGTTTCTTGGACCCTGTAGTGGGAGATCCATATATTAAACAAATAGAAGACAACGTTAAGAGATTGCATAAGAGGGGTACCTAATTTAGAGCATGGTGTCAGAGAAGGCCTCCCTGAAGAGGTGACATTTAACTGAAACTGGATGGATGAGTAGGGGTTGTCCAGGGGCAGGGGAAGGTGAAAGTGGAGCCAAGGAGAGGAATTCTCTACAGGGAGATCAGCATGTTCTAAGTTCTTGAAAGTTCCAGCTCTGTTAGAAATGGCATTGAGTGCTCATTCCAGAAATTCTTCTCAAACCCCTTGCTGTTCAAGCTCAGTCTTTCACAGGGCTCCAAATAGTCCTGCACAGACCTGGCCTCTGGACTGAGAGAACAGGCAGACCCAGAATGGCAGGGGTTAGCAGAACTACTACCCCTCCTTCTCCTGGTGAGAGTAAACAAGAAGAGGGCCTTCAAGTCTCAGATTTTACTACTTTGTGCTTTTACGTTTTCTTTGGATTCAGAGGCATCGTGACAGAGTGGTCTTGAGAGGACTCAAGAGTGGTTGGATTCTCTGGGTGCCTTTGGGCAGGTTTAGCTATCTTTGCTAAGCCTCTGTGTCCGCTCAGAAATGGAAATCATAATAGCTTTTACTTCATAGGATCATTCTGAAGACATAGAAACTAAGGCATTTGCAACGTTTAGCAGAACTGGGTGCTCAATAAGGAAAAATGTTAGCTGGGATTATGCTATTAGGATTTAAGTAAGAGTACAGTGGTTTGGCATATAAAAAAAATCTAGAAATTTTTGTATCTATATGGGTAACATTAGTTTAATCAGAATTAGATAAGTTATTGTACTGGGAGGTTTTTAAAAAGCCAAATAGGCCAAATTCTCATTAAAACTGAAAAATAGTTTGTACCCTGGTAATTTCTAGCCCTTTTGACTTACTGTAGGTGTGATCAGCATTGGAAAAGATGCCTGCTCCAGCTACCACATATGAAAGAGTAGTTTACAAAAATCCGTCTGAGTATCACTACATGAAAGTCTGCCTGTAAGTTCAGTTTTCTAAGTTCTTTTTTAGATTACTTTTTAAAAATGAGGCTGAATAGCATGAAATTTAATACAATGTCTTTTTTAATGTTATTTTACAGAGAATTTCAAGATCATGGAGTTGGACTGAATGCTGCACAGTTCAAACAGCTGCTAATTTCAGCCCTGAAGGACCTGTTCGGAGAGGTATGGAATCATTTGGTAGACCGAACATTCCTAAGATCTTTGTAAATAATACAGAAAGAACACTTTCCAAACATTATTTTAAAACTATCTGAAATTGCAGAAGCAGACTTTCAGAAATGGTGAAGTTTTGGTAGTTTTGTTCTAATGTGCCTTCTACTTGACATGAACTTGTTAAACAAATGTTTGTTTTAGCACAGTGCTACCCAAAGTGTGATCTAGACTGGCAACCTGCAGACTGGTTTTTTGCCCATCTTGAAGAGATAGGGGGTTCACACCAGAACCAGCGTACCACCTCTTTTAGTGAAAAAGTCCCCTAATGAAAAAAAGGTGAGCTGAGCTAAACAGTATGCTCAGTGGTATTGTTGATTTACATTCTGGGTCAACTCCTTATTTTATCACAGACCACTTTTAGCAGCTTTGTCCTAGTACCCACTGAGAACAGGAGTAGAGTGTTGAAAGTTGAGAGAGAATAGAGAGGATTCTTAGGAGATTATTTCCTGATTCATATAATCTGTCTAATCAAAATCTGCTAAGTACTTCATCAAAATTTAACTTTTACTCTGCAAAAGACTCTGTTAAGAGGATGAAAATACAAATTACAGACTAGGGGAAAATTTGCAAACCACATATCCAACAAAGGACTAATATCTAGAATATATAAAGAACTCTCAAGTCTCAATAGTAAAAAACCAAACAATCTAATTAGAAAGTGGGCAAAAAACCATGAATAGACATTTCACTAAAGAAGATGTACAGTTGGCAAAGAAGCACATGAAAAGATGTTTAACAACGTTAGCCATTAGGGAAATGCACATTGACAACAAAATGTGTATTGGAATGAGATACTATGCACCTAGAAGAATTAACTGAAATAAAAAATAGTGATCACAATGCTGGCAAGGATGTGGAAAAACTGGATCACTCGTACACTGCAGTGACTATGTAAAATGGTGCAGCCACTCTGGAACATAATGTGGTGGTTTCTTAAAAAAAGTAAACATGCCCCTGCCATACAACCCAGCATTAGCATTCTTGGGCATTTATCCCAGAGAAATGAAAATTTACATTCATAGAAAAACTGGTACACAGATATTCATAGCAGCTTTATTTGTAATAACCAAAATGTGGAAACACCCCAGATATCCTTAATTGGGTGAATAGTTAAACTATGTTACATTCATACCATGGAATATAGAATATATTCAACAATAAAAAGGAATGTTTATTTACACAACTTAAATGAATCTCCAGAGAATTATGGGAAGTGAAAAAAGCCAATCCCAAAAGCTTAAATACTAGGTGGTTACATTTATATAATGCTTTTGAAATACTGTAATTATATAATCTGAAGAAAGACTCCAGTTGCCAGGGGTTAAGTTAGGGGTGGGGAAAGAGGAGTGGGTATGGCTATAAAGGGGTAGAACAAGGGTGTCTCATGATGGTACCGTTGCTTACCTGGACTGTGGCAGTACTTGCATGAAGCTACCTGTGTGGTAAAATTATATATAGAACCACACACGCACACATAAGGAGTGCATGCATAACTAGTAAAATCTGAATAAACTTTGGATTGTACCAGTACCAGTTTCCCGGTTTGATACTGTACTATAGGTATACAAGATGTTGACATATGGGGGAGGCTGGGTGAAGGGTACATGGAACCTCCCTGTACATTTCTTTGCAATCTCCTATGAGTCTATATATTTTTTAAATACAGAGTTTTAAAATGTGCACCTTCTATATGTCAAGTATAAAACCTTGTTCCTTGGCTGGGCGCGGTGGCTCACGCCTGTAATCCTAGCACTCTGGGAGGCCGAGGTGGGCGGATCGTTTGAGCTCAGGAGTTCGAGACCAGCCTGAGCAAGAGCGAGACCCCATCTCTACTAAAAATAGAAAGAAATTATATAGACAGCTAAAAATATATATAGAAAAAATTAGCCGGGCATGGTGGCACATGCCTGTAGTCCCAGCTACTCGGGAGGCTGAGACAGGAGGATCCCTTGAGCTCAGGAGTTTGAGGTTGCTGTGAGCTAGGCTGACGCCACGGCACTCACTCTAGCCTGGGCAACAGAGTGAGACTCTGTCTCAAAAAAAAAAAATAAATAAATAAAACCTTGTTCCTGGGGGTTTTATGGCTGTTAACAAACATGGTCTCTGCCCATGAACTAATGGTCTTGGTTCTTATAGTAGGAAAACATGGTAAAGAATTAGTGATAAGAATGATGAGAATTATGAAAGAGGAAGTTTGGTGTCCTGCATAGCAAGCAGATTGAGTCTAATCTTGGGGATCAAGGAAGGATCAATTTAAAATGAAGACTGGAAGGGTGAGGAGGCATCAGCCGTAGGAAAAGATATAGGAAGAGCATTCCAGGCAGGAGGAGCTGTAAGTAAGTAGGCAACTTAAAGGGCCAGCCAGCACCATTAAATAAAATACTGCTTTTTGTGGAGGAGAAAAACTCAAAAAAGAGTTGACAGGATTAGTAGAGTTCAAGAGTAATGGTGGTAATAGTCTGCTAATAGCATTATTCCATATGTAGGTTGATGCTGCCTTACCCTTGGACGTCCTAACCTATGAAGAGAAGACCTTGTCAGCCATCTTGAGAATATGTAGCAGGTATGACAGACAGTGGAACATTTCTGGTACAACAGGACAGAGAGACTGGTGAAGAAATAGTGCACAAAAATGCTCTCTTCTGAGAATAAGAATAATTTCATCATTGTGAACTATGGGCAGCTTTTGGGCGTTTAAACTGGGGTGAATGTGAACATTCCACCAGAAACTTAAACTCTAGAGAGAGCAAAACTTACAACTTCGTTACAACTGTGGTTTCCCAATTGATGATTGTGGTTGCAAAGTCAGAAATGTATATTTTAGAAACATTCTTAGTTCATTTTTTTCTCTGCCTATGACACACTGTGCATTTTCTGGATCTTTCTGCAGTGGTCTTGTCAAATTGTGGAGTTCTTTGACCCTATTAGGATCCTATAAAGGCAAAAAATGTGCTTTCAGAGTGATTCAGGTAAAGACAGTTCCTTCACATATTTATACAAGACTGAGTAGTGGATCAATTGTTTCTTAATATAAGTGTCTCATTTTTGTGCTTGCCTAAATGTAGTATGGTTAACATTATCTAGCTAGGGGGGAAAAATCCAGGATTTGATTGTTTCCAAAAATGTGAGACAAAGCACTTAGATTTTAGCTTCTATGGGAGATGTTTTGGTATAAAACTTGGAACTCTTTTGGTAAAGCCTTAACTTTTAATGCTTAATGCCAAGTGTATTACATGTATAGGAATGCTCTTTCTGAGCTTATGACTACTTGTTTATCTAATGCTTCCTCCCAGGATGCTTTTTAAAATGCTACTGTGTCAGCTTTGCTCATTCTGTAAAACTGGGTGTGTTTCCTTATTGCCTTGTATTTCAGTGCAGTTTTCTCCCAATATTGTCTTAACCTTTTTCTTTCTCTTGTAGGTTTCTCCATTTCTCCTTGCATTATCTGGTAATAGTAGGGAACTAGTATTGGATTGAATAACCTTCAATTTCAAAAACATTGCTCCGCTCTCAAAAGTATTTTTTGGTGCCTGCCTGATGTTTGAAGATTGAAGCAGGCTAAAAGCCTCGTTGATGAAATTTGAGGGTGCTGAAGATGTTCCCAATAATTTCCAGCCATCGCCTTTGTTGGGGTGGGCTTCAGAGGAGAGTCTGCCTGAACCAGCCAGTGCTAAACAGGCAGCACTTTCAGCATATGCACGTTAAAGTTGGAGACCGGGCTGAACTTAGCAGGGCCTTCACACACAGGGATGTGGCTACCTTCTCAGAATTAACGGGGGATGTCAATCCTTTGCATTTAAACGAAGATTTTGCAAAACACACCAAGTTTGGAAAGACAATTGTACATGGAGTTTTGATCAACGGACTTATCTCAGCTCTCCTGGGTACTAAAATGCCGGGACCAGGCTGTGTATTTCTTTCCCAGGAAATTAACTTTCCAGCGCCTTTATATATTGGAGAAGTTGTTTTAGCTTCTGCAGAAGTGAAAAAGTTGAAGCGGTTCGTTGCTATTATTGCAGTGTCATGTTCTGTAATAGAGAGTAAAAAGACTGTTATGGAAGGCTGGGTTAAAGTTATGGTCCCAGAAATTCCCAAATCCTGAGATACGTGTTTAAAGATGCAAGTTCAAACACCAATGCTGTTGTTATTGAAGAGTAGCTGGGGAATCAGGGATTGCTGCTCTTCACCAAGGAATGTCTGATAGGCCCAGAAGCCTGTATTAGGGGAGGGGAGCAGGTATAGGGGTGTTCATGTGTCTCCTCTTTAATATGGCCTTATGCTTCACACAGACTTGAATATATGCGGAATGTCATCATCTGTCTAGGTTTCTTTAAATTCAAAAAGTATTGGGGAGGTTATTCATCTAAAGGCTCTACTTTTGGGATTTCAAATTTAGATAAATATGCACTTGGATAACAAAAAACCTACCTATATTTGTGTAGAGTCAGTTTCACTGACTTGATCTAGCGTTTAATTATTGAAGACAACAACAACAGAAGTTGGGTCATTTTTGAGTATCTCCTCTTTACCAGTAAATATTAGGCGCTATTCTTCAGCAGTTTCTGGGTCAGAGTTTATTTTAATTTGTTACTGTTAACACCAGGGTGGCATCTTGCTCAACGTTCAGATGGGCCTTGCCTTTCAGGTAGTGTTCATGCTGTTGGAGAAGAGCTTATGTGCAGTCTTGGACTCAGCTGTGTAAACTATGTCTGATCTGTAAAATGGTGGTAACATACACCACACAAGACTGTTGCTGGAGATGATAGACACAGGGTTAAGCCCAGGGCTGGGCCTGTGAACAATAGCTGCTATTACTGCCCACTCCTGTGACTGAGGGTAGGGGTTTTCCTGAGTTTGAAGTCCACTGGCCCACAGTTAAACAGATAATCAGTCTTTCAGGGTGTCAGCCAATCTGTGTTAGTGTTCTTGAATGCAAAATTTCTATTTTTAAGAGTCCAGATTCTTTTCTCCCTCCCTTTAAAATGTGGATCTACCTCCCATTTCTATGAAATACACATACTGTAAAAAAATTGTAAGAAATAAAAAACGGAAGATAGTGCAGGCCAAGTTCTTAAGAGTTGGGGGGTATTGAAGGGGAGATGTGCCTAATGTGTTAGTACAAATGGTCGTCCCCAACACAGCCAGCTCTCTTTTTTCTCATTTTTTTAAATAACTATTGAGATATACCATAAAACTCACCTTTTTAAAGTATACAGTCCTCTTGTTTTTTTGTATATCCATAAAATTGTACAACCATCACCAAATCAATTTTACAACGTTTTCATCACCCCCAAAAGAAATCCCCGTAAGCAGTCACTCTCCATTTCTCCTCATCTCCAGCCCTAGGTAATCACCAATCTATTTTCTGTCTTTATGGATTTCCCTGTTCGGACATTTCATATAAATAGATTCATACAATATGTGGTTCTTTGTAACTGCCTTCTTTCACATAGCATAATGTTTTCAGGGTTCATCTGTGTTACAGCATGTATTAGTACATCATTCCTTTTTTATAGCTGAGTAATATTCCATTGTATAGATATAAAACATTGTATTTTCCCATCTATCAATTGATTGACATTTAGATTATTTCCACTTTTTCACTGATATGAGTAATCCTAAGAACATTCTAGGAGAGGTTTTTGTGTGGACATATTTTCATTTCTCTCTAAGAGTGGAATTGCTGGAGTATGTGACTATGTTTAACATTTTAAGGAATTGTCAAATTGTTTTTCAAAGTACTGTTGGGTATGAAGTGGTATCTCATTTTGGTTATGATTTGCATTTCTCTAATGTCAGCCAACACTTTTAAGACAAGCATCTGTAACAGAACATACAAGTGGTCCACCTGTGCTCTCTGGTTTAGATAGCGGTGCTCACCACAGCTAGATGCTTTGAGTGAGAAGATAAGTTCAGGTGTAACTGCTTGGCTCAATCAAACTCCCTAGAAGAGAGATTTTCCTCCTGCTGGTGGATAAGTAACTTTTTTTTTTTTTTTAATCTTTTATTTTTTGGGGATCTTTTGTTTGTTTTTTTACAAGGGGGGATTACCTGAACAGATTACTAGAAAGGATTATTCTGGTCACTAGAGGGCAGTGATGTGTACATAAAGTGAGTACTTTGAAACTGTTTAACGTTGTACCATACTCTAGTTTGTGAAGGTGGGAAGAAAGACCAAACTTAACTTCAGGAGCAAGGATGCTATTTTTTTTTTTTTTTTTTTTTTTTTTGAGACAGAGTCTCACTTTGTTGCCCGGGCTAGAGTGAGTGCCGTGGCGTCAGTCTAGCTCACAGCAACCTCAAACTCCTGGGCTTAAGCGATCCTACCGCCTCAGCCTCCCGAGTAGCTGGGACTACAGGCATGCGCCACCATGCCCGGCTAATTTTTTCTATATATATTTTAGTTGGCCAGATAATTTCTTTCTATTTTTAGTAGAGACAGGGTCTCGCTCTTGCTCAGGCTGGTCTCGAACTCCTGAGCTCAAGCAATCCACCCGCCTCGGCCTCCCAGAGTGCTAGGATTACAGGCGTGAGCCACCGCGCCCGGCCAAGGATACTATTTTTATGAGCCTCAGAATGGCAGCACGTGCAGGCTCAGTGAAGACTTACAGTGAATCGCTAGACATACTGAAAATATATGTAACTTCAAAACAAAGTAGGGAACTTGAGGCACAATATATGGGCTGGAAGCCAAGACTGCTTGTTCCTGTAGAACTCATTCTCTGGGACTTAACAGCAGTCTTAAATTGTGAGTCCATAAATGGGGTGTGATGTAATAATTAATAGCTACCATTTTTTCAGTGCCTGATAAACTAGTTTTCTACATTAACTCTATTCCAACTTTGTGAGGTTAATGTCCTGTTTTATAAGTGAGGAAACAGACATGCTGTGGTGACTTGCCTGTCAATGAGAAAAAAAGCCAAACTCTGTGAAATGATTTTAAAGAGATTTACTCTGAGCCAAATTTGATGACCATGACCCAGAGCCATGCCCAAGAAGCCTTGAGCAAGTTGACTCACTATGGCAGGGTTACAGTTTGGTTTTATACGTTTCAGGGAGGCAGGGGTTATGGTAAAGTCATAAATCAATACGTGGGAGGCATACATTGGTTTGGCGTGAAAAGGTGGGCCATCTCGAAGTGGGGGGGGGTGGTGCTTCTAGGTTATAAGTGGGTTTAAAGATTCTTTGACTTGTAATTGGTTAAAGACATGAAGCTTTGTCTAAAGGCTTGGAATTTTTTAACATAGCTGTTTATCTGAGATGAGCCTCCGGATATATATTTGTTGTGTAAATTGAGGACCTGTAGGTTTGTCTTGCATACCCTTAGGCCTGTTCATGGGTTACAAAGGATGTCCCCAAGAAGAGAGGGGGGCTTGATAAGGCATGTCTGACCTCCCTCCTCCTGGCAGGCAATTTAGTTTTAGGATATTCTTTTGGCCATGAGGGGGTCCACAGTCTCAGCCGATAAGGGGGGTGAGCCTTAAAATTTTATTTTAGTTCACATGCCCAAGTTTGTACAGCTAACATGCAGTGCAGCTGGGATTCAAACTTGGGCCTGCCTGGCTTTTTCTATCACCCTGTGGATTCTGTGTTCCTTTAGGGGCCGAGGGAAAATTTCCGTTTCTGCCCTCTGAATGTTTTTTGAAAAATTAACTGACAAAAGGGAAATTAATTAGAGAAAAAGCATACAAATTTATTAATGTGCACACAGGGGAGAAGTACAGAGTGATTACCCCCAAGCTCCTAATGGGGTTTAGAAGCTTATATATCCTCTTGAGATTACAGAAAGAATGGGGGCTTGGATTGAGGTTACGAAAGGGGAAGATGAGGCCTGGCTAGCAAAGGTGGTCTTGTTACATATATGAAACCTCACAGCTAGCAGCCCTCCAAGAGAATGGATGGTAAATGTTTCTTTCAGACCTTTAAAGGTGTCAGACTCAGTTAATCTTTCCTAGATCCGGAAAAGGGAGGGCCTGGCTACATAATGCAAATTCTCTACAGATGCAAATCTTCCCCCGCAAAAGACAGCTTTGCAGGGCTACTTCTGTTTGCTGGCTCTCTGAACAGCCATCTCAAAATATGTCAAGGAAAGCTATTTAGGGGTGAAATATTTTTATTTCTTTCGTTCCCACTACTGGAACTGGAGCACTGTCAGTTTCTATAATAGCATCTTGTTATGTGGCATTAAAGTAATTAGAATCATTCTATAGAAATCTTTTTACATTCAGAATGTTCTAGATCTTCACTGTTAGAGTTGTAGGATTTTCCGGGATACACTTGGTTGATGGCTTCCACTCGTGCACATCACCTACCCTTTTTCTAAGTTGACAGTCTGATTATTTGTCTTCAGAATTGCTAAAAGGGTTAGTCTAAATATAAAAAGTTATATGTGGGCCAAGTGTGGGGTTGGGGAGGGATGTCAGATCTGGCTGATAGCTGATTTATACTGTGTAACTTCCAAAAGTAGCTTCTCAATGTGAGCATTTCCACATTTCTTATGCTCCCTAAGAGTCATGGTCTTTGATGACTGTAAATCAATAAGAAGTTGGAACAGAAAAGTAGTAAGAAGTTATCGATACTTCTCTTTGTTTTTTTTTTTTTTTTTTTTTTGAGACAGAGTGTCGCTTTGTTGCCCTGGCTAGAGTGAGTGCCATGGCGTCAGCCTAGCTCACAGCAACCTCAAACTCCTGGGCTTAAGCAATCCTACTGCCTCAGCCTCCCGAGTAGCTGGGACTACAGGCATGCGCCACCATGCCCGGCTAATTTTTTCTATATATATTTTAGTTGGCCAGATAATTTCTTTCTATTTTTAGTAGAGACAGGGTCTCGCTCTTGCTCAGGCTGGTCTCGAACTCCTGACCTTGAGCGATCCACCCGCCTCGGCCTCCCAGAGTGCTAGGATTACAGGTGTGAGCCACCGCGCCCGGCCTCGATACTTCTCTTTGGATGATGACTTGTCGTTTTTGCCCAAAGCCAAGATTTTCAAACCACTCATGCTTTGTTAAACCCGACCGTTTGGCTTTCTCGTTTTAAGTCCTATACAAACTGTTCAAAAGTGACTCTAATGAAAGCTTGGGTGACCCTCAAATTAGAAAATCTCTCCCAGATAATTGAGAGGTGACCTTGACTGTTCCGGATCATGTGTGGGAGTACAAAAGTAATGACTAAAATAGACCAAACTGTCCTGGCACTTTCCACGCAGGGGCGTTATAAGACTGCAATTGATGTGATGTTTGATTGCCACAAAAAGAAATACCCATTTTAAGCACTTTCAGCCTAATGTACTGGAAAATTGCTTAACAGATTTTTATATTCTATTAGAAACATTTCCATATTGGTGAAATGCCACTAATTTCTTTTTCTGAGCAGCAAATCTTGAGTAGCAACGGGGGGAATGCCTTGCCACAGCCACCATTTGTCTTGTGGACCTGACGTGTGTACTCATCTAGAAAAAAGAACTTGCTAAATGCATACCCTGAAACCTTTCAGGTAACCACAGGTTTTCATTTTGTGCTGAATTATTAGTCATTTTTCTTTTATGTTTTTAGAGTATGATTCAGAGACTAATTTACTTCCAAAGAAAATTGCTATTAAATTACATCTATTAAGTTTTTTTATTAAAACATTTTCTACCAAGAGATGACTGTCGCTCTGAGCGACTGTGCCTCTGCGAATGTTTCACAAGTCGGCACAATTTATTGTCTACTTCTATCTGAGAATGGGAGTGGTGCTGAATTAATCGTGGGCCACACCTGAGTATCTCCAGGGTCCCAAATGTTTTACTTCCTTTGTTCTTATCTTTGCTTTTATTTTGGGTTACCAACATAGCAGAGACAAGAATTCTCAGCATCTTCAGAGAAATTTTGAGTTGGAGCTAGAAGAAATTTAAATTCAAAATCATAAGAAACCTAAAACTAATGTTAACACTACATAAATAGGACACGAGTAATAGGGGGACCAACAAACAGTTAATTTTTAAGGTGGTTCTTAGCTATAAAGCAGTTCAAATGACCTTATAAACCCTGGGCGAAATTCCCCTGTGATGTGATGGAAAATACCAATATGTGAGAGAAATAAGAATAATTGTGAGTTGAATTTGGTTGTATTACATCCAGATCATGAATATCTAAAGAAATCAAATCTTTTTGAGTGGAGAGGCCGTGCTGCTTAGGAAACACTGAGTTTTTCACAAGCTTCTATGATTTGATTTTATAGAGCAGTTGCCAGGCCTAGAAGCACTCTCACTAAAACTCATTATCTTCAGTCAATCTGGCCAAACATCAAGTTGTTAGATAAACAACCTGTGGGCCATCTAAACATTTGGCAACATGGGGGAATGTAATTTTTTTTTTTTTTCCTGCTAGCCCTGAGTAGTTATGTAGGTGGAAGAAGCTGAGGTTCCCTCATTCCTCATTAGCTTTGCAGAGCCTGAGACTGTGGAAGCAAAGCTGATTTGATACAGATCAGCTCTGGCCTGGGGAGAGTTTCCCGGCATTCAGCATTCAGCTTGAGCCCTTTCAAAAGCCAATTGGCGGCCTGGCGCGGTGGCTCACGCCTGTAATCCTAGCACTCTGGGAGGCCGAGGCGGGTGGATTGTTTGAGCTCAGGAGTTCCAGACCAGCCTGAGCAAGAGTGAGACCCCGTCTCTACTAAAAATAGAAAGAAATTATATGGACAACTAAAATATATATATATACAAAAAAAAAAAAATTAGCCGGGCATGGTGGCGCATGCCTGTAGTCCCAGCTACTCGGGAGGCTGAGGCAGTAGGATCGCTTAAGCCCAGGAGTTTGAGGTTGCTGTGAGCTAGACTGACGCCACGGCACTCACTCTAGCCTGGGCAACAGAGTGAGACTCTGTCTCAAAAAAAAAAAAAAGCCAATTGGATATCGAGGCTGTCTTGGAGTGTGGGGTCCAGTTCCCCGTGGACCATGGGATCCAGGTTAAGTCCAGGATCTTCAGGGGATCACTGACAAGACACTTTGGGTAGATAAAAATAAATTATGAGGCTCACCATAGCTCACCATTTATTCTAAGGTGCTTGCTTCTGGGGAGAATTTCCAGAGAAAGGGAAAGGCTAAACTGAGAGTTTGTCCCTGGCTTCATTCCATCACATACCTGATTTCTCACTTTCAGTTTCCTTTTCCTAGTGAGGAAGACTAGACAACGTTGTTACAACATTTGCAATTCTGATCTTTAATTCTAATTCCTTTTCAGTTCCCTTCCTTTCCAGGGAGAAAAGTACTTAAATGCTTTTCAGTGGAAAAACTTTTCTCTCCCTGTATGATTCTTCTGCTGATTTCCTTTATAATAGAAGAGCTAATGCTTACTGTGCATTATCTCTGTACCAGCCTGTCTTCCAGGTCATTGCCTACATTAGTGCATTCAGGCCTCCCAATAATCCTGCGGGGTGGAGGCTATCATTATCTTCATTCTTCAGATGAGAAAGCTGAAGCCAAGAGAGGTTAGGCTGCCAGTGAGCCGTGGAGCCAGGTGTGAACCCAACAAGTCACCTTGGAGCTTGAGGCCCGTAACCACAACCAACAATCTTTAGCTTCTTCCTCTGGTTTATGAAGGCAGCTTTTTGTCTAGTTCTTGAATCTAGCATTCTGTCTTTTTTCTCTTGAATGGCAAACCTGCCCCTACCTATCTGCCTACCCCACATCTTCACCTACCTCCCTCCTCCCCTTTCCCATACACTACTTTTACCTGTTTCCCTCCAAGAAGCAGCAGAGCCCAGGCCAGAAGTGTGTGTTAGTGGCCACTGTAGTCTCAGAGTGGCTCCCCAAAGTTGTCAAACCTCAGAGATATTTGTTCTCTTGAAAATGTCCTTAACTAGCTATCAGAAGCTATAGCAGAGCTCAGGAACAGAAGAGTGTGAAAGGGTTCCTTTTCCCACCTTTACTTCTCTTAGGTGTCTCCTGCTCAGCTCATCATACATCCTACTCTTGGTCCTCCAGTCTACATGGCTATACAATGCCCAGAGCTCCCATAAAGCCTGGGACTAGCCTGTCACTGCACGTCCATATAGGTTTCCAGTTGTTCATGTGGTTAAGCAGCTTGATAGCAGGTGACATCTTTCTTTGTCTTTAACTCTCCTGTGCCTGCCACAATGTCTGCCATCTAGTACATGTTCAGTAGGGGGTTTGCTAAAAGAATGAGTGAAATGTTCTTTCTCCATATCCTGCTATCCAAATCTCTCCCATCCTTAAAGACCCCACTCAAACCCCAACTCTTCTGTGAACTGCCCCGTAGTCTACTCTGGCTGTCATTACTCTTTTCTGCCTTATCCTTTCATGGTACCTGGTGCTCTAATTCCAGCACTCAATACAGGCTGCCTTGGAGTCACTGTTTCTGTGACAATCTTTCTTACCCTCCTAAAAAATCATCAGGGAAAAGGACTCCGCATTTTTTCCTCCACAGGACCTCAACAACATTAAAAGTCCTCAAGTAATACTTATTTAAAAAAAAAAAACAACCCAGTATTGTCATCGTTTGACAAAAACACATGCACGGAGAGTGTCATCCTCCAATCACATAATCTTAAATGAAAAACAAAAATCTAATTTGGGGACTGGACCCCTAGCTAATGCCTGTAATAACCAGCACTTTTGGGATGCCTATGCAGGAGAATTGTTGGGGGCCAGGAGTTCAAGATCAGCCTGGGCAACTTAGCAAGACCCTGTCTCTAAAAAAAAAAATTTAAACATTAGCCAGGTGTGGTGGCGTGCACCTGTAGTCCCAACTACTGGGGAGGCTGAGACAAGAGGATCACTTGAGCCAAGGTGTTTGAGGTTATAGTGAGCTGTGATCCCACCACTGCATTCCCAGCCTGGGTGACAGAGCAAGACTCTGTCTCAAAAAATAAATAAATAAAATCTAATTTGGAAACAGTAGGCAAAATACATTCCTCAGAGCATGTGAAATTGCTTGTAAGATATAAACTATGGACAAGTTGATTTTTCGTACTAAACCATTGGATTGTGTGTTTGTACAGATTACAGTGAAAATGGAGCTAAGCCCCAAATGGCTAGATTCAAAGAAGCCTTCCTCTTACTCTCAGAAATTTATCTCATGGAACCAGTGGCTGGTCATCAGAGCACTGGACTCCAGTTGTATAACATTGTTTTTTTCCTAATCGTATTAAATATTTCATTTGAGATATTTTGAAACATACAGAAAAGCATAAAAAAGAAATCATCATGATTCTGTTTCCTACAGGCCCACAGTTACATTTTGATGTTTCCTTACGGTGTTTTTCCCATAGATATGTTGGGACCATACAGATGCACATATTGCTTTTTCCATTTTCTATTATATCTTTTAATATTATTTCCCAACATCATAAATATTTTTGATAATCTGATTTTTTATTTTTATTTATTTTTTGTAGAGACTAGGTCTTGCTATGTTGTCCAGGCTGGTCTTGAACACCTAGAGTCAAGCAATTCTCCTGCCTCAGCCTCCTGAGTAGCTGAGATTACAGGCTAAGCCACCGTGCCCAGCTGATATGATTTTTAACATTGCAAAAAATTCATGATTGTATACCAAGATTTGTTCATTACCCATTGTTAGATATTTGTCCTTGCATGTTATTTTTTTTTTTTTTGCACTGATATCTGATTATTTCTTTAGGATACTCTCCTAGAGACAAAATTACTGAATCACAGGGTAAGGCCATTTTCAAAGCACTTAATATGTACTGTCCAATCTCAGCTCCTAGCACCAGGCCTATTACATGATAGATACTGAATAAATAATTGTTAAATGAATGAATGCGTTCCCTCCAGAAAGATTGGTCCAAGTATACTCCCACCAGGAGTATGGGAGAAGAACCTTGTTTTGCTCAGTTCACATCATGATAACAGTAATGATTGAAACAGGATTTTGCTTTCTGTGATTCTGGCAATGAAATATAATCTATTTGCTTTAAACCAAAATGGAAGTAAAAAGTTGAATCCTCCCTAAATGACATATGGTTTTGCTTTAATAGGCTGCTGCTTTTAAACACCCTGGGACAAAAATGGAATGGAGGAAGAGTTCTGATTATTTTAGGACTAAATCATGAAGTTCCATGATTCCTTCTTTGCATCTCCCTCTATTGGGTCTTGCCCCTAAAAGCCAATCTGTCATGGCCACTTGGCTATTTGGGGGTGCCTAACACTCCCAAAGCTTGAGATCTGCAGAGGGGACCCTTTAGATACCATCTAGGCCTTTCCTGTGATGTCAAATTTTGGTGGTGGTGGTGGTGGGATTACTAGGAAACTTTGTTTCCTTGTCTGAAATGTAGAAATTTAGCAAAGACAAGCTCAAGAGTTAAGTTTGTCTTAACTCTATTCTGTGAACTGTAGGGGAAAGAAGAAACTAATATTGTTTCAACTTTTATTATGTGTCAAGCCCCTTCCCAATTTACTGTATTCCTTAACCTTTCATACAGATATTATTTCCATTTTGCAGATGGGGGAGTTGAGGCTCAGATAGGTTGGGTAACTTGTTCAAGATCACACAGCTGGTAAATGCAGGAGTCCTGGAGATCCTGGTCATCTGATTCGAAGTTTAACTCTTCACCATCCTGGAATGCTGCCCTGGGAGAGGGTGGTGTGGGTAGAATTTCTGTGTGCGGTGGGGGATGGGGGAAGGGTGCAGTGGGTGGTGTTGGTGGAGTGGGAAGGATGGAGAGATGGGGTGGTGCCAGGATTGTGGCCTTGTATTCAGGCAGACTGTGGGGCGGATTTGGGGCCGAGAAGTTGACTCCACCGTTCTCTGGCTCTAGGTTTGAAGTTCTTGGAGCCAGTACAGTGGGACTGAATACTCCCAAGTCTGAGGAATTTGGTTGAAATTTCTGGGGCTTGAAGGCCTGTGGGATGAGCAGAGAGTGGGGGCCAAGAGTAGAGGCCGGGAGTCTCTAGATCAGTTCTTAGGGCCCCCAGTTCTTAGAGCTTGGGTCTGAAGGTTCTGGGGTCCAAGGCCTCCAACTGTGCGTTCCAGCTCTTAAGTTCTAGGGTCTGAGGAGCCAGGTTCAAGAGGCCCTGTGAAACCTGAATCTGAAGGGCTTGTTTTAGAAAGTCTCTGGGTCTGCAGGGCTCAAACTGAGGGTCCCATCCTGAAGGCCCCTTTTTTGAGTCTTAGGGTCTTTAGGCCTGGAAAGCCTGAGTGGGGAGAGGTCCAGTTCTAAGGGTTTTAAGTCTGACAGTCCCAGTTTCTTAGGGCCTGATCTGAAAAGCCCAGTTCTGAGAGGCTTGGTTTGGAAATCTTGGCCTGAAGTTTCCTGTATCCCAGGGCTCAGGACAAGGTGTCCTCGGTTCGGTTCCGAGGATCCCTGGTGGTGATGGCTTAAGGTGGAGTGTTCCCGGGTCCAAGGCCCGGTGCTAAGAGTACCAGCTCTGCGGTGCAGCTGCAAGGATATGGTAGGCGCGGGCCCAGGGCAGTGGCGGGGCGGAAGGTAAGGGCAGGTGGCGGGTATTGACAGCCACGGGGCCAACTGCAAAGAGTCGGCGCTAGGACCCCACGGGAGACGGCGGCGCCTAGGGCAGCCCGGGTTGACAGCGGAGGCGGGGACGGTCGGCGCTAGGACCCCGCGGGGCCGGCGGGTAGCGGCGGCGCTTGGGGCGGCGCGTGTTGACAGCGGCGGCGGTGGAGCCGGGCGGGCGGCGGGAGTCTGCGCCTCCGGTTCCTGCCCCGCGACCCAGGCGGCGGCGGCCGGGCGTCCCGGGATGGCCTTCATGGAGAAGCCGCCAGCCGGCAAGGTGCTGCTGGACGACACAGTGCCGCTGACAGCAGCCATCGAGGCGAGCCAGAGCCTGCAGTCCCACACGGTGCGCGGCCCTCCAGTCGGGCGGGCGGTAGGGGCGGCCCCGGGCCGCGAGAGGGCTGCGGGCTGCCGGGCGCGGGCCGGGCAGGGTCGTCGGACCGGGACCGGGGCAGCGGGTGGGCGGCTCAGGCCGGGAGGGCTCTGGCGTGGCAGCGGTTCTGGGTCAGGGCCCCCGGGGCCCAGGCGAACGCTGAGGCCCTCCGGAGGGGCCAAGGGTGGCAACCACAGCCCCCAGAGCCGACGGTGGAAGGGGCTCTGCGGTGCCCTGGAAAGCGACTCCGAGTTGGGGGAGGTGTTGGATTCCCGGGCTCACCTTGGGCCGGGGGAGTAGTAAAGAGATCGCTCAGGACCCTCTCATCCACTTCTGCACGCCGCCAGCCTTCTTTTTGGGGCCATAGAGTTTCCTCCTTGCAGCTGAAGGTCTGAGCGATGGGAGGGTGTGCCACGGCAAATGGACTTTAGAGCCCACTTGTTGGGAACAGCAGAGTGAATGGCTGGGGTCTGCAGCCCCATTTCCAGGTCAGCCTCTTGGCCTTGGCCGGGCTTAGGGGAAGAACGGTGAGGGAGGCAATCAGGGATCCTGCTGAGGCAGGTGTATGAATGTGCTCCTTCCCGTTTCTAACCTGCTCTTTCTTTAGTGGGCAGTGGTAGCATTCATTTGAGTTTAAAATCCACTGGAGTAGCATAAAGGAGTAATAGGTCCTCATAGTAAACGCAGGCAGAGTTCATTTCTGTTACATACACTGTCTTTTATGGGGCTTTAAAACCATGGTTGTTTTCATTTGCCTGTACCTTTTTTTGAAAGGCACACTACGCATTATAATTTACAAGCAATAAACCCAGGAACCAGCAAAAAACCTGGAGCTGCCAGCCGGTGGGACTTTTTGGGGAAGTAATGAATGGAGAGAGAGATTCCTTAAATTGTAATGTTTTATTGAGCCACCGAATCAGATTCAGGCTCAGAGGCTTGTTTGTTTACCATTACAGTGTGGGGTTCATCATCTGGAGGCTAAAGCCCCACAATAGCCTTCTGTTTCTCTTTTTGTTCAAGCTCTTCTGGTAACTTCAAAGAGACCTTTCATTCTGTTTTATTAAAGTGAGACTTTTTTGAACCTCAGTTTCCTCTTCCACCAGCTATGCTTTGTAGGGCTTGGATTGTTCAAAGCATTCATTTCCAGTTAAGAAAATTATTATCTTTTTAAAAAGTGCAATTTATTTCCTTGTGAATGTCTTTAATCCTATTCTATAGACATGTGAATAGGCACATATAGGACAGAATTTATTAAACTTGCTACAATAAGAGAGTATGAGTTAAGGGTTGAAATTTAGGATAGGAGGCCGGGCGCGGTGGCTCACACCTGTAATCCTAGCACTCTGGGAGGCCGAGGCGGGTGGATTGTTTGAGCTCAAGAGTTCAAGACCAGCCTGAGCAAGAGCGAGACCCCGTCTCTACTAAAAATAGAAAGAAATTATATGGACAACTAAAAATATATACAGAAAAAATTAGCTGGGCATGGTGGCGAATGCCTGCAGTCCCAGCTACTCGGGAGGCTGAGGCAAGAGGATCGCTTGAGCCCAGGAGTTTGAGGTTGCTGTGAGCGAGGCTGATGCCATGGCACTCTAGCCCAGGCAACAGAGTGAGACGCTGTCTCAAAAAAAAAAAAAAAAAGAAAGAAAGAAATTTAGGATAGGGAGTCAAGAATAATTCTGCTATTAGATTTTTGTGCCTAAGGGAGTATGAGTTAAGGGTTGAAATTTAGGATTGGGAGTCAAGAATAATTCTATTAGATTTTTAAATTTTTAATTATTATGGGTACATAATGGTTTTATATGTTTATGGGGTACATGTGATATTTTGATACAGGCATACAATGTGAATTAATCAAATCAGGATAATTAGGGTATCCTTCACCTCAGGCATTTATCTTCATGTTAGGAACATTCCAATTTCCACTCTTTTAGTTATTTTAAAAAGTATGCCCTAACTCTGCTATTAGATTTTTGACTTGACTATTGGCAAGTAATTCTTATAGCCTGTTAGGGAACAGAGTTGAGTCTATTAGGTTCATTTTGTACTGAAAGTAAAGAGATAGATGCTTATAAATGCTCACAGACCACTTCCTCCAGGAAGCATTCCATGATTTCCACTGCCCCAGGCCGTGTGCCTACCCCACATGAATCTTTTTTTTATTTCCCCACCTTAATCTTGATCAGTTTATTGTGTAATTACTTTACTTTTTTCTCTCCACTAGGCTGTGAGAGGAGGGATGCTGTTTTTCACTTTTGGGTTCCACTCCCTGGCATTTGATAGGATTTCATATGCATCTATTGAGTGAATAAATAAATTGCAATCTTACTGTGTCTCCTTTTCTGTTTGTATAAAATAGTAATTGTGAAAACTGGAACAATAACTTTGAGGTCAGTGCTTGAGCTGGATGGTGAAAGATGTAATAGGATTCCATTTTTATTGTGGAGCTTTTCTTTAAAACAAAATAATTTAGGGTAGAAAAATGGCAGTTCTTATAATGATGACTGAACACAAAGACAATGACTCACAGGAGACCCATAGAGGCAGATGTGGTAGAGTAAAAAAAAAAAAAAATGTAACATTGTCTTGTGTAATTTTTTAACTGTTCTATGTTCCTGTCATTTTAGCTGTAGAGTCTGAGGCTGAGAAATGTTACATCAGCCCTGAACTTTATTGAGAAAAATCATATGCTGATGCAAACTTTTTGGAGTATTAGTGTCTTATGAGTAAGTCTTTTTAAAACAGGAACTGTTGGAAATTATTTTGGAAAGAAGTAGTTGTTAAGAGTGGTATGTAAAAGAGAAAGGCGTTGTTTTCTATTGGGAAGATTGAGATGGCTTTCCAGCTTGTTAGCTGAAGGGAGATGGTGTCCCTAAAGTCAGAGGTCTACCCTCCCTTTGAAATGCCGTATCTCTAGGAAGTTGTTCCTTGGCTGTAGACAGGGTGGGAATATATAGTAGACAACCTTTGGCTTAGTAGACACAAGACCTTAATACAGGCCTAGGCAGATACTTGTTAGTCATGTGACATTGGCTGGGCAAGTCACTTAAACCTTTTTGATGTTTAGTTTTGTCATCTGTAAATGGGAGTAATAAATGCCTGTCCCAGCTGCCTCCCAAGGTTATTGCAAAGATCAAATGAACTAATCTTTATGAACTATTTGTAAAGCACATTCCTTCGTTATTCCATCTCTTTACTCTCCGACATTTGTGCAAAGGGTTAAACACATTAAAGTATATTATTGCAAATAAGCTCATTTCTGTTCATAGTTCCTTTCATTTATCAAGGTTGTTTAGCCTTGGGAAACAGAATTTATAACAGAAAATGATTTAAGTTTTATGAACTTGGTAGGGAAAAATTCTGTGGATTGGAAAATACAGACGCCAGAAGGATGAAGGAAACACAAGGTCACCAGCAGAAAGACATATTTGGATGAGCCACTCACTGCTGTGTTGGGAGTTGATTCAGTGCCTGGCTGTGGTTTGAATGATTTTATTTTCATTTTTATGGACCACAATGAATTTTGCTTTAGAAGATAGACTAGGCCTCTGCTGCAAGGATATGAAGCTTCCATAAAATCAGAAAGGCTGGTATTCAGGGGGAGAATATTTTCAGGTTGGTGGTCAGTGGAAGTGGGAATTTTCCAAACAAAAGGAATTCTGGTAAGAAGCCACACAGGGGAATCTTGAGAAAATTTGGGAGGACTAAGAGAAGACCAGGGAATGTAAGTTCTTGGCTCCATGGAAGTGTAAACTTTTAAAGTCACTAGACTAAGAAAAAAAACTGCTTACCTAGCTGAAATAGAAACCAGAGGAAACTGACAGTTTTGGAAAGGGTTGTTATCAAATGTGCATATTTTTGCTGGTTGGTATGCTGTTTGTGATAGCTTTTTTTTTTTTCTATAGAGACAGGGTCTCATTATGTTGTCCAGGGTGGGTGGTCTCAAACTCCTGGCCTCAAGAGATCCTCCTGTCTTGGCCTCCCAAGGGCTGGGATTACAGGCATGAACGCCCTGCCTTATGATAGCTTTTCATCTCAGTTTTCTCTTTTTTAAATAATCTTCTGTGGGGTTTATCTGGATCAGGGCTCATTTATCCTTCATTTGGTGCATTTTGTTCTTAAGAAACAACAGAAAATTTTAGTGATATTTGAGGCATAACAGAGAACATTTTTAAAACTCTGTGGAAAAGATAATATTACATGTTAAAATCTTTACTGAAAATGAATCTCCTCTTGAACTTTTAATTTTTGGAAACTGCATTCCTGCATGGTTTATTTATTCAACTGTGCTCATTAATTCCGCAAAAAAGTATCGTGTGCCTACTATGTTCCAGGCACGTGCTGGAGATGGAGTAATGAACTAGACAGCTCTTGCTTTCATGGAGCCTTTGTTCTATCAGATTCTGAGGTCTTCTGCTTTCCAAGGTGTATACAAGTCAACCGGGATCTTTACCTGTCACAACACAGATGGTCTCAGTGGCTTGGTTTATTGAGCTTCAGCTTCTTAAACAGTGACCCTTTTGATGGAATTTTAAACTGTATTTATATATCACCAGAATACCTATTCAAATGTGATGCCAAATTAGGAGACATCATTGACTTTAGATCCTAAAATTTTAAGGTGATTCCATACTCAGTATCAGAATCCATCTGGACTTCCTTTTGGGATGCTATTTGGAAGTGTCTTTAGAATTCCAAGTTATACTAAACACTTTAATAAATTCTTTAAAGCTGTTTGCATAGACAAATGCAGACTGTACGAAAGTTAGCTTACAGCACTTCCACACGTTATAATAAGATGATAATATTTTCTGGGGCTCTATCACTCATTTTCTAGGTGGTTATGTATTTTTCCCCACTTGTCCTGAAAACCTGAGATGAATGCAGTCAGAAAACCCTGAGATGGAAGCCCTTAGAGACTGGTAATTAGTTCATTTAGAGATTGTAAGTAGTATCTTCCTGATGAAGAAGCTGATTTTTTTGCAGCCTAATTTAGGGGCTGGTCCTTATATGTCACCTCTTTTGAGGATTATCCCGTGAGAAAGGTTTCTTCTAATAGGAATAAAAATCCAAGTATTTGGTTGTAATTACTAGGAAAAAATATAAGATTCTGGGGCTGAAGTTTGTTTTTTTTTTTGTGTGTTTTTTTTTATGTGAAGAGACAAGATAGTTACCTGCTTTGCTTCCCTGGGGAATAGCAGAAATATCCACCCATGTGTACATAGCTTCCATGTGGATTGTCATCTTGACAGTGTTCAAATTATAGATCGATGATTGAGGGTTTAAATGGGTTCATTCAGAGCAAGTAAAATAAACCCTGTTCTTCACTGTAGGGCAGGCAGTGATTCCTTTACAAGCTGCTAGAGGTTTTGGGGCAGCTTCATAGGAAATGAAGCTCCTTTATGTTCCAACTTTTGGCATCCTGAGAAAGGGGGAGCTGGACCTCAACATTGTTTTAGAACTCATAAGTGCTTAAATGTTTGAGGGTGGAGGGGGCAGTAATAGGCTTTTTCTATTGTTTTTTCCCTTAAGCTGGAGGTCATTCCTTTTTTTTTTTTTTTTTTTTGAAACAATCTCACTCTGTTGCCTGGGCTAGAGTGCTGTGGCATTGGCCTAGCTCACAGCAACCTCAAACTCCTGGGCTCAAGCAATCCTCCTGCCTCAGCTTCCTGAGCAGCTGGGACTACAGGCATGCACCACGCCCAGCTAATTTTTTCTGTTTTTAGTAGAGACAGGGTCTCCCTCTTGCTCAAGCTTGTCTCAAACTCCTGAGCTCAAGAGATCCTCCCAGCTCGGCCTCCCAGAGTACTGGGATTATAGGTATGAGTTACCGTGCCTGGCCCTGGAAGTCATGCTTATCAGTGACTTACTTTGCAAGTACCAAGCACATGGTGGGGGAAGTTAAGGTGTGACTCCTCTTCAGAGGAGATGACAGTGGCCCTTCATTTGTGGTTTGAAACTTTTGACTAAGGACTAAGGGACTAGTGCTTTATCTTGAGTAAATACTTCGACCTCAGGAGAGGAAGGGTTTCTATAGATTGACCATTTAGTCTCCAGCTGACCTTGCCGACAGCCAAATTTATGGTAAGTGGCCATTTTTAGCTAAAGATTAAGATGTTAGGTGTTCCCTCTTGCATACTAAAAGAGTACACTTGAAAGCAAAAGGGAAGCAGCACATACACTAAAATTGGAACGATACAGAGAAGATTAGCATCCCCTGCGCAAGGATGACACGCAAATTCGTGAAGTGTTCATATTTTTTTTAAAAAATAAAAAATATATAAATTTTAAAAAAAAAGGAAGCAGAAGAGAAATCCATTGTCATTGTCTTCAAATAATCCAGTAGTCATTTTTTGGTGGCTAAGAGAGCACTCTCCTATTTATTAATATAATTACTTGTTAGTTTGGGGAATCTATTGCAGAGTAACAGGAATCTTCCTGGAAAGTGTTTTTTTGTTTGTTTGTTTGTTTGTTTGTTTGTTTTGATACAAGGTCCTGCTCTGTTGCTCAGGCTACAATGCCTGAGTGCAGTGGTGTCATCATAGCTCACTATAACCTCAAATGCCTGAGCTCAAGTGATCCTCCTGCCTCAGCCTTCCAAATAGTTGGGACTACAGGCATGTGCCACCACACTTGGCTTATTTTTCTATTTTTTGTAGAGATGGGGTCTTGCTCATGCTGGTCTGGAACTCCTGGTTCCAAGCAGTCCTCCTGCCTCAGCCTCCCAAAGTGCTAGGAGCCACCAGGCCCAAGCAGAAAGTTTTTTTTTTTTTTTTTGGTAACAGCTTTACATAATTCACATATCATACAACTTACCCATTTAAAGCATATAATTCAATGGCTTTTGTTTATAGAGTTGTGTATCCATCATGATAATCAATCTTAGAACATTTTCATTACCCTAAAAAGAAGCCTCACACCCCTTAGGTCACCTTGTTTTATAATATTGGAGTATACTAAACTTAGAATATATTCTTTTTGTTTTAATCTACAAGGCTACTAAACTACTTTAATACAAATACCTCTTTACCAAGCTTCAAGAAACAACTGAATTATTCTGTTGTTATTGGAACTGTTTCAGAATATACTCTAAGCACAAGTTCTTTAGCTCTTCAGGCCCAGCTCCTTTAAGGATCTCATCAGAAAGACTGCTTCTATCTCCACAAACACCCTTTGTAGCTTCTCAGAACCTCACTGACCTGATGCCCATCCTAGGCTGTGGATCTTAGGGTAAGAATCACTGTTGGAAAAATTTTAAAACTGTAAATTTGGAGGATTAGTTATTTTTGTTGGTGAAATATGTGCATCTAAAAAATGTACTACAATATCATATATACTCTAAGAAAACCCCTATTTGGAACAATAGATGAACTATGTCCTGTTAGTGTGATAATAAATTACTCTAGGTTGAGGTTTGCTTAATGCATTTAGGTATGTGTGCACAGATAACTTATTAGTGGCACAGAGGAAGTGCAAAGGGCTCTGTGCTGGAAAGCAGGGTGTTTGAGCACTAGCCACAGTTACGCCTGCTGTCACAGCACCTATGTTTATAATATTTAAACAAAGCTGCCCATGTTTCTTTGATGTGGCTCATCAGAAACAGGTCATTTCTCTTCATTAATTCAGTGGAAGCTTTTTTCAGTGGTGAAGGAAGAATGGAGTGTTTAGATTCATCCTGTATCTAAAAATGTCTAAAAACCCCCTGTAGTGGTGAAAAGGGAGAGCACTATTGTTCATTCAGGAGCTTCCTTTTGAGCCTGTCCTCATCCAGGTGACAAGTGATTCCTGGGCAGGGACTCATTGCGCTTTAGTCTTGCACATTTTCCTCTTTGCAGAAGCGGAGGCAAATAAAGCTGAAAGTGGGCCTGCTCGCACCAGACCCCTAGTGTCAGGCCATAGGTCTGGCCAGCACAGCTGCAGCCCTCGGTGTACCAGAACACAGGAAATGGCTGGGTGGCACACTGCCATGCTGGAGGGAACTCTGCATGTGACCATGTGGATTATCACATTCACCAGCAGCCTGACACTCATTTATTCCGCAGACTTCTTCAGCTCCGGCTCTTTGATGGGCACTGTGGTTGGCTCTAGCAATGCAATGATGAGCAGTCCCTGGTCTAGGGGCTCTCAGGCTGTTGAGGGTGGAGAGATGGATATGTGTGTAGCAGCCACACCCCTGCCCCTTCCCACTCTGTACATGATGATGGACATGGACATCTTGTTCTGCCTCTGTTGATGTCTTTCTCTTTGAGGTTTGTTTTGTATTTGTACTCTCAATCCAGCCTCTATTGTCTATGTATTGCTATTTCGATTCAGTTTCAAGCTAGCACCATCCCTGAATGGTAGATAATAAGCATGCAACAAGTGTTTGCTGAGTAAGTAAATTTGTTGAACAAATGCAGTTATTTGAGGTACAGCTCAAGAAACCCTTCCTGTGTTCTGCTACCTACTGTCATGCATGCCAGGCTGGATACTGGGGACTACCTCTTACCTGCCAAGCCGGATATAATTTTCCTTCCTCTGAAATTCCCGTAGAGCTTATCTGTCCCAAGGGTATAAACATTTTACACACCTATTGTTTCTTTTTTTTTTTTTTTTTCTTCTCGAGGAGAAGGAAAGAGGAGTTTATCGCACATATGTGGGAAAGGGGGCTATAAATAGAAAACAAGGTAGTAAGAAACAATAGGTGTGCATTGGTACTTTGAGACAGGAGTCTGTCAACCTCCTCATTTCCCAGCAAATTAATAAACTCCTCTTTCCTGTATATACTTGTAAATAAATAAATACAAATTATTTATTTAAAAGTTTGTCTCACCGTCAACTGTGTCCACTTTGCTAATAAATGGCAAAAAAGATCAGTGACGTTTTAGAGAGCAACTTCCCTCCCTTTTTTCCCTTTGTACACTGGAGTACCCCATTTTGACAGCCATGCTCTGGGAGGTACAGCGCAGTCTCCTTACCAGGCCTGCCTGGCTGCAGAGCTGGCTGTTGGTGTTCAAAAGTGGCAGAAGAGACAAGTGGTCCTCGCCCATGAGCTCCCAGGCCCTGACCTGAAGAGGTAGCCCCTAGCAAATGCCCATTTCAACTCTCCCCCTCCTAGTTTTTGTTCATCACTGGAGTGGTTCCAGCATCGGCACACACACATTTGACCTCTGGAGCATTGACATGCACTTACGAAGAGTCTTCTGGATGCCAGGCACAGTGCTGTGTATTAAGATAAAAAGATGAATGAAGCAGGGAGCTTACATCCTGGCAAACACGTAAGCCAAAGGTGAAGTAAGGTATTGAAAGGGCTCGGCTGCCTGGAAGAGTGAGGGCACATGGGAGTGGCTGATGAGGTCCTTCCTGGGGCTTAGAGAACTAGGAGAGGTTAATAGGGAAGCCAACATTTCAGAGAAAAGATTCTAAATCAGCACTCCGCAGCCTTATTTATTTATTTATATAAGAGACAGCGTCTCACTCTGTTGCCCAGGCTGGAGTGCTGTGGGGCAGTCATAGCTCACTGCAGCCTTGTACTCTTAGGCTCAAGTGATCCTCCTGCCTCAGCCTCCTGAGTAGCTGGGACTACAGGTGTGTGCCACGCCTGGCTATCTCCTGCTGTTTTAACTGGCAAACTCCTTTCATGATAATATTGAATGATAAAAAGTCTCTCTGGAAGTGATTTTAAATTTAAAAACATGATTTAGAATAGTATATTATTAAAAATTATGTTAATGTTCAGGATCTGAATTATACTGTTTTTTAAAAATATCAGAGATGGTAAGAAATTGTGATAAGATGCATATAACTTAAAGCACTGAGAAATAGCATCTTCAGACAATTTACATACTTACTGCCTTTATTGTTTTATTTTGTTTTGTTTTAGAGACAGGCTCTAGCTCTCTTGCCCAGGCTGGAGGACAGTAGTGCCATCATCGCTTACGGCAGCCCTGAACTCCTGGGCTCAAGCAATCCTCTCACCTCAATCTCCCAAGTAGCGGGAACTACAGGCACATGCCACCACACCCGGCTAATTTTTTAAATATTTTGTGGAGATAAGATCTCGCTATGTTGCTCGGCTGGTCTTGAACTCCTGAGCTCAAGCAATCCTCCGGCCTCACCGCACTTGCCATTTTTATGATGATTCTCACTTCTCATACTTCTCACTAAATTTCTCACTAACATGCATTTTGCCATTGGTGTTGTGTGTTCCTCAAGACTACATTTAGCTAGTGGTTCATTATGGGTGTAAATGAAACCATATATGACTAAGAGTAGTATCAATCAAAATACTGTGTAATGGTCAAAACTTGATAAACCAATTGAGTTATGAACAAATTCATGATTTCCACGACCTCTCCCATGAGGAGTCCTGTGTGCACATTTGGAGGCTCTTAATCTATTCTGAGTTAAAGGGAGAAAATATTTAAATTATTATTTTGTTGACAAGAGTTTTTTTTTTTTTTTTCCAAGTTTTCTTTTTGACAAGAGTTTTTAAAAAGTAGAAATAGAAACAGTAGCCTTGCTGGGTGCGGTGGCTCACGCCTGTAATCCTACCACTCTGGGAGGCCGAGGCAGGGGGATTGTTTGAGCTCAGGAGTTCGAGACTGGCCTGAGCAAGAGTGAGACCCCGTCTCTACTAAAAATAGAAGGAAATTATATGGACAACTAAAAATATATATAGAAAAAATAAGCCGGGCATGGTGGTGCATGCCTGTAGTCCCAGCTACTTGAGAGGCTGAGGCAGGAGGATCGCTTGAGCCCAGGAGTTTGAGGTTGCTGTGAGCTAGGCTGATGCCACGGCACTCACTCTAGCCTGGGCAACAGAGTGAGACTCTGTCTCAAAAAAAAAAAAAAAAAGAAAAGAAAAGAAACAGAAGCCTTATGGCCTTTAGCACCTAAATCCTGAAACACCTTCTGGAGCCCCTAGTTCATCCTATTCCAAACTGTTGCTAACCTACTATAAGGGTCTCAGTTTAAATAAAAAGTGATTACCTATGTTCTCAGAGGCCAAGTGTGCATTTTCAGACTTCAAGAGTTCATTAATTACTTTTCCATAATATCTGGGAGGAGAAAAAAAGAGTTCATTAGTTCATTCAGCAGATGCTGCTGTGAGGATGGCCCGCGTTCCTGGCATGTTGTAGGCACTTGGGGTGCAGGTTTAAGCAAGACACACTTGGTCTCTGCTGTCCTTTGTTCATGCATTCTTCCAAATGGACTTATTTTAGAAGATTCTGGTGTGAGGTAAAAGATGAAAAAGGGAGACCAGAGCCAAATGTGGGGCCTCTTGGATGCCAGGCTAAGGGATCTGAAGCAGTGAGGGGACTCGAGCGGATGTGTGGCTGCTGAAAGTGGTGTTTTAGGAAATTAATGTGCTGTCAGTGTGCAAGGTGAAGGGAGAAGGGTGAAGGAAAGGAAGAGGCGTCGAGGATGATAATGGAGCAGTGGCTAGAAAAGCCCCATCTCAGTTCCATGGCAGGAGGGAGAGAAGGAAGGAGGAACACGACAGAGGAGGGGTCTGCCAGGTAGAGGTTGTCAGGGAAAGAGGCACCAGAAATGACTAGAGAAATAGTGTCACGTAAATGAGGAGTAGCTGGTCTTCCCAGGAAGATGGTGAGTCTAACTTTGGTTTTAGACATTTTGATTAATACTGAAAAGGGAGTGTTACTTGTCATAACAGCTGACATTGTTTAAGCACTCACTATGTGCCAAGCTAAGTGCTTTATGTTAATTTATCTAATATATAAATATATTAGATAATATATAAATATATATTAGATAATATATAAATAGATAATTAATATAAATTAGATAATATAGACTAGTTAATATAATTAGTTAACATAGATAATATAGTTAGATAATATATTAATTATCTAATTCATTCTCTCGTCAGCTTTGTTGAAAATAGTTTACATGCAATAAAATTCACTAATCTTAAGTATACAATTTGATAAATTTTGACAAATAAATATACCCGTGTAACCTGTGTAACGTTTTCATCATGCCAAGTGCTTTCTTGATGTCCCTCTGCAGTCAGTACCCTCCCTCTGGTCTCTGGCAATTACTGATCTGCTTTCTGTTACTATCGTTTCATCTTTTCGAGTATGTCATTTATAAGTGTAATCTTAGAGGATGTGGTCTTTTTTTGTCTGGCATCTTTCACTTAGCATAAAGCTTTGAGATTCTTCCGTGATGTTGTATGTTTCTTTTTATTGCTGAGTAGTATTCCACTGTATGGGTATAACACAGTTTGTTATCCATTCACTGGCTGGTAAGCATTTGGGTTGTTTCCAGGTTGGGGCCATTATGAATAGAGCTATCATGAACATTTGGGTAAGGTCTTTGTGTGGACATATATTTTCATTTCTCCTGAGTAAATACCTAGGAATGGACTTGCTGGGTGATAGGCTAAGTGTTCTAGATTTTCATTTGACCCTCATGACAATTCTGAATTGCATTTGTTATTGTCCCCATTTTTTAGTTGAAGAAAATGAGGTGCAGGGAGGATAAGTGACTTGCCCTAGGCCATAGGGCTGGGAGTGGCAGAATGAAGGTTTGCACCACACCCGTGAACTTTGAATGAAAGAGATGAGTTGGGAGCCGTCCCTCAGCTGATCTGCTCTCAGGGCCTGCAGAGTGGTGAACCTGATTGATGGCTCCACTAAGCCTAGGCCTAGAAGAAGACGAGCTAGAGGTCCCTGTGAACCGCAGAGCCAGACGGTGGTCTGGGTGACCATTTTCTCAGTTCTCCCATCCTGGCTGCATAGGAGTGGACTTAATTCATTACATACAGTGGAGGCCTTAGGGCAGCACAATCCAGTGGAGGTGTTATGCGAACCGAATATGTAATTTTACATTTCCTAGTAACCGCATTAAAAAAGTAAAAAGAAACAGGTGAAATTAATTTAAATAATATAGTCTACTTAACACAATATCTATACAAAATATAATTTCAACATGTAATCAATATAAAAACTATTAATATATTTTACCTTCCTTTTGGCATACAAAGTTTTTGAAATCTGGTATGTATTTTACAATTACAACACATCTCAATTTGGACTAGCCACATTTCGGGCACTCAGTAGCTACATAGGGCTTGTGGTTAATATAATAAATACTAGTATCCAATAATATCCAAATGTATTGTTATGGAAAGAGATCCATGTTATATTAAGTGGGAAAAAAACAAGTTGTAACATACTATGTTTAATATGCTTTCATTTTCATAAATATTCATGTTTATACCTGCAAATAGTCTGTAACTGCACTGCCCAGTACTATAGCCACTAGACTACTTTAATTTAATAATATTAAATAAAATAAAAAATTCAGTCCCTTAGTCACGCTAGCCACATTTCAAGAGCTCCCATGTGCGTGGTGGCTGCCATATTGGATGTTAAGTCTTAGATCACTGCTCTCTCCAGACTGCTGAACTGGTTGAGAAAGACTGAACTAGAGGGTAGGACCTGCTAGCCCTGTAACCATCGGGACTTCGTGATCACTGAGCCCCAGAACCTCTGGTTTTTCAGAATAAAGCACAGGAAGGAAACCTATTGATGTGTAACCATTGTTAGTACCTTGGGGAGTTTAAAAGGAACATGGTGTGGAAGCAAAACAGCCTCTTCGAGGACCCTGTTCCATTTTTGTACAGCTGAAATTAATTGCCATTCAAATTGCTGTGTACCCCATAAACCTGATGTCCACTTGAGGCATGTTCCTATAAAAATGCTTATTTCTGCTTCTTCATATAACCCGCCTAATGTTCACGGTGGGGCTTGTTTAACATTGTGGAGAAGAAGCAGTTTTCTTATTTGTACATAACTTATGTGATGCCCAGATTACATTCAGCTCCAGCAGTTTGTGTCCTTGTAGGTGGGTTTCAAAATGCAAGGGTATTAAAGTTAGGCAACTCACCAGGTGGTGTCCTGAGAGCTCTGTTGCTATATTAACTCATATTAATTACCCAGGCCTACCTTCTTGTCCTTACCGCTCACTTTCTCAGCTTCCTCCTGACCTGATAGACTGGTTCTGCCTGCCCAGTTGACCTCTGTTCATCAGAATGAGACCTTATGGGATGGAAAGTATTCTATGGCCCAAGGCCATAGAATGTAGACAGGGCTGTGCCCCTGGGTCACACAGGCCTGGGGCAGAGTCCATTCTCATCACTTCCTAGCCCTGTGCCCTCGTTTAAGGCATCTACCCTTTCTGAGTCTTGGGGTTCTTGTCATAAAAGGGAGGTAGTGACACCTCCCTCCAAACATTGTTGGGAGATGTTGTAAGCTGACAGCTACAAGGCAGAGAGTAAGTGCTCCATAAGCATAGCATCACTACCTTCCGCTTCGGGGAAATGTATGGCAGCACGACATGTGTACCACGGTCACGGACATGTTTGTTTATGAATTTGGAGCTAGTGTCTCAGGATGACACAGTGACATTCTCAGGCGAGGTAGATTTATGTGTAGTCAACTCTGTTTTCCTTAGTGATGGTGACCATTATTAAACCAAGTCCGTACTCCTCTAGCTTGACTTCTCCCATCATTTCAAGCTCCTTTCCCACCAAATGTTTTACCAACCCTGATACAAGTAGAAGAGTTCATTTACTTTACTTTCATCTTCTGTTATCCCAGTCTCCCCAGCATAGTAAAAGTGCTGATGAGTAGTAAAGTGCCAAAGAAAAAAGAGTGATCAACTGCATTTATTATTGATAACACACTGGGCTCTTATCTAAACTCAGATGATCTCAATCCTTATCTTACCGCTCAGGATTCCTTATTTTAAAGTAGCATGTTTTCAATTGCATGTGTAGCAAACTGAGAAACTTTTTTAAAAATTGTTTTTCCTGATTGTAAAATTAATTTATGTTTATTGAGAAGCTGAAAAACAGAAAAAAAGTAGCCAAAAGTGGGCATAGAACCTGGCACAATAGAGGCTGGAGTAATGTTACTCTTTCTTAGAAACCAGAGACTGATAAACTTGTTTCTCATATTCAAAGTGAATGGCTGCTTTTTGTTTTTCCCTTTGGTACTCTTAATAGTTCTGCTTCTGTCTCCTGTGCTTGCTGATTAAAGCCCTGATATATTCACCTGCAGATACTTTGTGTTTGATATTTTCCTAGCAGGGAAGAAAACTGACAGTTATAAAGCTGGCTGTTGTGCCAGCTGCTCTAAATCTAATATTCCCTATTAATAATTTAATATTCACTATCTCATTTAATATTCACTGTAGCCCTGTTGGCAAGGTGTGAAAGTGAATAAACTGAGGCTCAGAGAAGTTAGGTCACAAAGCCAGTAAGTGGCGGGTGGCTTTGAATCCAGATCTCTGTGAATGGAAAGCCTGTGCCCTCTCCCCCTGGGGACTTGTGGCTGTGGCAGGGAGGAGGGATGGCACATTGTGACTGATCATTACATAGTGGCCAGCTCCTCCTCCAGGCCCCAGAAGGACTCCCCGGCGGCCTGTGAGGCAATGGGAAAGGCCGGTAGGTAGCGAAGACACGGCCCCAGGAGGGAGCATTTCAGTCTTGAGCATGGACTCAGCACAGTACTAGCTAAGGGCACGAGGGATGAGGAGTTGACTAACTCAGATACCAGAACTCCCATAAAAACCATTGTTTCCAACCTGATCAGAGTTTGTATGGTTAATTGTCTTTTCTAACCAGTTAAATATGTGGTAAGTGAGGTTATGTTTACTTCATCCGTTTCTACGGTTTTAGGGTGTTGTGTGGATTGTAGAACAAGAGGTTATATTTTGTTTTTAGTTACTATTGAATTGAGCCTCAGATTTTTGAGGGCTTTTTTGTTGTTTTACTTTAACGTAAGATGGAATTACTGGCTTTCTCTTTTAGCAAATTATGCAATTTACTTTGGTATCCTTTAAGGATCGTTTTACTTATAGAATGTTGCAGGAACTGGCTATTTAAAATGCCGTATCCATTCTGTGGTTATGTTTGAAGTCAATAGGATTTTGGAGTGTTTATTTGCAGTATTTCTCCCACCTGGAACATCAGCTGTCTTTGAAGTTGGTGTGGAGACCAGCTCTCCTGGCAAGGCAGGACCCTCCCACAAGGAGAGCGTGGACTTCAAAAGGCCTGGAGAAGGAAGAAGCACGCAGGATCAGGATCGTGGCCCTTCATCTCACTGCAGGGATCAAAGTGTGTGTGTGATGTGTTTCTTGTGCTGTCTGTCAACACAGAATAGAGACTGGGGAATTTGTTTTGCATAAAGTTAAAGCACACGATTCTATGATTCGGTCAGATTCTTTTTTTTTTTTTTTTGAGACAGAGTCTCACTCTGTTGCCCGGGCTAGAGTGAGTGCCGTGGCATCAGCCTAGCTCACAGCAACCTCAAACTCCTGGGCTCAAGCAATCCTACTGCCTCAGCTGGGACTACAGGCATGCACCACCATGCCCAGCTAATTTTTCCTATATATATATTTTAGTTGGCCAGGTAATTTCTTTCTATTTTTTTTTTTTTTCAGTAGAGACGGGGGTCTCGCTCTTGCTCAGGCTGGTCTCAAACTCCTGACCTTGAGTGATCCACCCGCCTCGGCCTCCCAGAGTGCTAGGATTACAGGCGTGAGCCACCGCGCCCGGCCCAGATTCTTAAATGAAATTTATTTCACTTAGTTGAAAAGGAGATGCATTTGGCTTCACTCGCCTGCAAAAATTTAGGTTAAGGTAGTGGTGATTCTTCAGTTGCCTTTTAAAAAAACCCTTAATGTTTTCATTTGTTTTCAGGCAGTATTTGCTTGTTATTGGGTTGCATGACAATTGAAATAAAACAAAGGTAGGTTCTGGCACTGAAAATCTGCAGATGAAAGAACAATAAATAATGAATATTTAGCAGAGCTAGGAGTAATCATTAATTTTAAGTGAAATATTAAGGACTGTAAACAGCTAAACAAGTGGCTAGTGAGTTTAGCTGAAGTCCTACAAACCGAATCTGCCATGAGAATTTCCCCTAGAAATTTACTGTCCTTTAGTGTGATACTCACAACTGCCTGTGAGCTGCAGCTGATGTGCTGTGTAACACTGTGATTTTGAACACTGATTCTTATAAAGGGATGAAAAGTCTGAGCTTTAAGAGATCCCATGGGGATTTTCTTTAAAGTGCTATTTAACTTTACCTAGTTGTAGGTGCACAGGCTGCCTCCTTCCCACAGGTGCCAGCAATCACTCAACAAATACCCATCAATGAGTATATTTGCTGTGCTTCTACTATTGGCCTAACATTTTGCTAGGTGCTATTTGGAGCACACAAAAAATGCGTAATTCTAGCCCTTGAAAAACTTAATCCGGTTGGAGCGATCCCCCTCCCAAACACAGACAGACATGGGACAAAAATAGCAATAACATGATTAAAAAGCTGAGCTTCTTAGGTTTTACAACAGCAAAGCAAGGGGAGTAAGTAAGGGGTGTTTAGAATACAAAGAGTCTAACTGGGTAGAGGAGGGTTTGAATAGAAAGAAAGGGTTAGGACAGTTTGGTCAGGTGGTAGAAAACCATAGTAGCTTGGCTAAGGAGTTTGGGTTTATCCTATGGCCAGTGGGAGCCATGGAAGGTTCCAGAGCAGAGAAGTAGCATGGGGATGTCCAGCAAGGTCACTTATTTTCAGCATTCTTTTCAGGCCTTTCTATGAAGAGAAAGTGCCAGGAGAGAAGTGAATTTGGGAGTGAACCCAGAGGCATGTTGTGGCTGGTGGACACTGGACATAAACAGGCCTGCCTCCCGTCCCAGGTGCCCCACTTCCTAGTCAAGGCGTCTATGCTTCAGAGACTCATTGCCCTGTGAAGTGAGGGCAATGATTCTTCCTTGCTTCCCTTAAAGAGCATTGGCGGATGGTGTGAGTGGAGCCTATGGAGCCACCACTACAGGGCTCAGGCAGGTACAAACTATGCCCAAGAAGACAGAAGAGCCGAGCCGTTAAGAAGAGGCAGAGAGGTATGGGGTGAGGGGTGGGGGATGCCATGAGCTTTGGTGGGTGGTTGCTTCATCTGTTTCCTTCCCCTCATGCAAAGGTTTTTATTTTTGTGGTGTGGAGCTGCTTCCGATTTCTTTAAGAGGTTTTAGAACACTGATCCTTGCCCGTGGCTGCATGCTGGTATCACCAGGGGAACTTTTAAGACCCACTAATGCCTGTGCCCCAGCCCAGACAAATTAATTCAGAATCTCTAAAAGATAGGGCCCAAGCATAGGTATCTTTTCTTTTTAAGCTCTCTATGGGATTCTAGAATGCAGCAGGGTTGAGACCTAGAGAGATGGGAACACTGACAGGTATCTGCAAAACATCTCTGAACAGCTGCCCATAGCTTTCTGTCCTTTGTGTCTCAGGGTAAATCTGATCGCTGTGCCAAAAGGGGAGAGCGAATTATGTGGATTAGGCTGGTTTGAAGGTTTGCTGTAGCTCCTTAACACTTTTTTTTCGAAGTAAGCTGTGTTTGTAGCCTCACTAAAGTAATTTGAGGTCAGGCAGAGTCAAAATAAGTTTTCCTAAAATTTCATTAAACCAAAGTACCTTTAAGTACCAGCTACTGTGCAGTGCAATCCTAAATACCCTTTCAGAAACTCAGGAAAATAAATTTCCTGTGGGAATGCTTACTTGGAAAATGGTCTGTGTTGGGAGCGTTAATCAACAGTTGTAGAAATGACAGCTGCCGCCCCGCAGTAAGAGTCAATAGGTCTGCATCATTAGGGTGAACCAGCTAAGTTCCACGGACTAGTGAGGACCCTGTCTTTCGGGGCTGCACAAAGAGCCTGGCCTCAGGGCTTCCCCAGGTCTGGGGGTTGCCAGCCATGTCTGACTGGTCGAACGGTCTTGGGAGTCAGCAGGACTCAGATTCCAGTTTCCAGTCAGCTGCTTCTTAGCTGTGCGACCTTGGGCAGCTCACTTAAGCTTGCTGAGCTGAGATCTACCCTCTAGGGTGGCTGTGAAGCTTGATTGAGAAATGTTGGCTTAGGGGCTCAGCAAAGTTCCTTGCACATGGTCAGTGCTCATTTTACATGAATTCTCTCTTTTCTTCCTTCAGTTAAGTCAGAACTCACATGGTCCTAGTGCATTTCCAGCGTGAAAAACTTCAGCACCAGACCACACTGACTTGTCAGAATGCCCACAGGCCAGGGCTTGCCACAGCAGCCTCCCTGGCGTGCCAAGATAGGGGGTGTAATGTCAGGTTGAGGAGCAGGAAGGATAGGACCCTTTGGGGAAGTGGCAGCAGATGGCAGGGTTTGGTGGCAGGCACAGATTCATCTGACTTAGGGCTGCCCTGCAGGGCTTTTAGCTCTCTCCCTTCCATGCCTGATGGGCCTTGGTGGTTTATCTTCTCTTTTAAACATGCTGTAGGTTCTGTTCCACATCAGAGAGGGCGGTAAAGATGGGAATGATTCACTGGAGGATTCTGGGCTGCTGACTCCAGCTTGGGAGGTAGAGGCCTGACTTCAAATGCTGGATTTCTATTGGTCTCCAGGGCTCTCTTCTCTTTACTTTAATAAGAGCAATAGCCTGGTGGCAAGCAGTAAACAGCTGTGCTACTTTTTTTTTTTTTTTTAGTTTATAGCATTGGAAATTTGAGGTTAAAGTATTTCTTTTTGGTCAGGCTGGATGGTGGTATCAAACAATCTAAAAAATATTCAGATGGTCCCACTGAAGTGGAATAGAAATATTTCTGAGCTAATTCACCTCACCTTGTTTCCCATTTTATTTCTTATCTGTAACCACATGGCAGATGGGATTGGGGGCCGCACTGGAGCTTTGGTCTTTTTTTTTTTTTTTTTAGTAGTTTTATTTGGTTCCTTAACAAAGATGTCTGGTCAATTTTGTGATTTCCTTTTTAAAATTAAATTAGATTTTATTTTATTTTTAATTAACAAATAGTAATTGTATATATTTATGGGGTATAATATGATGTTATATATATAGCCATGTGTCGCTTAACAACAGGGATAGGTCCTGAGAAATTGGCAATTTCACTGTTGTGAGAACATCACAGAGTGTACTTACGCAAACCTAGATGGTCTAGCCTATTACACTCCTAGGTTATATGGTATAGCCTATTGCTCCTAGGCTACAAACCTGTACCGCACATTATTGTACTGAAAACTATCAGCAATTGTAACACAATGGTCAAGTATTTGTGTATCTAAACATATATAAACATAGAAAAAGTACAGCAAAAATACATTATAAAAGATAGAAAATGGTACACCTCTATAGGGCACTTACCATGAATGGAGCTTGTAGGACTGACAGTTGCCCTGGGTGAGTCAGTAGTGGTGAGTGAATGTGAAGGCCTAGGACATGACTGTATACTACTATAGACTTTATAAACACTATATACTTAGGCTACACTAAATTTATTAACAAATATTTTTCTTTCTTCAATAATAAAATAACCTTAGCTTATTATAAATTTTTTTACTTTATAAACTTTTTAATTTTTAAACTTTTTGTCTCTTGTAATAATATAGCATAAAACATAAACACATTGTGCACTTATGCAAAAATATTTTATTTCTTTATGTCCTTATTCTATAAGCTTTTTTCTATTTTTAATTTTTTTTTTTCCTTTTTAAACTTTTTTGTTTAAACGAAGACACAAAGACACACATTAGCCTCGGCCTACACAGGGTCAGGATCATTAGTATCACCGTCTCCTACCGCTGCATCTTGTCCCACTGGAAGGTCTATGGGGGCAATAACATGCACGAAGCTGTCATCTCCTATGATGACAATGCCTTCTTCTAGATACCTCCCGAAGGACCTGCCTGATGTTGTTTTACAGGTAACTTTTTTATAAGTAAGAGGAGTACACTCTAAAATAACTATGAAAAGTATGATATAGTAAATACATAAACCAGTAACATAGTCATTTATTATCATTAGCAAGTATTATGTACTATACATAATTGCATATGCTGTACTTTGGTATGACTGTTAACTCAGTAATTTGTTTACACCAGTGTCACCACAAACACATGAGTAATGTGCTGCGATACGATTTTAAGACAGCTATCACTAGGCGATAGGAATTTTTCATTATAATCCATTATAATCTTACTGACTACCATCATATGTGTGGTTCATCATTGATTGAAATGTTATGTGGTACAATGCTGTATATATTAATATTAATACTTTGTACCAAAGCAAGCTAAATAACATAACCTTATGTACTTATCATTTCTTTGTGGTAAGAATGTTTAAAATCTATTCTTTTAGCCATTTTGAAATATACAATACATTATTGTTAACTACAGTCACCAAGCTGTACAATAGATCACTAAATCACTCCTATCAACTGAAACTTTATACCCTTTGACCAACCTCTCCTCTTTCCTGGTCCACCCCACACCCATCCTATGGGAACTACCATTCTACTCTCTGCTCTGGAGTCTCGTCTTTTTTTTTTTTAGACAGAGTCTCACTCTGTCACCCTGGCACTAGAATACAGTGGCATCATCATAGCTCATTGCAACCTCAAACTCTTGGGCTCAAGTGATCATCCTTCCCCAGCCTCCCAAGTAGCTGGGACTATAGGTGCACACCACCTGTAATTTTTCTATTTTTAGTAGAGACGGGGGTCTTGCTCTCGCTCAGGCTGGTCTTGAACTCCTGACCTCAAGCAATTCTTCCAGTCTCGGCATCCCAGAGTGCTAGGATTAAAGCATGAGTCACCGCGCCTGGCCCAAAATTTATGTACTTTATGTAAGTTTATCTAAAGGAGGCCAGCAAATGGTTACTTAGCACCTACTAGGTGCCCAACATTGAGCTGGAATTTTTAAAATTAATATTATTTCTCTGATAAATGAAACAATGGATGCTCAAACTGACTTTTGAGATTAACATTTTTCTTCTACTTTAGATGTCAAAAAAACCTGTCTAGGCCGGGCGTGGTGGCTCACGCCTGTAATCCTAGCACTCTGGGAGGCCGAGGTGGGCGGATCATTTGAGCTCAGGAGTTCGAGACCAGCCTGAGCAAGAGCGAGACCCCATCTCTACTAAAATAGAAGGAAATTATATGGACAGCTAAAACTATATATAGAAAAAATTAGCCGGGCATGGTGGCGCATGCCTGTAGTCCCAGCTACTCGGGAGGCTGAGACAGGAGGATCCCTTGAGCTCAGGAGTTTGAGGTTGCTGTGAGCTAGGCTGACGCCACGGCACTCACTCTAGCCTGGGCAACAGAGAGAGACTCTGTCTCAAAAAAAAAAACAAAACAAAAAAAACCTGTCTATGTGTAGTTCTTTGGAATTACTTCTTTATATGTGCTAATTTACAGTTCTACTGTAGGAATGTAAAAGCCCAGAAAATTTGTCAGTAAACAATTCTGAGAAGAACATTTCGAAGCTAAAGGACTGATCCCCAAATGTAAGACCAATGTTTTTAGCATTTTATCTTTATGTATTCAGAAATAATTGCATTAGCATAATGCTGAAGAGATTTGCTAACTACACAAACCAGTTTTGAAATGTTTTATAAACCCGTATGAAACCAGCTAAGCATGGTGCCAGGTACATTGTTGATTCACTTGTAATAATTGAGTGGATATTGTTGAATGTACCATCCTTAACATATTCCAGAAGAGGCAGAAATTGCTGCTTATGTGGACTGTATCAGCCTTTGCTAAATAAATAGAACAGAAATGAATGGAAGGGTAATAAGGTCAATTTTAAAATTCAGTTACCAGGTTAACATGCTTATTTGGCTTTAATTTTTAAATAACCTATTTAAATCAGTGGAATTAATTCAGTAGAAAGGATTTGTTGAGTACTGCTTGATAAGCATTTGTTGAATAGTGACTGTGAGTAATGCCTAAATCATACCATTCAGCATTAGTAAAACAAGTCTGAGCATTTGGGGAAAAAACATTAACATTTTTTATGACTTAATTTATATCTTTATCGTAACTCCCTGTATGTATAAGCAGGAGGCTGGACTAGGTCTGTGTTTCTTGCTTACTTATTAGTAAGAGTTACCTGGGTAGGCCATCGAAACTTCTAATTCCTTGGTTTCTGTTCTAGAGATTCTGGTTGAGCAGGTCTGGTGCAAGTACTGGGAATGTGTGTTTTGAATACACCATCCACCCTACCCCTGCCCAGCCTGGTGATTTTTATGATCAGGCAGGTTTGGGGGATCACTGGATCTGGTTTCTTTGGGAAATGCCATCAGTGCATATCTACTACATCTTTTTACTTGTTTTGTTAATCATGGCCTTTGGTAGCTTACTATGTGCATAACACATAAACACTAAAAATCATGGATCTTAGTCTTCTGACTGCTACCACACCTAGTTATAAATGTCTGGATTTTGGCCAGACGCAGTGGCTCAGGCCTGTAATCCTAGCACTCTAGGAGGCTGAGGCGGGAGGATCCCTTGAACTCAGGAGTTCGAGACCAGCCTGAGCAAGAACGAGACCCCATCTCTACTAAAAATAGAAAGAAATTAGCTGGACAACTAAAAGTATATAGGAAAAATTAGCCGGGCATGGTGGCGCATGCCTGTAGTCCTAGCTACTCAGAAGGCTGAGGCAGAAGGATTGCTTGAGCCCAGGAGTTTGAGGTTTCTGTGAGCTATGCTGATGCCATGGCACTCTAGCCTGGGCAACAGAGTGAGACTTTGTCTCAAAAAAAAAAAAAAAAAAGAAAAATCTGCATTTTGCTTATTTTTTAATGAAACTTTTTATTTGAGATAATTGGTAATTCACATACAGTTGTAAGAAATATTGCAGAGATCCCATAAACCTTTTACTCAATTTCCTTTAATGTTAACATCTTGTAAAACTGCAGTAAAATACCATACCCAGGATATTGACATTGATAGTGAAACATCCATCAATGCAAGCATCCCTTACTTTGTTTGCCCTTCTATAGCCACATGCTCTTCACCCCCTGTCCCCCACGCCCATCTCACTACCCTAGCCTTAATCCTGGCAACCACTAATCTGTTCTCCATCTCTATAATTTTGTCACTTCAAGAATGTTATATAAATAGAATTGTACAGTATGTAACATTTTGAGACTGTTTTTCTTGACTCCACATAATTCTCAGGCGATTCATCCAAGTTGTATATATTCTTGTTCATTTCTTGTTCTTTGCTGAGTAGTATTCCATGGTACAGATATAGCATAATTTAACCACCTATTCTATTGGAGGACATCTGTCTTGTGCCCACTTTTGGGCTATTACTAATAAAGCTGCTATGAACATTTGTGTACAAGTTTTTTTGTGAACATTGTTTTCATGTCTTTGAAATAAATGCCCAGAAGTATAGTTGCTGGGTTGTATGGTAGTTGCATATTTAGTTTTTTAAGAAACATCCAAACTATTCTGGAATGGCTCTACCATTTTATATTCCCAGCAGCAGTGTATATGTGATCCAGTTTCTCTGTATCCTAGCCAGCATTTGGTGTTATTACAATTTTTTCTTTCAGCCATCCTGACAGGTGTATAGTGATATCTCATGGTGGCCTTAATTTGCATTTCCCTGATGGCTGTTAATGTTGAACATATTTTCATGTGCTTATTTGCCATCTGTATATCCTCTGCAGTGAAATATCTGTTCTTGGCATTTGCCCATTTTCTAGTTGGATTTTTTTTTTTTTTTACTGTTGAGTTTGTGTTTTCATAGAACAAAAGTTTTTAATTTTGATGGAGTCCAATTTCCCCTTACATGGATGGTAATTTTGCTGTCAAGTCTAAGAACACCTTGCCTAACCTTAGGTCCCAAAGATTTTTCTTCTTTTTTCTAAAAGTTTTATAGTTTTACATTTTACTCCTAAGTCCATGATTCATTTTAAGTTAATTTTTGTATTAATATTAGGTGTGAATCTTAGGTTGAGGTTCACTTCATTGCTGTGGGTGTCCAATTGCTTTGGCACCATTTGTTGAAAAGGCTGTCCTTCCTCTATTGTACTTTTGTCAAAATTTAATTGAGCATATTTATGTGGGTTTATTCTGGGTTCTTTGTTCTGTTCCAGCAATTTATTTTTATGCCTCCACTAATACTACTTAGTCTTGATTATTGTATTTACCTAATGTCTTGAAATCAGGTAAACTGATTCCTCTTACTTTATTCTTTTTCTTTTTTTGTAGTTGTTTTAGCTATTCTAGTTCCTTGCCTTTCCATTTAGAATAATCTTGTCTATATCTAGAAAAGAATCTTGTTGGGATTTTGATAGGATTTTTGTTAAACCTATATATCAGTTTGGGGATAAATTACATCTTTATGTCTCTCTATTTATTTAGAGCTTTGATTTCTTTCATCAGTGTTTTATAGTTTTCAACATACAAGTCTTATGTGTGTTTTAGATTTACACCCAAGTATTCCTCTTTTCTTTGAGTAATTTGAAATGGTATTATATTTTTAATTTCAGTGTTTATATGTTCATTGCTAGTATATAAGTACACAATTAGTATGTGTAGACTTATCTTGTATGGTAGGACTTTGTTGAACTTATGTATTAATTTTTATAAATTCCTTGGATATTCTACACAGGCGATCATGACATCTACAAATAGAAACAGTTTTATTTATTCGTTTTGATCTGTATGGCTTTTCTTTCTTTTCCTAGCCTTATTGCATTGGCTAGACTTTCCCAAATTTTGTTGAATACGAATAGGAGAGCGGACATCCTTGCCTTGTTCCTGATCTTAGAGGAAAGTATCTAATATACCATTAAGTATATTAGATATAGGATTTTTGTAGAAGCTTTTTATCAACTTAAGGAAGTGCCTTCTATTCCTCTTTTTCAGAAAGTTTTTAATCATGAAAGTGTGTTGAATTTTGTTAAATGCTTTTTCTGTATCATTTGATATAATCATGTGATTTTTCTTCTTTAGCCTGTTAATATGGTGTATTACACTATCAATTTCCAAATAGTGAGCCAGCCTTGTGTCCCTGGAATAAGCCCCCTTGGTCATGGTGTATAATTCTTGTTATATATTGCCGAATTCTGTTTGCTAATATTTTGGAAGAGATTTTTTAGTCTATCATCATGAATGATATTGGTCTATAGTTCTCCTTTTTTGTACTGTCTTTGGTTTTGGTATCGGGGTAATACTAACTTCATCAAATGAATTAGGAAGTGTTCCTTCTGTTTGTTTTTTTTTTGGGGGGGGGAGGAATTTGTGTAGAATTGGTATTAATTTTTTAAACACTTAGTAGAATTCTCCAGTGAAACCATTGGCTCTGGATATTTCTTTTTGGGGAGTTTTTTAAGTTATAAATTTAATTTTCTTAATAGTTATAAAGATTGTCCAATAATCTGTTTCATATTGGGTGAATTCTAGTACTTAGAGTTTTTTGAGGAAGTGGTCTATTTCATCTAAGTTGTCATATTTACGTCTGTAGGTTTGTTCATAGCATTTCCTTATCCTTTTGGTGTCTACAGAGTCTGTAGTGGTATCCTGTTTGATTCCTAATAATAGTAATCTGTGTCTTACCTCTTCTTTCTTTGTTAGTTTTGCTAGCGGTTTGTCAATTTTATTGATCTTTTCAAAGAATAAGCGTTTTATTTCATTGATTTTCTCTATTTCTCTGTTTTCAATTTTATTGATTTCTGCTCTTTATTTCCTTTCTTCTGCTTACTTTGAGTTTATTATCATCTTCGTGCTTTCCTCTTCTTTTTCTAGGTTCTTGAGGTAGAGCTTAGATTATTGATTTGGTACTTTTCCTCTTTTCTAGTATAAGCATTTAGTGCTTATGGTTCCCTTTCTGCACTACTTTACTGTGTCTCACAAATTTTGATATGCTGTATTTTCTTTCAGTTCAACATATTTTTTAAAGTTTCCCTTGAGGTTTCATTGTTGACCCATGAATCATTTAGAAGTGTGTTGTTTAGTTTCCAACTGTTTGTGGAGATTTTCTTGTTATCTTTCTCTTATCAATTTCTAGTTTGTATGACTTCTTTTTTTTTTTTTTTCCTGAGAGAGGGTCTCGCTCTGTCACCCAGGCTGGAGTGCAGTGGTGTGATCATGGCTCACAGCAGCCTCAAACTCCTGGGCTTAAGCAATCCTTCTGCCTCAGCCTCCTGAGTAGCTGGAACTATAGGTGCACACCACCACACCCAGCTAATTTTTCTTATTTTTTGTAGAGACAAGGTCTCGCTATGTTGTCCAGACAAGTCTGGAACTCTTGGCCTCAAGCAATCCTCCCATAGTGCTGGGATTACAGGCATGAGCCACCATGCCCGGCCCTGATTTCAATTCTTTTAAATTTTTTAAGATTTATCTTATGGCTCAGGATATGATCCATATTGGTCTATATTGCATGGTCCTTGAAAAAAAGGTGTTATTTCATCTAATTCTGCTATTATCGGATGGAATGCTCTATAAACACTAATTAAATCTTGTTAGTTGATGGTATTTATTGCTGAGTTCTATATCCTAACTGGTTTTCTGTTTAGTTGTTCTATCAATTGCTGAGTCTCCAATTATAATTGTAGGTTTGTCTATTTCTTCTTGCAGTTTTATCAGTTTTTGCTTCACATATTTTATAGCTCTATTGTTTGATGCATGCATATTTAGGATTGTTATGCCTTCCTGATAGATTACCCTTTTGTTTTATATAATCTCTCCAGTAATTTTTTTTGCTCTGAAGTCTGCTTTATCTGATATTTTTACTTATTTTTGATTTCCTGATTTGGGGATTTTATAACTGAGGCTCTTCCCCCTCTCCTTTTTTTTATAGGAATATATCATTCGGGTGCAAAGAGGAATTTCTGTAGAAAACAGCTGGCAGGTAAGCATTTTTTTATCAATTAGAAAAATGTTTAAATTTGTGACTAAAACCTTGACTTGCGGCATCTAAAAATCTGGAAAAATCAGAACATGAATAAATATAAATCCTATTTCTTTTAGCTATAAACCTTTAAAATTGAGCTTTAAGACAAATATTATAACAGACTTTTCTGTTCCCAGTTTGGTTAAATTGTGTGTGATGTTACCATGGAGAGTATCTAGGAATTTGTTCTCCAACTCAACCCAGAGCAAGCAGTATATGCAAATTACTTGTTTTGTTCCTAGAAATTCAAACCTCCTCCCCTGTTGCTATGATTAGTCTACCAGGTAGAAAGGTGAGACAGCATCCTGAATATTGTACAGTTTGGGACCCTACATTATATGGACTCCTAAGTCCACTCATGGGCAACTCTGGTGCTAGCTCCCTCATTTTCTCTGAGGAAGGGCCTTCTTGGGGCCCCAGGCTTTGTTTTCTTGAGTGGTGGCCTCAGAGAAAAAAAAAACTTTCTGGACAGATCTAGAGATCCTCCCATCCCAGTTGACTTGAAGAGGGTGGCTAAATTCTATATAGGGGCCATTTCTTTCCTGTCTTAGTAATTATAATTACCACCTCTCACCCCTTCCCCGCATCCAAAAATCTTACCTTGTCTTTCATAGCCCAGCTCAAACCTTAAGCAGTCTCTGACCACAGTGGCCTACACTTGGTCTTTTCTTTGACTGAAACTTCAAACTGCTTTTTGTTTGAATAATTATTATATTTAACCTCTATTGAGTATTCAGGACTGATTCAAACACATTAATTCACTTAACCCTTTAGAAACAGTCCCCGGCTGGGTGAGGTGGCTCACGCCTATAATTGTAGCACTCTAGGAGGTCAAGGAGGGAGAATCACTTGAGCTCAGGAGTTCGAGACCAGACTAAGCAAGATCAAGACCCCCCCCTTTACTTAAAAAAATGGAAAAATAAGCTGTGTGCAGTGGCGTGTGCCTGTAGTCCCAGCTACTTGAGAGGTTGAGGCAGAAGAATCACTTTAGCCCAGGAGTTTGAGGTTGCAATGAGTTATGCTGACACCACTGCACTTTAGCCAGGGCAACAGAGCAAAGCTCTGTCTCAAAAAAAAAAAAAAAAAGTCCTATATGGTAGTATTATCCCCCTTTTACATTTAAGAGGTAAGTAACTTGTCAGAGGTCACACCTAGATCATTGGCAGAACAGCACTGGAATTCATGTATTCTTTGTGGTTAACCACTGTCCAGTCTTTTGCTTCTTGGCTCTTATAAGGGATGGCCTTATATTTAACTTTTTGATGTGTATTTGGCAAGCAGGGCCAACAGCAATGTCCTATCAGAAAAATCAACCCTTGATACAGTTTTCTAGATCCATTACATTAGAAACCTGGGGGCATATAGACTCTTGGGCCTCATCCTAGATATACTGATTAGATTCTCTGTGGGTGGGCTTGGTATAATACTATCTATACCTTTCCTTCCCCATTGTAAGTGTCATGGCCAACACTCCTATAATAAAAGGCAGGTTAACGAGGGAAAAGCACAACAGATTTATTTAATTAAAGTTTTACGTGATATAGTAGCCTTTAGAAATGAAGATCCAAAGACCCAGTAAAAATGGAAAACTGTCCATTTTTATGCTTAGATTTGATGAAGAAGGGACAGCTATGTAGAAATGTGATTGGACAAAAGGGGTATGACCCAGGGGGTGGAGGAGTGACCCAGCAAGACCTGTCCAGATGCTCCTTGACCTCTCTGTGTAACAGCCCATCCTTCTGGGCTTGGGGCAGCACTCTTTTGGAATGAGGGTCTTCAGGGGAGAGTGACCTTTCTAGGTTTTATGGCTTGCTTTGGGAGAGAGGGGTTCTAGTTTCTATGACTGCCTTGGGGAAGAGGGATTCTGGTTTCTATGACTTGCTTTGGGGAAAATAGAGGGGCTGGAGAAAGGAGGGCAGAAGGCCAGAAAAACCTTGCTTGTGAGGCCTTCTAATCTCCCCTAGTGCAAAGTGGTATACTTTGGGGTGGCATTTTCTGAGCCCCAGCAGGTGATCTCCAGGTAATTCTTTTGCACACTAACATTTGAAAATACCAATAAAGTATGAAGACAAACTATTTATTGTAAAGCAAAATAATTTCCTTGATTTGAGCCAGAAGAGCTAGTAGAATTTGACATCGAATCAATGACATCAATACAACTAAGAAAGAATATGTAGACAAGGGAAGGTGGACTGTCTGCCAAGAGGGGGAAACCTGGGGAGTCAGGGTGAGGTGTGACAGCTCTGCCTGCAGGTGTAATCCAGTCTCCAGCATGGCGGAGGACGCTTTATCCAGAGCAAAGGTGTCTACCTCCTTGTGCTTTGAGTCCATGTTCAGTAAAACTTTTTTAAAAAAAAAAACTTCTAAATCGTTCATCTTTCTAGGTGCCTGGTTAATAAGAAAGATATTTGAAGAGTTATTTGCCCTGAAAACAAATACTGTCACCTGTTGATGTCTTGTGAGTTGAGCTGGCATTACCCAGTTTCCCCTTGGCCCAGCCAACTCTGGGGCACTGCTAGGTCTGTTTTTTGGTCCTGTCCAGTTAAACAAGTTAAGCACCAGGTATAAGCCCTACTGCCCTTAGCACAAGTGCCTTAGCTCCAGGGTACCAATATTACTAATATTAGTAAATATTAAATAAGCAAATGAAAAGAGATGGTCTTTGCTGAATAAAAACACCACTGTCTTGTCTCTTACAGATTGTTAGAAGATACAGTGACTTTGATTTGCTGAACAACAGCTTGCAGGTAACTGTTTTAAAACTGCAGTGATACATGTTGATTGCTTGGGGTGTCTCAGAAACTGGTTGGAAATACCAGTATCAGGAACAAGAAATGAGCACATTTCTCTGGCAAGGAAGATAAATTCATACTTTAAATAGATGATGTGTGTCTCTAAAAATAAACTTTTGGGAATAAACATGTGATTTATAATTAATAGTCACCTTGCAACTGAGTACCTTTGTGCCAGACTGTATCCTTACCACAGTCATAGGGCGCTGATGTACTGTCTCCTTTTCATAGATTAGGAATGATGAAGTGGATTGCTAGCCGGGCCTGGGACTCTGAGACTCTGTCCACTGAATTAGGCTCACAGTCAGCATTGCAGACGCATGCTGCAACAGTAACTGTAGACACTCGGCATTTTCGGTTTAACTGTTTTTCTCCTACATATGTATTTTGCAATCCCTTTGATTTAAATGTTTCTAACCTGATGGCCATAACGGAAAGAAGGATGGACTGCAAAATCTTTGTCTGGAAACACAGCTAGTGTGGTAATGGTTGAAGGGTCCAAGAGGGGCTTTAGCACCACGGAAAGTAATGGCAATACCAGCCGTGTCTTACCTGGCACAATGGTCTTCAAGTGCTGAGGATTACTGAAGGCCATTGAACTTGTGTTTTACTGCAGATTTGGTTGGTAAAATAAAACCCCTTTAATCTGAGCCAGAGTGCTTGGCTCATGACCAGCTCAGCCAGGAGGGAAAGAACTGCTCCCTTCATTGGTGAACTGCAACCAGCCAGCAGCACTAGGGCGGAGTGACCTCTGATCTTGTCCACAAAGGTCAGAGGTCTAGGAGGGAGCATAATGCTTCCTTTCCTTCAAAAGGCCACGTTTTGTTGATCAGACTTTTTAGCATTTTTAGAGCCCAAACTTTAATGTTACTTACAACACTGCTGAAAGCATGAATGCCTTATTTTCCTTCTGGAGGAATTGGTGTGACCAGTTTAAATCTGCAGATAGAATATTGGCAGGAATTGAATTCTCCTCATTGTCGGGTTTAATTGGTTTTATTTTTGGATTTTAATAGCATCGTCTTTGCACTCAGACAAAAGCTGGGCCTATGATGACATTGTAGATAAGGCAACAATGTGCAGTTTATTCCAGTGGCGAATTTTCTCCTCAATCCTCCCTTCCCCTATGCAGTGGCCCACAGGACATTTCCACACTGGTGTAAGCATTGGGAGTTAACACTGGGCCTACTAAGTGTTTCTACTTTTATGCACAGGTGAGCCTCTGCCCAGTATTAAAGAAGGGGGAGTGATCTTTGTATAATGTCATTCAGCCAGAGCTGAGTAAGAATTATAGGAGAAATATTTATGAAATTGAGATTGCCTAGACCTAGTTTCTGAGAATAGAGTGTGGGGAGGAAGGTTTTATCTCCCATTTGCTCATACTTTGGAGATATAAGGTTGAACCTCCACAACTATTCACTTATGGCTTTTTTTGTTTTCTTTCTTTCTTTCTTTTTTTTTTTTTTTTTGAGACAGGGTCTTGCCCTGTTGTCAGGGCTGGAGTGCAGTGGTATCAGCATAGCTCACTGCAGCCTCAAATTCCTGGGTGCAAGCAATCCTCCTGCCTTAGCAGGAGTAACTAGGACTACAGGCACACACCACCATGTCCAGCTAATTTTTCTGTTTTTTGTAGAGACAGGATCTTGCTATGTTGGTCAGGCTGGTCTTGAACTCCTGAGCTCAAGTGCTCCTCCTCTCTTGGCCTCCCAAAGTGCTAGGATTATAGGGGTGAGCCACCGTGCCCGGCTCACTTATAGTCTTTTTAATATAATAAATTTTATTTTTGTTTCAGTGTAATTTTACCTTTTAAAATGGTTACTGTTGGTCTAATGCCTATAATCTCAGCACTTTAGGAGGCCAAGGTGGGAGGATCACTTGAGGACAGGAGTTCAAGACAAGCCTGGGCAACATAGCAAGACTTTGTCTCTATAAAAAAAAAAAAAAATTAGCTAGGCATGGTGGCACACACCTATAGTCCTAGCTAATCAGGAGGCTGAGGTAGGAGTATTGCTTGAGCCCAGGACACTGAGGTTACAGTGAACTATGATCACACCACTGCACTCCAGCCTGGGTGATAGAGCAAGACTGTGCCTGTAACAAAAAAATAATAATAAAAAGACACAACAGAGCTTGTTTCTGGTCTCTCTGTCACCACCATGAGAAGACACAGGAAGATGGCCACCTGTGAATCAGCAAGAGGGCCCTCACCAACCATGCTGTCACCCAATCTCAGACTTCCAGCCTCCACTGAAAGTAAATTTCTATTGCTTATAAGCTACCCAGTCTATGATACTTCGTTATAACAGCCCAAACTAATGAAGATGCTATTAAAATACTATTATATAAAAATAAAATAAAATGGTCACTTTCAATGTGAATCTTATTTCAAATGCAAATATCCCCATGTATTGCTGTTGGCTTGTGTTCGGCAGAATATGGCCAGACATCATTTCAGTGGGAGGTTTTTCTGGAACCAAGTAAACAAACAGAAGAAAGTATGTACAGCTTTTTGGCAACAAAATAATTTCAAAACAATCTTTATAAAACAGACCAAAAAGACTCAAAAGCCTCAGAATAAAACTGTGACCATGATTTTCAGTGTCTGATTACCCTTTTGACAGATAAACGAGTTCCTGCTGAAGAAAGAGAAATATAATACACGTACGCAGAATTGTCTGAGTCCAATTGGAACATGTCTAAGTGAAAAAAAAGCAGAATGTAAAATTGTACATGCAATATAATATAATTACATGCAACACTTAGAAAAAAAGGATTGGAAGTAAATATGCCAAAATGTTAATGGTAGTCCCCAGGTGGGGGGATTATGAGTTATGTTTTTTTTTTCTGGTTCTTTATTCTGTTCTGTTCTTTCCAAGTTCTCTACAAACAAACATGTGTAAGCTATATAATTAGAAAAATAGAAAAATGCTGTGTTTTCCCAACTTTTGATAGTGAGCATATTTTGTGGTAACGACAAAGAAAAACCACCCCCTTAATTTAAATGCAACAGCAAATTAGCAACGTAGGGAGACAGCATACAATAACAAAAAAGAAAGAAGCAGGAAGTTGAAATGTTGGGAACTGGGCCGAGAGGGAAACCCAGGCTCCGCCCTTAGACTTGGCAAGGAAGCCTGGCTCTGCCCCTTACCAGCATTGAGACCTTGGGTCATTTCTTCTCTCCGGCCTCACTTTCCCCATCTGAAAAGAAGGGGTTGAACTGGATGACTTCTGAGGTATCTTATAGCACAAATGTTTTGTGATTCGAATTTTGCTGCCCATTGTTGACCTTGGAGTGACTTTACTTAGACCAGGGGGAAATTGGAACAATGGAGGGTTTGTTGAGAGCTTAGAACTCCCTAGAATACTGGCTGGAATATGGTTGAAGGCAGATTAGTAAGACCTGATGATGGAAGTGAGTAAGGAGAGGTGAAAAGATTGAGCCTGGAGGTTTTCCCTCTAGATAAAAGCTACTTTTCTGGAAACTGTGATATAGTTTGTCATGTAATTTGGAGGCTTCTACTAGGCTAGCATGGGTCAAATTATGGGTTCTAGACCCTACTTTGGGAATCATTCCCCCTTTACTTGTCACTCGGCAGTTTTTATAAATGGAACTCAGGGACTTCTGGCTTTCTTGTTTTCTTTTCCTTCTGTTAATATAAGAAACTGAATATAGGGCATGTTAAAGAGGAAAGGTAGCAAAAGTGAGACAATGGGATGTCCTGGCTTGAAGTCATCAGGTGGAGGTGTCCAGGAAACCAGTGGCTTAGTGACTTTATCATCCATGTGCCAGGATTCCTTTTCCTCCCTTCTAATTAGCGTTGGAGTTTTAAATTTTATATCCTATAATTGGGAAGCATTTTAGACATTCTAGGAAAAAGCTGAAATAGAAAATTAGTGTCTCTTGAATGCTAATCTTTTTTAAAAGGGAAGATTTCAAAATAATATACATGTTGCATAGTTTGAATACTTTTAGGAATATTTATTGTGAGATCTTAAACTTAGGGCAGGAAAACCACATCCATTCTGTTTGACATTAGCAGGGACGCTTTTTTTTTTTTTTGAGACAGTTTCACTCGGTCACCCAGGGTAGAGTGCAGTGGGCATCACCATTGCTCACTGCAACCTCAAACCCCTGGGCTCAAATGATCCTCTTGCCTCAGCCTCCAGAGTAGCTGGGACTATAGGCATATGCCACAATGCCCAACTAACTTTTTCTATTTTTTTTTAGTAGAGATGGAGTCTCACTCTTGCTTAGGCTGATCTCAAACAATCCCCTGCCTCGGCCTCCCAGAGTGCTGGGATTACAGGCGTGAGCCACCGCGCCAGCCTAGCAGGGACACTATAGCTGTTGGCAAAAGACATCTTTGTTTCACTTGATGATTAACAAGAACTGATGGGATGTCTGGGCAGATCAATACATTTTTTAAAGCAAAATGAAGCTTGAAAAAATAGATCAGTTGAAGCTTGGAGGCCACAAAGTTCAAAACAGGTACTTTATCAAATTTGTTCTCACATTCCCACCATGAATGAAAAATAGCCAAAATATTGAGATTTGAATGTGAGGATATCAGACATGACTCTATTCTGAGCAATATGGGATTCAGTTGGGTCTTTTAAAATCCTTGCTGCATGTGTAATCAGTTTGATAAACAGAAGGGATTTTCTTTCTTTTTTAACTGAAAAAAGTAACAAATGAACACCATCAACATTTCATAGTGGAGAAATAAAAATTAACCAACCTGCTCCCAGAGGTGGCTATTGTTAAGCATTAAGCAGTTGGTGTGAATCCTTTTAGACATTCTTGTGCCTATATAACCATATCCCCAGGCTTATACAGCAGGACTTTGAATAACATCGTTTCATTCAACAGTATTTGGTTGTAACATTGATGAGGAAAAAAAGTCAATTCCTGGCAGGGATCATTATCTGAGTGGAGTTTGCACATTCTCCCCATGTCTGCATGGGTTTTCTCTGGGTACTCCAGTTTCCTTCCACATCCCAAACATGCACAGGTTAGGTGAATTGGCATGTCTACATGGTCCCAGTCTGACTGAGTGTAGGTGTCAGCACGCCATGCAACGGAATGGCACCCTGTCCAGGCTGGGTTCCTGCCTTTAACCTTGACCTGCCAGGATAGGCTCTGGCTACCTATGGTGACCCTGAACTGGGAAAATGGAGTAAATAATTATCTTGTTTTTATTAATCTTTCTTAAATGTATGTATAGCTTGCATTTATTTCAGCGTTTAACATTAGACATGTTTTGGGTCTTTAGTTAGAAGTTTGGTTGTGTTTTCTAACCAGGAATATGCCATAGGAACTTAACTCTTGTTTATATCAATTAGTCTATAGTAAACTTGGTTATGTTATTTGTTCTGCTTAAAGTCACAGTTTCCAAGAACCTATAGACGACATTAAGGGAGGACTTACTGTACACACACACACACACACACACACACATCAATGAGATAATATTCTGCAGCTTCATAAAATGGTTTTAAGAAAGATATATCAGTTGTGTTTTAGGTAATATATTACCCTTGATTAAATACTTTATGCACCTGAACAAAAAAAAATAATAAAATTATTGGCTTGGATGTGGAATAGCTGAGTGATTTATTTTCTTTATAAGTATGCATTTTATTTTAACTAATAAAGAAACTGCTATTAGATAAAGCTTAATTGTATGAATAAGGAAAATGACCTGAAACCTAAGTGTCTTATTTGGAAATGAATTATGCCATGATAGTAAATTTAAGTATGCTCTGACAATTTTCATAACTATGTTGGAGAAATAGACAATTTAGAATTGTCAGCCAGCCGGGTCCGGTGGCTCATGCCTGTAATCCTAGCACTCTGGGAGGCCAAGGCGGGCAGATTGTTTGAGTTCAGGAGTTCGAGACCAGCCTGAATAAGAGGGAGGCCCCGTCTCTACTAAAAATAGAAAGAAATTATATGGACAGCTAAAAATATATATAGAAAAATTAGCTGGGGATGGTGGCACATGCCTGTAGTCCCAACTACTCAGGAGGCTGAGGCAGGAGGATTGCTTGAGCCCAGGAGTTTGAGGTTGCTATGAGCTAGGCTGACGCCACGGCACTCTAGCCTGGGCAACAGAGCGAGACTCTGTCTCAAAAAAAAAAAAAAAAAAAAGAATTGTCAGCCAACCTTTTCATCTTGTCCAGTATCAAGTTCAAGGTCTTCATTTGGCTGCGTCATTGTTGTTTGAAAAATACAGAGTGGAACAGTCTAAGTTAGGTTTGCCCACCTGAGTGGTTTAGAGTACATCCTTTTCTGAGTTCAAGATGCCCTTCTCTTTAGCTCTTACCCTCAATCAATGCACATGCCACCGGACTGCTCTAATATAAGCACAAGTGTAGAATAGCACTACTCTTTGAAAGTGACTTTGCTAATTAAATTAAACTGCCAATTTGATGCTTTGTTTTTAAAGTTCAAAAAATAAACTCAAAGTTTTAAATGCTCTGGAAAATGATAGTAGATTGAGCATCTGTATTTACTTTTCCTCTGTCCCCAAACCACTCTAAAACAATAAATAGTGAATTGACTTTACACACACACACACACACACACACACGCCCTCAAGGATAAATAGAATGGGAGAGGAAAAAACTGCAATAGAACGTTTTAAGCTCAAAATCCAGTGGGTGAAAGCTAATTAATTAAGGAGATATAGGAAAGCAGAATTCTGAGATGGGAAGCAGATAATCCCATGGGTCCCCATTTACATTACAGAACCTCCAAAGAGTTCAGCCATTGGCAGCACCAAGGTGAGGAGGAGGTCAAGCTAGAATCAGGGGTTGAAAGTCTGTTTAAGAAGCAGTCAGATCCGCAAATTTCCCACATCTGAGCAATTTACACCTGCCCTCCTCCCTCCAGTAAAAAGCTGGAAGTTAATCCCTGGAGAGGGTAAAACAGTCTTTAGGCTGGGGAATTCGCACACAGTTGAAAACATTTACATAACATAGGGAAGCGAGCACTCCGGACCCCACAAACCTCCTTCCTTTTAGCTCCCAGAGTTCTGGCAGTCAGGCTTTAGACCCTCCAGGAAGGAGACTAGAGGATTCTTTTGGGGGGAATCTTCCCAGCCTTAGAAGAAAGAGCTAAAGGTTCCTGCAATTAAACAGCTGAGTGGGGTCATCTGATAAGATAAAGCCCACAGTAGATAAGCCCCTGCTACTCCCCAGAGGTCCCAGGCAGCTCTTGGTGCCCCACTCTTAAATGTGAGCAGATAACCAAGGATCCAGACTCCTACAGAACACTTGTTTGTTATTTCAATGTTCTGATTGGATTTGAACTTCATTTAAATAGTATATAGATATATAACTAGTCTGATCAGCTGCCAATATATTTTGACATCCCTTTATTTTTATACCTAAGAACCAGTTCACTTTTTCTCCATGTTCCATATTTACCTTTGGTAACGTTTTGCCATGTTCTTCCTCATCTGTTACTGAAGCATTAGTGTTTCCACCTGCTTGGTGTAAGTTGCTCTTTTAGTTTTCTTCTTGTGAATATATTTTGTAGGACTCTTCTGTTTTTTTCTAAACTCCACTGCTCCCATCCCACAACATTATCTTCCCATCATTTCTGACAGAAAATAGACCTGGGATACCCCCAAAGTGTGGCCCTTAAATGCCAGTTCCTGTTCACACCCGACTCCCACTATGAAACACTTTTAACATGAAAGATAGCAACCCAAACAAATAGGAAAAAAAGGAACCTCCAGGAAGCAGAAAGTATGTAGTAAGAAGAATGTTTCAGGCACATCAGAAAGGCTATCTTTTATCATCTTAGATAAGAAATTGCATTACATTCAGGATGCTATTAAGGAAAAAAAAAAGAATAGAAAAGATCACTTACAAATAAAAAAGATAATAGTAGAAGTGAAAACTCTTTAGAAGGGCTGAAAGGTAGAGGATATATATATATATATCTTTTAATGATAGAAAATAGAAAAGATAAGAAAATTAGAGGACCAGTCCAGGAGGTCCAACACCGAAAAATAGGAGTTCCAGAAAAAGAAAGCATAGAGGGCATTAGGTAATGACCTAATACAAGAAAATACCAAAGAACTGAAGGGTATTGGTTTCTAGATTGAGAGGGCCAAGGACTCGGCATAAAGGATGAAAATAGACTTACATAAAGGCACTTGAAATTCTCACACTGAGGTCAAAGAGAAGATCCTAAAAGCTTCCAGGCAGAAACAACAACAACAACAACAAAACAGGATCAAGAATCAATATGCTTGAAGCTTTGACAGCAGCACTGTAAACTAGAAGACAGTAAAGTAGTTCATAAAAATTCTGAAGAAAAAGTATTTCCAACATAGTATTCCACATCAAGACTAGCTATAAATCCAAGTGTAAAGGGAGAATAAAGACATTCTTATACATGCAAGCTTTCACGATATTTATCTCCCTTGCTCTCCTTTTTTTTTTTTTTTCTTTTTTTTTCTTTTTTTTTTTTTTTTTTTTTCTTTTTTTTTTTTTTTTTTTTTGAGACAGAGTCTCACTCTGTTGCCCAGGCTAGAGTGAGTGCCGTGGCGTCAGCCTAGCTCACAGCAACCTCAAACTCCTGAGCTCAAGCGATCCTCCTGTCTCAGCCTCCCGAGTAGCTGGGACTACAGGCATGCGCCACCATGCCCGGCTAATTTTTTCTATATATATTTTTAGCTGTCCATATAATTTCTTTCTATTTTTAGTAGAGGTGGGGTCTCGCTCTTGCTCAGGCTGGTCTCGAACTCCTGAGCTCAAACGATCCGCCCACCTCGGCCTCCCAGAGTGCTAGGATTACAGGCGTGAGCCACCGCGCCCGGCCCCTTGCTCTCCTTTTAAAAGACGACGAGAGGGTATGCTGTACCAAAAACAAGAGAATTATATCAGAAAAAGGAAAGTATGGGATATAGAATGGGGTTCAGCAAGAGAAAGGCAAAAGCATCTCCAGGATGAGGATGAAGGGCGATCCCAGGATGCCCAGCAGTGCAGGGACCACCAGTCCTGCTTGGAGCAGGCAGGTGGGCTCTGGAAGGTAGTCCTCAAGAAGGTAAAATTGATAGATCTGTGTAGCTGAGTGTGTTGAGTGAAAGCTTGGATGGAGAGTTTGGAGTTGAATAGAAACCCCCCCCCCCAAAAAGACCACAGGTTGTTAGAAAGGAAAAGTAAGCATAGCTCTTTAGCTCAGTTGTGAATATCATTTACCTAATGTAAATGTGAATATTGCACTACATAAAATTGTAATATAAGGATATCAGAAGGATTAGGGGCAGGATGTCTGTGGTATAAGGTCAGGATTGTGAAAGAGAACTTAATCCTCATCTTCTCCTATGGGAAATTTACAGATAATGCCTAAAAATGAAAAATCAAGATATAACAATATGAGTATCCCCCAATGTCAAAAGATCAGCTGAAAGAATTGAATGTGGCTGTCTTAGGGGACAGGGGTAGGTGGCAGGGGTGGGACTGCCAATAATAATAATTTAAACTATTTGTTCTTGAAATTATGTTCATGTATATCTGTAGTAAAAATAAAAATACATATTTTAAAAATAAAGGTTTAAAGTTACTATGCTTAATATAGTATTTTATCAATTCTAAGATGTCAAATTCTTTCACATTTTTATAATATCACTGTAATTAGGATGCGTCTTAAAATCTATGTTGTCTTAGATATAATGAATTTGATTGTTCAGGATTTTGATATTGAATCTTATTTGTGGGTGGCATGAATATAATACTTATTTTTTTTTTTTTTTTAAGATTGCAGGCCTAAGTCTACCTCTTCCTCCCAAAAAGTTGATTGGTAACATGGATCGTGAATTCATAGCTGAGAGGCAGAAAGGTCTTCAGAACTATCTCAATGTTATCACCACAAATCATATTTTGTCTAATTGTGAGCTGGTTAAGAAGTTTTTAGATCCAAACAACTATTCTGCAAACTACACTGGTAAGCAAAGAGATCTTTGAGCTGTGGTCACACGGCTACAGAGGCACTGTACTTTGCTGGACAGCATGTGGGAGAAACTCTACTTCCAAATGGGGAAATTCGTTCTAGGGTATTAATTTACTAAGACTTACTTAAATGTAGTTTATTATGGATGTATAAGAAGAAAATAATTTACTTCCAAAATGTTTGTAATGTCTGCACAGAAAAATATGGAAGAGAAACTGTCATGTCTGTGTACTTACAGTCTTCTCTTTATTATCTCCCCTGACAGAAGAGAGAGTAAATAATCCACAATAATGTATACAGTAATTTCAATTTGATTTGTATTTGGCTCTGTTTTTGTATATGTAATATGTAGTGTGTCTGGTTTTCCTGGGAATTTAATTTAAACACAACACTGATGGAGAAGGGTCCTTTGTGTGTCTTCCCATTTGCCCCCTGAGACCCACTCAGTGCAATGCACAGGAGGTAGTTCTCTTCCAGATCTTTCCTGGATCAGGCCAGCTTCCAAGGGCTGAGGTGGAAAGGGCTTCTCTTCCAATACTGATCACACTCAGGGCTGGCATCAAAACCTAAGCCTGATGTCTGCAGAATGAGGAACTAAATATTTAATACACTCTGGTGTGGCTTTGAAGAGACCAATAGAAACTGTTGTAGAACTGAACCAATGAATAGCATTTAACTAATTTGTTAAAAGCCAAATCATGCTTCAGGGGCTTTCTAAGTGGAACTCTGGGTATTGTTAACTTCCTTGCTAAGAGAATAGATTGTATCAGATAATTGAGTTCTCAAAACATTGCCTTTGAAGTAATTAGAGGGAGGCACTTCTTGCTCCTGCTTGGGGGGTGGGGGGCGGAATAGAGGCCTACCTGTCAGGCACCAAACTTTTCTGCATAGTAGAATCACCTGGGGAGCTTTAAAAACTAATGCCCAGGCTGCATACATACAAATTAAGTCACAGTCTCTGTGGGTGAGGCTTGTAGTTTGTAAAGCTCCCCAGGTGATTCCAATATTCAGCCAAGTTTGACAACTAACTACGGCCCCTGAGGCTTTCTACTCGCAGTGTGGTTCTCTGACCAGCAGCATTGGCATCCCTGGGAGCCTGTCACAAGTGTGGAATTCAGTCCCCATCCCAGACCTCCTGAATCAGGATCAGTTTAACAAGGTCCCCAGGTGATCTGCATGCACTTGAAAGTGTGAGAAGCCTTGTTCTAGAACGTACCTGCCATTTTGTAATGGAAGTGCTGCCTGGGGCTAAGGAAAATGCCTTTCCACAACGCAACCAAAAGAAGGAAAGTTTATTTGAAACTCACATTTACTATAAGTTACAAGATTGAGCATTGAGTTTTTAATGAGGATTCCATTCTTCCCTCACTCGTTTTTTGACTCACATAAAAGCCATCACAGATAGGACTGGGGCTCCTGGGACAGTTCGGATGCTGTCAGAGTAGCATCTTTTGTGGCTTTCATTTCTCCATACTTCACCATGATTGTTCCTAAAATGGTCAGCCAGCAGGCCATCTGGACTGACTTACCAAGTCAACCCCAACCCAGCCCTGTTCAGCGGTTGTCTACATGGTTTCCCGAGAGTGCCTGCTAACGTTCTCCCGCGGGCAGGCATCAAGGTGTGGTGCAGATGTAACGATGCCGTTCACTCAGCACACACCGACGTGTGCAGGGCTGGGTGTTGGGGATACAGACACGAAGCAAATGTGCTCTCCGCTCCCAGGGAGCTTGTACCAGAGCTACATCGAGTCACATGGGGTCAGAGCTGAAGGCTGCTGCAGGAAGGTTGTCGGATCTCTCTATTTCTGTCTGTACCTCCCCCACACGCTGCTGCAGTCCTTCATCTTTCCCCTCCCTGCCCCCGGCCTGGCAGATGGGCAGGAGGAGTCCAAAGCAAATGTGGGCAGGGGCATAAAAAGACCCCCAGAAACTCCTGCCAGAACCAGAACCAGAACCAGCCTGATTTATTTTCCCCTTTGAGTGAAATGTCAGGATGTGTCTTGCCTCTAGGCTGACTCGCCAGCCACCTCAGGAGAAGGAAGCACAGGCACCACCTTCATGCCAGCCTGGCGGAACCATTCCTGGCTCCCCGAGGGTCCCCCGCACACCTCCCAACTTGTGGCACTTCTCTAGGCAGGGCCAACCACTTTTCTCTTTCCACGTGGGTAATGTTTCTACCTCCTCTCATTTTCCAAACAGTCTGAGGTCACCACCAAGCTTCACTTCAGCGGGATTTGAGTTCTGTGTTCAAATGGTGGCCAAAATCAACAAAGCCACTTTTCCTGTTTACTGCTCTGACTTAGGTTGAGGGTGCCTTGTTGGAGGGGGACTGTGATGCCTTCCTGGTCCCCAGGGGATGGGTAACGAGGAGCTCTCAGGACATCAGCAGCTGTCTTCCCTCTTCCCTGGGGCCCCAGCCTGGGATTGCTGAGCCTGTCTTTCTTTTTCTGTTTTTCTCCAAATGAGCAAATCCACAGAAAGGAAATATAGGCCCTCAGTCTTCTATGGAGCCGTGAAGTGTTCATTTGAATTAAAAAGTCTAGGCCGGGTGTGGTGGCTCATGCCTGTAATCCTAGCACTCTGGGAAGCTGAGGTGGGAGGATCACTTGAGGTCAGGAGTTTGAGAGCAGCCTGAGCAAAAGCGAGACCCCGTCTCTACTAAAAAAATAGAAAGAAATTAGCCAGACAACTAAAAATATATAGAAAAAATTAGCCGGGCATGGTGTGCGCCTGTAGTCCCAGTTACTCGGGAGGCTGAGGCAGTAGGATTGCTTGAGCCCAGGAGTTTGAGGTTGCTGTGAGCTAGGCTGATGCCACAGCACTCTAGCCAGGGTGACAAAGTGAGACTCTGTCTGAAAAAAATAAATAAAAATGAAAAGTCTAACTGAGGCCGCTATTGTACAGGGAAAGCAGGTGTCTCCTAGTCATGAGGTGTTTATGTTGAGAATCTTGTACCCACCCTTACTCATCTTATTAACAAGGCACTTCCATCATTTAAAAGCCTTACTGCACTGTAGCCATCTTCCCACCTCAACCTCATACCCCCTCAGAGTAAAGGGGGTCCATGTCCACACAAAAATCATTTGGACCAGAAATCAAAAGGCCTGGATCCTGGTCCCAGCTTTGTCATCGCTAGCATTTCCCTCTGTGGGTCTCAGGGTCCTGACCTATAAAACAAGAGGTTGAGGAGCAAGAAGTGGACCAGGGAGTGCTCAAGTTTCCTTGTAATCTTAAAACCCCAGGAATCCCTTAAATAGGTAGGACAGTAGTGGACTCCAGGATAAAAGGAAGGAGGCATTGGGGTGGGGGTTATTTTCAGAACAAGAGCAGGATGTTTTGGAGAGGTTCAGGCCTGCTGGAGTAGACTGGGGGTCTGGACCCCAGTTCCAGGCCTGCAGGAGCCAGTGTTTGTTCTCTGCAGTCACTCCATGGGGCTGGGATCTAGGACTTCAAAGACTGCACACAGTGGGGGCACCGCGCACATCTGAGCTCTGTGGGAAGCACAGGATGGACTTGAAGGCTTTGCTCTACATTTCCTGTCTCCAGCTTGTTTATCAGCGCTTTTTCTGAGTGTGCAGTTTTTCTGCATGTGTCAGTCAGTATTGAAGAAACAGAGGGCAGATGCCTTCCTTTTCATGGAGTTCATGTTCTAATGGGAGAGAAGTTCTACATCCATTGAACATGTATTGAACCCTTTGTTCTTGCTTCATCAAATATTTATTGAGCACCTGCTATGTGCCAGGTGCTATGTATATAGCAACAAGGAAGCAATAGGCCCCCGACCCCCTATCCCAAGGCACTTACTCAGGGAGATTGACAGGTGAAGGCTGTGGCAGAACAATAGGCAGCACCTTGGGGATGAGGGTGGGGACACAGATGATCCAGACCTAAAGACAGAGGAGGACTTCCCAGTAGAGGTAATACCTACACAGAGTTCTGAGGGCTCAGTTGAAGTTAGCCAAGCCAAGGGTCAGGGGCCAGTGCTCCAGGCAGAGTAGCATGAGAAGAGAGAGAAGTATTTTCATATAGCTTTGGGCTTTACTTAGATTAATGTATCCTTCCAGCCAGAGTTGACAGTCAAGAGGAAGAGAGTAGCCCTAATACAGGACACACAGTGGGTAGTCCCATCAGAGAGGAACAGACATAGCACTGGGAGTGTACAGAGGAGAGGGGTGGAGGGAGTCCTGGCTAGGGGAGTGGCAAATTTGGGCTGAGTCTTAAAGGATAGATGGGTCAGATAGAAAATGCCAAGCAAGTGGGGGCAGGCCAGTCTTTAGGGCCCATAGTAGGCGAACCTCAGAGTATAGCGAGGCCCTACACACTGTAGAAGAAAAAACAGAAAGGTAGGTTAAAGCCAGAGGTAGGCTGAGTACTAGATTTAGAAGCTTGGTCTTGATTTGGTAAGGAAGTGGGGAGCCAGTAAAGCCTTCTCAGCAGAGGAGATGTTTAGGATTGAAATATGTTGTCTGAGTCTGGGGAGAGAGGAGATTAATATTGAGAATATGGTAGTCATGCAGTTTATTGACAGTAAATCATAGTTCAAGGGGAAGAAAATGTTCTTTCTCAAATTCCCTGACCCCTAAGGTAAAAAAAAGCTATTTTCCAGTCCTTAGTTTATCAGTAACAAATCTAGAGAGTTCCATTTGTTCACAGCTATTTCCCCCATTCCTAAAACAACGTATGGCACATAGTAGCATACAGTAAATATTGTTGAATAATGATTTTGTGGGGAATTATGAGTCATGGTTAGTTCTGAACAACTGTCCTTGCAGTCTCTTGGAATGACATTGTACACATTAGAAAATTATTTTTCACGGTCCTTCTCGAAGTTGATATGCATACTTTTCACTTAATTTCCTTTTACGTTTGTTTATGTTGAAGTTATTATATTTGGGAAATACCAAAAACACTTTATATTGGCACTAACTATAGTGGAGGTACAGAGTTCCTAATGTTGACAATGAAAATTTATAGTTTCTGCTATACCCAGTTGCTCCAAATGGTGTCACATGTTGGGGGAGTTAGAACAAGGGTGAATGGAGCCAGTTTTGTATTTGGTCATCACATATTTTCTTCTGAGCAGAAACCAATGACACTTTACATTTTGAGTCAGTAAACAAATAGCTAGTAAATTGTTTTCTTCTCCAAATCTCTTAACTCAAAATGTATGATAAAATATATCAAAATGATACTGTTTGCCAAGCTGTTGGCATGGTAATTTCAAACCAGGTCATTTTGACATATGGAGAACATTTCTGCCGAATCTCTTATGCCTCACCAGTCTGCCTGGAATGTAATTAATGCTAGGCAGAAGTGAAATTCCACAGTGCATTTGGAGGATTGCCGTTTGCTTTCAAGGATCTGGAGTGGCTTCATTTACTCCCTGCGTTCAGGGGAAACGGCAAATTACAGATGTTGCTTTTTACAGGAAATGTAAAAGCACAGTTATTCTGATAATTTCTTAATACAGTGAACGTTAAAGAACTTCCTCTTCTCATTGTTGTCTTAAAAAGGGGAAACATTCTCATAATAAATGAACACAAAAAGAAGGATGGATTTTTTTTCCAGTAAATAGGCACTTAGTGACTTCCCATAATAGAACCATGTTGTTGCTGTACACTGGCTTTTATTTCCAATATATATTTAAGGCTAATCACTTTTTTGTTGGTAAAAGCTATAATTCCACAAGGAATGAAGATGGGATAAATATCACTTGGAGCGACGTTAAACGCTGAGCTTAGAACATGTTTTGAATCCTGGGCTTGGGTTGTAGTGTGGTGCATATATTGAATTCTTGGGTTTGACCAGTTAGTTTACATATTTTAGATTTTCTAGTTTAAAAAACTGTATTTTTTTCACATTATTAATAATTATGCTTTTTAAAATATACTTTTATTTTTGGAATAATTTTAGATTAACTTGGAAGTTGGAATGATGCTACAGAGAGTTTCCACATACTTTTCTCCCAGTTTCCCCTAATGTTAACATCTTATGTAACCATGGTACATTTATCAAAACTAAGAAATTAATATTAACATGTTATATTAATTAGTTAATACTACAGGCTTTATTCAGATCTTTACCAGTTTTTCTACTAACATGCTTTTTCTGGTCCAGGATCCAATCTAAAATCCCACATTGCTTTTAGTTTGTGTTCATATATATATATATATATATATATTTTTTTTAGTAATTAAGTTTTTTAAGAAGGTGATAGACTATAAGGATTTCATTTATAAGAATAATATTTTAAGCATATGGCTCTTTCCTGATATGTTTGACTAATGAGTTTCTAAAATGTCATTGCAGAGATTGCCTTACAACAGGTTTCCATGTTCTTCCGATCAGAACCAAAGTGGGAGGTGGTAGAACCATTGAAAGACATAGGTGAGAAACTGGCATGCTCATTCTGTTAAAAAGGCAGATCACAGAACTGGATTCTTAGTCATGCTTTCTGATACGTATCCCAAGAACGCTCTTGAATGCAGGTGACTTCTTTTTCTTTTTGCCTCCCTACTGCTTGAAGATACAGTCCTTAACCTTTAATACTTAATGAATCTTGGTTAAAGCCCTGTCAGAGGATTTCGATGATAGTTACTTTCAGAACTACCATTCATTCCTCATTTATCTTTTTTTTTTTTCACTAAATGTAAACTGAAGTGCTGTTTTCCTATTATTTCCATGACTATAGTAATTTCTTTATTGTTTTTTTTAGTGTAGCTTTTCCTATCCCAACATTATCAAATCGTTCTCCTATTGGTGCCTACATAGCTGTGGATAATATTGCCAAACTTAATTTTTATTTACTTAATGAAACATATCAATTATTGCAAAATTGTGCAGCTATTAACACATTTCTGCTTCTATTGCAGGTTGGAGGATAAGGAAGAAATATTTCTTGATGAAGATTAAAAATCAGCCAAAGGAACGGCTGGTGTTAAGCTGGGTAAGCTAGTTTGGTTTTTTTTTTCCTTCAGTCTCATTTTAGGGGCTTTAGATGGGTTCATGGATACAGATTTGACAGTAGAATGACAAAATTGTACTGTGCTCTTAAGTGATGATGTAAAGGCTTCCTTGGTCCCACATCAAAGAGTCATTTTAAGTCACTTTGCTATGCATTTGGTTATACAGATGTAATTATATTTGGTCAATGAGTAAACATTTGGAAAGAAACAGTAATAGCTTAAAATAGATCCTGGAATCTCTTTAGGGTTGACAGTTTTGGAGTTTACCTCCAACAAAATACTTGGGTATTACTTTATCTCTTCACTTTGGGAGTTTTAGTGATATATTTGATTAATGGAATTACATAAGATTACAGTTAAGTCCTAGTAGTTTTATATGCTACTCTCCAGAAAGGTCTTGAAGCAGCAAGACTTAGTGTGATTTTCATCTTTGGTTTACAGTTATTTATTTGGACAAATAAAATTAAAGAGAAAGACTTATAAAGAATTTTCCTTTTGATGACCAAGGCAGTACCCTGAATTATTTCCTCCCATGTTTTCAGGCTGACCTTGGCCCAGACAAGTACTTGTCAGATAAAGATTTTCAGTGTCTAATCAAACTTCTTCCTTCCTGTTTGGTGAGTACAGTTCCTTCTATTATTGTCAGTGCTGATCACGGATACACAATGTTTTCTGTGGGTAACCATGGCCAGAAGAGCTGGAAATACTATGTAGGCCTAAGACAATAGAAAGGTACAGTGGATTTCAGTCCAGACTGAAATTGTGCAGAGCTACTCCCATAGATCACAGGCAGTTTGAAATGGCATTCATGACATCTGCACAATCCATGAAATGTGGTAAGTTAACTATAGCCTTTGTATTTTAAACAAATATCAGAGTAGGAAAGCAGCCACTTCTCGGAGCCCGTTGTTCTTGGTGAGGGTGTTTATATCAGTGGAACGGAAAGATCTGTTTCTAGCCTGAGAAAACAGAACTCATAAGGCTGTGAATAAACTGAATGAGGGAAAGGCAAAATAGCCATTTTGCTGTCTGAGTTACTACTCTCACAGGCTAACTAGTTGGCCTTTTGGAGTACATGGCATTATTTATGCTCATACACAGTTCGAATCCAGGGCTCTCAGTGGAAATAACCACATTGATATGTTTCAAAATATGTGCACATTGTTTTCAGCAAAGACTAATCTGGCCAGGAAATTGAATTTGTGTTGATGTTCTTCATCTTGTTGTCTGCAAGAGGATGTAGGTCCCCAGAATGAGGCACTCATGGACTGAGCACAATTATGCTGACTTGTCCACCTAGATTGGCAAGTTCATCTTTGAAGATATAGTGTCTTGTCAAACTAGCAAAACCAAGCTTTTAATGAGGTGTAATGTGTGGCCAAGAAAAATGCTATGAACTTCAAGTTTGATTGGGTTTGTGACACAGGATGTCAGCACCCAGTTCTAAATTTCCTTTTCCTTCCCTTCCCTTCCCTTCTCTTCTCTTCTCTTCTCTTCTCTTCTCTTCTCTTCTCTTCTCTTCTCTTCTCTTCTCTTCTCCTCTTCTCTTCTTTTCTTTCTTTCTTGAGACAGGGTCTAGCTCTGTTGCTCAGGCTGGAGTACAGTGGCGCAATTATAGCTCACTGCAACTTGGAACACCTGGGCTCAGGCGATCCTCCTAGCTCAGCCTCCCAAGTAGCTGGGACTACAGGCATGTACCACCACACCCAGATAATTTTTCAATTTTTTGTAGAGACAGGATCTCATTATGTTGACCAGGCTGGTCTCAAACTCCTGGCCTCAAGTGATCTTCCTTCCTTGGCCTCCCAAAGTGCTAGGATTATAGGCATGAGCCACCATACCCAGCTAAATTTCTTTTAATGTATATGCTTTATAAAAAAAGATAGTATAGCCAGGTGCAGTGGCATGCATCTGTAATCCCAGCTACTTGGGAGTCTGAAGGAGGATCACTTGATCCCAGGAGTTCAAGACAAGCCTGGGCAACATAGTGAGACCCCCATCTCTAGTAAAAAAAAATACAAAGATAGTGCATACAAGTGGTGCACATTAATTGTAGAAAAGTCAGAAGACACAGATAAGCAAAAATAAGAAAATAAAACTCACCTGTAATGCCAATCAACCAGAAGTATGAACCAAAATGTTGAGTTGTTACTTTTCTAGAATTTTTATGATTTTTTGAAAAATTGTTACATACGTAGTTTTTTAAAACCTGATTTTTTTTTAATTAATGGTATACCATACCATGAGTATCTTTAGTTGTCAATAAATATAGTAACATATCATTATTACTGGCTGCATAGAATTACCATTGGTTGTGCCTGGCTCTGTGTCTCATGCTGAAAGGATCCCTTGAAGCTAGGAGTTCGAGACTAGCCTGAACAACATAGCAAGACCCTGTCTCTACAAAAAATAGAAAAATTAACCAAACATGGTGGCCTGTACCTGTAGTCCCAGCTACTTGGGAGGCTGAGGCAGGAGGATTGCATGAGCCCAGGAGTTTGAGGTTACGGTGAGCTCTGATGATGCCACTACATTCTACTGCAGGTGACAGAGTGAGAACTTATCTCAAAAGAAAAAAAAAAGAATTATCATTAGCTGTACCTTAGTTTACTCAACTAATCTTCTACTAGACATTTGGATCACTCTGCCTTTTACTCTTATTTAAAAAAAGAAAATAAAAGCCATAGTGAACAATTTTAGCTGAACATTTGTACCCATCCTTAATTATTTTCTTACGATAAATATTTAGAATTACTTAATAAGTAATGTGTAGGGAGATATTTTGAGACTACATAAATATCCTGTTCTTTATCACATTTTTGAGGCAGAGTTTCACTCTCTCGCCCCAGTTAGAGTACAGTGGTGGCGTCATCATAGCTCACTGCAACTTCAAACTCCTGGGCACAAGCAATCCTCCTGGCCCAGCCTCCTGAGTAACTGGGACTACAGGTGAACACCACCACACCTGGCTAATTTTTCTATTTTTTGTAGAGACAGGGTCTCACTCTTGTTCATGCTGGTCTTGAACTCCTGAGCTCTAGCGATCCTCCTGCCTCGGCCTCCCAGAGTGCTAGGATTACATGTGGGAACCACCTTGCCCAGCCTCCTGTATTTGTTAGTTGGCATTCTACCGTAAAGAAGAGCTCCTATTCTCCCCTCTTTATGTATTTGTATCAGTATGGACTCAAGCACTTTTATTTTACTCAATGAGTTTCTTTTAGGGGTGATGAAAATGTTCTATAATTAGATTGTGTGATGGTTGCATAACTGTGTGAATATATTGAAAACCATTCAATTATATACTATAAATGGGCAAATTGTAATGATATGTGAATTGTATCTCAGTAAAGCTGTTAAAAAGCAGCAACCATTTTGATGTGACGATCAGGAGAAACTTCATAATCAATTACTCCGTTTTCCTGGGTATACCCTTCCACCCCTGAGCCCACTCCATGCCAGCCCTCAAGATCCCTGCATGGCTCAGCTCCCATGGGTTCAAGTTTTCGTGATTACTCCTTTGTGCTAATGAGCATTGAAATACCTGTCTGGAGCCAGTTTGTTTAATGTAACCAAAATTCTATTAATAGGTCATATGGGTACTTCCCTTTTAGTCATTAAATAATTTGTCTTTTCCCCACTCCACTTGGTTGACGTCAGTGTCCCCATCTGAGAAGGACACTGTGAATCATCATACTGCAAACTTCTGTAGAAGGGCAGGAAGATTCATGCCAGCTGCTTTGGAAAAGGGCTGAGATGCCAGAAGATGCTACTTTTGCTTGTTTTCTGGCCGTCGTACTCCCTGGCTTGGCACCCAAACAGCAGTGTGGAATGTTAGGCAAAGCTGTGAGCAAAGACACATTTATCCTGATCCCCACTTGCCTGTTCTGAGGTTTGGCTGTATTCTTTACCGATTTACAGAGGCAGAATATTAAAAGCATTCCAAAAACTCAGACTTTTTCTCTCTTCCGCCACACTTTTGCCTAACTATGAGAATGCACACACCAAAGCAGACGCTTCACATGCAGAGCTTACCAGGTCAGTTATCCACTTCCTTTTGTCACTACAGTTAACGCCCCTTCCTCTATCTGAAGAAGGAGCAACTAGTTGATCATTTAACAACTTGAAAATGCCATGTGTTCAGGGAATAGCACCACATTTGTATGCAACTAAAAGGTTGTACTTGACTCTACATAACTAGATCCTGGATCTAAAAAGACCTAGATCCTAATGCAACTCAATATGAATTTCTTTTTTGTTTTGGCAGCACCCTTACATCTATCGAGTTACCTTTGCCACAGCTAATGAATCATCAGCATTGCTAATTAGGACGTTTAACGAAAAAGGAACTTTGAAGGATCTGATCTACAAGGTACTTGTGGTGCAAGTTCATAGTCACAGAGAAGTTCTCAAGTCCCCTCAGAATCTCTTATTGATACTTAATGCCTAAGATTCCAGACACCCTGAGGATTTTAATTTTTATTTCATTTGGAATTTATTTTTATTCTATTAATAGTAAAAACTCTACCCAGTTTGGTTAAAAAGCATTCCTTTCCCCACACCAGGGAAGGTTGAACATTTAATGAATATATTCACCACATTGTAGGCTGCTCTCTTAGGTCAATTTTAAAGTTTGTATCTTGCACTTAAGAAAGCAATACTGAAGAATTCTAGCACTATTCAAGACTTTGGGGTCTGCTAAGGCCAAGACTAGGCACATCTTCACTGGGCTAGAGAAGGGATGGAACCCAGGTCAGCCTCTTTCTATCAACTACATAAACCGTTGTATTTTAAAAACCCATATCCTTCAGGCTGGCCATCTCTGGTGCCCCCAGCCTTTATAAAGTCTTGCCTCTTCTTTTCCAAAGGCAAAACCAAAAGACCCATTTTTAAAGAAGTACTGCAACCCTAAGAAGATTCAGGGCCTTGAACTCCAGCAAATAAAAACATATGGAAGACAAATATTAGAGGTAAGAAGTATTTTTCTTTAAGTTGCATTGGAATTTCATCCAAAATCATATTAGGCTTTAGGAAAAGTTCTCAGGCAATATCCAAAATTGCTTAAGTTGTCTGATTACTTATAAACTGATGGCATTGTCATATTTTACCCGAACAAGCAAACATTTGAGATTAATTTAGATCTACAAAATTCCAAAAGATTTAGCTATTGGAATTTAATGTCTGAGTTTAAGAACTTTGTTATGTGGATATCAACTTTTGTATTCTCTTTGGTTGATCTTTATCTCTGTGCCAAGATATTTTATTTTGTTATGTCATGCACATCCCCAGTGGCTCCCTTACAGAAGTGTAACCACCGAAAGCCTTTCCCACGTCACCCTCTAGATCAGTATTCTCCGGGCTCCTGGGATTGTGCAACCTTATCAGCAATGACCAATTTAAGCATAACCCCCCCATGTTATGTGTATATTGAACTATAAATTATATGCATGTACAACTACTAATATTATTTTGTACATGTTAAGTTAAAAAAGAATAAGATTTTTTAAGAGCAACAACTAAAAAGAGAAGTTATAATATTTCCTTCCAGTCCTCGGTAGGTTCCCCTGCGCTGGGCTGCTCTAGTTCACCAGGCCTTTGTAAGGCTGTATCCAGCCATCTCTGTTACTGGGTGAGCCACTGTTTATTTAAATGGCAGCTGAAAAGTTTGTTTCTTTTTGTGGGAGCTCGTTGTGTGTTTCTATTAATAAACAGCTAAATATATTCTGAGGAGAGATTGGACTGGAGATATTTTTAACTCAACCCTTTTTTCTGAAAAACTGGTGGAAGCTGATATGGTAGCTCCACTCATCTGTTCAGGAGGATCAAGACTTTGCCCTGAAGAGAGCTGGCCTATTGGGATCAGAAAGTGCTTAAAGCAGAGCCCTTTGACATCAAAGTCATTGACTCTTAGACACAGGCTGCTTCTCTGTTCTTTGGGAAAGAGGGAGGTTGGTGGTGTCTCACAGCTGGAAAGCATTCAACTTCGCTTCCTTTTCTGAAGAAATGGGTGCAGGTGGCATTTTTCTTCAGGACTCTCCCCCGTGATCTGTTTGATTTTGTTTCAAAATATATTGACTTGAAAAACAAAGTTTAACTTGTCTTGTATCTGAGTGAGCTGGCAGGGAAATATAACCTATACATATTTTTTAATAGGTACTAAAGTTTCTTCATGACAAGGGCTTCCCTTATGGGCATCTTCATGCCTCCAATGTGATGCTAGATGGGGACACTTGCCGGCTGCTGGACCTTGAGAATTCCTTGTTGGGCCTTCCATCCTTCTACCGATCTTATTGCTCACAATTCAGGAAAATCAATGTAAGTTGCTAACATCATGAAGCAGCAGATTCACTGTTATGTGTAAATGATCCCCCCCGGCAGGACCCATGCCCACGTTGGAAATACACACTAAGCTGTGAAAGGTACAGTTGGGGTAGGCTTTGCCGCTTTTCCCTGTTTGTCCCACGGAGCATCGCTGCAGTTCTGAGAGGCTAAGTTGGAAGTGGTGGGTGGGGTAAGGAGGAGAGTGGAAGCACTGATTGAAAACCTTGGAGGGTAGGACCAAGACCTCTGGTCAGAGCAGTACCTTGTGAGCTTTTACAACAGGCGTTGGAGTTTGGTTTTCACTGCCAATTAGGAGTGGGGCTGCCCTGGGCCTTATTTCTCAGAGGAAGCCTGGGGCAGGAGCACTGGGATCCACAAAGCCAAACTGAAGAATGAACGTGCTGCTGCTCTCTTTCTTCCACAGACGTTGGAGAGTGTGGATGTCCACTGCTTTGGCCACTTACTATATGAAATGACTTACGGACGACCACCAGACTCCGTGCCTGTAGACTCCTTCCCTCCTGCCCCGTCCATGGCTGTGGGTCAGTATGGGACGGGGAGGGGTCTTCTGGGCCCTGGTGGTCTGCAGAGCTACTCACCTCTTTCCAGAGTCCAGGAAAGGCCCGGAGGAAGTTGCCATCCTCCACAGCCAGAAATTCTTATCCAACTTAAAAGTAGATCAAATTTGAGTAATTTACTTAAATGTACTTCAGTAGAAATTGAGTGGCTTGTCCATTTGTTGGGATGTCTGAAATCTTCCAGGAACTTTTTGTAAAGTGCATGAGCATTTTGGAAGTGGGAGGATGTAAAGAGAAGTATGGCCCGCATGAGTCTGATGCAGAAGCAGAAGCCAGGGCCAAGCAACTGGAAGCCAATTTTGAGGACGCAGGCAGGTGTCAGACCAAGGCTGGAGTGGGCCTTGCAAGGAACAAGAGAGCCATAGACCAGAAGCCCAGTAGATAAGAGCCCACTGAGCCCAGACGTAGGGTAGGCAGGCAGGCAGAAATGCAGATACCCAGACAAATTGGATCCACGAGCTCTTTCATTCAGCATTACCTGAGGGGCTGATGAGAGCTGGGGGACAGGTGAGGGGCACCTTTAGGAAGGAGGGACATAGGAACTGGTGCAGACTCAATCCAGGGACCCCTTTGTCCCCTCCACAGCCAGCTCAGCACTCATGGCCAGAGCAGGGGGGTCGGGAGGTGGGTAGCCCTTGGGCCACTGTGCCTTGGAGGCATTGAGTCAACCCTCCACCAAGCGTTACTGTGTCAAAGGAGGCAGTTCAAGAGAACAGGCTCGGGGACTATTGTGTATTGCATTTAAACAGCTGAAACTCAACAGTGACCTGTGGGTAGGAAAATCTGGCTGCTTGTTTATGGCACCCAAAGTGTCGGATATTGAGATACCAACAATTGGCATTTTGTGTGCTGGTTTTGATTAAAAGCAGGCAAGCAGCAAAATGTCTTTCAAGTTCAGAATTTTCCTTCTGTGTAGTATTTACTTCTCTTTTAAGAGAACAAACACTTCTATGAATGATATCTTGAATCTTTCCTCTAATTACCTTTGAAATATATCTAGCTTTCTGTCAGCATGTGGTTTCTAAGCCCTTTCTTTTGAGTCATCAGTAACACCAGTGTTGCCAGCACCCCCCCCCCCCGACGTATGCCATCTGTCTGTGTGTGAAGAGTTTTGACACTGTCCTGATCCGCCTGCAGACAGTTATTGCAAAGCGGTGTCAAACTTTTCATCAGCAAGTGGATTTGCCAGTGTGTTCTGTGGAACTAAAATGTGTATCTGTTCATTTCAAGTGGCCGTGTTGGAGTCTACGCTGTCTTGTGAAGCCTGTAAAAATGGCATGCCTACCGTCTCCCGGCTCTTACAGATGCCGTAAGTCAATCATATGCATTGGTTGTGATCTTGATAACTGTGTTGAACACCGGACCACTGAGCCTGAGCACCTGGCACTGTAGTAAAGACTCAATTGCCGTCGCTGCAGAGTCGAAGTGACGTGGGCGCTCGCAGCATGGTATCATGGCACTTTCTTTGTGGCCTCTCTGCTCTTGGTCTGATTGCTCTCCTTTAATGTCGGTGTCGTTTTCACATGTGTCTCTCCTCCGTCAGTGTTGGCAGTGTGTGTATACGTGTGGTAGCCCCCTAGCTCAGGAAATACCAAAGAAGGGCCCTCTCCAGTGTCTCTTTTCTGACCCAGAATCAGCAAACCAGTTGGCCCCCATCCATGGATAGTTCACAAGTCACGGGGCCTTGGAGGGTCTCCCCTCGGGGAGAAGGACACCGTGTTTCTGGGCCCCCACGCTTTTGTCAGTTACTCACTGAGTACTATTTATTAAACATCCAGCATGTACCAGGTACTGTGCAAGGGGCTTAGCGCTCAGAAGACATTTTCTCTTATGCAGGGTTATGAATAGTTCGAGGCAGTTGAAACAGTGCTTTGGGGCCTTTCCTTTAGGTACATTTTCTATTCCTTAGTGGAGAGGCGGCAGAATGGTTAAGGATGCAGCTGGGGTCAGACAGACCTGGGGGTGGATCCCAGCTTCACACTTCTACCTGGGTGACCTCAGGCAAGGTTCCTAAGCTCTGCAAGTGGCGTTTCCTGAACTGTAAAATGGGGTTGATAATAATGGTCCCCACCTGAGAAGATGCTGGGAGGATTCAATGAGGTGATTCCTAGGACAGTGCCAGGCACTTAAGCAGTGCGTATGAAGTGTTACTTATGCTTAATGTTGATTCAGCTTGTATTTTTCAAGTATCATGTACCAGGCAATATACCCCATGCTTTGTCTGTACCAGCTTGCTGTATAACAGATGTACTCTGGAAACAATAATATGGGGAAACAAGGCCTGGGATAGCTTGAAATGCATGCAGCCAGAGTTCAGAGGAGGTAGCGATAACCTCAGATTCCTTGTTCTTTCTTTCCACAAGTGTTTAGAGAGGCTCTACTAGAGGCCAGGTGCCATTCTAGGCCCTGGGGAGACTGTGATGAACAGAGGAAACCAAGCCCCTGCCTTGTGGCTGTGACATTCTAATGTTCAGCAGACATTGGAGCATCCGTCTCCAGTCCATCAACCATTAATCACAATGTAAATATGGAAAAATAGATCCAGTTTAGATAACAAATTTCTCACAAACTTGTAGAACAAAATACACTTTTATAATAGTTAGGGAATGGCCTGTATGCAGGTTGATTTACTTGAGTTTGCATTTGCACTCCCCACTCCAAAGCTCTCACATTTTTCTCCCTGTCTTCCAGTTCTAAAGTGAATCCAAGTCCAGGCACGGTGGCACACACCTGTGGTCCTAGCATTTGGGGAGGCCAAGGCAGGAGGATCACTTGGATCCCAGGAGTTTGAGGTTGCAGTGAGCTATGATGATGCCACTGCACTTTAGGCCAGACAACAGAGCAAGACCTTGTGTAAACAAAAAGAATCCAAATATTTTTTTATTTACCTAAGTCTTTATATCCTATGGGCTTCAGCCTTAAAAAGAGCACTTGGAGAGGTGTGAACTATGTTCTGTTAAAATGTTCTGTTGTCTGGAAGTAAATGGGCATGTGGCCGAGGGACAGACAGGACTCTGCGGAGCACTATGGGAAAAAGTTGACCCTGTAATTTCTACTTGTGTCTTTCAAAAGTGGAATATTCAGCCAGGTTCAATGACATGTGTCTGTAGTCCCAGCTACTCCAGAGGCCAAAGCAGGAGGCCTCATCCCCCTTTTTTTTCGAGACAGGGTCTTGCTATGTTGGCCAGGCTTCTCTCAAACTTCTGGGCTCAAACTATCCTCCCACTTCAGCCCCCCCCCAAGTAGCGAGGATTATAGGTGCACACCACCATGCCCAGCTCATGCTATTATTTTTATTTTTATTTTTTTTGAGACAGAGTCTCGCTTTGTTGCCTGGGCTAGAATGAGTGCCGTGGCGTCAGCCTAGCTCACAGCAACCTCAAACTCCTGGGCTTAAGCAATCCTCCTGCCTCAGCCTCCTGAGTAGCTGGGACTACAGGCATGTGCCACCATGCCCGGCTAATTTTTTGTATATATATTTTTTAGTTGTCCAGATAATTTCTTTCTATTTTTAGTAGAGACAGGGTCTCACTCTTGCTCAGGCTGGTCTCGAACTCCTGACCTCAAGCGATCCACCCTCCTCGGCCTCCCAGAGTGCTAGGATTACAGGCGTGAGCCACCGCGCCTGGCCTATTATTTTTAATAACATAGTTTTGAAGAGAGAATTGATATACTCCAAAAACTGCTATTTTTTAAAATGAAACATGAGACACGAAAGAAAATTATTTTCCTGTTAGATTCCAATAAGGACAATTCCTTTCTATTTACTTGAACATTTTTGAGCTCTAAAATAAATTTTATCTTCTTTTGAGGCAAGAAGAAAACCAGTTATTCTGTTTAGAAATGTCTACCACATATGTTATTTGCAATATTTTTGCAAATTAGTATTTGCAAAAATTATCTTTTTAAAATATTATATTGCCTGACAGTGGGGAAATCACCTTCAGCACACAACTGGCCCAGACCCCTGGTCACATGGTGGGCAGGGGGTCGCACTGGGAGATGTACACATTACTTTGTGTGTGGTGATGAACGTGGAATGGTGGCTTGGGCTCAGAGGCTGGGGATGTGCGGTAGGGGAGGGAGAGCTCATGTGACTTCATGCTAAAGGTGTCTTAATCTCTTTAATCCTATTTTGAGAGTGCATCTGGCTCAAGAAAGATTTTTTTGTTTGTTTCTTTTCTTTACAGATTATTCAGTGATGTTTTACTAACCACTTCTGAAAAACCACAGTTTAAGGTAAAGCAGATTATATCACGTTTTGGTTTGTGACATAACTAAGTTGACTTTGAAAGTTAGCTTTTTTAATTTTGTTAACCTGAAAAAGAAGGCACATAATAGGGAAAATTTGGAAGTGATATAAATGTCCTAAATTTAATAATTTATAGTATCTATTTGATAAAATATTTTTATCCAATAAAAGTGACATTTATAAAGAGTAGTAATATAGAAATACGTAGTAGTATAGAAAATGATTATGATCTGGGCTAAAGTAAAAAAAAAAGATAGCATTTAAAACAATGTATCTGTATCTATTTATTTATTTATTTATTGTATTGATTTATTTTTTTGAGACAGAGTCTCGGTCTGTCACCCAGGCTAGAGTACCGTGGTGTCAGCCTAGCTCACAGCAACCTCAAACTCCTGAGCTCAAGCAATCCTCCTGCTTCAGCCTCCCGAGTAGCTGGGACTACAGGCATGTGCCACCACACCTGGCTAATTTTTTCTATTTTTAGTAGAGATGGTGTCTCACTCTTGCTCAGGCTGGTCTCGAACTCGTGAGCTCAAGCAATCCTCCCGCCTTGGCTTCCCAGAGTGCTAGGATTACAGGTGTAAGCCACTGCGCCTGGCCTATATCTGTATTTAGAAACAAGATTAGAAGGAAGTCTCCTGGGAAGCAGTGGTGTTGTATGTCACAGAAAGAGGATGGGCTTTGGAACCCAAAAAACCAGATTAATGCCTTACTCTGCTCTGAAAGTACTAGCCATTATCTACAGCATGATTTGTCAGCCACAGCATTTGCCAGTTTGGGCCAGATAATTCTTTGTGCTGGGGTCCGGCCTGTGCAGTATAGGATGTGAAGCAGCATCCCTGGCCTCTGCCCCCTGGATGCCAGTGATACTCCCTGCCTTCCTTTCCCGCATTGTGACAAAAATGTCTCCAGACATTACTAAATGTCCCCTGGGGGTGGTGTACAAAATTGCTCCCAGTTAAGAGCCACTGACCAACAGCCAAGTACTTAATCTTTGAGTTTGTGTGTACTTGTGTGTAAAATTGGTGAGTCATGCCTGTCTGTTGTCATTAGACAGCTGCGATCATCTATGTAAACTTGTTCAAGGCCTGGCTCTTATCAGTGCTCACTGGTAGTGTGACTTGGGTGGCAGGTGGAAGGATAATTCTCTCTCTTTTCTCAATATTCCAAAATAACATGTAGTATTGTTACGATGAAAATAAATTTAGAAAGCAAGAACAACAACAAAAAAGAAAGCCAAGGTGGGGTTAGAAAATTATATAGGTGAGAGAGATGCTTTCCTCGGTCCTATTTTGCCAGTCAGAGTTCTGACAATAATAGCTTCTTTGCATCTGAAGTAGTAGAGAGAAAACATTTATATTCTTCTCTTCCTCACTGAAACTTCTTGGGAAATGTAGTCGGCCTCCATGCTGAACTGCCTCCATGGAGAACGAGGTGGGCGATCTTTCACAGGGTGTGTGCCCTTTTATATCTTTGGGAGTTTGAACCTTGTGACTATATTGCCTCCTCAAAACATTTTTAAATTTAGAATTTTTAAAGAAAAATAAAGAAAAAAGTTCAACATGATCTGGGTGTCTATTTTCCATGCCTGGACTCCTCATGGTTTGAAAAGCTGATAAATTAAGAAGTGATAGACTCCCAAGTAAACTGAGTCTGGGCTGTTGTTAGAAGTGTTTCCCAACGGGAAAAAGCTTACTCTTGTGAAATTCAGAATGTAAATCTTTCACAGAGAAAGTCCCTCTGAAATTATAAAATATTATTACTAGAATTTTTGTGTGCTAATAGGCTTCATATATTTTTTATTTTTAATTATGGTAAAAATCACATAAAATTTACCCTCTTAACCGTTTTTAAGTGTACGGTGGTTTTAAGACCGTCCCATTGCTGTGTAACAGATTTCCAGAGTTTACAAACTGAAACTCTATACCCATAGAACAACTCCCCATTTCCCCCTCCCCCCTCCGGCTCCTGGTAACCATCATTCTACTTTCTGTTTCCATGATTTTGACTACTCTAGATATCTTATACAAGTGGAATTATACAGTATTTGTCCTTCTGTGACTCATTTATTGCATTCAGCATAATTTTCTCAAGGTTCATCCATATTGTAGCATGTGACAGGATTTCCTTCTTTTTTAAGGCTGAATAATATTCCATCGTGTATATATACACCACATTTTCTTTATTCACACATCTGTTGATGGACATTTGGGCTGCTTCCACCTCTTGGCTATTGTGAATAATGCTACAATGAAGATGAGTGTGTAAATATCTCCTTGCGATCCTGCTTTCAATTATTTTGTATATATGCCTGGAAGTGGAATTGCTGGATCGTATGGTAATTCTATTTTTAGTTTTTTGAGGAACCTCCATACTATTTTCCATATCAGCTGTACCATTTTACATTTCCAACAGCAGTGCACAAATTGGACAAGGGTTCCAATTTCTCCACATCCTTGCCAACACTTGTTATTTTATTTTGATAGTGGCCATCCTAATGGGTGTGAGGTGATATCTCATTGTGGTTTTAATTTGCATTCCTCTAATGAATAGAGACATTGAACATCTTTTCATATGCTTGTTGGCCATTTGTATATTTTCTTTGGAGAAGTGTCTATTCAGGTCCTTTGCCCATTTTTTAATTGAGTAACTTATTTTTTGTTGTTGAGTATGGGAGTTCTTTTGTATATATTGGATATTTGTATTCTTTTGTATATATCTGGATATTAACCTCTTATCAGGGGTTATATGATTTGCAGATATTTTGTCCCATTTCTTGGGTTGCCTTTTCATTCTGTTGATAGTATCCTTTGTTGTATAGAAGCTTTAAATTGTGATTAAGTTTAATTTAGTTTTCTTTTACTGTCTGTGCTTTTGGTGTCATATCTAAGAAATCATTGCCAAATCCAATGCCATGAAGCTTTTCCCCTGTGTTTTCTTTTAGGAATTTTATAGTTTTAGGTCTTAGATTTGGATCTTGAATTCATTTTGAGTTAATTTTTGTATATGGTATAAGGTAAGGGTCTAGCTTCATTCTTTTGCATGTGGATATCTAATTTTCCCAGCACTGTTTATTAAATATACTGTCCTTTCCCCATTATGTGTTCTTGGTACCCTTGTCAAGGATAATTTGATCATATACACAAGGGCTTTTTCTAGGCTCTTGTTCTGTTCCACTGGCCTCTGTATTTGTCTTCCTGTCAGTACCATGCTGTTTTGATTGCTGTAGCTATGCAGTAGGTTTTGAAAACAGGAGATATGAGGCCTCCAACTTTGTTTTTCTTTTTCAAGATTGTTTTGACAATTCAGAGTCCTTGAGAATTATGTGAATTACTTGAAATATATATCATGTTTATTTATGTTTTAGTTTTATATGTTCATTGCTAAAAATTGCTAGAGAACTGAGCATGTTAGGGATACCAAAAGTGGTGGTGATAGGATTTGAGTGGACAGTTTTAACTAATTTTATTCTAGGTGACCTTCTTGGTAACCAACTTCCCCTTCATTGATTCCAGGACTTGGGAGAATCTCCAGCTACTTTATTCAATGGATTATGTACTTTCTCTTCTTTCAGATCCCTACAAAGTTAAAAGAGGCATTGAGAATTGCCAAAGAATGTATAGAAAAGAGACTAATTGAAGAACAGAAGCAGGTAAGTTGATAATAGTTCCTCATTACCCTTTAACAGTATGGTGTCCCCATCCTCTGCCATGGTGTTTACAGTGGTTGACTTTTAACAGATTGTTCACACCACAGACATTTTGTGCATACTTACTGTCAGCCAGGCCCCAGGCTAGACGCTGCACCACAGAGCTGAATACTGTGCAGTCCTGCTCTCAAGGAGCTCAGTCAATGGGGGAAACAAACATGTCCACCAAGGATGGTCCTCCTTTATGATCAGGGCATGGAGGTGGTGGGGATGGTCCTGCTTTATGATCAGGGCATGGAGGTCGTTGGGGCATCCATGGTCCTTGCTCTCTCTAACGATGCTGGGACCACTTCTTCTTCTGTAATATAAAAGAGAGAAAGCCAGGAAGGAAATCGGGAGAATGAGAAAGGTCTTCATCCTCTGGCATACACTTCACCCAGACATCCAGACCTACACCGGGAGGTAGACAGGCTGAGAACGGAAAGATATTTTTTTTGTCCAAAATGAAATTTGATTTGGCAAAACATGTTGGAGAAGATTTTCATTAGGAAACTGCCTTACATGGGATATGCTTATGTTTGTGATGAACTGTGATCTCTTAAAGATTCACCAGCATCGAAGACTGACAAGAGCTCAGTCACACCATGGATCTGAGGAAGAAAGAAAAAAAAGAAAGATTTTAGCTCGAAAGGTAAGCCTGTTGTCTCTATGAATTCTTGACTACATGTGAAGGAAGTTCTAGGTTAATGGTGCACATTTAATCACAGATTTTGTACTATATCTCCTTGAAAGCTAAAACTATTTCCAGATGACTGGTTTTCAGCTTTTAAAAAAGAGCCATGTAGTAATGAGCAGAGAAATGGACCATGTAGTTTCCTGGCTTGCTGGGCTGATTATGGCATCATGTAATCCGAGGAAATAATTGGCCTGAGATAGTAAAGTCAGCATTCTTGGTTTTATTTCACCCTTTAGGTTTGGTTTGTGGCTTCTTCACTGTATTAAGTTATGAGGCCAAATATGACCTTGTCTGTAGCTAGTTTAACTGTGTGCCTGGAAAATATTTTTATTCTCACTCCAAGCTTCAGTGTATTTATTCTTTGCTTCCCCTCCCCTTCTTTTATTCTTGAAGAAATCAAAACGATCTGCTATTGAAAATAGTGAAGAGCATTCAGCAAAGTACAGCAACTCCAATAATTCAGGTAACTGGTTATAGATTGTAGTGGGACCCAGGACCCAGAGGTCAGAATCGGGAGTCTCTGGTTGGTTACGAGGTTCTGGTGGGCAAATACCGGGCAGTAGAGTAATGAATGCAGAGAACGAAAACACTCTGTCTCTAACAAAGGATTGCAACAGCATTCATGGGCTCACAGGACTCAAGTGCTAGGAGGGACCTCAGAGGTTATTAGGTAGCTTGGCCTCTTCACTGATGATGGCAAGACTTGATCAATCAAAGGCACGGGAGCATTAGCCGTGGAAGAAAAACAGACGTGACTTAATGCAAGGCCTCCTGGTTTTTAGTAGAGCCCACATGAACAGAAATGATCTTAAATCCTGCCCTCTGCTCTGGACCCCACATGGTGGGAGGAGGTGCCCTCCTGTGTGGATTAAGGAAAGGACTCAATGGTGTCTGGGGATGGCAAGAAGCATCATTCCTAAAAGGCCAAGATGGTACAAAGAGCACTGTCCTGAGTTGGCGTCCTCACTGCCACTCCCAGCTACCCCTGGCCCAGCCCCGCTGGCTTTGGGCTTAATGTCCCCATCTTTGGAAATCAGAGGCAGATTGAATAATCCCTGGAGGCCAGCCAGTTCTTCTAGTTTATGAATCTGTGAAGTAGAGTTCCAGGGAAGGTTTCACCCTAACCCTGGCAGCTTTGGCTCAGCCCTAGAGGGCCCAGGGAAAGGGGGATTTTTGGAGGTTGAGGGATAGCTGATTATACTTTTAGGCAGAGGAAGGACCTAGCAGAGATGGAGAATTTGAAGATGCAAAAAGGGAAATAATTGGGGAGCTAGAAAACCAAGGCGTTAGCATCAAGAGCCCAGCTGTCAGTTTCAGCTTTAGAGGAAACCTGTCCATCTTCTTTTGGAGGCAGGAAGAGTGAAGAGCGGCAGGGGAAGAGGCACAGATGTTTAGAAGTGGAAGGAAGGGAGGAAATTGAGGGTGTTCAGCAAGGAGGGTGTCTGCCTGGGGTGAGAGGAGAAACTGAGGAGTGCACCAGATGACTAGGCTGCAGCCCTGAGGGCCGGGTGAGCTGGGGAGAAGGTAGGTGGTGCAGCAGAGCTGGAAATTAGAGGAGATGGAAGGAGAGAGACCACAGACTCCAGAGGGAGAGGAAGAAGCATGTCGACACTACTGCGGAGTCCAGGCTGGAGAAGGGCTCAGGGAGAGCTACAAAGGAGAAGGAGGGAAGGTCCCAATGAGGACCAAGGCAGGCTCCTTGGGGATGATTGCTGTTGTGGCCGGCAGGTCATTTCAGAGTCGAAAGTCTGTTTTTCCTTGGTTGTTGGGATGGACATGGACCAGTCCTTGTCATCATCAGCCTGAGACTCAGGCCTCCAACCAGCAGTCATTCTGCCCAGCAGCTCATTCTTTAGCAAGAAAGCCTGACTCTGTGCTCTCCAGCTTCCTGAGACCCTGCCTGCCTGCAAAGCCCTGTGCCACATGCAGCCAGGTGGGACTCCAAGGACTCCAAGACACTTTCGTGCCCTCAAGGAATTTAGGAAAGTGAAGTAGCAGTTGTTGATGGAAACATACAGATCATTCCCAGACCCTACTGGAATCACAAGTTCAAGCTTCTCCCTATTAAAATCTGTTAACACTATGAACAATATGAAAACAGCATGCATTGAGTTTTACCTCCTTTTTCAGTAAAACACCTCTCATATTTTATAGGGAGCTGAGGGAATATTGCAAATAATGGGAAAGTATTAAACTGGAGAGAGGTGTGGTTTAATTAGGACATTTCTCATCATGCCCAGTGACTGTGAGGCACCAACGTGTCCTGTGGGTAGTGAGTGAGGTGATGGCCAGAGGCTTAACCAGAACAGCTAGTGGTGGTTTCTCAGGGGCATGTGATGACAACCTTCCCTTTAGATGCGTGTGCATGTCAGCCCAAGAATCACCAGATTAGGGAGCTCTGGTTAACAGGTAACCGTAGGATCTCCCTGTGTAGGAGGGGCCTTTATATCGCCATAGAAGAGGATTATGTAGGAACCTCCTATTTACATTGGGCCAGGGGGATATTTTCTAGGGATTTCTAAGCAATAGGAAGATGCTGAGAACTTGGGAATATTAGAAATATAATAAGGTTACTAGGTCCAGAAGAAGCCTGCATCATATGGGATTTTGTCCTAATGTAAATAAGGATATTTACTGAATTTCAGGTAAATGTAGGCCTGGAAATCCACAAACTAAATAGCCTATCCCTATCTAATTGAATGTACCTGCTGATAAAATGGAACTTCTACAGAAAGCATTACTGGGTGAATGTTGTAGTGAGCTCTCCCTTCGCTTGGAGGGCCCCACCAAGCTGCTCTTGGCTGCCCCACCTATCCGTCCCCTGTACCACTTGTGGCCACTGTGATTTGTCATTACCTAGGGGTGCGGGTTAGGTCAGGAAGAGATATGGCAGCCAGTTGTATAAGCCCATGATTGTGCAAAGTTCAGGTTTTAGACCACGCGGGCTGTGGGGAGCAGTGGGAGCCCAGGAGCTTCCTGGGACCTGCTGAAGGCAGCAGACCTGCACTGGGGTAAAAGCCCGTCGTCACTGGGTCCAGTCTCTGAATTTTCTGTCTCTTATCACCTTGTTCCACAAGGTCCACACGCTAAGCCAAGTGTAGAGTCTCAGACAACGGCTTGGGCCAAATTCCAAATGTCTATCTTTGGTCCCCATGAGTGTGTTTCTCTGTGTTTTCTCTTAGCAGGATCTGGGGCCAGCTCACCTCTCACGTCCCCGTCATCGCCGACTCCACCCTCTACATCAGGTTAGTAATGGCATAAAGTGACACGCCTCCCTCCTCTCCACCAACAGGAGGAGCCGGGGCTGTTTCTCTTCCTGCCCTGGCCCAAGCATTTCCGGGGTCAGATAGCAGCAGGCTTCTGAAGAGAGACCAGTGGGAGTGCAAATTAGTAGTGTCATTCGGGAGAGCTGAGGTTCTCCATTTCCAAGCTCGGATTTCACAAGGAGTGAACTGGTTTCAGGGCCACTAACCACCTGCTGGCTCAAGCTTGCTCTCTTCACTAAAACACCTCACACAGGGCTCCTCAGATCAGAGCTTGTCTTGGTGTGTGCTCAGCTGAACAAAAATGCGCTGCTCCCCAGGGGCCCTGTCCTGCCAGAGCTCTCTCCTCAGGGGGCCTGACATTCATCATGTCAGTTTTGTCACAGAGCAAAACTGGTGAGATGCCTAGGTGCAGGAATAACCACCAAGTTTCTGATCTTCCGATAGCTGTTTACACTCTGTTCTGCTTTGTAATGCATTTCATCATCTGAGTATTTTTCTGTCATTAGCCTTTGTGAATTAAATCAGATACTATAAGTTTTGTTTGAAAAATGTAAAAAGAATTCATCTTGGGGACTATTTATAAAAATAGTCTCTAATTTTGTGGAGTAGCCTCATAATACTGTCTTTCCTTCTTTCCTTTTTGAACTGAGGTCTCTCTCCTAACCATATTGCAAGCCTCATAAAAACACATTGGGGCGCCAGTATCTCCTTTTGCTTCTTGAATGAACCAGATGTTCTATATATCCAAGGAGCTGGTTCTGCTACTCGAGCTTGCCAGCTGTGCTTGGAAGGCTCCCTGAAGCTGTTAGAAGGGAGAGTCATTGGCAGGGGGCTGACATATGAGTTGATACCATATTTATTAATACTTAAGGCAGCACCCTGGAGCTACCAAGATCCTTACTCAACTACTCTCAAATGCTTCTCACTGACCCTCCTAAAAAAACAACACAGGCAAATGCAAGGGGACTAGTTTAAATTACTTACTTCTGGCCAGTGGGTGTCTCTTCTTACCAGCTGAAGGTGGTTACTGGTGGCTTATTGCAGAATGTTCTGAGGCCAGGGCCTGTTTTGAGTAGCAAAGTACTTGGCTCATGGGGATGATATTCTTGTCCCTGTCTGACTTTGTCAGTAGATTTTTACAAAAAAGCCCCCAAATATTGATGAAGACAGAAAATAGACTTCTCTGTCTTTCATAGAGGTGACCCGTTTAGGCCAATCAGAAATTTCTGGCAATGGGGAGGCATGGGCAATATATATAACCCTGAACTTTTGTACCCCCACAATGAGCTGAAAAAAAAAAAAAAAAAGAAATTTCTGGCAATCCACTGCCCAGACTATATTGAGGCATTTTCTAGAAGATAGGATATTAATTTAACTCCACTTGGACATATTAAGAGAATTGGAGAAAATGAGTGAGAGTGTGTAAACCTCCTTTAACAAGCGAGGTGTCTGTTTAGCGTACGGAGCACCTTGCTGTGTGCGTTAGATGTGGCTCTGGGCAGTTAACTGACAGTTCTCATCTTTAAATACTTTGGGGAATTTACAGTCTATTTGGACTTTTAGGGGGAATTCTCTAATTTACCTGTGCTTTAAATGGGAGCTTTCTCACACAGTGGCAAGTTTGCATGAGATGAGGTAACTTTTAGGATGAGAGAATAAAAAGAAGAATCTTTTGTAATTAGCATCAGTGGTGGACAAACTCTGTCTGAGGTGAGTGGGAGCGGTAGGGGGCATCACTGTGAATTTGGTAGCGCCCACCCTGAAAAGGAGTCTTGAGGATTTAGAGGGAAAAAATGTGAGGCCTCAAGGACAATCAGTGCCTGGCAAGTACTGGCTCCTCCTTTCCTTGATCTCCCTTAATGTTGCTGTTGACGAAATTGACTCAGCCTGCACTCTGACCTCTGCTGGGCATTTCTTATAATGCAACTTACAAAAATGATCACTAATACTTAGCACTTGCCTGGCAAGCTAGCATTTCAGGTCCTAAACAGGGCACCCACAGGGAGTTTATTCATTCAAGATATAGTCAAGGTGCATTTATCTGGCTTCTTGCTGGTCTTCTCTGTCTCACTTCCTCTCTGCACAATGCCCGTCTTGCTGTAGGAATCATATTTACTCCAGTTTACATCTTTACTTCTAGGCCAAGTTTACGTTTTTTTTTTTGTTTTTTTTTTAAAAAGCATGCTTATCTGGGAACAAAGTCAAAGATAGTGTTTTCCAGCCTTATAATGAAATGCAGTTTTCACAAATGAAAGGAAAAGTCTTTACTTTCAGGGGCTAGTATTAAAAAAGAAACCCTGCAAAAGGTAGCATCTCGACACAGCTTACCTGGGAAGCCTTAAGGACTGCACCGTGGGTTGGAGAATCTAAGCTTGAGGGCCGACAGTTGCTGGTTCTGGGACCTTGGGCAAGGCACTTGCCCTCCCTGTGCTTCAGGTTTGCCATTTATAAATGAGGATAACAGCGATGCCTGCCTTGGCAGGTTAGTATGAGGGTTTTGTGAGTTCCATGTGTAAGGGGCTTAGGACCGTGCCTGGCACTTAGTAAGCCCTCGGTATGCCTTTGGTTACTGAGTCATTTCCGCGTTTGGGTTTTGGTTACCTGTAAAGGGCAGAAAGGTGGAAGCTGGAGGAGACTCTCACAGTTCTAATATACTCTAAATCCACGTGGGCTCTGCCCTTTGGCAGTTTGCTCAGCAGCAGATCAACAGCAATAGATAAGCTTAAGCAAGCTGACTTCGGCAGCAGTGCCTTTCTTCCTGAAAGCATCAATTTTAAGCACATTTATGGTAGCTAAAGGTGATGTTAATCTCAGTTTCTTCTAGGATGGGGCAGAAGTAACAGAAGTTTCTAAGTGAAGGAGTCTTGCCCTTAAGAGCCCTTTCCAGCAGTTGTGTAAAGGCTGGTGCCTCTTCCTTTCCTTCCAGCTCCCCCTTTCTTGGGGCCTCTTCTTGAGGTCCTTACCAAATTGATGGGAGAAGTATCATTTCCCTAAGTTTGCTGGCAATTCCATTGGGTGGGGTGGAATTCTCTAATACTCTTTTGCTAAGACCCCTATTTTTTTCAGGGAGAACATTCCTGCTTTAGCACTTTCTTTCCTGCTAAAGGTTGTTTCCTGCCTCAGGAAGGTCACTCTTTCAAGAATTTAAAATTCTTTATCCTGACTTACTTCATGGTAAATATCACCGACTAGTGTTTATACTCTGTATTTATAGAGCTGTGTGGTTTGAAAGGTCACGTTTATACACACACAAATATTTCCTCCCATCCTCCTTTGGGAGCAGACTCACCTTTTGCCTTGCTATCTTTTTTCTTAAATGGATTTGCAAAAGAGTATTTTAGGAAAGCTGAGTAAGCAGGACACCATAAATTGTTGTAAAGTTATTTAAAATAATCATAGCCAATATATTTTGAACACTTATTCTGTGCCAGGCATTACTTAAGTCATTTGTAGTCATTGTTTTCATTTGATCTTCATGAATACTTTCCTATGCTATCCACTGCACATGGACTCTAGCATGGCTTCATTGTACAGATGAAGAAACTGAGGCTCAGTAGGGTTAAGAGACTTTGGCCAAGGTCATACAAGTTAGGAGGGTTGCTAGAGCCAGAATTCTAATTTGTCTGTCTTTGTTCATTTATCCACTGATTTATTGAGTGCCTGCTTTTTGGGGGGATGCACTGCTGTTAAACACTGTGCTTGGCTAGTGCAAAAAGAACCCTAAATGTACAGTCAGTAACCCTGGGCTTGAGTCCTAGCTTCCTGGCTCTACTGCTTTCTAACTGACTTTGGACAACTAATTTCCATTCTTTGAAGCTACTTTTAAAAGAATTCCTGCTCTTTGTTAGGTAGATAGTGTAGATGGCAAGGCTGTATAAGCAGTGAAGTACTACCAAGGATAAGCTATGAATGCCTTGCAGTCAGAGAATTCTAGCCCTTTTTGCATGAAGTCTATATTTCAAGCAGTAATTTTGAGGAGAGAGACCTGGCAGTTTGCAGAAAACCCAGTGTGTAATAACCAGTGGAGAGAAAGGGAAGTTTTGAATCTGGAGTGCTGGAGGCGGGAAAACAGAGCCTTGTGGGCACAGAGAATGACTGAGAGCTTAAAAAACAGAAAAGAAGGTTAAGAATTAATAAGGAAATTAGACGAAGGAGATTTCCAGTAAAAAAAAAAAAAAGAATAAGAAAACAAACAGACTTAATAAGGCACAAAAAAAGAGATAATTTATTTACAGTGTTGGCGCTTCCAGGGTTTGCTTAGCCAAATTAAAGTCTTAAACCCAGTCTAGGCTCAAAATCGATGTCTAGTCATAAGAATTGCCTGTCTCTCTTATAAGCTACACATGCACAAAGCAGTGGCCATCTTTGGTGTGAACAGCTCTGCCCTGCATTGTGTCTCTTTCCCACTGCGGCAGCCTGCTGTGCCCACTCACAGCCCCCCTCTCCCTCTCCTAAGCCCAAGCCCAAGCCCAAGCCCAAGCCCCAAGTGTGTGAGCTCTCCCCAGAGTCTTCCCCCACATCCTCGTTTCTTCCAGAGCTGTCCCAGATGTGCATGGTTGGCCTGCCCAGCCCCGCCCCACGTGTGGCCTCTTTCCCAGCCTGTCCCCAGGGGAGAGCGGTGGGGCAGAGTTGGGTCATTAGGAACTCTCCTCTGATTCACTGTCTGGGAAAGCATGATTCTTCACATTTCACCTAGAATCTAGTCAGTAAAAAAAGAAGACAAGGAAAGCATTTGCCTTGCTTTCTTTTTTAAAATGGTTTGATAGCCCTAAGTAAGTTTCACTGCCCAGTTCAGCCTCTAGGCCACAGCAGCCTCTGGGGAGGGGCCCACAGGCTCCAGCTTGGGAGGCCACCCACCCACCCCAGAGCTCTGCCCTAGACCTGCTCTTGCTCTCCCCAACGCTAAAAAGACAAATCTCGTACTCTAGGAGACTTGGTTGGGAAAAAGTGGTGAGTTTTTATTTCTCTCCCCTCTTGATGAACTGTCCTTGTTTAGTAATAGAACTAAGTACACTCCTTGCCTCCATTCTGCTCTTCAGAGGGGTAAAACCTTCCTGGCTCTTCTGAAGTGAGCGTAGTGCTTGTAAATAAATAAAAATAACACCTAACTGGCTCAGAAGAAAAAGAACGCGAAGAAGAAAGTGATTCATTGGTTACTCTATTGGTACATTTGCCATGTCCTAAAAGAGTCACAATCATGTTTACAAACCAGTACATTTTGTGGTTAAGTATATCTCAGTTTTGCAGTGAGAATAGTCAGCATGTGATTCAGACTAATATTTTATTGTCTGTTACTATTTGATTAAATGACACTAAAATCTGAATAATGACTTGTGTCCCCTCTCTCTCTTTCTCTCTCCTTGCTGTTTTCAGTAGAGCATGCACCATTTTGAACGTGAATTTTCGGTAAAGTAAACTATGCTGATTTCTCTAAGTTTAAAGATGCTCTGTTTCTGTATGTGAAATAGGACCCAATGTGTCTCAATCACTGAAGTGATAAACAAGTGGGAAGGCAGATTTGAGACTATTTCCTTATCTGAACACTTAAATGAAATACAGCATCTTTAAAAAGCACTCAAGTAACTTCATCTATATTCATTTCATTTTCATCATGACCTTCAAAGTCTTCATTTTCACTCTGATTTTAGTTTCAAAATACAGCTCTAAAACCTGCAAATCAACTGCATGGCATTTTGGTGTATTATAATTTTGGAAAGATGACTTTCGAGGTCCCATTGCTGCAAAAATGTTTGTTCCTAGTTGCTGTGATGAAGAATTAGGCAGTTGAGGTCTTGGTTAGAGAGAAATAACTTACTAGCCTTTCTACTAATCATGGGGAAAACAGATCTTTTTTAAGCATCCTTAATAATTTGCAAGTTGGGACACAAGTACAGCCTCCTCATCTGCCTGAGGCAAAGGGGAAAGGTGGTTCCCGAGAGCTGGGGGCTGCCGGCTTCCAGGGGTCACGGGTCTCCATTCTCTCCCGAGGGTAGCTCGTAGGCCTGGTGTTGCTCTAGTGTGGTCTAGTGGCCGCTTGGCCTCCCCACCTACATGTGTGGACCACAAAGGAACTTGGAGCTACAGAGATCTGTAGATTGCCCACTGCTAACTGCTAAAATTGGCCTGAGGAAAGGGGAGGAAAGGGGACCCTCAGATGTCCTTTTCCCGAGTCTGTCGAGGATGTTCCTGGCATGGCGCTCCTCCCTAGATCCAACCTGTGCTCTGGCCGCAGCAGTCTGTGTCCTCCTCAGGGCCTCTGCTGGGTTGCCAGGTTCCCGTCTGGTTTGGTGGAGGGGGTTGTGGGGAGGGTAGAGTAGTTGGTGCTCATGTTTTTTGGCTGAGAGAAAAACGAGATGGGAGAAATCAGGACTGACCTGGTTATAACTGAAGACGGGCTGTGGTGGAGGCTCCCCCATCCTGGTGTGAGTTCAGTGAGCCATCAGTCTCACAGGGGATCCGTCGCTCTTGTCTGTGGCCTGGGGACAGGGCCTATCGGAGGCCTCTTGGCAGGAGGAGCTCACTGGCGCTTTAGAGATGGAGGGAGCTCAGGTGTCAGTCGGTTGTTCCCAGGTGTGTCACAGGCCAAATTGCCAACTTGCATTTGGCCTTAGTTACCCCTGCCCCCAGCTTCCTGCCATTGTTACCATCATGTTGTAGCTTATGCCCCGATTTACCTTTAAAGGAAGCTTGCAGGCCATGGAAAAGGCAAAGACAGTCAATGGGGCTTGGAGTCAGAGACTGTGAGTCCCAGGGCTGTGTTCCTGCCTCCTCCAGTTTTGACCTTCTGACTCCCAGACGTCCTCTCCTGGTCCTGGTGAGTTGGGTTCTGGCCTGCCCGGCCCTGACTATACGCTTCACGATCCACCAGAGTGAGGAAGAGTGAGGACGAGTGGACCTCCTGGGACATCAAGCCCCTTGCGACTGGTCCGGCACCCAAGACATCAGGGTGACCTTGCTCTATACCCTTGGATGAGCAGCCTGTCCTCCCGCACAGCCCTCAGCATCCGTGTGGTTTACAGGCACAGGCTACCCTGTAGGACTCTGGGCATTTTATTTATTTACACTACCTCCATTTTTAAACGGATTTGTTTAAAATGACAAGAATTTCACCTTTACTTGGTAAATGAAGATCCATTTACTGACCCCCTTTCCCAACCTCCAAACGCTGTGGTAGTGCATTTGCACTTTTAATTCTGAGTGCCTGCTAATGAGGCCAAAGTGAAGCGTTGGTTCTGTCTGAGGCCAAGCATTTTGTTCTGTGCCAAGATTGTAGCCTGTACCCCTGACCCAGCGCCCGAGGCCTGTCTCTAGCTTCCCAGAATTCTCACCTGGAGGGGTAACTGCTCTCTGGATGGCCAGTGCCTTTGGTAGAACCCCCAAGTGCTGCTGCAGCCCGGAGCCTGTCTTCTCGTCCTAAACCTTGCAGTGATTCTTCTGTGTCGGGTCGAAGCACAAAGCTGGGAGGCAGAAACGCCGCAGCTCCTGCTGAGAGCTGCGCCCTGCATGTCAAGTGCAGATTCTGCGGCCCTGAGCGCCTGGCAAGGGCACTGACACCCACTCACCCCGAAACAGGCAGAGCTCACTCCTCGGCGCCCGCTTGGCCCTGCAGTCAAGAGACCAGTTCCAACGGCCTTCAACAGAGGTTTCCCCACCTCCTCGCATTTCACTGCTCTCTATGTCACGTTTATTCTCCACAGTTTTCTCACCTCAACACTTACTACAGGCTTAAAATCCTTTTTCTCTTTATAACACAGTGACGTAAAGCCAAGAACATTTCCCTAGAGTCCACTCTAGCATTGAGCATAATAGAACTTCATTCATGAGTTGTCATCGTGTAGAACCAATGAAAATTCCATTTTGTTCATTTGTCTATATTTACTCTTCATTTGTATTGCTCTATTATTTGAGAATTCCAGGATTGCAGAGCATGAGTATATGTATTTGTGTGATTCTTTAATTTCAGCTGCCTTAGGTTTGGGTAAAGATGTAAAGGAAGGTAAGTGATTTTCTATGAATTGTAAGACGTTAGTTACCTGTCACGCTTGGTGAAAATGGTGTCCTTATTTGTGTATTTTATTGGTGATCCTGAACCGTCATCCATACAAACTCAAGTAGTGATAGGTATCTTTACCTGTTTTCACCACAGCTCGGCAGCCGTTTGGGGGAAACCACACAGTGGACCATCTCCCTGGTGTAGCCCTGGGAGGGGTAGAGACAGCAACAGACAGGTGGAGTCTCAGAGAGCTTCAAGGTTCACAGGAGATGGGGACAACTAACTCTGGGCATAGGAAAGTTCTTTAAGGCAGAACTTTTTGTGTTCTCAGTGTTTATTTTGTCCTGAGAGAACAATTCATTCATTGACTGAAAATATAAAATTCAAGTTGCAAATGTTCATGTGCCTGAAAGCTGAGGGAAGTTTTAGAACCTGCCCAGTGTCCCTCTCCTTGCCCGCTAGGGTATAACAGAACTTTCTAGTTTCTCCTGGTACTTCAGTCAAGATGTATGTTTAGTGCAGTTCTATTCTGTTCCTTAATTGGGCCGCGGTGGAAAGAATGGTACTTCAGGAAGACTCCTCCCTAAGAATGCCCTTGCCAGAGAGAGAGAGAGATCCCCGTGCCCCCTGCTTGGCACTGCTAACAATTATTAGCATTTTACAGTTCTTTAATGCAACCTAATAGGAAATGATTATTCGAGACAGACTCCTCTGGGAAATGCATAACCCGGCAGGCACTGGTTCCTTGCCAAGAATCCCGAGTGGTTTGTTATTTTGTATTAAGTTACATCCTTCAAATATTGTGTGTTGGAGCAGCTAAAGAACTGTTCATCCCTTATGAGTAATTGACATTCAGGTAGCCTGACTCTGTGCATACAGATGTCTTATCTTTAATTGCTGGCCCCAAAGTAGATAAAGCTGCCCAGGACCTGCCTGATGCAGCTAAGGGATGCAACTCTTCTTTTGGGACCATTACTAAAATTTGGAAATGAGGTCAGAGCCTCATTTGTGCAGAGACTGTCACTGTGTATGGTTTCATGTATTCTGTAATATTTGTGCCTACAGTCTTTTTTCATTTGACTGTTATCTGAGGGAAATGACCACCGTTCCCCTTTGATACTTCTAGCTTTTTTGTTTAGTATTTTAAAAAATCCTGCAATACTTGGTGAGGAAAACATGAGTCCATTCTCCCCAGGACGAGCAGTAGCATGTGTGCAGGGCAGCTGGAGAGGTGATTACTGACTGTCCTCTCTTGGCCTTTTTCCTCCACAGGGATATCTGCGTTACCTCCACCTCCTCCACCTCCACCTCCACCACCAGCAGCTCCCTTGCCTCCCGCAAGCACGGAGGCGCCCGCCCAGCTCTCACCCCAGGCTGTGAACGGTGTGAGCCGAGGGGCCTTGCTCAGCTCCATCCAGAATTTCCAAAAAGGAACTTTGAGGAAAGCTGAAACCTGTGATCACAGTGCTCCTAAGATCGGCTGAAGCTTCCTGTTTACACTTGGAGGGAAAATTTCCTTTTTTTTTTTTTTCCTATTCACCCCCACCCCCTAAAGTATCCTCTTCCTGGGTAAATAATTGCTGAGCCAGTACAGCCACATACAGCACTATTTTGCAGATGCTCATGTACGAGGTTTTTCAAGAGAGAAATATTCTTCAAGTAGAATAAAGTTAGGCTGGCACTGCTGCCTTAAGAAATATTTTGCTCCTTTATTATCACTGTAAAGGAGTTTTATTCATCCTCTAACGGGCATCTTTTTGGGGCAGCAGCAGCAGCAGATTGGAATCAATATTTTCACCGACTAAAGGAAATGGACAGAAAAACAATGACAATGTTCAGGCACAGCAGTGAATGGCCTTTGTGTTGCAATCCCTTCTACCCCGTCAGCTCCTAGAAATGTTCCTCTCACAGTTCATTTCTCTAAAGCATTTTCTGGTTATTTCATAGATAACTCCCATTTTTGCTCCCTTTATTTTATCTTAGACATTAACACTGTAGCCCAAAGCATAGTTCTGTTGCTACGTCAGAGAAGCCAACTGAGTTCTTCACTTTCCCCCTCAAGTAGGATGGGGAAATTTCTTAACGTTCTCTTAAGTTCTAACAGGAATACCGTTGTGATTATAGAACTCAGGGCTGCTAAAGCAACTACTTTAGACCTATAGTTCTTTTTAGTTAGAATGTGTTGAAACAGACAAAAAAAAGTTGAAATCAGAAAAAGCTCTTGCCAATTAGAGGATCTTTGTAATCCTCAGCAATTAAGTCAACTTTGGGGCTTGGGGGGTCAATATTACAATGTAAGTAAATTTGGCATCTATAGAAAACAATTCTGACTTTTGAAAGACTTATCTAAATACATCATCTTTTTAATGTTGCTCATTTATTAGAAAGATCCTTCATCCTATGATTTGCTTAAACCTTTAAATAAATTGCACTTTAAAGGATTATAAATAATCCATTTAAAAATTGAAGTACACACATCAGTGTTGGTTACTATGCAGAGAGAATGTCATTGTGTATAGTTTCATGTAATCTGTCATAAATGTCAGCTGTATTTTTTATTAAAATAAACCATGTCAAGAAAATGTGTTGTCTGTAGGGTGGCTAGATAGTTCAAATGAGAACTTTTTGTAGCATCTTTTGTAAACATACAGATTCACACGGTCTCTCTAAAGTTTCCTTCCTACCTATCCTGTTTGTTTTCTTTTCTGTCTTATTTTCCCTCTTAATAAGAGCTACTAATCCTGCCTTGCTCTTTTAGTTAGGTACTACCTATATGCTTCTATAACTGATTTAACCCATCTTTTCCATCGCAACTTCTGAAGAGACCGTTTTTTGGCAATGGGACAAATACCTGACGTAAACTTTGCTTTCATTTTAAAGGGAACCCTACTAGAATTAGGCATTTGAAGCATCTGTGGACAAGTTCCTGGCCCAGTGTGATGCAAGCTAGGTGATTAGTTCCTGATGGAGGCTGGGAGGCCTGAGTCCTTCTGAAGTCAGTTTTGCTATTTTTGGATAGTTTCAGATATTTCAATAAAAACAGGCCATGGTTTTGTACAGTACCAGCTTTTTTTCCATTTGGCACTAACTTAATAGAATTTGAGGATTTCCCCCCACATTTATTCTTTCACAAATATAAAAATATAATTGGTCATAGTCAGGAATTCCTTTATTCCTTATCAAAACAATCTAAATGATTATATGCTTTCATTTTATACATATAAGTTATCTTTTTTTTGGATATATCTTGCAACAAGATTCTGTCACATTCATATTTTGTCCTTATAGTGAAAGAAGGTAAAATTTTACATTAATCTTATTCAAAGAACATGGCAACTGTAACAGACACAGAGTAGCATGGAGTCTAGGGCAGAAGAGTGGAGAATTCTCCACACATACACACATTTAAAACTTCTTCCCAGTACAAAAACATCTGTTGTTGCTTTAGAGATCATTTTCCTTTATGAATAATAGTAAGGTCTTGCAGTACAATCCAGATGAAGTGCCAGCAAGTATTTCAAATAAATTTCAATGACTTGATATTCAAGTCCAAGCTAGATATTTAATGTTTTCTTTATTGCAAATATGATGTCTTTGACCTGAGGTACAGAGTTGTCTTCTAGAATCTTTGCATAAGGCATAGGGACGTCAGCACCAGTGACACGAACAGCGGGAGCATCCAGGAAATTGAATGCAGGACCTAGGAGAGAAGGCAGGCTTAACAGAGAGAGAGGCAAGCAAAGCCCTGAATACGACCACCTTGGCTCAGAGGTGTATCTGCTCAGGAAGAGAAAACATAAGGCAAAGGAATGTTAATTATGGGGAACTGTTTCTGGTTTTGATTTTTTAAACATTCACCCTAAAGAGACATTCCAAAACGACAAGTTGAAAAGTTCAAGTCATTTGGCCACCCCTAGCTTTCAATCTCCTTATCCAGTATGTATTCAGGTATACAATGTTTATTATAGCTTGACTGTATTCTAGAACCAGTTTCTCTGAAATACCTTCCATGATCCTGGCACAGATTTCAGCTCCTACTCCAAACTGTGGCCAGCCTCCTTCCACGGTTATGAGATGATTTGTCTTCATGACACTGGCTTCTATGGTTTCAATGTCCATTGGCCTGATGGTACGCATATTTATCACCTAAACAGATAATATAACAAGTAAGTCTCAGCTGCTGCATCACAAATAGATCCCTGTCCCCATAATGCCACTTCCTTTTTTGTTTCTTGTTAATCTTTGGGTCTAGGGAAATCTTATCTGCCTATGAACAGTCACATGAATATTGAAACTGTAAAGGAGAAATTAATTAAAACAAAAAAAACTCTATCTCTACTATAAGCAGCTCTGTTCTGATAGATTCATTTATCCTTATTGGCTTTAACTTCCCTCTTATAAAAATAAATAGCTAACATTTGAGTGCTTACTGTGTATCAGACACAACACTAAGTATAATTCTCACAACCACCCTATGATAGAACAGTACTTATCCCTATTTTATAGCTGCTGAAACTGAGATTTAGAGTACATAACTTGCCCAAGTATAACTAGCAAGTGGTAGGTTCTGGATACGAGGCTTAGAATCATTAACTTCTGATTTTTCCCCTAGCTCTAGCTCCAAGGCTGGATCTTAACTTGAGAAAACAGGTACTATTCTAAAAGATTCAGAACCTAAGTGCTAAAAAGCTAAGTATTAATATTTGAAAAGCAAGCAGGTTCCCAGCTTTAAGCAAAGACAGAAATGTGTGACAAAGCAAGACTTTACATCTAGTTAACCTGTTACAGAACTATTTCTGGGAGCCTATTAAAAGGAGCCTTTCTGGGCCGGGTGCGGTGGCTCACACCTGTAATCCTAACACTCTGGGAGGCTGAGGCAGGAGGGTCGCTCAAGGTGAGGAGTTCGAGACCAGCCTGAGCAAGAGTGAGACCCCCAGTCTCTACTAAAAATAGGAAGAAATTAGCCAGACAACTAAAAATATATAGAAAAAATTAGCCAGGCATGGTGGCGCGTGCCTGTAGTCCCAGCTACTTGGGAGGCTGAGGCAGAAGGATCGCTTGAGCCCAGGAGTTTGAGGTTGCTGTGAGCTAGGCTGACGCCATGGCACTCTAGCCCGGGCAACAGAGCGAGACTCTGTCTCAAAGAAAAGGAGCCTTTCTGATTCCTTAAGAACAAGTGAATGTCCACTCACCTCACATTCAATTCCCTCTTTAGATAGTACCGTTGCAGCTTCTATGCAGTGGCCCACAGGTCTTGAATGGGAAACCACGGTTATATGTGTCCCTGAAACAGAGTGGTCACAGATCAGAGGTGGAAACTAAAGATGCTGTGCCACTCTGCAGCCACCTGTGGCTCTTACTTGTTTATAAAGTCTTCAACTCAACTTCATTCCAGTGAGCTGAGGAATGTAGCAGCCTTCCTAGAAACAAAATACAAATCTACTGGACTGAGACTGAGAAAAGCACAACTGAATGAGAAATCAGGGCATCACAAATTAAGTTGAGCTCATCCTATAATTTTTTAGTCACAGTAATTGGCAATAACTCCTAGATTAAATCTGAGCAACATAAATAGAGGAGCTGGATTAAAAATAATGTTTAAATGTATGCTAAGTTCTCTCACCTTGTCTTTCTATTTTGGCTTTTCCAATAGGAATGAGAAAATCTTTTGACTGAGCTTCAGCAGGAAATTCAAAGGGAACTCCATACATCAATTCGTTCTCTAGCACCACCACTGCAAAATATCATAAATATTTAAACAAAAGTAACTAATCACATGCAGAATGACTAAAAATGTATATATGGCAATATCATTTCTCTTGTGAAAAGTTTCACTGTGCTGATTAGGGAGCCTTGTTTCTCTCATGTCTGGTAGCTGTGAGGATGGTTTAGGTTCTTACATTTATAGTTTGGTCAATATAATTTTATCAGTTGAGGTTAAACCAGTGTTGTGGGTGTGTAGTAAATGTCTCCTTAACGGGCCCCGTTATAGTCAGAAATAAGAAAACAACCACATTCTTTACTATTTTTACTAAATCTATATATGATTAACATTTTATATGCTATGTCTAAGCCTAACTAAAAGACTTTTGGTTCCTTCAATGCAAAGATTTCATCTTAGTTTTTCAATCTCCAAAAGAGACCCACGGGTCACTCTGCTGACCTGGATTGTTATCCCGAATGGCTGATTTTATAAGTCCTTTGGCATCCTCTGAACTCCAGGGGCTGACCACCTTTAAGCCTGGGCAGTGCCCATACCACGCAGCAAAGCACTGTGAGTGTTGAGCAGCTACGCCTGCTGAGGCACCATTGGGCCCCCTGAAGACTATGGGCACAGGCTGAAGGCCCCCTGACATGTAGTAGGTTTTGGCAGCTGAGTTTATAACCTGGTCAATGGCTTGCATAGAGAAATTGAAGGTCATAAATTCACAAATGGGCCGCAACCCAGCCTGTCAAATCAAAAACATGGATGTTAGAAAGACTAGAAACAGCAATGAAAAACAGCAAACAACCCCTCCATTCCTCCAACATTCAAATGTTTTTAAAAGGTCATGTTAAAAGTAATTTCTTTGGATTAGCTTCATAAAAGTTTCACATACCATAGCTGCACCTACAGCAATCCCAGCAAATCCCATCTGTAATGGAGAATACAAATGTAGATGAAAATCCATAAAAATTAGGACAATGAACACTAACAGACATGCCCCTCAAAGGTCTGCTTCCTGCTGGAAGGCTTACTTCGGATATGGGAGTGTCTATGATCCTCTTGTCTCCATATTTCTTCCACAGGCCTCGACTAACCTACAATTAAGAGTTGATCCCATTACTTTTAAGTATATCTGGGTCAATAGCCTCCTCGATTTTGTATAACTTTCACAGATTTTAGTTACCTTGTATGCCCCATCATACTGGGCAACTTCTTCCCCAAGCAGAAATACCTTCTCATCTCTTTCCAGCTCCTCATCCATACCTTGATTTATAGCATCACGAACTGTCACCTGTCACAGGTATGGGAAAATAGTTGATAAACTACAGGACTATTTAGAGATTCTATTGAAATTCTCTTCTTTTATACCCAGGCTGCCCTCAGCATACAATATAAAAACTAACACTAGAATAGGCTTCTCTTCAAAAGTTCAAAGAATTCTAAAAGTAACATTTCTATCACACAGAATCGGTCTTTGATTGGATGTATTAATGATAAATTTACTGAATACGTTCCTTGATTTGCATCCAAGTCTGAGAAACCTGCTTGCTGGCCAGACTAGCACACAGACAATTTCCTAAGTAGAAAATACACTGAGTTGTTTTATTACCATACTTGGAGTACTATGGGGCAGAGAACTGCCAAGAACACCTAACTAATGCTAGTAACTGATCTCTCACTAGGTGGCAGGCACTGCCAAACACTACATTCAGGATGAAGGAGTTCTTATCTTAATACATGGAATGGTGGATTTCTCTAGTTAAAAAAAAAAGGTGGGAGGGAACCATATGATCCAGCAATTTCACTTCTAGGTATATACCCCAAAAGAACTGAAAGCTGGGATTCAAACACATACTTGCACACCAATGCTCACAGCTGCATCATCCACAATAACCAAAACAACCCAAAGGTCGTCCATCGTTGAATGGATAAATAAAACGTACATACAGTGGAATATTATTCAGCTTTACAAAGGAATCAAATTCTGACACATGCTACAACATGGATGAACCTTGAAGACATTATGCTAAGTGAAATAAGCCAGACATAAAAGGACAAATGATTCCACTTACATGAGGTTTTACCATAGACAAACTCGCAGAGACAGAAAAGTGTAACAGAGGTTACCAGGGGAGGGGGAATGAGGAGTTACCGTGTAATGGATGAAGAGTTTCTGTTTGGGATGATGAAAAAGTTCTGGAAATGGATGGTGCCGATGGATGTGAATGTACTCAATGTCACTGAATTATACACTTTTAAAAAGTACATTTTAAGTTATGTATATTTCACCACAATTTTTAAAAAAGCGGGGGGTGAAGGAGGAAACGTTTAGTCTTAGTTTTCTCCAATTGCCCATCTAATTCCAAACAGCCTCGGGGGGGGGGGGGGTGACACGCCGGTGAGATTGGCGCCAGGCGTCGACAGAGGCAGCACGGGTCCCACGCAGGATGCGGACGTCTGCAAACCGCAGGGCCCACGGCGCAGTCTCTCCCCGCGGCGCCCGCAGGACACGGCGCAGGCGCGACCCCAGCCTCCGCCCCGGCGTAAGGGCCCCCTCCCGACCCTAGTCCGGCCAGCGTCCGCGTCAGTTACCTGCAGCGCAGCTGGTGCGGTCCGGTGAAAACGTCTCTTCAGCAGCCCGGAGACCTGGCGGGGAGAGAGAAGGACGCTCAGAGGGGACGCAGAGAGAGTGGTAGGGGTCGCGCAGGGCCATCGGGGCCGCGTGCCGCTGCCCACCTGCTGAAGGGGTCTCCGCACCAGCCCAGACACCGCCGCCATCTTGGTCGTGTCCTCTAGCAGCTGACAACACAGCGTGTCCGACGACGCGAGCAGGCCCCGCCTCCCCCACGGGCGCAGGCCAATAACAGGGCGCGATGCCTGCGTGCCCCGCCCATCCGCTCACCGGCCGAAGGGGCGAAGGGGCCGGCCGAGGTGGCGTGTGGTTGGCTCTGCCTCTCCGCCTCCGGCCGGCTCAAATCAACTTTATTGACAGCAGGCGGTGGCTGGCTTGCGGGGTGCACGCCGGGCACACGTCCTTGGCCGTTGTCGCTTGAAGCTCGAGGACTAGAAGTCAGACTCTGAGGAGCATGATCTCTCTAGGCCAGAGGGAGCTTAAGACTTAGGCCAGCCTTCTGTGGCTACTGGAATCCTTTTTTTTTTTTTTTTTTTGAGACAGAGTCTCACTATTTCCTAGGCTAGAGTGCAAGTGGTGTCATCATAGCCCACAGCAGCCTCAAACTCCTGGGCTCAAGTGATCCTCCTGCCTCAGCCTCCCGAGTAGCTGGGACTATAGGCTCGCGCCACCACAACCGGCTAATTTTTCTATTTTTTGTAGAGACCGGGGTCTTGTTCTTTCTTAGGCTGGTCTCGAACTCCTGGCCTCAAGCCATCCTCTCACCTCGGCCTCCCAGAGTGCTGGGATTACAGGCGTGAGCCACCGCGCCCGGCCGCTAGTGGAATCCTTTGGGGACCAAACACGTACTCTGGTGATGGGAAACTTCATGAGTGAGTCTAGTCTTCCCTGGACAGCACTATTGGTTCCTTAGGATGCGAGCAAAAGCATTCTTTGACGCATTAAGCGCCTACTATGTGCCTAGCATTGTGATACATGCCGTATAGCTCATCTAATTCTCACAGGAACCCTCTTAGGTATTATAATTAGTGTTATTATTATCTCTATTGCGCAGGGGCGTAAACTGAAGCAGAAATTGATTAAAGGAGCCAGAATTTGAATTAGGCCTGACTCTAAAGGGTGGTCTTTTCTTACTACTTCCTAAAGCAGAAGTTGGGGTCCCACCTTGGGGAAGATTATCACAACCTGCATTTACAGAGGGCCTTTTGGGGAGATGCCAAACACCTGACCATAGGAGCAGCCTCTGGAAGTCATTAGTTTCACTTTGGCTCTTCGGGGTCAGGAGAGACACTTGCCCCCCAAGACATTCCAAACATTCCCTTCTGTGAGTGGTAGCTGCAAGCTGCCAGTCTGTAACCTCTGAATCAGGGCTTTGTGAGCTGTCTAAGGCAAGGGTTCTGGGGAGCCAGTTTGGTAAGGGAACTGCTAGATGATCAGTCTGGTTGCTGAGTGGGAATGGGAGGGGGTGGGGTTGAAGGCTGAAGCAATGAGACCCCAGGGAGTCTGTGGCAGAGAGAGAGCTGGACTAGGAGGCAGCTTCCAGGTGGAGAGTAGGGGGACAGGTTTGAGATCTATTTGGGCTGGAATCAATAGGATTAAAGAGCAAAGGAAGAGTTGAGGAAGATTTTGGATTTTTGTAGTTGTTGGAGGGATGGTGCAGGGGAGGAGCCCGGGGCGGTGCAGGTGTGAGGAGCTGGGGAAGTTAAAGTGCATTCTTTAGATGACTGGGGCATACCCAAGTTAGGTATAGGAGCCTGGAGCCTAGGGCTAGGTGGGGCTAGAGATATAAATTTGGGGACAGCTGCATAGAGATGGCCTTTACTCTCTAGGCCTCTATCTCATCATCTGTAAAATGGAGAGAGAGTCTCTAAGGTGTGGAATCACCACCTTCACCCCCACCTGCCACCATCATCTGGTCCCTTCAGTCCCTGCCAGGAAGCCTCAAGAAGGCCCAGCACTTCCCAGACAGCCACAGCATCCCTGAGAACCCCTGAATTTGAGATGTCAGCCCCCAGGGATTCCTGGGTTCTGCTCAGAATGAAAATGTGAATCAGTCGTCTTCACTTCCTCCACCACCTAGAACAGAAAGATTTCGGGATCAGATTTGCAAAGCAAAAGGAGACATCAAAGTGGTGGAACGATGACCCAAAGAAAAGCCAGAATCAGGACTGCATCTAAACAAAGGACAGTATTCTTAAGCCATACTTACACAAAGATTTAAGTATGGAATGCTGAGTCTGCAGCCAGTCTGGGCAGCTCAGCCAGGAAGGCAATGTGATTCATAGGTCTCAGCTGAGAATTTTCTTTTGAAATAATGGCTGTGGACATTTTAGACACGTTAGAGGTATATTCCTTCATACACATGCTTTCTTATCAAATTCTAACTGACCACTTTGGAAAGGCTAGGTGCAATTTTGTTTAAAAGACACAAAAGGTGAAAGTCCTGAATTTTCAATCCATGATCTTTTCAAAATGAGTCTACATTCATATGCTCACAAATTTTCCTGAAAGGGACTGCAAGGTGTAAATTGGCCAGGTAGGCCTCTCTCATACTTAATCTTTGCAGAGTTACAGGGAACATTTGTCCTCAAGTCACTCTGAGTTCTTTGTCAGTCATCGGAAAGTTTTTCATCAAGGTTTTTGGTCTCTACAAGCTTGACCAACTTTTTTTTGTCACTCCAAGCAAGTTTATTAAAAAGAGTTTTCCACTCCTCCTACCCTCCCCCTCTTTTTTGGGTGTAGCTTCAACACAGTAAAATACACAGTTCCACCACCCCTGAAAGTTCCCTCATGTCTCCTCCTAGTCATTCCCCACACTACATCCCACAGGAAACCACAGGCCTGACTTCCAACACCATGTTTTGGTTTGCCTGTTTTAGAACTTGAAATAAATGCGATTATACAATGTTTACTCTTTTGTGTCTCGCTTTGTTAGGTCAGCAAAATGTTTTTGAGAATCATCTATGTCGTTAAATGTATCAGTAGGTCGTTTACTCCTCTTTTTTTCTTATGACTTTATTTTGAAAAAGTTTAAGACTCAAAAGAGATTGCTAAAGAGTTTCTGTGTAGCTTTCACCCAGATTTGCCCAATGATAATATCTTATATAGGCAGAGTACATTGCCAAAACCCAGAAATTGACATTGCTGCAACTATACTCTTAACCTGGGTAGATCTCACCAGTTTTTATATGCATTCTTGTATGTGTGTGTGTTTGTGTGTATACAGCACTATAGAATGTTATTACATATACGGATTCATGTCACCACCACCACAATCAGAACACAGAATTGTTCCATCACCACAAAGAAACTCTTTGATGTTACCTCATCATTACATCCTCCCTCACCCCCAGCTCCTGGCAACCACTGATCTGTTCTCAATCACTATAATTTGTTATTTCAAGAATGTTACAAAAATGAAATCATACAATATGTAACTCTTTGAAATTGGCTCTTGTCATCAGCCTAATGCCCTTGAGATCCATTTAAATTGTGTATCAAATTTCATTCCTTTTATTGCTGAGTAGTTGTATGGGTGTATCAGCTTACCCATTCACCCAATGAAGGGCATTTGGACCGTATCCAATTTTAGCTATTACCAAGAAAGCTGTTAGCAACCTTGTTTGTAGGAAAACAGCCTGTTGCATGGCAAGAGTAACTCCATCTTGAAGCGAAACCGCCATAATGGTAGATATTTGACGCCTGCATACCAAGGCATTCCACAGCAAGGTCAAGAAACCACATCTGTGGCAAAGATAACTCCTCACAAAGGTGCCTGTATAACTTCCCCTGTGGTCAGGAGTTGTGAGAGGGTCTGAGACATGACCACCTGCCCGTGTTTTACCAAAAAAAAAAAAAAGCTTGCTATTTAAAGAATATTTTCTGTAGGGCAGGTGCAGGGATCCACCATCTTTTGGCCTCCAGAGACATAGCTTTTGTTCATAAGTTCCTATTAAATGTCCTTCTGAGAAACTGGATTTGTCACCCTCTTTCTTTAGCCTATCAGCTGCCCTGGCCTTTGGGAGTAGGTTTGCATATACCTATTCACCATGGAACATTGGTTTACAGGTTTTTGGGTGGACATAAGTTTTCATTTCTCCAGGTAAATACCCAGGAATACGATTGTATGGTAAATTTAACTTTTCAGAACCTACCAAACTGATTTTCCAGTGTGGCTGTGTCATTTTATGTCACCTCCAGTAATGTGTGAGACGCCCAGTTGTCCTGGACCCTTGCCAGCACTTGGCAATCTCAGTATTTTTTATTTTAGCCTTTCTAACAGATCTGTACCTCATATTTTAATTTGCTTTTCTCTAGTGGTTGATGATACAGATCATCTTTTCATGTGCTTACTTTGGTGAAGGGTCATCCTCTGTGGTGAAGTATCTATTTAAATCTTTTGACCATATTCTAATTAGATTGTGTTTTTAAAATTGTGGTGAAATATGCATAACATGAAATTTACCATTTTAACCATTTTTCAGTGTACAGTTCAGTGGCATTAAGTACATTCACATTCACCACCACTGTCCATCTCCAGAACTTTTATCTGCCCAAACTAAAACTCCGTACCCACAAACAATTCTCCATTCTCCCCTCCTCCACCCCTGGCAACCACCATTCTATTTTCTGTCTCTATGAATTTGACCATTCTAGGTACCTCATATAAGTGGCATCATCCAATATTTGTCCTTTTGTGTCTGGCTTATTTCACTTAGCATGTTGTCAGCATTCACTCATGTTGTAGCATGTGTGAGGATTTCATTCCTAAGGCTGAAAAATATTCCATTGTATGCATATACCACATTTTGTTCATCCATTCACCTGTTGATGGACATTTGGGTTGTTTCTACCTTTTGGATTTGCGAATAATGCTGCTATGAATGTTGGTGTGTAAGTATGTTCCAGTGCCTGCTTTCAATTTCTTTGGGTATGCAGGCGTACCTCGGAGTTATTGTGGGTTCAGTCCCAGACCACCACAATAAAGCAAATATTGCAATAAAGCAAGTCACACAAATTTTTTTGGTTTCCCAGTGCATATAAAGTTATGTTTACACTATATTGTAGTCTGTTAAGTATGAAGTAGCATGTCTAAAAAGTACATACCTTAATTTAAAAATATTTCTAAAAAATGCTATCGTCTGAGCCTTCAGCAAGCCATAATCTTTTTGCTGGTGGAGGATCTTGCCTCAGTGTTGGTGGCTGCTGACTGATCAGGGTGGTGGCTGCTAAAGGTTGGGGTGGCTGTGGCATTTCTTAAAATAAGACAACAGTGACGTTTGCCACATTGACTCTTCCTTTCATGAAAGATTTCTCTGTGGCATGCAATGCTTGGGCAGTAATCTTTTGAAAGGAATTTTTTCTTCTGAGTAGTAAGTCTCAACATGGGCTTACAATATTTAGGAAACCATGCTCTAAGCAGATGTGCTGTCATCCAGGCTTTGTTATTCCATTTATAAAGCACAAGAAGAGTAGATTTAGCCTAATTCCTAAGAACCCTAGGATTTTCACAATGGTCAATGAGCATTGGCTTCAACTTAAAGTCACCAGCTGCATTAGCCCCTAACAGAAAGTCAGCCAGTCCTCTGATGCTTTGAAGCCAGACATTGACTGCTCCTCTCTAACTAAGAAAGCCCTAGATGGCATCTTCTTCCAATAGAAGGCTATTTCATCGCCACTGAAAATCTGTTGTGCAGTGTAGCCACCTTCATCAATGATCTTAGCTAGATCTTCTGGATAACTTGCTGCAGCTTCACATCAGCACTTGCTGCTTCACCTTGTACTTTTATGTTATGGAGATGGCATCTTTCCTCAAACCTGATGAACCAACTTCTGCTAGCTCCCAACTTTTCTTCTGCAGCTTCCTCACCTCTCTCAGCCTTCACAGAATTGAAGAGAGTTAGGGCCTTGCTCTGGATTAGATTTCGGCTTAAGGGAGTGTCGTGGCTGGTTTGATCCTCTATCCAGACCACTCACACTTTCTCCATCTCAGCAATAAGGCTGTTTCATTTTCTTATCATTCCTGTGTTCACTGGAGTGGCACTTTTAATTTCCTTTGCATTCACAGCTTGGCTAGCTGTTTGGTGCAAGAGGCCTGGCTTTCAGTCTGTCTCTGCTTTTGACATGCCTTCTTCACTAAGCTTAATCATTTCTAGCTTTTGATTTAAAATGTGAGATGCATGTCCCTTCCTTTCCCTTGAACACTTTGAGCCCATTGTAGGGTTATTCACTGGCCTCATTTCAATTTGCTGTGTTCTGGGGAACAGAGTGTTCCAAGGAGGAGAGAGATGGGGGTGGGGGACTGGGGGAGGGGGAACGGCTGGTTAGTGGAGCAGTCACAACACACACAACAAAGGTTCCAGTTTTTCCACATCCTTGATAACTCTTGTTATTTTCTGCTTTTTGGTTTTGTATGTCTGTGTGTTTTAAATAATAGCCATCCTAATGTGTCTGAAGTGATATCTCATCATGATTTAGGGTTTTGATTCCCCTAATGGTTAGTGATATTGAGTATCTTTGCATGTGCTTTTTGGCCATCTGCATATCTCCCTGGGAGAAATGTCTATTCAACTCTTTTGCCCATTTTTTAAATTTTTATTATTATCAATAAGTCAATGTTTATTGAGTGCCTACTGAACGAATGCTGGGCTCGTTCTAGCGGATGTGTGGGGTGTCATCCTGCCTTTTCCCTCTCCTCCTCCTCCGGCAACCGAGACCCCCTCACTGAACAGCTCTACCCTTTCACTTAATCTAATTCCTGCTGAGTGAAACATACTTTTCTCTCTTCTGAAAAAAAAAAAAAAAAAAAAAAAAAGCACAATTTGACTCATCCCCCTGACAATCTCCAAACTCCCTTCCTCTGTGAGCCATTTTATCCATCCGGCTGCCTCAGCGTTGCCCGGGAGCGTGGGCCACCATCAGAATGCGGGGACCTGCAGCCTCACCGTCTCCGCATGGGCCTCACCGCCCTCGCCCTGCCCGCCCCTCGACCCACAAAGAGTGGGCGCTCCACGCCCCGCGGCCGCCCTCGGTGCGTCCCCCCCGGCTCACCGAGGCTGCGGAGCGCGTCCTTTGGTCCCTCCGAGCCCTGGCACCAACCCGCCCGCCCCAGCGCCGCTCTGTCACCTCCGCGCCAGGCGCCCCAGCCGGGGACTCACTCAGCCAGTACCTGAGCGGCCGAGAGCCAGACCCACCCGACCGGAAATGGCTTGTTTGTCTTTTTGCTGAGTTGTAGGAGTTCTATATATGTTCTGGACATTAATCCCTTATCAGCTACATGATATACAATTATTTTCTGTCATTCCTTGGGTTGCATTTTCATTATTGATAGTTTCTTTTGTTGCACAAAAGTCTAACATTTCAATAAAGTCCAATTGAACTGTTTTTAATTTATTGCTATTGCCAAATCCAATGCCATGGAGCTATTCCCATATCTTTTCATGGGAGAGTTTTATACTTACACTTAGGTCTTTCATCTATTTTGAGCTGATGTGTAGTTGACCCTTGAACGATGCAGGAGTTAAGGGCACCAACCCCTCACACAGTCAAAAGTCCATGTATCACTTTTGATTGCTACGAAATTTACCTACTAACAGCCTACTGCTGACCAGAAGCCTTACTAGTAACACAAACAGTCGATTAACACATATTTTGTATATTGTATTATATACTTTCTTACAATAAAGTAAGCTAGAGAAAAGAAAATGTTATTTTAAAAATCATAAAGAAGAGCAAATACATTTACTATTCATTAAGTGGAAGTACGGATCATCAGGAAGGTTTTCATTCTCATTGTCTTCACAGTGAGGAGGCTGAAGAGGGGGAGGCAGAGGAGGGGTTGGTCTTGCTGTCTCGGGGGTGGGGAGCAGAGGTGGAGGAGGTGGAAGGGGAGTCAGGCACAGGTGGTGTGACTTTACAGAAAGACATCATCATTTCTTTCTGACTTTTTTGCTTTTTCTTTTCTCTAAAAATGTTTCTACACAGTATCCAATCCTTCTTCCACTATTTGCTTTAGTCTCAGTGCCTGTATCATAAAAGGATTCATGTCATAAAAGTAGTCAAAAGCAGTCTTGAATAATCAGAACCCTTCTGCCAGACTGTCTAATGTCAATTTGTTTTCTGTCACTGCTTCTTCTATGTCTTCTTCCTTATTGTCTGGCAATGTGAAAGAAATACTCATTTTTATCAGGTCGTCTTCTGTTGATTCCTCTGGTGTGGTGTCTATGAGCTCTTGAATTTCTCCAAGATCCATATCTTGAAACCCTTCACCCAGCTTTATTTTTATTTTTGTTTTTTGCCATATCCACACTCTCTTTCATAACCTCCAGGATAGGCTCTGTCGTAAATCCTGTGAAGTCGTGCACAGCATCTGGATGCAGTTTCTCCAGCAGGAATTCATTGTTCTGGACTTGATGGCTTTCACAGCCTTTTCTATAACAACGATGGCACCTTCCATAGTGCAGTCCTTTCAGTGTAATCTTTCATGATGTGCCTCTGTCGGGGTTCTCTTCCATAGTGTTGACAATCCTTTCCGTAGACTATCATGTGTAGGGAGACTTAAAGGTCCTTATGACCCCCGATGTAGAGTCTGAGTTGGAGGCGTTGTGTTTGGGGGCAAGTAGACCACTCTGACACTTTCAGTGTTGAACTCATGGGGTGACCAGGAGCATTGTCCAGTATCAAAAGAACTTTAAAAGGCACTCCCTTACTGACAAGGTACTTCCTGACTTCAGGGACAAAGGATAGATGGAACCAATCCAGAAAAAGTGTTCTCGTTGTCCAGGCCTTCTTGTTTTACAACCAAAGACTGGCAGCTGGTGTTTACTTTTCCTTTCAAGGCTCAGGGATTAGCAGCATTATAGGTAAGGTCAGTCCTCATCATAAACCTGACAACATTTGCACACAACAGTAGGGTTAGCCTGTCCCTTCCTGCCTTAAATCCTGGTGCTTGCTTCTCTTCCTTGCTAATAAATAAATGTCATTTGTGGGTTGTTGTTTGTTTGTTTGTTTCCAGAATAGGGTACTTTCACCTGCATTAAAAACCTGTTCAGGCAGATATCCTTTCTCCTAATGACTTTCTTAATGGTGTCTGGGAACTCTGCTGCTGCTTCTTGGTTGGCAGAGGCTGGTTCTCCTGTTAACGTGACATTTTAAAAAGCCAAATCTCTTTCTGAAATTATCAAACCATCCTTTGCTGACATTAAATCCTCCAGCTTTAGGTCCTTCACCTTCCATTTGCTTCAGTTTGTCCTATAACTTTAAGTTGTCCTATTCACTTTTTCTCGAATCATATTAGAGTCTGTAGGTGTGCCTTTCTGACAGCAATCCTGCACCCACATAAAAGGCTGCATTTTCTTTTTTTTTAAATTTATTTTTAATATTATAGATACATAATAGTTGTATATCTTTATTGGGTACATGTGACGTTTTGGTGCAGGCATGCAATGTGAATTAATCAAATCAGGGTAATTGGGGTCTCCATCACCTCAGTCAGACATTTAATAATTCTGTGTGTTAGGAACATTCCAATTCCACTAAAAGCTGCATTTCAATAAAAGATTAAAAAAATATTTTGCAAAAAGTGCAAGGTTTTCCTGCTTGCTGGCACAGCTGCAGTGACAGCTTCACAAGTTTCCTTTTCTTTTCTTTTCTTTTTTTTTTTACAATGCTCCTTATGCTGGATTCATTTTATCTTGAAATGGCAGCAACCACAGATGCAGACCTCAATCTATGATACATATCAAGCAGTCCAACTCTTTCTTATAATGTCATGACTTTTCTCTGCTTCTTAGGAGCACTTCCAGCATCACTTAGTGGCACTTCGTATGAGTCCCATGGTGTTATTCAAGGTTATGTATTGCACTAAACATGAAAAATATGCAAGAACCATGAGAGATCACTTTTTACTGCAATACCCAATTTACTGCTGAAATGAACTGTTTATGTTGAAATGATTAGTGTCACAGGGGGTTTTAAGCAGATACAACACTTCAACTCACTGCAATAGCAACAGGAGGTGGTTACAGAATTATTACAGTAGTACAGTATGTACTGCAGTTAATTTTGTGCAGTTGTGATTTAATACTGCATAGTTACATTTGTTTACATTTCTCTTCCCTGGGAATGCTGTCATGTATAGTTTGTGCATATGCTTTGATAAATTTTAACTTTTTATAATAGGTTTATGTATATTTTATGGTAGCAAATGATAAAATAAATTAGTATCACATATATTTTATGCATTCATGGCATACCTAACTTTTTCTTAATTTTTTCAATATTTCCAAGCTTACACGGTTGATCTGCAAACTTTTTCAAGTAGTCAAAAATGTCCAAAAAATTTTTCAATATATTTATTTTAAAAATCTGCCTATAAGCAGACCTTTGCAGTTCAAAGCTTTGCTGTTCAATGGTCAGCTGAATAGTATTAGGTAAGGGTCCAAGTTCATTCTTTTGCATGTGGATATCCAGTTTTCGTAACATCATTTGTTGAAAACACTGTCCTTTCCCCATTGAATGGTCTTGACACCCTTGTCAAAAATCGTGTGACCATATATTCAAAAGTTTATTTCTGAGCTCTCTTTTCTATCCTATTTGCTTATTTGTCTATTTTTATGCCAGTACCACAATGTTTTGATTGCTATAGCACTGTAGTAAGTTTTGAAATGAAGACATGTGAGACCGTCAACTTTGTTTCTCTCTTTCAAGATTGTTTTGGCTATTCGGGGTCCTTTGAGATTCCATATGAATTTTAAGGTGGCTTTTACTGTTTCCACAAAAAATAGCATTTGGATTTTAATAGGTATTGCATTAATTCTGTAGATTGCTTTGGTAGTATTGATATCTTAACAATATTAAGCTTTCCAATCCATGAACACAGAATGTCTTTTATTTGTGTCTTATTTAATTTCTTTCAGCAATGTCTCGTAGTTTTCAGTATGCAAGTCTTTTACCTCATTGGTTAATTCCTAGGTATTTTATTCTTTTGATGCTATTATAAATTGAATTGTTTTTTTTTTCCATTTTGGATTGCTCATACAATGTGTAGTTGTATTTCTATATTGTCTATTGTATATTCTATATTGTCAATACATAGAAATACAACTGATTTTTGTATGTTGATTTTGTATCCTGCAGCTTTCAGTGTGTGTGTATAATCTTTAGGGCTTTCTACAAATAAAATCTTGTTATTCTGAGAAAAAAGGTAATTTTACTTCTTCCTTTCCAATTTGGATACCTTTTATTTCTTTTTCTTGTGTAATTGCCCTGGCTAGGACTTCCAATACTCTGTTGAAGGTGGAAAAAGCTGCTATTCTTGTCTTCCTCCTGATCTTAGAGGAAAAGCTTTTAGTCTTTCACCATTCAGTATGATGTTAGCTGTGGATTTTCATATATAACCTTTATTATGTTGAGGTAGTTTCCTTTTATTCCTAGTTTGAGTGTTTCCTGTGTTGACATTATGTCCTTCAACATTGCTAAACTCATTTATTATTAATATTTCTAGGATATTTTGTAGATTTCATGGGATGGTCTGCATAGACAATTATGTGGTCTGTGAAATAGTACTTATTTCTTCGTTTCTAATATGCTGTCTTTTATTTGTTTTTCTTGCCTTATTGCTGGCCTTCTAGTACGATATTGAATAGGAGTGGTGAGAATGGACATCTTTGCCTTGTTCCCAGTCTCAGAGGGAAGGCATTCAGTCTTCCACCATTGAGTATGATGTTTGGTTCAGGTTTTTTATAGATCCCCTTATTCAGGCTAAGGAAGTTCTCTTCTGTTCCTAGTTTGCTGAGTCCTTTTACCATGAATGGTCATTGAATTTTGTCAAAAGTATTTTCTGCATCAATTTATTAGATCATGTGATTTTTTTCTTCTTTAGTTTGTTAACATGATTACATTAATTGATTTTCAAATAATGTACCATGTTGAATTTGTGGTATAAACTCCACTTGGTCATGGTAAGATACACACACACACACACACACACACGCACACACACTGCTGGGTTTAATTTGCTAATATTGTGTTGAGATTTACGTCCATGTTCATGAAAGATAATTGGTCGGTAGTCTTCTTGTATTGTCTTGTCTGATTTTGGTATCAGGGTAATGTTGAACTTAAAATGAGTTGGGAGTGTTCTCTCCTCTTTTATTTTCTGGAAGAGATTGTGTAGACTTGGTGTTATTGCTTCTTTAAATGATTGGTAGAACTCACAAGTGAAACCATCTGGAGATTTCTTTGGAGGGGGCCTTTTAACTACAAATTCAATTTCTTTAATAGATATAGGACTATTTAGGGTATCTATTTGTTCTTGGGCAAATTGTGATCGTTTGTATCTTTCAAGGAATGTATGTGTCCCTTTCATCTAAGTTGCCAAGTTTGTTCCTTTTTTTTTTTTCCCTTGTTCAGTCTCCGCAGAGACTGTCAAAAATTGCCAATGCCGACTGTATTTCAAGTCGTCATGGCGGGGTATTGGGAAAAGTTTTCAATTAGCAACAATCGCGCCTCGGATAAACCTCATTGGCTACGATACTTGACGCCGCGCCAAGCTAAATTGCCAGGTTTGAATGCGTTTTGTTCATCATATTCACTTAGGAGCTTTTTGAAGGCCGGCAGGTCTGTCATTCCTGGATTCAGTGATGAATCTTTTTTTTATATTTCTTGTCAGTCTGGCTAGATAATGTTGACATTTTTAATTTTAGCAGGTCATCCAGAACGTGAAGGGCAGGTTGACCTGCCGCCGGGCTGTGGTTGCAAAGTCAGCGCAGACGCCGCGGCGCTGTTCGGGCAGGCCCGCGTGTGCGCCCCCCAGTGGGCAGTCAGGGACCTGGCGGGGGCTGCCCGCAGCGCCGTTCGCAAAGCCTGCGGGGTTCAGACGTGGGGAATCCGCACACGCGGGCACCGGGTGAGCCCACGGGCACACACACGGCTTTCTGGGATGTCTCTTTTGAGCTCCTTCATCTCCGGGCCCTTTCCGATACTTTCCGATCACACTGAGCGCAACTACAGATCCTTTGAGAACGCACGGAGCAGCTACCTGAGGACTCTGAAAAGCAACCGCGAGTAGGTGGGTTGGGGAAAGAGACCAAAGTGGTGGGGAGGAGTTTACAATTTTTTTTCCTTCGTTGCTGCCCAGCCTGGACTCAAAGACAGCTGCTGGAAACGCAGAAGTGTGCATTAAGTGCAGACGAAAGAGTTCCGAGAGAAGCCTTTTCTCTCCGACCTGGGGTGTGCGTGTGCGTGTGTGCGTGCGTGTGTCTGTGTGTGTCTGTGTGTGTTCGTGGTTTGGGGGGTGGAGCGGTGTTGGGAGGAAGAGTATCCCATTTTTTTTTTTTCCTGTTCTTTATCGTCTCTGCCTGCAGGCAATACCTTGGTGTTGGTGGCAGCGGCAGGTGGGCAGGTACTTAAAACTGAGGAGGGATATTGGCTTTAACGCGAGGAGCTGTGGGGCCAAGAGCGTAGGGTGGGAAAGTGGGGGAGGGACCCCAGTGCTTTTTTTTTTTTGTGAGACAGAGTCTCGCTCTGTTGCCCAGGCTAGAGTGAGTGCCGTGGCGTCAGCCTAGCTCACAGCAACCTCAAACTCCTGGGCTTAAGCGATCCTACTGCCTCAGCCTCCCGAGTAGCTGGGACTACAGGCATGCGCCACCATGCCCGGCTAATTTTTTCTATATATTTTTTAGTTGTCCAGCTAATTTCTTTCTATTTTTTTAGTAGAGACAGAGTCTCTCTCTTGCTCAGGCTGGTCTCGAACTCCTGACCTCGAACGATCCACCCACCTCGGCCTCCCAAGTGCTAGGATTACAAGCGTGAGCCACCGCGCCCAGGCTTAATTAACTAATTTTAAAAAGTGAATTAAGGTCTGCCAAGAACTCACCCAAAGGGCAGGACTCAAGCCAGCAAACAATGCCTACTTTGTAGAAGGGTTGGGGTGATCACATTAAACTCAAAACGTTTATAAAGTGTTTTGCACAGTGCCTGGTACACAGTAAATGCTCAGCTATGCTAACCGTTATTCTTCTTGGGGTTTCCTTTGTGGGCCCTTCCACAGCAAGTGGCTGTGAATTGGGACCTAAGCCTGATGCATCCGGGGCTGCTGTGACACTGCAGGAGGAGACTCTTCTCCTCTAGGAACAGTCACACTTGGGCAGGGGCAGGCCTGGAAGAGCAGCCTTCTGGTGGTGGAAGAGGCCCACATGGCTTTTGGGAATCTGCTCTCATGGGTGCGCAGTGTGGCAGCCACAGAGCCCAGACAGTGGAAAAACAGGGCCTTGGAGGGGGAGGATGAGTTCCCCAGTGTTCTCTACAGAACTTACTTACTGGAGTAAGTCTCTGGGTTCATGGGCAGTTGACAGGAAGACCTGAGGCTCCTGTCACATTGGACAGGGCTAACAGAGCAGGTGGTGACTCAAGCGGTTTACTTAGAAAAGTGAGAGATGGGACTTATGGCCCCAGGCTGGGTAGAGGGTTACTCAGGCCAAATATAATTCAGTATGTGGTAAAAACCAAGTAGTTAGAGATGCTAGCTAGATCTCTAATTATGTTTATATCTATATGTCATCTATATGTACTATATTATGTGTATATATGTACATTATAGTATATGTGATACTGTGATTTACAATAAGAAATATATTTTGGTGTTCATCCCCAGAGCTCCTAAACCCCTTCTAATTTCCCGAGCAATAGGGGTGCTGTTGCTCCCATCTTTTGTTCTAGTATGTAGTCTTTGACCCTGGTTCCTGACACAGAACTCCTGATCCATTGGGATTTCCTGGGTGATAGGAGCATCTTTTGTCCTAATGAGGTGGCTCTTGCTGGGTTCCCAGATGGGGGATGGTCACCGGAAAGATTAAGTCGTGATTAGAAGTTTGGAACTTTCAGCACCACGCCCCATCCTCTGGGAAGGGGAGTGGGGCTGGAGATTGAGTTAATAATGGATCATGCCCAACTGACGATGCCTCTATAAAAACCCTGAACTTCAGGGTTTGGAGAGTTTCCAGGCTGCTGAAGAAGTTGAAGTGCGGGGAGAGTGGGGCACCCAAGAGGGCATGGGAGCTCTGTGCCCCTTCCCCCGTACCTTGCCCTATGTACCTCTTCATCTGGCTGTCCGTCTGTATCCTTTGTGATGCCCTTTATAAGAAACTGGGAAACATAAGTGTTTCCTGAGTTCTGTAAGCCATCAGGGCAAATTACCAAACCTGAGGAGGGGATCGTGGGAACCTTGATTTATAGCTGTTTGGTCAGAAGTACAAGTGACAACTTGGGACTTGTGACTGGCGTCTGAAGTGGCGGTAGTCTTGTGGGCCTGAGCTCTTAACCTGTGGGGTCTGTACTAACTCCCGTCAGTGTCAGATTTAAATTGAATTGTAGGACACCCAGTTGGTGACTGCCAGAGAATTGATGTGTGGGAGAAAACCATGCATCTACTATCAGAAGTGAAGTACTGAGGGTGTGAGTATAAAAAGGAAAAACAGTTGTTTTTTTCCTGTTATACACATACGTATATGTGATTTATAATACGTACAATATAATATACATATGTAACAAATGTGTTATATACATTGAATATACATGTTGTATAGAGACCTAGTTAGCATAGAATCTTTACTTGTTTTTTACCACAACTGAATTATATTTTATATTTATGCTATATTATACAACACATATATTACATGTTAACATACTACATGTGTTATATGTATATTATTGTATTATGATATATGTATGTTATATTGCATATGTGTATAGTATAAATTACATATATTACATGATACATATATATTTGGGGGCTTAGTTAACATCTCTACTTGGTTATTACCACATATTGAATTATATTTTGTGTTTACATTGCATTTTCTGCTATCAGAAAATAGCCAAACTTATTACAAGGTAGCCCATGGGAAAAGGTGGCTGTTTGTAGGCAGTTTTCTTGGAGCAGCCTGGGAAGGGTTAAATGTCATGGCTGGCCTCAGTCTCCTTCCAGCCCACTGGCCTGCCTTTGACAGTTGTCTGGAGGTCCTGCCACTTTCCTGCAGGGTGTAATTATCCTTTCTACTCTAGGCCTGCCAAGAGCCAAAGAGAAATTGAGAGAGGTGTGGAAAAGTGGAGAGGGGGCTGGGCTGGGAAAAGACCCAGATGCCAAGCCCATCTTGGAGCCCCTTGCTACCTGGTAGACTCTGAATCACTGAACTTTTTAGAGCCCTGTCCCTTTCATCTGTGCTGCCTAGCTCAAAGTCAGGCCTTCATGAAATCAAAGGTGATGCATTGACTGTCGTGAAATCAAAGGTGATAAGTTCCTAAAAACAAATGAAGGGAAACCTGATAATGACTATAGTTAGCATTTATCAAGCAGGTACTCTGTGTAGGCAATGTGCCGGGTATTTTACACACATCTCCTTATTTAATTTAGCCCTCCCTCACAACTCCCCTTAGAGGTGGGTATTATTATTATTATTAAACTTATTTGAATAGGTAATATATACACAGTATACAATTGAAAGGGTATAAAGACTTTACTGTGAAATTCAGGCAAATGGTAATAGTCGTGGAATCTGGGTGGTGAGTATGTGGGAGTTCATTGCACTATACTTTCAACTTTTGTGTCTGTTTGAAAGTTTTTTATAATAAAAATTGGGGAAAGGGGAAAGTGAGCTTCCCTCCTATGCCCGCCCATCTCCTTTTTGGGGTTCCCCTCCCAGGAGGCCAGCACTGATACTAGTTTCCTGCTTATCCTATCACAGATACTTGGTTTATGCGTGTGCACGCATGCATATATGTGCATGCACACACTTCTGTCCTTTTGGTTATTTATGGTACCTTACCAATATTTGGGTTTTGAAAGCTTTTAGAATCGTAGCTGTTCAGGAAAGGGAGATTCAGGTGAATTCCCACTTTCCCTTTCCCAGGTGAAGGTGACTATTTTGTTACCCACGCTGACCCCTAGAGGGCGCCCTCTTCGCTTGACTGGCAGCAGCTAGCACGGAAGGTGAACACAGAGGCCCAGATTCATGAGATGTGCAGCCTTCCCAAAGTATTATTAGATTATTAAATATGAAGTGTCTGATTTCAAATCAAAAGTGTAGTTTATTATATCTCAAGCAAGAAGCAGTACAATTAATCAAAGTATGAGCATAAACTATCAACACAGTTTTGCCATCTTAACAGTAGCTTATTCATGCCAGCAGCCTAGAAGCCTGTAGAGCCAGGGACAATGAAGTCGAAAAAAGTGTTTTCAATAGCTTGTTGAGAATAGAGTGTTTTTCCTCACAAGAAGTTGTCCAAAGCCTGGAAGAAGTGGTAGTCAGTTGGTGCAAGGTCTGGTGAATACAGTGGATGACAGAGAGTTTGCAAGTCCAGCTTCTGTAGTTTGAGCAGCGTTGTTTGTGCAACATGTGGTCAACCATTGTCTTGCAAGAGGATTGGCCTGTCTCTAGTGACCAGTCTCGGCTGCTTAATCACAAGCATCCTCATCATTTTGTCCAATTTGTTGCAGTAGACATCCGCTGTAATGGATTAACCAAGTTTCATGAAGCTGTAGTGGTTAATTACAGCGCTGGACCATCAAACAGACACCAGTAGCTTTTTTTGATGAATATTTGGTTTTGGACTATGTTTCGGTGCTTTATCTTTATCCAACCATTGTGCCGAATGCTTGCAATTGACAAAAAGTATCCATTTTTCATCACACGTAACAATATGGTGTAGAAACAGTTTGCCTTTATGTTGAGGCAGCAAAGAAAGGCAAGCTTTAAGACAATTTCTCTTCTGACGCTCATTTAATTCATGCGGAACCCAAATATTCAGGTTCTTTACCTTGCCGATTTGTTTCAAATGGTCCAATATTGTTGAAATAGTAACGTCAAACCTTGCTGCTAATTCACTCATAGGTTGAGATGGATTTGCTTCCACTACAGCTTTCAGCTCATCGTTATCCACCTTGGTCTCAGGTCGCCCACGTGGCTCATTTTCAAGATTAAAATCACCAGAACAGAACTTCTCAAACCATTAATGTACTGTGCGTTCATTAGCTACATCCTTCCCAAACACTTCGTTGATATTTCGAGCTGTCTGTGTTGAGTTGGTTCCACGATGGAACTCATATTAGAAAATAACACAAATTTTGACTTACGGCTTCACAAAAATTGCTCTAAAAAATATTTGAAAGATAATCACAAGCCAAAACATGAGTTTGAAATACTGAGGATATGCCTTCACAATAAACATAAAACAAGAAGTGTCAAAGTGAAATGTCAGAGATATCAACTGTCAAACTTAGTACTTAAGGAATTTGGACATTTCATAATTAACAACCTAATCATACTTATGTTCTCTGGCCTTAGCCACATTTTTTGTGGGCTGAAAAACTCAGGCTCAGAACCCACATTTTGGCTTTGAAGAGGCAACGACGGAAGGAGGGAAAAGGTTGCCCAGAAAGCTTCACCCACACACTGTGCTGTGAACTTTTAGAGGATGAATAAAAAGCCCATTTCCAGGCACCAAAGAGACACTTCTTAGTATCTCGAACATTTTTGATGCTGATTACTTGACTAGATTAAAAAGGTTATTTTGACTAAAAGAAAGCCATTTTGTGAAATACATTAGAACCGATTTATAACATTAGAGTTAGAAGATGTCTCTCTTATTTAACATTAACACCGCTCTTTTTCTATGTGTAGCTCTATATTTCCAAGTGTAGGAAAGATTTACGGGGACGAGATTTTACCACATTATTTCTCCATCTGTGTAAAATGAACTGGGTTATAATAGTGAGTGCATTCCCTTTTAAAAATATTTAAATCAATATCAATAGATAAATGACTAGTTTAAATTAAATATTTTTTGCCATTTAGAACAGGTGCGGTGGCATGTGCCTGAAATCCCAGCTACTCGGGAGGCTGAGGTGGGAGGATCACTTGAGCCCAGGAGTTTGAGACCAGCCTGGGCAACATTGAGAGACCCCAGCTCTAAAAGAAAATAATAATAATAATAATAAACAGAATGTAGACATAAATGTCTATTTTCAGAATTTTAAGGCTATTTGAAAAAAATTTATTTGTTGGCTTAAAATGCAGCATAACTATCACAATATAGCATAGCCGTTAAGAAAACCACCGCGGAGCCTTGGTTGGTCTCAGATAGCCATCCCCTGCTGTTCCTGCTGATGGGCCACACACCAGGATGGTCCCAGTGTGGAAAGCCCCTCATCCTGGGAACAGGGCAGTGTCAGAAAGGCGGCTGCGCCCTCACCGGTCACACAACCCACCTTCATGGGTACCAGGGCTACGCCATTCCTAGACGACCTACTTCTGGGTCAAGGTTCCCTATGTAGCAGATAGGCTCTGCGATAGATCACTGCGATCTATTGATAGTCAGTCCTCCACATAAGGGTTTATAAAATAATAACAACAACAATAATAATTTAAGAAAACCAGTTTTGCCACTTCAAGGAATTTGTACTGCAAACATAGTCACAAAAACAATGGGTGAAATTATTTATGTATAAGATGATTCATGGCAACTATTTATAATAGCAAAAAAATGAAAGTAACCTAAATATTCATGGGTTAGGGTCTGGATATAAAAAATATACGGTACTTCATTGGAAGAACATGCAAAAAAATGTATATATGGTACAGTTGTGAAATGGAATGTTATGAAGCTGCAAAAAGAATCAGGAAGCTTTCTGTGTATGAAAGGCACATCCATCTTTCGACTTCACCAGAACTTATGCAGAATGCGTATAAAGGGAAATTTGAGAAATCAGGTGATGCTTTCAACTATCTTTTTTTCAAAAAGTTCTATTTTGAAATAATTATATATTCACAGGAAGTTGCAAAGATAGTACAGTGGGTTCCTGTGTACCTTTCACTTAGTTTTCCCAAGGGTTACAGCTCATGGAACTATAACACAATATCAAAACCAGGAAATTGACATTGGTACAATGTGTGTGGATAGTTCTGCACTATTTTATCACGTGTGTGAAACTGGACAACCACCACCACAAGCAAGATAACTATTCCATCACAACAGAGCTGTCCCTGGTGTGACTCCATTATGGTCACATCTACCCTCCCCACCCACCATCCCTGCCCCTGGCAATCATTAACTGGTTCTCCATCTCTACAATTGTGTCCTTTTGAGAATATAATATGAATGGAAACATCCAGCATGAGATTGGTTTTTTTCACTTAGCATCACCCTTGAGATCCATGCAAGTTTTTGCCTATATCAGTAATTTTTTCCTTTTTATCATTGCATAGTATCCCATGGTATCAGTTTGTTTAATCATTCTATTGTAGGACATTTTGGTTGTTTCCAGTTTGGTGCTATTACAAATAAAGCTGCCAAGGACAATAATGTACAGGCTTTTGTGTGGATGTAAGTTTTCATTTCTCTGGGATAAATGCCCAGGAGTATAATTGCTGGGTTGTAGGATAAGTGTATGCTTAATTTTTTGAGAAACTGCCAGATTATTTTCCAAAGCGCTGTGCCATTTTATATTCCCAACCATAGTTTTCTTTTTATACAAAATGTTATTGAATAACTGTTAGCACAATGGCACTAGGCCAAAGGCACATGAGGATCTAAGATGCTTTCATTTTTTAGAAAAAATAAATTTAATATACATTAGAGGAAGGAAAAACAAAGGTCAAGACTAATCTTTTTGCTGGTCCACAGATCCCGTGTTTATCTTCTTCGGTTTTCAGAATGATTCCTACCTTACCATCAAGCTAACCTTTTGGAAAGCTACAACACATTGCACAGGCTACCTGGTTGTACCCTTCACCTCTGTCTTCTGCTTGCACTCTGTCCCAAGGCTCCCTATGAAGTCCCGAAGCCCCGGCTCATTCTGTTTTTTGTTTTTTTGTTTTTTTTTTTTTTTGAGACAGAGTATCACTCTATTGCCCGGGCTAGAGTGAGTGCCGTGGCATCGGCCTAGCTCACAGCAACCTCAAACTCCTGGGCTTAAGCAATCCTCCTGCCTCAGCCTCCCAAGTAGCTGGGACTATAGGCACGCACCACCATGCCTGGCTAATTTTTTCTATATATATTTTTAGTTGTCCAGATAATTTCTTTCTATTTTTAGTAGAGACGGGGTCTCTCTCTTGCTCAGGCTGGTCTTGAACTCCTGACCTCGAACTGTCCACCCGCCTCGGCCTCCCAGAGTGCTAGGATTACAGGCGTGAGCCACTGTGCCCGGCCTCATTCTGGAATGTTCTACGTGCACATTTCCAATAAGAAAGTCATTTATGGTCCTTAGAGAGCCATTTCAGAACCATCCCACGGAGGGATCGCTGTACCTACACACACCACCCCTAGTCCCCCAAAATTGGGCCTCCCATTGAAATTATTTTTAATCTATCATTCCCCATTTCCCCTGCTTTACTTGTTAGAGCACAGGGATGAGGTCACACAGTTACAGACGCCTGTTTTAGGAGTGCAGGCTCCAGGGTCGTGCTGTCCTTTCTGAGGTTCTTGGGCAAGTAACAACACCTGAGCCTGAATTGCCTCACCTGTACCTTGGAGGTGATAGACAACAACAGTCCCAGCCAACTGGGCCATTTGGTTATTCTGCACACAGTTGTAGAGCACCTACTGTGGGCCAGCCAGGATACAGTGGTAAACAAAGACAAGGCCCTGCCCTGAGGGAGCACCACTAAACAGAAAACATAAGTACACAGCTCAGCCCAGGCTTTGGCCTGTGGGTAGCCTCTAAAAAGTATTAGTTGTTTTTATTGAGTCAAACTCAATACTTGTTTATGGACTTGAATGGCATATGAAACCAGTATTCCACATTTGGCCTAGTCTATTCTTAGCCATTGTAGTCAGACATTAATTATGAAAATTGCTAGGAGCTGTGCTGGTCTCACCCCATCACTAAAGTCAGATCAGTTGTTCACCAAGAGCACTCATTTTGCGCTTAAAACTTGGCATTAATTTCTGAATTTGATATTTTGAACGTCGGCCTCAGTAAGGGTCTCTTGCAGTAAATATACAACTTTGAAGAAAGAGTCTTTATATAAACTTACAAAAAAGTCCCTTACAGTGTGTTTAAAGCTTGATCTTTTATCAACAGACTCCCACACAATGAGAACAATTTCATTGTTTATAAAAGACAACATATTTCATAAATACTTAATCAGAAATACAAAATTTAGCAGGGGAAACCCTTAGAGGAAATTAATTTTTTTAATCCATAAAAATGCCAAAAGAAAAAGAATAGCGCTGCTGAATAAATGCAAAAATGCTCAAAAGAGGTCTGAATTTGAGGCAAATTATTCATTATGTCAGTTGGTCAATGGGTGAACGGTCACCAGGCAAATTTGTCAGTAGAATACATGACTGTGGTCAGAATAGTGGTCTATTCTGGGGAAAAACAAACATGGCAACCATGGGCAGTTTGGCCATGTTGGGAAGGAAAAATGATTTTTTTCCTCAGCCTTTGTAAGTGTTTAGTTGGATCAGACCCCTATAACAAAAGATAGGGTAACAAGAGAAAAACAAGTTTATCAACATGTATATTTTATACAAACATGGGAGATACCCAGGGAATAATTTGTCCTGAGAGAATTCCCCTCATATAGCATCTTCACCAAAGAACAGTAGATTTTTAGAGAAGTGACAAGACAAAGGAAAAGGACTTTAAGTCTCTAGGGCACGGGTGGGTAACTTGCAGCCTTAAAGCCACATGTAGGCTTCTAGGTCCTTAAGTGTGGCCTTTTGACTGAATCCAAATTTTACAGAGCAAATCCTTTTATTTTTATTAATACATTTCTCTTCATCACTTATATTTTTATTTTATTTTTAAAATACCAAAGAATAAAGTAAGTTTCAATGAAATAATCCTCCCAGATTGACTGGCACAATTAGAACATTAGTAAGCCGTAAGGGCTAAATTGGTGGCTGCTACACTCATGATTTAGTTCAAATGTCCCCTGCCTGGTTGGCAGCTCTGCCACACAAGGCTGGTTGTCGAGAGTTTATGGGGGTCGAGGACGCCAGTCTGTTATCAGCCTTTGACAATGGTGCACAGTGTTTCTGTGTGAAGTGGACTTTGTGAATAGCTGCACAGCTCAACAGTATTTTTTAATTGTCTGCTTAATAGCCCATCATGTCAAAGACCAAGAGAATGCCGAAGGAAGAAAACAGATTTTTTAATGAGGATTGGGAATGGCAATATTATCTTGTTTCTGCTAAAGATAAGATGACTTGCTTGCTTTGTGATACTGCAATATCAATATTAAAGAAATTCAGTGTTCATTGCCCTTAAAACACTCTTAGGGACCACAAATATTTTAAATTAGAGGGAGAGGAACAAAAGGTTGTATTGCAGAAACTAAAAGATGAAGAGCAAAAGCAAAGACAATTCTTCAAGCAGCAATAAGACCTGGAAATAATGCCACTGAAGCAACTTATAAAGTAGCTTATATACTCAAGAAAAAAGGGAAGCCATTCAGTGATGTAGAAATTGTGAAAGAGTTCAGTGTCGAAGTTGTAGGATGCTTAGACACTAATAATGTTTCAAAGTACAAACAACTGCCTTTTTCAAAGAGAACCATGACTGATCGGCAGCATGAATGAGACTTCAACTTAACAGAACTTCATGCAATATTTCAAAAAGAACATGTGCATTATTCTACCACTTTGGATGAATCAACTGATACTACTGGACTCGGCACAGGTTTTATACTTCATTTGAGTCATAACAGAAGATTTTGTTTGCTACGAAGAGTTATTTGCTTTGGGTACTCTTGTGAACAGAACACAGGGAATAGATATCTTCAACAACTTTCAAGATAAATCTTATGAAGTTGGACTCAATTTGGTAAATTTAGTGAGTGTCTGTACAAACGGTGCACCTTCCATGACAGGAAAACATGAAGGGTTTGTTGCACAGATTAAAAAAGTATTAACAGATCCAGATGCTCTCATTTCTTTTCATTGTATCTTGCATCAGCAAAATCTCTGTGCTAAAGCTACTATTTTAAGTGACACTTTGCTACAAGTTATAAGCCTTGTTAACTATATTCATGCAAATGCAACACGGCATTACCAGTTTCATAACAAGCTAACACTGAATGGTGAGTTATGCAGTATGGATTTCCCAAGTCATTCTAAAGTACATTGGCTATCTCAGGGACAGGTGTTAGCTAAAATTTTACCTCTGCAAGAACAGAGAACAGAGTGTTAAATTTTGTGAAAAACGGAATCAACAATGTCAATTATTGAAAGAAGATTTCTATAGGAATGCAGCATTTCTGTGTGATATGTCAGATGAAAATGACTTGAATATTTCTTTGCAAGGTAAAACTAAGTCTATATATATTATGTGGCAAAAAATCCAAGCATTTAAAAAAAGCTTCCTTTTTTCAAGACACTTCTTCAAAAGGAAATTTCGAAGGAACATTTTCCCCAGTTAGCAGAGGTCGTTGATGAGTAGGATGATATATGTGAAACATTTGAAGAATACACAGCTGTTACAAATCATTAATTGGAGAATACAATGAAAAGTTCATTGACTTTGAGAATCATGACATCACACTCAAATTAGCATTTCAGCCTCACCTAGTTGATATCACCAAGGCACCTAAAGAATTATAGATGGAATTGATTGAACTCTCCCTAGATGACATTTTAAAGTCATTATTTGATGTTGACATAGAGCCAATTGAAATATGGAAAAATGCAGAATACCCAAGGCTTCGGCAACATGCCTGAAAAATGCTTTCTTGCTTTTCCACCATTTATTGCTGGGAATCTACTCCTCCTACCTGACCCAAATCAAGACGCTCTTAAGGTCACAAATAAATGATACCCATCTAGAGGATCAACTGAAATTGCAGACCTCCATGCTGCAACCAAATATTCAAATGCTTTCTGACAAAAAGCAGACACAACAAGGTCATTAAAAGACTAGTTAACTTTAAAATTAATAAATAGTTTTCCTTTTTTGAAATTAAGTACATAGTAGTTAGACTTTTACAAAATAATGTACACTTTTAAGTATATCTAATTGAAGTGTCTTGAATGCAGCCTTATGTGATTACAGCTAATTTAACAGGGCCTTCCAACTTGAAAAGTTTCCCTACCCCTGCTCTAGGGGCAGCAACTTGTGGGAAGGCAAACAAATGGCAGATAAAGACTAGTTAGTAGAGCTTGTTCATGAGATTCCTCTGGCACCATCTCCAGGCCCAAGAGGGTGTTAAGTTGTCTTCCATGGTTAACCTTTGTCCTCCCTGGTAGGAGGTGGAGCAGGATACCTTTTGTCTTTGTCAATCTACGTCCTGCTTTTAGGCAAGTAGAGAGAGGGCAGAGAGCTGTCCTGCATCTGCTTCTTCTCAATTGCTGTCAGCTCAACAATCCTTATGCCTAAGAGGCATATTTGGGGTGGCATATTCTGATCTCCCATAGACATTACCGGTGGGAGTGTCTTATTGGCCGGGTGTAGGTCACACCCCTGCTTCCAGGAGCTGAGAAGGGAGAATTTGGGGCCCTGCTCCCTGCCATGCTCCTCACACAAGCACCAGCAGCTGTTCATTGCAGTGATTGAATAGACCAGACTCCAGGGGCAGCTCGGGGACCCCCCAGCTTTGCACATGTGACTTTGCAAACAGCCCCTCATCTCTCCCAAACCTGAGTCTACTCATGCATAAAATGCCAGCATGGATTTAGGTGGTAGCTGCAGGCCCTGTGGGCTCTAAGATTCCCTGAGATGTCACTGCTGTCAGAGCCCCTCCCTTGTTCTGACCTTTCCAAGAGACTTGGGCTGGAATGGAGATAAGGCGTATCATTTTTTGTTAGGCACTTGAAGACAGCCCCGACTTTGCTATAGCAAAGGTTAATGTTCTGTCATCTCAAAGATCTATTTCCCCAGGCTCTCGGAATGTAAATGTTAAGGTGATGAAAACAGTGAAGTCTAGGTTCTGGTTCATTTGAGTCGGAGCCGCTCACCTCTCACCGTGCAACCCCAGAGCACAGGGCTCCTCTGTGGCCTGAACCTTCATAAACCTGGGTTCAGGCTGTCAGCACTGATTTAAAGAGATTTGCTTTGTTCACTTTGCTTCTGGGAAAGAACTGACATTCACAGCGGGGTTTGGGGGCTAAGAGTGAAACCTGAGCTGGCTTCTTCCCCCCCTGGAGGGGCAGAGTGAGTCAGATGTTTGCACCGAAGGCTGTGGTGTCAAATCTACAAATTCACAGGCCTTATGCCTTCACCACTTTAAACCCGAAAGGTGTCGCAACCTAACAGTTTTAATTGCTAAACCCTAGCTGCAAACCCAAATCTCTGGATTTAAAAAGAATTGGGTGTGAAAGGCTGTGAACAGTGGCAGTTTTCTGCCAGGTGAGTTTATTTGTTCCTTTCCTCCTTCATTTGCTTCCTTGTTTGTGCCCAAGCCGACACCAAAGGCCATTTGCTGCCCTTGTGCTCTCCCGCTGCAGATGGGCCCACAGCCTCCCCTATAGCTTTACCTTCTTTCCCGCTCCTCGCTCCTCGCTGCAGCTGTGGGCCTTTGTGTCCACCCCAGTCTCCTGGGAGCAAGCAACCCGGAGTCTTCATGCCAGCTGGGGCTGGTATGAGTCTCAGTCAACAACTCAGGTGGACAGGAAATCATGCTTTCTTTTCTAGAACTCAACTCTGAATCCAGGCCTTGGCCGTGGTGGCCTGGTGTGAAACCTCTAGCTGCAGTCTTTCCTGGGCACAGACCCCCTTCCCCAGCAACACACACATGCTGAGTCTCCCACGGTCCTGGGGGTAGAAGTGAGGCCAAGGTAGGGAGGGGCGAACCCAGCTCTGGTCATCGGTCCACATAGCTGGTCGAGGGATCTCTGGGTCCTGCTTTCGTGGCCCCCTTGGCTCCAGGGTCCTCTGCCGCTTTCCTGCCATCCTGGAGTCCTTTCTGAGGTTGTCCCAGTGGCTGGTTAGACCACTTTCCATAGGCTTCCAGACTCTGGACAGTATTCCCGGAGTCAGCTGTCTTCTTCATTGGGAGAAAGGGAAACACAGGAAGACCCGATCCTGTGGATTAACACCCTGTGGTGTGATCCAGGCCAGAGCCGGCTCTCCCTTTTCCTCCAGCTCTCGTTTTCCATATGGGAGAGGATAGACATTTACTGCTTCAAAAGGAATAATAAAATGATAAAAAGTAATATTCTCTAACATCTGTTAGGTGTATGCTAGACCTGGGATGATAGCCTTTTGAACGAAGAAGTACTATTATAATTTCCATTTTAGAGATCAGAAAACTAAGGCTCAGTGAGATAAGAAACTTGCTCGAGGTCACACAGCAAGTGCTGGGAGAGCTGGGATTTGAATCTCCGGCTTCCTGACTCTAGAGTCCAAGTCCTTATTTATAAGCAGTGCTCAACTGCATCTTAGATCCTTAAAAAGCGCTGGATCTGTAAGCCTGGCGGGGGATTTTTAAATTATATTTTTATGGTTATTCTCCTCTTGTCCTCGAGTTTGTACTATAGTCTGGCCCTCTCTCAGTGGGACTAGAAACCACAGTGCCCAGCAGGCACCCCAGCTGCCAGGCCCATGTTATGAGCTCAATAAATACTTGTTGACTGTACATCTCATAAGCAATTTTGCATATTCAAATACTTTTGTGTCTGGTTCAGATGTGGCAGAAAAGTGAGAGGTTGCTGGCAGCATTATCATCTCTAAAAAGCAGGAAAAGTACTTCTAATTCTGCTTTTAAAAAAAAAAAAATTTGCCTACTGAGACTCCTCCAACTCTTCCTTCATTCTAGCTTCCCAGTCGGTTCCCAGCTTAACTCACTGCGGGGTTTGGCTGGGACGCTTGCTGTTTGTGTGACCTGAGCTGGTACCTGCCTCTCTGAGCCTCCATTCCTGCTCCTGAAAATGGGAGCAATAATGTTAACACAACCAGCGTCAGGGATACTGTGAATGTACAGAGTAGGTACTCCCCAGTCTAGGTCCTTCCTCTGTCAATTAAATCAACCTGATCAGAGTATTTTTATCAATTTAAACTTTAAACTTAAGGTCCTTCTGAAAACTCTTTAAGTAAAGGATGGCATCCCTTTGGATGGATTTAGGGATTCTGTTTACCAATACGGCTTAAAGCTGATGTATCAGTAAGGAAGAAAAATGCTGACCAGAACTGGCATAAACATTAAGAAAAGGCATTATCCAAAGGTATGAGGGTTGATTCAGTGGCTCAGTGGTGGCAGTGAAGATCCAGACTTTTCTACCTCTTTTCAGCTGCCTCTAGCATAGGCTGTCTATGCTCATGGTTGCAGGTTAAAGGGAGCAGCAGGTGAAAGCATCGTCCGTAGACACAGCAACATACAGAGATGGAACAGGGGCCTTTTGATCTAGTGTCCCCTTCTTAGGAGCCAGGAAATCTGTCCCAGCAACCTCCCATCAGATACATCCTCATGTTTTAATGGGCAGAACTGGGTCACGTGCTAGAGTCTAATGGGATCAGTACGAGGGAATTAAGCCAATTAGCATTTATCTCTGAGCTAGGGATGAGGGGACCATTTTGTAAGTCATGCTGGGGAGGATGGCTCCTGGAACAAAACCCAGGTTCCATTAGCAAAGAAAAATGGGGGGGATTATTTTGATTGCCTCCTTTTCATCCCATTAGTGAGGGCAGGATTCCTACGCAGGGTTGTGAGGACTGAACATGACACCCAACACTGGACAGGTAAGACTGACAGCGGTTTGTTAGTCACACACACCCACAGCCTGGGGAGGAGGATGCTGGAGGCCACACAGGGCCATATGGGGGTCGCACTCGGGAGCAGAGTGAATGACCAGGGGCTGCGAGAGACAGGCTTTATAGTTTCAAGAAGGCGAGGGGCCCCTGAATTCCCGCAGGAGGAAGTGAGTGGCTTTTGGAATAATTCCGTGGGCTGGCAGGCCAGGAAGCCTGCTACTCAGGGATAACCAGGAACTGTGCCTACTCCTTATAATCAGAAGGGTCATCTGGCTAGGGGACCTTATCCACGGGAGCAGCGTGGGGAGGGGGACCTGTGGTTAGGCCAGTGGAAGCCCTCCCAATTTTACAGATGTCAAGGCAGCACATAATACTGAACTTGAATTTTAAGCCTTACACAGACAGGGATGAATGTGGGATACATACATACAACCTCCCTTCCCGCTTTCCTTCCATCCACCCATCCATCCATTCATCCATCATCTGTACATTCCACAAAGGATCGCGGCAGCCTGAGCTCTGACTGCGTCTCTCGTCCTTAGTGGAGTCCAGTTCGTAGCTGTCTGCGGGTGGTCAGCATTACAACCAGCCCTTCTAGTCCTGTCGCCAACTCTTCGCCCTTTTCAACTCTGCGCCAGTCAGTGGGTCAACTCGTTGACACTGGAATGTGCTTTTCTCTGCCCTACTTCTGATTTTGCTAGAACCACCCCTCTCTTCTTTGTCCGTGTAAGTTCTACCCTCCTTTGAGCCAAATCCCTCATCATCCACACACGCTTTCACTTGGCTCCCTGAATTCTGGTGCTTGTCGCCCCAAAGCCTTGGTGGCAGCTGCCACATGCAAGTATGTAACCATGCACTACTGTGTGTCACTGCATCCCTGGTATCTTCTTGGTATCTCTTCTCGCCAACCTCATGACTGACTCTGAGGGCCAGGGCCCTGTCCTGAACCTCGTGCTCCCTCACTCACGGTGCGGGCAAGGAACCGCACAGCACCTCACCCTGCTCCTGAGGCTCCACAGACATTTTCTGGCTCAGTTTGAATCATCAGCTTCCTATTTTTTTTTGAGACAATCTCTCTCTGTTGCCTGGGCTAGAGTGCCATGGTGTCAGCCTAGCTCACAGCAACCTCAAACTCCTCGCCCAGCCTCAACTTCCTTTTAATAATATTTTTAATGTAAATACAAAAAGCAGTTTGAGTAGAATCTCTAAATGAACATTTATCTAGCATCTAGAACAGACAAGGCATTCAATAAAAAGGTGTTGAAATGGCCAATAAAACACGTCAATGGCCATAAAATTCTGATTATTACTTTTTTAAAGCCTTGAAAAATGTTTATTTACTTTATCGTAGTAGTTTTATTTTTATCCCCTCCCTCGAGAGAGAGAGAAAAGAGGAGTGAGAGGGGAAGAGGAAGAAAGATGGGGGAGGAAAGACAGAAAGAAGAAGCCTTATGAGCAAAACCTTTGCTATGTCAAAAATAAAGTCAGATCAAGTTAGGAAAAATTTAAAAGCTTCTTGTCACACAATAAGAGACAGTACAGAATGAGATCCTGGAGACTTCAAACCAAGTGGTAAGAAGCTCCTGATTGTTATTTTTTAAAGGCTGCATATTGATGGATATGGAGAATTTCAGGCCTCACAGAAACCATTTCTTTCTCTTAATTGAAGCTACTATTTTATTAATATTGGCTTCAATCACTGGCATACATTCTCAGAATTTTTTAAATGTATGCACTGTCTGTATTATTATTAATGTTTCCTTAAATTAATTACTTTAAACACTATTCTAGATCCAAGCAATAGTATCTGTGACATCATGGGCTTGATGTGCTAGTTATTTTCATGTATCTTATCCAAAATACACAACTAAGATATCAAATAATTGTCTATAGACAACCCAAAGTCATTTTTCTAAAACTGATATATAGCAATTATACGTGTTTTGGGGATACATGTGATATCTGGATACATGTATACAATGTGTAATGATCAAATCAGGGTAATTGGGATGTCCATCACCCGAAACTTTTATCTTTTCTTTTTATTGGGAACATTATAATTCTTTTCTTCTAGTTTTTTTTGAAATATGCAATACATTATTGTTAATTATAATTTCCCTACTTTGCTATCAAACACTAGAATTTATTCTTTCTATCTAACTTTGTGTTTATACCCATTAACCAACTTCTCTTCATCTCTCCCCTCCCGCCTTCCCTTCCCAGCCTCTGGTAACCACCATCCTACTCTCTCCCTCCATGAGATCCACTTTTTAAGCTCCCACCTATGAGTGAAAGCATGCAGTATTTGTCTTTATATGCCTGGCTTATTTCACCAAACAGAATGACCTCCAGTTCCATCTATGTTGTTGTAAATAATTGGATTTCATTCTTTTTCATGGCTGAATAGTATTTCATTATGTGTATATACCACATTTTCTTTATTCACCCATCAATGGACACTTCAATTGATTTCATATCTTAGTTATTATGAATAGTGCTGCAATAAATGTGAAAGTGCAGATATTTCTTTGATATATTGATTTCCTTTCTTTTGGATACATACCCAGCAGTGGGATTGCTGGATCATATGGTAGTTCTATGTTTAGTTTTTTGAGGAGCCTCGATATGGTTCTCCATAATGGCTGTACTAATTTATATTCCCACTAACAGTGTATGAGCATTCCCCTTTCTCTGTATCCTCACCAGCATTTGTTATTTTTTGTCTTTTTGACAATAGCCTTTCTAATTGGGGTAAGGTGATATCTCATAGTGGCTTTGATTTGCATTTCCCTGATGATTAGCAATGTTGAACATTTTTTCCTATACCTAGTGGCCATTTGTATGTCTTTCTTTGAGAAATGTCTAGTCAGGTCTTTGCCCCGTCCCACTTTTTTTGAGATGGGGTCTCACTATGTTGCCCAGGCTGGTCTTGAACTCCTGGGTTCAAGAGATCCTCAGCCTCCCAAGTAGCTGGGACTATGGGTGCAAACCACTGCACCCAGCTTTTTTGCCCATTTTACGGTCAGATTATTTGGCTATTTTTGTTATTGAGTTGTTTGAGTTTCTTATACATTCTGGTTATTAATCCCTTATCAGATGGATAGTTTGCAAATATTTTCTCCTATTCTGTAGTTTATCTCTTCACTTTGTTGATTGTTTCCTTTGCTGTGCAGAAGCATTTTCACTTGATGTAATCCCATTTGTCTATTTTTGCTTTTGTTACCTGTGTTTTTCAGGTTTTACCCAAAACAACCTTTGCCCAGATCAATGTCCTATAGAATTTCCCCAATTTTTTGTTCTAATAGTTTCATAGTTCCAGGTTTTACATGTAAGTCCTTGATCTATTTTGAGTTGATTTTTGTGTATGGTGAAAGATGGGGATCTAGTTTCATTTTTCTGTATATGGATATCTAGTTTTCCCAGCACCATTTATTAAAGAGACTGTTCTTTCCCCAATGTATGTTCTTGGTGCCCTTGTTGAAAATGAGTTGGCTACTAGTGTGCAGATTTATTTCTGTGTTCTCTATTCTGTTCCATTGGTCTGTGTCTGCTTTTTTTTTTTTTTTTTGCCAGTACCATGCTGGTTTGTTTTTGTTTTTTTTTTTAATTTTGTGAGTTAAAATTTATTTTTTAATTTTTTTTAAATTTCAACATATTATGGGGGTACAAATGTTTAGGTTACATATATTGTCCTTGCCCCACCCGAGTCAGAACTTCAAACATGTCCATCCCCTAGACAGTGCGCACGTATTAGGTGTGTATATACCCAACCCCTCCTCCCCTGTCCCACCTGCCTGACACCCAATGAATGCTATTACTATATGTACACTTAAGTGTTGATCAGTTAATACCAATTTGATGGTGAGTACATGTGGAACTTGTTCTTCCATTCTTAGGATACTTCACTTAGTAGAATGGGTTCCAGCTCTACCCAGGATAATACAAGAGGTGCTATATCACCATTGTTTTTTGTGGCTGAGTAGAACTCCATGGTATACATATACCACATTTTATTATTCCATTCATATATTGATGGGTATCTGCTGTTTTGTTTACTATAGCTTTGGAGCTTAATTTGAAATCAGGCAGTTTGATGCCCCTAGCTTTGTTCTTTTTGCTCAGGATTGCTTGAGCTATTTAGGGTCTTTTGTGATTCCATATAAATTTTAGGATTATTTTTCTATTTCTGTGAAGAATGTCATTGTTTTTATGATAGGGATTGCATTGAATCTGTAGACTGCTTTGGGTAGCATAGACCTTTTAACAATATGAATTCTTCCAATCCATGAACGTGGGGAATCTTTCCATTTTTTTGCATCTTCTTCAGTTTTATTCATCAGTGTTTTATAATTTTCCTTGTAGAGATCTTTTACTTCTTTGGTTAAATTTATTTCTAGGTATTTTATTTTTTGTAGCTATTGTAAATGGGATTGCTTTCTTGATTTCTTTTTCAGATTGATCAATGTTAGTGTATATAAACACTACTGGGTTTTGCATGTTGATTTTTATATCCTGCAACTTTACTAAATTCGTTTATTAGTTCTAAGAGTTTTTAGTGGAGTCTTTAGGTTTTTCTAAATATAAGATCACGTTATCTACAAACAAGGCTCATTTGACTTCATCCTTTCCAACTTGGATGCCCTTCATTTCTTTCTCTTACTTAATTGCTCTGGCTAGGACTTCCAGTACTATGTTGAATAACAGTGTGAATGTGCACACCTTTGCCTTGTTCAGATCATAGTGGAAAGGCTTTTAATTTTCTTTCCCATTCAGTATAATATTAGTTGTAGGCTTGTCATATATGGACTTAATTGTGTTGAAGTATGTTCCTTCCATACCCAATTTGTTGAGGATTTTTATCATGAAGGGATGTTGAATTTTATTGAATGCTTTTTCAGTTTCTATTGAAATGAACATATGGTTTTTGTCCTTGATTCTGTTGATGTGATGTATCACATTTATTGATTTGCATATGTCAAACCATTTTTGCATCCAGTGGAATGAATCCCACTTGATCATGGTGAGTTATCTTTTTAATGTGTTGGATTCTGTTTGCTAGTATTTTGTTGAGGACCTAAAGTTGTTTCATATTCCAAACTTGGGAAACTCTAAGCTGGCCATATTGATATTTACACATTTTATGATTTAAAAAACCAATCATAATACAAAATAATATTATTATATATCTACTATTGTATGCTTCCACTTTTACATAAATTTTAGTAAAAGCAAAACTCTAGAGACAGAAAGCAGATAAATAGTTGCCCGGAGCTGAGGATGGGAGTGGAGATTGACCTTCAACAGAGACTGACCTTGAACAAGGGAACTTTTTGGAATGATGGAAGGATTCTAATACTGGATGGTGGTGATGGTTGCACAACTATATAAATTTATAAAATATCATAAAATGGTATGTTTACAATGCATACATTTTATGGCTTGTAAATTAGGTCTCAAAGAGAAAGAAGGAGGAGCAGAAGTAAGAGGAAAGAAAAGAAGGAAAGGAGAGGAGGGGAGGGGAGGGGAGGAGAGGGGAGGGGAGGGGAGAGGAAATATTAGCCAGGAAGGGGCATGAGGGGGCTTCTGGGGTACTGGTAATGTTCTGTTTCTTGATCTGTGTGTTGGTTACAAGGATATGTTCACTTTGTGAAAAATTATCAAGCTGCCCATTTATGCTTTGTGTATCCATCTCCCTCCCTCCCTCCCTCCCTCCCTTCCCTCCCTTCCTTCCTTCCCTCCTCCTCCTCCTTCTCCTCCCCCTCCTCCTCCTCCCCCTCTTCCTTCTTCTTCTTTTCTTGCTTTCTTTCTCTCTCTTTCTTTCTTTCCTTTTTTCTTTTTGACAAGGTCTCACTCTTACTTCCAGGGGTAGAGTACAGTGGCATCATCATAGCTCACTGCAACCTCAAACTCCTGGGCTCAAATGATCCTCTTGCCTCAGCCTCCCCAGTAGCTGGGACTACAGGTGCATGGCACCATGCCCAGCTAATTTTTTCTATTTTTTTTTTTGCAGAGATGGGGTCTCACTATGTTGCTCAGGTAGTCTTGAACTCCTGGCCTCAAACAATTCTCCCACCTGGGCCTCCCAAAGTGCTAGGATTCCAGGCGTGAACTACCTTGCCCAGGCACTTTGTGCATATTTCTATATGGATGTTATACACCAGTAACAACATTTACTAAAAAAAAAAAAATTCAGCCAAGATGGGGATGCTGCTTCTTCCCAGTTATTACTTAAGTATTTGATGATCCTTAAAGTTATTACTTTCCCGTTTATTACTTTGTATAATTACATCACTCTGCCAACTTAGTTTTATGATGTTTGTGTGTCTTAATACAGAAAGGGTTATAAAAAGATATATTTAACTAATCACACAAGTGCTAAAAGAACGTCAGTGGCAGTCATTGTTCTTTAATTATTCATAGCAATTATCAACGTGGACAGTATTCAACTTGTGACCAAAATAAATGGATGTTTTAAGAGATCTTGTTGGAACAATCAAATCATCAGTCTCAAAAAGTCCCCTCTCTCTCAGCCCAGTTCCCCTGCTGCTTGCCAGAGTTTCGATTCTATATTTATCTCTTCAAATCAGCAGTATGGCAATTAGTTATTATAATAAGAGCTACCAATTTATTGTGTGCAGACTTCTTGCCAGGTACTACATCACTGGAGTCTTTTATACTTTAATTGTCTCATTTTATTGTCAGAACAACCCTGTAAATGAGTTGGTTATTCCATTTTACAATTGAGGAAACTGAGGCTGAGAGGCTTCTGAGTGGGTCCAAGCCCGAATTGCTGGTAAGTGACAGAGCCAGAGAGCACGCTGGGGTCCCACCCCATCATCTCGGGATCTGACGTCAGTAACGGGGAATAAGTGACACGTGTAAGACAATTCTGAATCCCAACACACGCTCTTCACATGGTTGCTATAGTTACTGCTCTACATCATGTTCTCATTTTTTGCTGAGGTGACAATGGACCCACTGTTAGCCACTGAGGTGTTGAACCCCTGCCCGTGAAACTCTAGGGACATTTTAATAGGGTTTAAAATATCGCTCCTGGCTTATAATCATACCTTTCATTTCAGAAGCTCCTGGAACATTCACAGATCACGTACTACAGCAGCTTTACAAATATTATTAATTGCATCTTGTGTAAAACATAGGAGCTCTATAAAGGAACTGTAGGGGAAGGAAAACATCCTTTTCTTTCTGCCCCTCTGTAGCAAAAGACAGATTAACACGAGAAAAGCATACAAATTTATTTAATATAAGTTTTATGGGATGTGGGGGCCTTCATAAGGAAATGAAGACTTGAAGAGATGGTTAAACCTGAGTGTTTTTATCCTGGATGTGCTGAAATGTGGAAAGTCATGAAAAAATGTGATACACAAAGTGCTATGAGCTAAATGCAGCAAACTGGGGAACTTACCAAGGCCTGTTCCTTCAGATTCTTCCCAGCGTGTCCCTCCATCTGCAGAGATACGGATGCTCCTTCCCCTTGGGAATAAGGAGGACGCCTCTCACATGAGGGGCTTATGACTGGTTTCAGGAGAAGGTCAGAGATTCCTTCCTGCACCTGCTGTTTCTCAAATCCCTTTAGCTTAAAATATCCAAAATGACAAGTTGCCATATTTTGGGGTAGTATGTCCTGATCCCTGTCAAAATACAACCATATCTCAGACAGAGTCACGCAGAACTCCTTGACACAGCAGTGAATTTGAGGCGGGGGTAGTGCATGGGTACCCCTCACAGGGTGAGGGAGGGGGTGTGCATCCAGGAAGAGGTGTGGAAAGAGAGGCCCTCGGACCTGGAGGGACCCAACCTGGGAGGGACTGGACCAAAAGGGCAGGAGTGAGACTTTGCAAAGGATTCTGTTCTTGCTAAACAAGCAAACACATGCAGAGGAAGCGGTTTGGATTAGGAAAAGTGTGGGAGGATAAACCAAGGCTTGAAGTGTGTTATTGACAAGTGCTTTGGGCACTGAGCTGTCAGGAAGGACAAGAACTCAGACTCTGGAGTTATTTTACGAGCCTTTTGCACACCAACTGGTGACACTATGGCCAGACAGATTTATTCCCATTTGACATAGGAGGGGTCTCCAGGCCAGTAAATTTTTCCGAGGTGGCACACTGAGATGCTCATGGGGCTAAAGGCAGAAGCCGGAGCTTCTGAGTCCTGGGCTAATGTAAGATCCACTCTCTATAATTAGAGTCACCATGGTGAAGAGGACCGTGACATCCAAGGCCTACCACAGGGCCTCTCTAGACACTGGCGAGAACCGGATTCCTTTCTCTGGTTCTGTAGCTCCCAGCAGAGTTTTGGAAGCTGATTAAAGAGAAGGTCAGAAATAATAGGTAATTAGAAAACTTACAAAAAGGAAAATGCACTCATCAAACTTACCAAAGAGTCTCCTTGGCTGGAAGTGGGGGAGGTGTTGGAAACTGCTGGCTGCAGGGTCACTTGTACCAGTGGGTGGCCTGGAGACAGACTGGGGCCAGTCCCTACAACAGGGAGGGAGAGGAGGCTGTTTTGGAATTTGTTTCTGAGTTGGGGCACCTAGTGAGGAAAAAGCTAAGAAAGGCCATTTCCAAGTCCCAAGAAAACCTCAGCTGGTGAACCAGTGACACAAGGACCAAAGACAAAAGGGGGAGAGAGGGACACACACACACACACACACACACACACAGGAGAGACAGAACCCACTACCAAGAGAGGCAGAATGATTCCCCACTGGCTAGTTCCACAAGGGGTAGTTGGAAGGAGGTCAGCAATCAATACCTTGGGTCCAGATAATCAATGTAATTAGCTGCTTTAGGGTCCCTCACCTCCTGGGACCTAGGGGACCACCCCCAGCTTGGGAAGGGTATGTGGAGGGTAATTTTTTTTTAGAGACAGGGTCTTGCTCTGTCTCCCAAGCTGGAGTGCAGTGGCGCAATCATAGCTCACTGCAGCCTTGATCTCCTGGGCTCAAGTGATCCTCTTGCCTCAGCCTCCTGAGTAGCTGTACCACAACACCCAGTTAATTTTTTTATTTTTGTCCAGACGGGGTCTCACTATGTTGCCCAGGCTGTGGGAGGTGATTGGAATGGCCACTGAGTATATAGGTTGAGTGCCCAGGTAACCTGCTTGAACTCCAATAGCAGTTGAGCAGCCCTCTCTCTGGGGGCGCCTCTGCCTGGGGTACCCTCACAGCTTCCCTCCATGTGGCTGAAGCATGGACTCCCCCTTGGTCCCCTGCAGGGCCTCCCATTTAAGTGCTCAAGAAATTGTTTTGGAACCCCCTAGAGGGACGCAGACCGGTTTCTTTCTGCATTCCCTCAGGCTGGGCTGGTGGGGAGGACTTTTCCACAGAGTGGAGGCGGGGTTGGGGGGCACTCTACATTGTAGGTAGTCAACCTAGAGACTCATTCTGCTTTTGCTTTTTGTTTTTCAGGCAGTATTTCATTTGCTGGTTCCTTTTCTCATCTTGTTTACTTTTCTCTTCGTTGGTCTTTCATTTCTCTTCTCTGTAAACCTGACTGACCATCTCCTGAGGGCCAAGGTTGCCCCAGGTGAAGAGGTGTTCTGCATGAACACTGACTGAGGCCAGGTACGGTGGCTCATGCCTGTAATCCCGTCCCATTGGGTGGCCAAGGTGAGAGGATCACTTGAGGCCAGGAGTTTGAGACCAGCCTGGGCAACAGAGCAAGACCCTGTCTCTACAAAAAATAGAAAAATCAGCTGTGAGTGGTGGCGTGTGCCTGCAGTCCCAGCTACTTGAGAGGCTGAGGCTAAGCCCAGAAGTTTGAGGCTGCAGTGAGCTGCTATTGCACCACTGAACTCAGGGGGGATTAGGGGGAGGGAAGAAGACTGAGACACAGTCCTCTCTCTGTCAGGAGGTCACAGCTGGTAAGGGACAATTTCAAAGCAGGGGGTGTGTTTATATGCTCAGCGGGGGCAAGCAGTGGAGTGGCTTGGGAGCCCAGGGATGGGGGGTACGCAGACATAAGGGGGTGGGGGTGGAGGCCAGGAGACCTCCCAAAGGAGGGGGCGATGGTGCTGGTTCCTGATAGGGGTGCCAGATAAAATACAGGATGCTTGTATTTAACGCAATACTTGGGATATACTTTTACTAAAAAATTATTAGTTGTTTATCTGAAATTTAAATTTAACTGAGCATTCTGTACTTTCATTTGCCAAATCTGGCAAGCCAAGTTGCTGCTGAATAAACAGGAGTTAGCTGACGGAATGGGGGAAGGGGGGGAAGGCATGCCTGCAAGGGGACGGCACTCGCAAAGACCTGGAAGTGAGGGGCCCCGCGATTCGTCTAAGGAAATGAACATGGTCCATGCGGCTGGAGTATGGAGCGTAAGGGGGAAGGTGGGCAATGGAGAGAAGGCACCAAACTGTCACGTAGTTGTTGCGTCTGTGCTAAGGGCCAGGCACTAGGTGAAGTTCTAGGGTGCTGTTATGAGCCAGACGACACAGCCTCTGGCTGCAGGGAGCTCACAGTCTAGTGGAGAAGCAGGGAGGTGGGCAGAGGAAGGCCCGGTACTGCGGAAGTTATGGCTGGGGGACCGCAGCCTCCCTGAGGAAGGGCCAATATGCTGAAGGATGAGGAGACAGGCATGCCAAGGGCTGGGGGAACAGTGTTCTAGGCCCAGGGAGCAGCATGATGGAAGGCCCTGAAGTGAGAAAATGGGCAGTGGGTCCTGGGAACTGAAATGTGTCCAGAGAGGCTGGGGTCCAGAGAGAGGGAAGAAGGACAGGGGAGGAGGTGGGATGAGTGGGCAGGGACCGGACCACACGGGAGGGAGTTGGCCTGGATCCTGAAGGCCATGGGTGCCACGGAAGGGGTGTGAAGCAGGCAGGGGCTCACAGCCAGGCTTGTGTTCTCAAAGGGAACTCATGCCAGGGAGAGGAGGACTCTGGGCAGTGTCGGGGCAGAGAAAATGAAGGAGGCCATGAGGCGGCTATTGCAGATGTCTAGACAGACACACTGGTGGCTTGGCCCAGCTCGATAGTGGCAGAGCTGAAGAGGGAGCAGGAGAGATGGATCCGGGCTGCACTGAGGGGGCAGACTTGGCAGGGCTGGGCTCTCTGGCACTGGGAAGTGAGGGGGAGGGAGGAGCAGGCATGACTCAAAGCTTCTGGTTTGGGCAGATGGGAGGATGGCAACGCCATTTGCTGAGCTGAGCCAGGGACTTGGAAAACTTGGGGGTGGTGAGGAGAGAGAGTTCAGGTTTGCACGTGTGGAGGGTGATGAGGCTGGACCATGGACGCTGGGCTGAGAAGGAGGAGAAAACCATGGGGAGCCAGGCAGAACTGTGTTCTAGTCTCCTGTCCCACACTTAACTCAGCAGTGTGGCCTGGACCTACCATGACACCTCTCCTTGCCTCAGTTCTCTCATGTGCCGTGGGAGGCGAGGTTATTGAGTTCTGAGCATGTGGAGGCAGCCGCCAAGGCACCTCCTGCTGACTCCCTCTCCTGGTTCACGCCCTGGCAGGGTACCTGTCCATGCGATGGTAGGGTTGGTCTGTGTGATCAAAATAACATGGGTGTGTCACTTTCCAGGTTGGGTTATAAAAGACATTGTGGCTTCTGTCTTGCTCTTAGAATCACTTACCCTGGAGTTCATCAGCTGCCATGTGGTGGTGTGTGGGGGGGCCCACGTGACGAGGAAGCGCTGCCTGATGCTGAAAGCCAGGTGAGTGGGCCTGGAAACCAGTTCTCCAGCCCTCAGGGGACTGCAGCCCCTGCCGGCATCTACACTGCAAGCTCATGAGAGACACAGAGCTGCTTCCAGGGTCTTGACCCACAGGAACTGTGAGATAATAAATGTATGTTGTTTTAAGCCCCTACGTTTTGGGATAATTTGTTATGTAGTGACAGATAACCGATACAGAGTCTCAAAACACTTTGCACAGTGCCTGGAACATATTTGGGGCTATAGAATATGTAGGATCTATGGCTCTGGAGTTCAGGAGAGAGGGTGGGGCTGGAGGTGTGGATTTGGGAGTCTTTGGCTTAGAGACAGTCATGGAACCCATGGAGGTGGCTGAGCCAGCCTGAGGAAGGGGGTGGATGGAGAGGAGAGGATGGTGCTAGAGAGAAAATTGGGCACAAAGTGGGGGTAAAGCAAGAGAAGCATCTCCATGAGTCTGAGAGAAGGAGCTACAGAGGAAGGAGGAAAACAAGCACGTGGCATCCCAGAAGCCAAGGGAAGAGGCCATCGTGTCTAGGAGACATCACTGCAGAGAGGTCTGACATGCACAGGTCTGAAGAGGTTCTTTCAGGTTCAGCAACAACGAGGTTCCTGGTGCCCCAGCAAGAACCATTTAGGTGGAGAGGTGGGCGCTGAGGCCAGATTGAACATTATGGGTTGGGGTGTTAGGGGAAGTAGGGCACATAGCAGAAGAAAGGGAGGGGGACACTCGGCCAGAGGAGGTGAGGTGGACCCAGGAGTGAGAGTTGGGAAGGGAGTGAGGGAGGGGATTCAGAACTTCAGGCTTAATTCCTACCAACTGCTTCTTCCCCTCTGCCCTCAGCACCCTCCTGGGCTTGGTTCCTTCTTGTAACCTTGTAACTGCCATGATAAACAGCCTCCTCCAGTTCAGCCTAGCCATGGGGCAGACAAGGATCATCTTTACTAGAGGAGTCTGGATACTTGGCAGCCACCTGGAATAGAGAGGCCCAGGGGTCCAAGCAGTTATACACCAGAAGCCAGCTTTCTCCCACAGGCTCATAACCTTGAGCTCTATGCATCCAATTGGATTCCATCCCCAATTCCCCAAACCAACAGATCCAGATGGTTTGCAGGAGAATCCTATAGAACACTCAAACTACAGACCATCCCAGTCTAGTGAATAGACAGTTATTCCTTGCTTTATTTTATGAGGCTCATGTAACTTTGATAGCAAAACTAGACAAGGAGAGAATAAGAAAGGAAAATAGTAGGCATAGCTCAGTCTTAAATATGGATGCAAAAACCCTAAATAAAATATTAGTAAATAGAATCTAGCAGTCTATTGAAGAAACAGTACATCATCAAGGTGAGTTTATTCCAGGAATGCATGGATGGTTTAATATCATAAAATCTCAGATCGTAATTCATTACATTGGGGCAGGGGAATTTCACATTTGATAAAATTCAGCACCCATGCATAGTAAAGCAAACTAGTGCTTCCTTACCCTGATAAAGGGTATCTATAAAAAATTCACAATGAATACCATACTTAATGATGATGCATTAGAAGCAATCAAGAACTAGCTAGAAATGCCCACTACCATCACTGCTATTCAACATTGTGCAGGAGAATTTAGTCAGCAGAGTACAGCAAGGAAAAGGAGATAAAGACTGGACAGGAAGATACCAAACTGTCATGACTTACACACTCTATGATTGTTCACAGAGCAAATTCAGAAGAGTTCATCAAGTTTGCTAAATACAATATCATTATATAAAAACCAACTGCATTTCAATAACCATCTATCATTATAAAATATAAATTTGAAAATATAATTTCCAGTAGTTACAGAAATTTTGAGATATGAAGGAATAGGTTTGACAAAACTACTGATAAAGTTAATCACTGTCAGTTTTTATTTGTGGAAATAGAAGCCCTGAGAGGGGAAATGATTCTTTCAAAGACACCAGTAAGTCAGAGGCAATTCTGGATTTTCAGTGGCACCAAATTCTAGAAATCCGAGTGTTGGTTAATTTTGGTATTGTCCTCTTGCAAAAAATAAACCTCATTAGATTTTTCTGATTATAAAATCAATACTCATGTGTTCTAGAAAATATGGAAAATTCAGAACATTAAGATGTAATAAGTCATTAACATTCCCATCCTATTATCTGGGACGCTAGGACTGATGGTTTGGTGTTATGTCCTTCAAAATTTTTGTCATGCATATTTGTTCTTGAAAATAAAATTAGGATTGCACCATGTATACTATTTTGTGTACTGATTATTTTCACACACATTTCCCTGTATTCTCACCTTTGTATGATAATGTAGCACTCAGTTATGTTGATGAAACATATGCCATTTATTTAACCTATCAATCTGAGTTTTTGGAGAAAAACCAAATATCAAATACAACTGTGACGATCATGCTGATATAAGTTCCACCCCAGAGCCAACTCATGCACATGCAGACATGAAACCCAAGCGAGTTTCTAAGGCCAGTGGCAATTCCGGTGGAGAAGGGAAATAGCAAAACCAAACTCATGTAACTGGTCCCACCTGGAAGGCAACAGAGATCAGGCCAGCAGGAAGTGAATGGGATTTGCTCTACCCATGGAGACCTACTAGCTCTGAGGCTTTAGGTAACCGCCCACTCTCTGCAGCCTTGGCTTCTTCATAGGGAAGTGGGGACAATACCCGCGCCACCCTCATCTAGGGCCGAGCTCCTTCAGGCCTCAAAGCCTTTGCACAAGTCATTTTGTCTGCTGAAGTTGCCTCTGCCCTTCGCCCCACCTGGCTGCCCATGCTGCTGGTCTTCAGGCCTAACTGCCCTTCGCTGCCCTGCCACCAGGCTGGGTAGGTGGCCGCGGGGCGTCCTCACAGCCCTCATTGGTGGATTCCCCAGCAGAGGGCAAGGCCAAGAGGGGTTCTGGCCACAGGCCCGGCGGCCCGGTCTCCTTCCCTTCTCCATTTAAGTCTTCTAATCATGCCCCTGCCAACACTTATGATCATAACTTGTTATTTTGCCTATTAGTGCTGCCTTGAGTCTTGTCTATCTTCTCTCAACAGGACCCTCCTCCGTCTTGGTGGCCGCTGTACCCGCCCAAGCCTGGCACATGGTGAGGGCCGACACAAGTCCGCGAAATGACTGAGGAGAAAGAGCTGCGGAGACACTCCCGCCGGGGACGCAGCAAAGAGCCGGCCCTGGGCAGGGCGGACCCCAGGCTGCGGGAGGAGGCGGGGCGTGGGGGCGGGGTTTCGGGGCTGCGGTAGAGCCGGCCGGACTGCACGGCTCTGGCTTCGCTCGTGTAGCTCCTCAGGCGTCAGGCCCTCTGGCCTCCAGCCCGCGCCGCCGTTAGGGGGCGCACGCGCTCGTGGCGCCGCGGTTCTGCCGGGAAGGCGCCGCCCGCGCCGGGCTGCTGGAGCCGCAACTCCGGGCGCGTACTGAGTCGTCCTCTCTGCCGCCGCCGCCACCGCCGGGCGCGGGCTCGCTTGTCCCCGTGCTCGCGCTCTCCGGCCGCCGGCATCTCCCGGCCCGGCCGCCGCCGCCGCCGCGCAGTGAGTGGGGCGGGCGCGGGGCTTGCGGGGCCGGGGCTCGGGAGGGCCGGGCGTAAGGAGGAGCCCGCGCCCAGCGGCCAGGGGAGCCGGGCTGAGGAGGATCAGGGCGTGGGCGCGCCAAGGGGACCGTGGGGAGCCCGGGGCGCGTGTCCCGGGGCTGGCACGAGCCCACGGCGGGGGTGCCCGCGGCCAGGCCTGGGCGGGGGTTCCGGGGCCCGCCTGGCGGGGACGCGCGGTTTCGGCGGGCCCGGGTTCGGGGCTCCGGTGCGCGCTTCCCGCCCGGGCCCGGAGCATCGCCCGCTCTACGCCGGGGCCGGCTTGGGTTGGGGGGTTTCGCTTGCGGGGCTCCAGCGAAGCGCGGCGCAGACCGGGACTCTCAGGGTTTGCTGGAAAATGATTGTTTTTGAGGGTGGTGCTTATTAGCCACCGCTTGCCCTAGTTTAAAGCGTAAGGCAGGGCTGCCTTTGGGATTTTTCTACTCTGAAGAGACACTCTCTGATTGCAGCTGAGTTCTTTAGGCTTACATTTGTGTATGTCGTGGCATTTTTAATGCTTGATGTCAGAGGTGATAAATGGCCGTGGTAATGGGGAGCCCGTGCAGCACCTGCTGGGCTGACTGTGGTGCAGGCTGTCTGGGGGTGGGATGGGGAAATGAAACGTGACAGAGATCCTGTTTGGTTATTCTGCTGAAGTTATCATGTTTCTGTTTAAGTATACCAGTTCTAGAACAAGTTGATAAATCCAGTTGTAGGACTTTGTGATAGAAGAGATTGGGGTGGCAAAGTGACCCAGGATGACCTGGTTTGGCTAAGAATGTTTGGGGTAGCCTGAGTATCTCTTCCATATCCCTTTGGCATGTTCATTTTTTGGCTGTCACAAATGCCCCAGTACTTGAATCATCCTGGGATAGGAAAGAAGCTGGGGGACAGCATTTAGGACAGGCCTGAGCCCAAGATTGAGATGTTTTCAGATGAACAAATACGTAGCTAGGAAAAGGAAAATAATGTTTTTTTGTCAGCAGAGTTGGTAGTTGAGAGGATTCTCTCTAGTATCAGTAATGACTGATGGTCATTACTGATATTAGATTTTGTGTAATGCCTTAAATATGAAGGGTGGGGTGGTGGGTAGCCATAGATGCCATTCCAAAGTTTTGTAATTTGAATTTTCATAAATCATATTTAACCAAAGCATTACTTCATAAAGGAATCTTGGGGTGAACGCTATGAATCCCTCAATGTGTGTTGGATTTTGATATTTGGGGCCAATTTAAAATGTCATACATGTATTTATTTGGATTCAGCTTTACCTTGGAGATAATCCTGAGTCATGCTTTAAAGAAGTTCCTTCTGAGATCAAGAGCTCAGATGTCTGGTGGGCTCTGTAAAAGCTGGACACGCCCCTTTATCTGGATGGAGTTCTCCCTTCTGGAGCTCTGGGGAGATTGGAAGCTAATTAAGGGGGCTTCTTTTCCATATTTGCCCTGTCTCCCTGCCAGTGCTCTAAATTACTTATGTTTACACGCTCAGGTTTCTCAGTGTACCACAGAAATTTTGTTTATGCTACTGCCACTCCTATTTTCACATTTGTATAATACTTGCCAGTTTACAGATGATTTTATATTCATGATCTCACTTATTTTCTCCATTTCCCCAAAGCAGAAGCTGGGCATAAAGGATGATTTTCTCAGGGTTTCATAATTAGTAACAGAGCAGAATTGAGAATTGGGATACAAGCGTGCCCCCCCCACCCCTCCGCCCCCGCCCCCTCTGCCCAGTTCTCATTCCTTGTCCTGATCTGTTACCCTGTGGGCCAGTTTTTGCCTTTGTGTTGTGTCTAAATGGTGTAATTACTTCTGGGAAGGTGGTATTATCAGCTTTTATCTTGTGGAGACTGAGGGTAGGAGGAATTTATTATTTTGAGGACTTTTATAATGCTAAAGATTATAAAATTTTAGTATTTTATGATTTTATGAGGAATTTTATAATACTAAAGAGTTGTCAGTCAACTCTTTAGTGTTAAGATCACTTTCAAGCTGTAGCTCCTTTTCTTCTAGACCACCACATGGTTGAGAGAGGAGAGAGAAAAGAATTACTTTTAGAAAAAAATCCATTTCTGCAGTGGTATTGTTAAGGGTAATTTAACACTATAATCACATTATCCTTGTAGGCCTGGCTACTTGTGCTGGCCTGTATGTGGAGGTTAACCCAAAAGACTCCTTTAGATGTCGCTGAACTAGTTACTATAAAAAGTATTTCACTTTCAAACTCCCACGTTTCAAAAAGAGAGAAACTCAGTATAAAGGCGATTTTGAAGGTAAGTATAGGTGGAGGAAATTTATTGAATCTTCTTTTCTGAATGCCAGACACAAAGGTTTCAATAGAAAAGCATTTCATTTTATTTTTAAAATTTATTTATTTATTTATTTATTTTTGAGACAGAGTCTTGCTCTGTCGCCCTGGGTAAAGTGCAGTGGCATCATAGCTCACTGCAACCTAAAACTCCTGGGCTTATGCGATCCTCCTGCCTCAGCCTCCTGAATAGTTGGGACTACAGGCATGCTCCACAACACCTGGCTAATTTTTCTATTTTTATTAGAGATGGGGTCTCATTCTTGCCACCACAGTTGGCAGAAAAGCATTTGCAAGGGCTACCTGGAAACTCTGGGATGGCAGTAGTTATAGGGTTGAAGGTTTATATTGCAGTGTATAGATTGTTATATAGGAGTATGTCTTTCACCCTGGGGAATTTTTAGTCTGTAGCAGAAATGATAAACCAGGAATATTTGTGTTAAATTAGTTCATTATAACCATTAAGTCTGTAATTGCAATTCTGCAGTGGTGAGAAGAGTGGCATTTAGGGGTTTGTACGTTTTTAAAATTGTTAACTTACTGAATTGTGCATTCTTCAGATTTGCTACTTTAGAAAATGTGTAAATTCTTTTAAGACTTCTATAAATTCTTCAGTATATGTTTTCCTTAACTTAGTTATCTGCTAACAGTACACTGTCAGAGTTTATACATGAGTTGCAGTAACTTTTGAAGCTTAAACATGGGTGAATTTTCAGTGCTGCTTTATATTTTTTGGGAATGGTCAGTGTTGTTTCCACAAGAATTTCATTTGCATCAAAGATAAGATCTTTTCACGTGAACTGTTTTCACATGAACCGATTTTACAGGGCCAGAAGCCTTTCTTTGAACTTTACAGTTGTTTGTGCTTGGTTGTATACACTGTTTAAAAATGATCTTTAGTAAGGAAAGTCACTGTAAAGGAAAACTTTTTACATTGTTACCCTCATAATCTCCATTCCTGGCAAATATTCTGAAATATTAGATATTTCATCAAGTAAAATGGGCCCATTTGATGCCCATTTCAAGATCTTCCTTCTGCTACCTGTCTTGTGGTCATTTAACTTCTCATCAAGCCCTCCATAGGACACTGTGCCAGAAGGGAGAGAAGATGAAAAGCAAAGGAATCATCTTCTAATTGTTAGTAGCTCTGGAAAATGATTTAGTAGAAGAGATTGAAACTATTCTGGCAATTCTTTGGGATTATGTTTTATTCCATTCATCTGCATTGTCTCTCAGCAATTCCTAATGGTCATCAGTTCAGAATTCAGAGGCTGATTACAATCCAGCTATTGGATAGCCAGGAATCCTGCCTTCTTTTTTTTGCCTCTCCACAGAGGATGTTTAGAAGCTAGGAGTAAAGATAAAAATCTAAACTAATCAATACTATTTTTTCTCTTTGAGCTCTTTAATGAACAATTTGATTTTTAAAGACAGTTTAGTCAGTGTTATTGGAGTGACTAATAGTGGCTTTGCCTCAGTTTATTTTGATGTATTTTAAACACAAGTTATAGTAAGGCTTTTGCGTGCTTTTTAAGAAACATGGGCTTATATAGATTCCTATAATTGCTTTCCTGAATTATTAATCTTGAGGTTTCATTACATCTTTGTGCCGGAACCTTGGCTTTTGCTGTGGAACAGATTCAGGGGCATCGTTAATTTTCTTTTTATGACTGCTCAAGAAGTTATCTTGTTTTGGGTTAGCAGTAAAAAAGGGAAAAAAAGGATTAATAGTGGACAGACCTTGCATAACAGCTATAACATTGATGTCTGTTTTTTCCTTGTCTTGGTCTTCCATTTCTCATTTAACCATTTGGATATTCATGGATTGGACTTTTTTTGGTCACTGAAGACAGAAGATAGCAGCCATTATTTACAGTAGTGAATAGGTTCCTGCCTTTTCTTTTTCTTTTTTTTTTTTTTTTTTTTGCCTCAAGAGAATTTTTACAAACCCATTATGACTGCTTAGTTAGGCTGAGTTACTGTAAAAAATTTGTAAATAAATCCCTACTGGGTGGATAGGATTAATAGATGGCTATAGAGAGTCTAAAGGTAATCCTTTTCAATTTCTAGTTTCTTGGGTTCTGTTCTTTAAATTTCTTTTCTTTTTTTTTTTTTTTTTTGAGACAGAGTCTCACTCTGTTGCCCGGGCTAGAGTGAGTGCCGTGGCGTCAGCCTAGCTCACAGCAACCTCAAACTCCTGAGTTCAAGCGATCCTCCTGTCTCAGCCTCCTGAGTAGCTGGGACTACAGGCATGCGCCACCATGCCCGGCTAATTTTTTGTATATATATATATATTTTAGTTGTCCATATAATTTCTTTCTATTTTTAGTAGAGACGGGGTCTCACTCTTGCTCAGGCTGGTCTCGAACTCCTGACCTTGAGCGATCCACCCGCCGCGGCCTCCCAGAGTGCTAGGATTACAGGCGTGAGCCACCGCGCCCGGCCTGTTCTTTAAATTTCTATCCTAGGAGAGGACTATGGAAAGATCTAGACTAGGAGTAAGAAAACCCAAGTTCTTATTTAGTTACTTCTCAGTTGTGGGGCCTTGAACTAGTCACTTAATCTGCCCTATTTTTCTATTTTGTATCTCTAAATGTTGATAGTAATACATGCTTGGCTTACTGTTATCAGGAATATTGGGGCGGGGGGCGGCATGGAAAGGCTTTCATATCCCTGTCTGTTTAAATTATTTCTAGAATCCCTTTTCAGGTTGTCCAGATTTTCTTTCAGGGTTCACCTGAATGAGCTGTCCCAGAAGTCCTCCGTTTTCCCATTTGAAATCTTTATTTTCTCCTCCTGCAGGCCTCTGCTGGTCCATCTATTATATAGTACTTTAGAATTCTGTTCTGTACTTAAGTTGTCACATGTTGCCTTCATTCTTAGATTGAAAGCTTCATGAGGGCAAAAATTGTTCCTTTCCTATTTCTGTATATCCCCATTGCACCTAGGTTCCTCCCGACGCCATAGTTGACTTTCAATAAATGTTGGTTGAATAAATGAGGCTGTCAGGAATGCATACTTTGGGTGATAGAAAAACGCCAAAGATGAGCATCTTACCAGAACTTTTGGATGACTGTCCCTTTAAATTGCTCAGTTATTAATCTATTGTTATCAGTAACTGAATCAGATGCTGGCAAGACAAATTGGCAACGCCATTTCTTGGTTCTGTTTACTTCAGATACTATTTGTGAAGCAAGTCAGAGGAATGAAATGTTATAACAGCCCTGAATTTGACATTTGTTCCATTTCTCACCCCATAGCATGTGGAGCCCTATCTATATCCAGCTACTGAGTGTAAAGAATAAAAACTGACTACACGTCTCTGGGTCCACATTTTAGCTTTTTTGCTTTGAAGAATTTGCAAGGTAGAGAAATAGATGCTTCAGGCTCTGATTTCAGCCCATGCTGTGCTATGCAAATGTTCTCTACATGCCTGAGTGACCTTTTGAGAAAGAGCCTTTGTGATCTTCTGTAGCCGGGGCTTGTTCTGGGAATTGTGTGCCAGATTCCTCTAAAAGTGGGAAAAGTGGATCTGTTCAAAGACCATATAAAAAAGCCAGTGCTTTTCCTGGGTGAATATGGATAAGTCCATGTTTCTTACCATCTCTTGCCAGAGCTTTTGAAATTTGCTCTGCAGTTTGCTTTGCAGGTTGATTTGGGGAAGAAGTGTGTGAGAGGGAACTGACTAAGGCAATTCAGTAGCTGGGAAACTGTTTCAGTGCTTTTGAATTGTAGATAAAAATAAATTCACACTGGCATCATTAGTATCTGAGTGTTTCTTAGTGTCTTGAGGCTGGCTGTCCGTGAGTGCTGGCCGATCGACTCTCATCCACATCAGTGAGGTTCTTTTTGCCTCAAATTGTGCTCTAACAGTTTTGTGTTTAAATTGTTTTCTGTTTGTTTTACTTGTTGTACAAAGAGAAATACATCATTATTAAACTATATCATGATTAGTTTTTTATATTATAAAATAAATGCCATTCTGATGTATTTCTCTTGTAACGGATACTGGTGTCTCAGGAGATTTATGATTTTTGTTGCTTTTACTGGGATGATTAATTTGTATAGCTGAAATGCTGATGAAAAGGAGTTTTCCCTTTCTCCCTTTTTAATTTTTTAATTTTAAGTTTTTATTTGGAGTTTTCCAATGATGCATTTTATTAATTAGTTTTTAATTTCAAAATATTAAGGGGGTACACGTGTTTTTGTTACATGGATGAATTGAATAATGCTGAAGTCAGGGCTTTTAGTGTGCCCATCACCAGAGTAGTGTACGTTGTGGACCACTAAAGGTTTGTGCCAGGATAAGGTTGTAGAGTTAATCAGAACGTTCTCCTATAGAAATTCTAAAAATTGGATTTTCAGAGAAGAGAGGTAGATTTTTTTTCCCCTTCTTTTTCTTTTTTTCTGTTATTTTCTTTTCTTTTTTCCCGTTCTTTTCTTCCCTGTGAAGACTGAGAGAGGTAGAATTGGAATGACTGGTTTAATTCCTAGGCTCTTCCTCCTTTTTAAGTACAGGATAGTTCTTTCTCTATAAAAATCTTGTATCTTAGTTCCAGATGGGCTCCTTGTGGTAAGGATAGAGGACACATAGAAGGCCCAGAGGGGTGTGCTTTCTTCCCCAGATCTTTGCCCTGTATTAAGGTTTTAGTTGAGCAAAAATGAGTAGTTTTTCTGGTGTTTGGACTGCTCTGCAGGGTGAAAAAAACCTTTTGTCTCTATTTTTGTAGTTATATGTACTATCATATGTCTGATTTTTTTCCTCCCAAAGTTTCCCTGGAACCTGGGCTCTTGGAGACGCAGCGCTGGAGCAGATGGATAATGGAGACTGGGGCTATATGGTGAGTGGTTCTTGCAGATGCATTTTGAAGGCTGGCAAATAATTTTTGTGTGTCTTATTTTCCCTTATGTATTCTTAGGTGTAACATAGCTTAAAAGAATGAATATTATGAATTTGTACAACTCCCTCCCCTCTTTTAATTATTAATAGTTTTAGATGTATTTTTTGGGTGTTTTTGTTTGGTTTCGGTTTTTTTTTTTTTTTTTTTTTTGAGACAGAGTCTCACTCTGTGGCCCAGGCTAGAGTGAGTGCCGTGGCGTCAGCCTAGCTCACAGCAACCTCAAACTCCTGGGCTCAGGCAATCCTCCTGCCTCAGCCTCCCGAGTAGCTGGGACTACAGGCCCATGCCACCATGCCTGGCTAATTTTTTCTGTATATATTTTTAGTTGTCCATATAATTTCTTTCTATTTTTAGTAGAGATGGGGTCTCGCTCTTGCTCAGACGGGTCTCGAACTCCTGAGCTCAAATGATCCACCTGCCTCGGCCTCCTAGAGTGCTAGGATTACAGGCGTGAGCCACCGCGCTCGGCCTTTTTTTTTTTTTTTAAATTAAAAAAAAATTTTTTTTGTAGAGAAGGGGTCTTGCTATATGGCGGGTCTCAAATCCTTGTCTCAAGCGATTCTCCTGCCTTGGCCTCCCAAAATTCTGGGATTATAGGCGTGAGCCTCCATACCTGGCTGGTTTGGTGTTTTTTTGTATTTTTTTTTTTTTTTTTTGGAGATAGAGTCTTGCTCTGCGGCCCAGGCTAGAGTGCAGTGGGGTCATCAAAGCTCACAGCAACCTCAGACTCCTGGGCTCAAGTGCTCCTCCTACCTCTGCCTCCCAAGTAGCTGGGACTATGGGCACATGCCACCATACCCTGTTAATTTTTTCTATTTTTAGTAGAGACAGGTTCTTGCTCTTGCTCAGGCTGGTCTCGAACTCCTGAGGGTTTGGTGTTTTTATGGGAGCAAACTCAATATGGATTCTCCAAGTACTTTTTAAAATCACTTATTTAAGAGACAACATTCTTCTTTGGTTTTTCAAGTATATTGCTCTTAAAACTCTTCTTTCATGGAATGGTCACTACCAGAAGGGTGTAGTGAGTAATGATATGGAGGACGTTTTCTTATAGTTAGGGAGATTAATGCTTGAGAAGGTGCCTTTTCTCTCAGTTGCTCTTCTTATGTGTACATATGTCTCCCTATTTTTCTATTCCTTTGGTAAGAAATATTTTACTGGCCTCATACCTGAACTCTGTCTTTATTTTTTCTTAAATATGATTTCTAAAACTGAAGGTAGGTTAGAGAAGCTTGTTTCTCAAAATTAAAGGCTAGATTGCAATATTAATGTTGCAAAAGTGAATATACTATCAGATTATGAAATTTTAAAGCTGCTATTAGCCTTTGGGTATGTGATGCTTTTGTAGCTAGGTTGTATTGACTAAACTATATATTTTAACTTAGTATCTGAAACTATAATTTCCATGAAAAGATTATCAAGATTAGTTCTGTACAAATTTTTATCTTTAAAATAAACTTCATGATTCATTCCTCTTTTATGAGGGGGGAAAAAACTCAAAGATATTGAAAGTAAATGTCTTTACATTAACAGATAATTTTTATTCTATCCTACGTTAAATTGAGTTAAGAAAAATGAAAGCCTTTTTTTAAAAATCAGAAAAAACTTAAGAGTATATTTTAGCTTAGCTTTTTCCCTCCCATAATCTTCTCTGACCTGAAACTATATAGCTCTGGAAGTCATGCCCTCCATTCTTAGAGTAAGTCTTTAAAGAATTGGACTTATCCTTTTTTTCTGTTGAAAGCAAATGTTAGAGCCCTTCATCTGGTTATATTTATCACTGAAAGTAAAGCCATTTTGCATTATAGGATTACTAAATGCATTATAGCCTGAAGATATCTTGTGCTTTGCTCAGTATCATTAATTTTCTTAATTTGTCAAAGGTAGGATTTAAGAATTTTCAGATGACTGATCATTGTTTTAAAACTTTCAGATGACTGACCCAGTCACGTTAAATGTAGGTGGACACTTGTACACAACGTCTCTCACTACATTGACGCGTTACCCGGATTCCATGCTTGGAGCTATGTTTGGGGGGGACTTCCCCACAGCTCGAGACCCTCAAGGCAATTACTTCATTGATCGAGATGGACCTCTTTTCCGATACGTCCTTAACTTCTTAAGAACTTCAGAGTTGACTTTACCCCTGGATTTTAAGGAATTTGATCTGCTTCGGAAGGAAGCAGATTTTTACCAGATTGAGCCATTGATTCAGTGTCTCAATGACCCTAAGCCTTTGTATCCTATGGATACTTTTGAAGAAGTTGTGGAGCTGTCTAGTACTCGGAAGCTTTCTAAGTACTCCAATCCAGTGGCTGTCATTATAACCCAGTTAACCATCACCACCAAGGTCCATTCCTTGCTGGAAGGCATCTCAAATTATTTTACCAAGTGGAATAAGCACATGATGGACACCAGAGACTGCCAGGTTTCCTTTACTTTTGGACCCTGTGATTATCACCAGGAAGTTTCTCTTAGGGTCCACCTGATGGAATACATTACAAAACAAGGTTTCACGATCCGCAACACCCGAGTGCATCACATGAGTGAGCGGGCCAACGAGAACACAGTGGAGCACAACTGGACTTTCTGTAGACTAGCTCGGAAGACAGATGACTGATCTCCAACCCCGAGAGAAGTTTCTGGAAATTGACTCTCCAGGAAATGGAAGAGACTGATTTTTTTTTTTAAATCACAGTGAGATTTTTTTCTTTTAAATATTTGTATTTATTTGAAGGCAGTGAGGACCAGAAGGAAGTTTTGTGCTTTAGCAGACTCCTCCATATTTTGTTCCCTTCACCCTGAGTATGCATGTGCCTGTTCAGAGTCTCCAGATACCTTTTTTATAAAAAGAAGTCTGAAAATCATTATGGTATATAATCTACCCTTAACAGAGCTTTTTTTATTACAGTGCTAAAATGATTTCTGATAAGATGGTCCCTAACTTAACTAGAAGGCTAAAAATACAGGAATGGAAGAATAAGCAGAGTATTCATGATGCCTTTGAGAAAAATCAAAACATCATGTAGGGTGACCTAGTTTCCAAAACAATAAGTAGTATTGTAATATTAAAGGAAAACTGTTCCAATCATTTAAAAGTACTTATTAAGTACTGCTTTTTACAGTTATGACAACTGTTTCTTTCTATGCATATAAATCAAGGAACCAAATATCTGTAGCCATGGAAATGTCTAACTAGAAATATTTATATTGGATCCCGACTACAAAATGTCCCTGTGGTAGAAATCTTCTTATGCCTGGTGCAGTATAATTCCCAAGTGTACTGTTGACCAGAAGAAAAAAAAAACACCTAATAAAAAATGAAGTATGAAAATTAAGTATGTATTTATTCATGATTATTATTACTTAAGGGGGAAAATTATATTCCTTGTCTAAAATATGCATTATTTTATGTCCCAATATTTACTGCCTATAGCACATTTATACTTGATTTGGGAGGACTCGGTGGAAACTTAGGTTGCAGTTTATAAAAACTCTATTGTGTTATTGAAGCAAAGATAGATAGAATTATTAATTTTGTCTGAAAGAGTACATATTTGAACAGTGAACATGCAATTTGACAAATTTTTTCAAATAGGACTTAGGTTGAAGATTATACATTTTTTTTAATTGTCATAGTTCTGAATATGACTATTTCAGCTCTGTGCTAAGAGCACAGGGACAAAAGGACTCTGTAGCCACTTTATTGTGGTAACCCACAAAGGTATTTTGTTATCAAAGTTAAGTTTATTTCTGAGGAGAAGAAACAAGCTCCAGTGAATGAAGGCTCTGGAGCAGTTGGGGAAATACATAATTTTTGTTATTTCACTGTATTCCAATTTTGCGTAGTTCATTTGATTCTATTTCTTGAAAGTTACTCACAGGAATTATTTTAATTATAGTGAGACTTCCTAGCTTGCTAGAACACCTTATGAAAGAAAGGTCATGCAGTTTCTTCACTGTTTTCTCAGGGGAGAGTGGAGCTCTGAGGCTGTATGTCCTGGGCAGGGAGGTCACTCCTTTTTCCCTTCTCTCTGTGAGAAGATGCTGAGATTCTCTTTCTCAAAGGAAGACGAGAACACTAACTGATGTCCATTTTTGCCCATGTCTCTCTGAAAATTTATTTTAAGATCTGACAAACAGCCAACATCCAGAAACCTATGATTACCCCGTTCACACCATCTTCAAACTAAAACCCCTTAATGTTATTGACAGACTGCTGTGGTTTCAGTGAGTCAATATAGTCGTACAGGTTATCTTTTAAAACATATTGTCTCCTATTTAAAATTGATTGATGGTTACCTGAAAAAAAAAACCCAACCAGTTATGTGTTGTTGAGCAAGCTGAGGCCAATATGAAATAAAATGATTGCGTTGAAAACAGGTGTGGAAATAGGAATACTACTAGTTAAAAGTTAAGAACTTATGGGAGCTCTTCTTTGCCCAGTTTACTAGAGATAAGTTTGCTTATGGTAAATTTTCTCAGATTTGCTAATTATTAACAACTCCATGATTATATGAGTAAATTAGGAAAAGTAGCCAGTTGAGATTTTTTTGTAATTTGTCTAGCGACATTTAATTTTAAGTGTTTTATCTAGCTGGGTAATTGAAAATGATATGAAAAAATGTAGCTTGATGATTTTGGGTAGTTTGAGACAGTTATGTCTGTGTTTCTGAAATTTTAAATGATTTTCACCGTGAAAGAGTTGATTTTTAAAAGTTGATACTTAGTTGCATTCTTAGGGCTCTAGCTTATTTAGATTACACCAAGTGTAGGCACTTTGGAGGATTGTGTATGTGCCCTTTTAAACCTGAGGATAAATACGTGCTAAAGACAAAAGTGTTAATGAGTGAGTCTGCTGGCTTTTGCTAGGATCTAAAGCAAAATCCTGATAGTTAACCAAGTAGATGCTACAAATGGATAGTGGTACTGTTTTTCATTGTGGGAAATTTCAAAAGTAGAGAGAATAGTATAATGAATACCCACGTACCTACCCATTGACCGACTTCAACAACTATTCGCTCCTGCTTTTTCCTATGGATTATTTTGAAGTAAATCACAGACACTATTTCACAGATACTACTTCAGACTGTATCTAAAAGATAACAACTCTAAAATATATGTATAATTTTAAATTTTAATTTTATATATATGCCATAGTACCATTATCACATAGTGGTGCTGCTTGCTTCTTGAATACTGTTGGTTGTTTCATAGCTTGGATCTCCAACTTTGTAATAATGGTCTTATATATTTCTCATAGGCAGGGTTCCCCTGTTTGTAGAGAGAAATGCATTATTAAGACAGGATATTTCTGCCAGGATTAATGACTTACTTTCAAAATAAGTCTTTAGCTTCAAAAAAGTAACATTACATAAGATGCTTAATTTTTAAAATTATTTTTTAAATTCATTTTTGTGTGAACATATGGAGAAACATTTTTCCAAAGGGCATCCTTTTCCCATGCAGATTTTAAATTGTGGATGCAGGTGGCCAATTAAGAACACTGCTTATCACTTGCTTTTGGAATTGAATACAAATAAAAGGCTTGACTCTTTGAGGCTCTTTGAAATGGAACATTAACCCATAAAGCAAGGCACCAGATAGTAGAATGAGGTAAGCAGCATTCTAGGTCAGAGTTGCTTATCCCTGTTACGCTCTAATGCAGTGGCTTGATTCTGTCTTTCATAGCTCTAGCCTCATCTTTTATAAAATTTACTTTTTTTGCGTGTCTACACTGAAACTGTAAGCTACTCGAACACTAGGCCTATGACTCTTGTTCTTGACTGTGTCCTCAGTACCTAGGACAGTTTTTGGCAATGTGCCTAGTAAATATTTGTTGAATGATTGAATGAATGAATCTACTACTTGGACAAATTTTTACGTTAGAATAATTGAGGGAAAATAGGATTCTTGTTTTGAAATTATTGCCAACAGTTCCCTCCACTGCTTGCCTCTCTAGGAAATCACTTAGATATGAGTTCAGGTGGGGAGGGGAACAGTCTTTTGCAGTTCATTTTGAAGAAACTGGCTTGAAATAGCATTCAAATCAGGAAAAAAGCCAAGAAGCAGACATGGCTAGAGTAAACCAAGAGAGAGCACATCACTGTCTGGGGATAAAGCTCAACACAGCCTGCCCCCGACAGAGACGCTCCTGTGATTCTAAGATGTTTGACTTTAGCATTTTTCCTGTGGTAGAAAAATGTTAGTGAAATATATTCTTGTTTATGCTTTTGTGTCTACAGAGCATGTTTCAACATAGCTGCTGTTTTAATTTGTTTGAGATACCTGTAGCGTGCCTTTTTCTACTAGTGCAAATGAGGAAGAAAATCTCCCTTATTGCAGCTTCAAAGTTATCTATAATAGATTAGAAAAATACACTTTAAAAGTGCTATTTGGGAGGTCTCTAAAAGGAGCCAGAAATGTATTGTTAGATCGTGTGGCTATATATTAGCAGTCAGCTAAGTGTCATTTTAACTAACTGGAAATGGTTCTCCAAGGTCATTTGTAACTTCACATTTCTAATTACTTATGAGCTTATGGATGAAGGGCCGCAGTACTGTACCTGCCACCTTTTTAGCAAGATCATACAAGCTAGGATGACAAGAGTCCATGGCATTGTGTACGCAGCAGTTTGTTTCGCTATGCAGGTTATAGAACCATGTTCGTTCATGGTTTATGGAAACATGGAGTGTCTACTCTGATAGATCGTGGAGTGAAGAAGGTGAAGACTCCATCGTTCACAGTCAAGTGGAAGGAGACAGAAGTGAGCGGGATAAAGTGTATCAAAGTGTTACCAGATCTGTTGATGCTGTGGGTCACTCATGCCTCTCTCTCTTAGATAGTATCCAGATTAAAGTCTTTTAAACATTAAAAAGAAAGTGAAAAACAAGGAAAGCCCCCTACATTCTTCAGTCTAGATGAGGAATCAGGAGAACTGGAATGTTTCTGTGTTGCCAGTACAATGGGTTTGAGCTATATAGGTCAGCATTTCCTGACAGGTGTTGCAGCAGGGCGGGCTTTTCTCTGGAGCACCAAAGGGCAAACACTTAACGTTAGACCATGGGAGCTGGTCTGGAGTGGGAGGACTGCTGTATTTTTGTGCCAGGATTTAAATGTTAGAAATAGATTCAATTATTAGAAAAAGTAACACGGTGGATGTAGGTTAACTGCTAAGCAGTAAACATATACTTTCTCTAGGTAAGTTGTTTCCATTTCCTTGTTGTGTTAAAAGGATGCCTTCCTGGGGACAGGGAGTGACCAAAATGGATTGGCCTTCTATCTGACAACCATCTTGAGGGTAACTGGTTGTGTTATAACTTTAGATAATCATGTTTAAATTAAGCTATGAGGTATGGCAGGCTGCAAATTGTTAAGAGCAAGTCTAACACCATGCTAAGTGTGAATCAAAGCCTGAGAGTTGCCAATTTGATGAGGTGTTAAGACACCTTTTCTGAAATTGGACTGAAGAGGTAAAAAAGAAAGCTTCACCATCTGAGTAACATGTTGGCATTATACAACTTAAAATAATCTGTTGTGTACCTATAGAGTTTGTGTTTCGATCATCTGTGTCAAATCTATTAAATACTGGTTCCCCAAATTCTAAATACAGGGTTTATTTCTTCACTACAGTTAATGTATTCATTCATATTCATAATTTTTCCCAAAGAGGCACACAGCAGAGAGTGTGGGACCCTGGCTGGCCGGAGGCTGTTGGGGTTTTATGAGTCCCCTCCCTCTTCTCGCTGTTAATGATGTAGAAGTCTGGTATTTTCTCGTAGGACAGCTGAGGGTCTTTTTGATATAACCCTTGTAAATTGTCGTTTATATGGCTTTCTGGGGTACTGACGTCGGTGCAGCACCTCTTTCGCACCTGGGATTGTGTTCCTTAGAGTGAAGAGGAGGGAGGCATCTCTGGCAGGCCGTTGGCAGGTCTGAGTGAGCCATCCCCTAAGCTTCCTATCCCCTCTAAATACCCTCTTTTATCTACACAAAACAGTTAAAAGGCTGAAAGTAAGATGGTTAAACCAGCACAGTGATTTATCTCCTTATTTTTGTTACTTAAAAGCCAGTTTGCCACTCTGTGTGTATGCCCTTGGGTATGTCAAGCCACAATTTAAAGCTGGGGCCTTCCTCCTAATTCCCTTTACCCAGTTCCCAGCACTGCATTTTGCTGATTACAGCCCAGGCTTCTAGACTTGCAGTTCTTGCCAGGCCACACCCCTACCCTTGGTTTCTTTTATGTGTTCTCTAAAAAAAATTTTTTTTTTTTTGGTTACAGAGTCTTACTCTGTCACCCCGGCTAGAGTGCAGTGGCATCATCATAGCTCACAGCAACCTCAAACTCCTGGGCTCAAGTGATCCGCCTGCCTCGGCCTTCCAGAGTGCTAGGACTATAGGCATGAGCCACCATGCCCAGCCTTGTACTCTAAAAGTTTTTAAAACAGATGTGCTATGCCAAGTAATTTCCAACCTAATGGGAATCAGTTAAAATGGGAAAACATGGGTGTATATTCACTGCTTGTTCTCTGCTCTTATATAATTCATAATGTGTCCACTCAACTACCTGAGTATTGGTTGGTGACTTCTGAGCCCACTGGAACAGACGTTCATAGACATTTCCATCATAACAGCCAAGTGCTGAATGTAAACACTGATCAGTGAAGTCAAAAGCATCAGTTAACAGGATGGCATCCTTCCTGAGAGAGGAAACAAGAGTTTGTGAGTATTTCTGATTGCTCTTATGAACCTAATTAATCTGGGATGGTGAATAACAACACCTTGCAAGGAGTTGCATCATCATTCGCTTTCTAAACAATTCAGCCTTATTTTAGTTTTTATTTTTTAATCAGTTATATATGTGCAGTATAAAGAGTCAGAATTCCTTAAGGTTTGTTATTTAAAAAGCAGCATACCTCTGTCTCTCACCTCGATCTCCTCCCCAGAAGCAATCAGTTTCAATCTTGCAGCTGATATTTTGGTATTTGCCTGAATGTCTAAATATGTTGTTTATATTGCAGCTTCTTGATGGTTCAGTTTTAGGTATTATCTGTTGACTCTTCATTACAAAAGGTAAGGATTTATTTTTAGCACCTCTTTTTAATTTTTAAGTTTTTTAATTATTTTCTTTTTTGTAGAGATGGGGGGGGGGTCGCACTATGTTGCCCAGGCTGGTCTTGAACTCCTGGCCTCAAGCAGTCCTCCTGCCTTGGCCTCTCAAAGTGCTGAGATTACAGGCGTGAGCCACTGTGCCCAGCCTCCCTCTCTTTATCCCTACCTCCTCCCAACCCCCATGCTTCCTCCCTTAGGCCTTCCTGCCTCCCAATATAGTTAAAATTTTGGCCAGACCAATATTCAGTGTTGATGTTGTGATGACTGTATGTCATCAAAGTGTTTGAGGTGACTGGGATGCTGTACCCAATTTAATCCTTCCTTGATGACCCCTCATCATCATTATGAACCTGTCACCTATTTAATGCCCCTCTGCCCCCTTGTGGTCTCACTTCCTTCCTTATCCAGCTGAAATTTCATGATCTTTTATATTTACTCCCTCAAAAATATATTCAACAATTTGTTTTTGCTTTGTCATACTAGATTAGCAAAACCCATTCTTCCTTATCTCCAACTTTCCACTGACTTCATGCCACCACCTTTGTAGCTATATGTGGCTGGAAAAACCAGTCCTGACTGGTGGTTAAGGGTTCCAGTGGGCCCTGATTGCTGCTCAGTGGTCATATCACATTGCTCTAGGGCACTTCCTCTTCCCTTCTCTTAGGTGATTATTCCATATCTTCTCTTCAGTCCTCAAATGTATGCTACCCACCTCCCTGTCTCTCTTACCTGGGTGATTAAGTAGAAGCAGTAAGAGAATGTCCGTAAGTTCCCTCTCCTGCATTTATGCATACAGGGCTTGCTTTCTTCTTAGTGCAGGTCAACTCTGCAGGCGCCCAGCTTAGGCCAGTCAGTCCCTCCTTGCCTCCTAGATGCCCTTTCCTCTTGCCTGCTAGGGAGCAGTGTTTCAGAAATTCTCCACCTTTCCCTACAACGTCAACATTGCCCTGTCTCCTGGATCATTTCCATCGGCACACCAACATGCTGTCATTTCTCCCATCTTAAACAAAGGCTTTGACTCGATTTCCCCCTCCAGCATCATGGCTCCCTTTTATGACAAAACTTCCTGAAAGTGTTATGCCCATCTGTGCTTACTACTTCCAGTCTTCCCATTCTCCCTGAACTGGACCCATTCAGGTTTTCACTCCCCCTGTTCCACTGAAATAGCTCTTGTCAAGGTCGTATTGTCTTTGGAGGGTCTCAAGACTCAGTACTTGGACCTCTTCTCTTCGTGCACTCACTCGGTGTGACAGCATCCCTCTCGTGGCTTTAAATATCAGCCATATGCCAGTGACTTCTCAATTTATCCCTCCAGTGTCACCTGCTTACCAACATCTGTACTTGGATTTCTAACAGGCTCTTCAAACATAATGTGTCCAAAACCAAACTCCTAATCTGCTAGACTAGACCTTTTCCTGTCTATCCCGCCCAAACCTGACCCTCCTGTAGTCTTCCTCATTTATGGTAAATGGTATTTCTGACCTTCTGGCTAAAAGCCTTGATTTCTTTCTTCTTTCTTGCCCCACATCTAATATATCAGCAAATCTTGTTCTACCTTCAAAATATATACAAACTTTGACCACTTCTTACCACCTCCAGTGCTGTCCCTGGTCCAGTTCACTGTCACCTCTCACCTAGATTACTGCACTGGCCTCCCGGTGGTCTCAGTCTTAATTCTCAATGCGGCAGCTGGAGCGATCCATTAAAAACATAGATCACATTCTTTCAGGTTGTGTCTATCCTATGCTCAAACCCCTCCCATTCTCACACAGAATAAAAGCCAAAGTCTTCATTGCAGTCTTTGCAGTGACCCACTCTACCCTCTCTGGCCCCTCCCTGTACTCCCTGAACTCTCTGACCTCTGCTCTCAGTCTCTACGTCACTCACAGAAGCCATTCCTGCCTCTGTGGCCTCTTCTCTGTTGTCTAGATGGATGTGCCAAGCACACCCTGGCTTCCAACGTTTGTACAGTCGTGTACCACGTAACATTTCAGTCAATGATGGACCGTATATGTGATGTTGGTCCCATAAGATTATGATGGACCCAAAAATCCCTATTGCCTAGCAATTTGTGTTCCAGTTGCCTACAGTATTCAGTACAGTACATGCTGTGCAGGTCTGTAGCCCAGGAGCAATAGCTATACCATAGAGCCTAGGTGTGTAGTAGGCTAGACCATCTAGTTTGGGTAAGTATACCTTGTGATACTCGCACAGTGACGAAGTCACCTCATGATGCATTTCTCAGAACGTATCCCCGTCGTTAAGTGAGGCATGACTGCACTTATGATCTGCCTGGGATGCTCTCTTCCCAGCAGCCACACGGCTTCTCCCCACCTTCCTGCAGGTTTTTCCTCAAATGTCACCCTCCCAGTGAGGCCTTCCCTGACCTATTTAAACTGTAGTCCCCCATCCCCAGCATTCCTTTCTCCCTTTCCTGCTATTCTTTTCTTTATAGCACTTATTACCATTTCACATAGTATATATTTGACTTATTTTGTGTGCGTGTCTGTCTGTCTGTCTCCTCTCTTCTAGCCTGTAGGCATTTGTGGCCCTGTCCAGTCTGAAACTCGTATCCTTCATTTGAGGGATGTTTTCTTCAATTATTTTATTAAAGATTTGCTCCCTTCTCTTTTCTCTGTCTTCTCTTTCTAGACCTGTTACTGGGATAATGGACAGCTAGGATTAGTCCTCTTTTAGAAAATACTTTAACTATTTTCTGTTTGTCTTTTTGCTCTCTTTCTTCTGTGAGATTTCCACAACTTTATCTTCCAGTCCTTGAGTTTTTCATTTTTTAATTTCAAAGAGCTCTTTTTTTGTTCTCTAAATATTACTTTTTAAATAATTACATTCTGATTCTTATTTTGTGGTTGCACAAAATAAGAGCTCTTAGCTCTTTAAGAAGCTTACTGATTTTTTAAAAAGTTTTCTTCTGTGGATTCTCTTGTGTTCTTAGAGTTGCCTTGTCCTTGCTTGTTTTGGTCTCCATCTTTCGTGTTAGGGGTTTTCCTGAGGCGATCCCTGGGTGTCTGATCATAGCTAAGAGCAGGGCATTCAGTAGTCGATGAGAAGCCTGTGGGTGTGCTTGTTAATGTGGGGTGCACCGTGGGGTGAATTAGATCACTGGGGGACTTCGGTGTCTGCGTCCCTTGCTCATTCTGCTTAGGCTGGTCAGATTCTCCAGAGAAGGATCATTTTACCGTCTTCCTGCAGGGTACTAGTCTGCCTTCCAATTTTTTAGGAACCAGTGGGAAAAGAGGGCTGAGGGAGAGAGGTGTCGGCATTTGGCCTATAAAGCCCCCTGTTTTCTGTAGGGTAGCCTTATCCTCAGCTATGCCTGATGTTCCCTATTTATTCTTCTACCAGGGCAGGGTCAAGCAAAGTCTTTCTTTTTCTTTTTTGGAGACAGAATCTCGTTCTTTTGCCCTGGCTAGAGTGCCGTGGCGTCAGCCTAGCTCACAGCAACCTCAAACTCCTGGGCTCAAGCAATCCTTCTGCCTCAACCTCCCAAGTAGCTGGGACTACAGGCAAGTGCCACCATGCCCGGCTAATTTTTTTCTATATATCTTTAGTTGTCCAGATCATTTCTTTCTATTTTTTTAGTAGAGATGGGGGTCTCGCTCTTGCTCAGGCTAGTCTTGAACTCCTGACTTCGAGCAATCCTCCAGCCTCAGCCTCCCAGAGTGATAGGATTACAGGCATGAGCCACCACGCCTGGCCAAGGAAAGTCTTAAAACCACTCAGGAGGAGGAGAACTGAGGATTCAACTCCTTCTGAAATAGCCTTTTGACCCATCGTTCAGTCTCAGTGCAGAGCTGCACAGCGCTGCTAATTCCTGGGCTCTCTGGTTAACTTGCCTGCTAAGTATCTCCATCTGTTCTCCAACTTCCATGTTTCCTCTACTCTTCTCTTTCTCTCTCAGTTTATGCCTTTCAAAACATTTCAATCCTTGTGCTGATGTTTTAGTGGAGTTTCATGAAGGAACAAAAGTAAATGCATATGTTTAATCTGCCATCTTTACCTGAAGTTCCCCAAGTGAGAGTTTATGACTACTTAACTAAAAACCATTTGGGTCAGTTAATTAACATTACACAGAGAGCTAGTTCTATGTGTCACTTAGAATAGTGCACTGTCCTTCATTTGTCATCTCAGAAATCTGAGGAAGATAATGACTAGTCAAGGCAGGAAACTGACACAGACCGGTTAAAAGCATGGAATCTGTCACACACCAAATCACCCGGCATTAGTAAGGTTACTTAGGAACCGTAATGTAAGTAAATCAATTTGTGGGTTTGATGCATGTGGAAGTTGGCAGCTTACATCAGCGCTATCTGTCTTGTCTTGAATTTTAAGTCTCTGGAGCCAAGGCAAGCACTTAGAAATGCTGTTTGCAAATAGAAAAAAGTGTTTATGAGATGTTAAGGTGATCTTTTTATTTTGTCATCACTGCCAACCAGGACTAGCACATTATTTTCTTCATGTTCCTTTAATTGCTGAGTGTTTCAAAACAGCCAAGACGCACTTGGGCTTGAACTGTGCAGTACTTAATTATGCTCTTAATGGTTTTCACCATTGGATTCCCTATATTAGGGAAAGTTTAATACCTGGGGCATGATTGTATGAAATGTATTTTTGACAATTTTTGATGATTTAATTGAACAGACACTGACTACCAACTATCTGTTAGGTGCTTATGTGCAGTCATAAATGGTATGTAACATTATATATTGTTAGAAATAAAGAATTTGGTTTAGTTTTTTTTAAACCTCTGTCTTAAAAATCTTATTTTTAAAAATGTTCAAATCTTTTTCCTTTTTCTTTTCTCTTAGACTTGTTGATAATGAGAACCATTGGAGGCCCCCCCTCGCATATAATAGGCATCATATTTTCTGCCCTATGAGGTCTTCAAAAAATTATGTTCTTAAGTTAGCCCATTTTTCATCTTATGGATGAAAAATATGGTAAATAATTTGTATTGTTTTACTTTCTAATTTTTCTGGTACCCTAGTGAGGTTGGGCTTTGGTTTTGATATGTTATTAAAGCAATCATTTAGATTATAGAATAACAGGATGAAAACCCTGCATTAGTATTTCACAACCCTAAATGGTACTGCATTAAAGCTGCATTTAAAAACTGTTTGTATTATTTATTGTTTTGCAAGTCAATACATGAATTACTGAGTTTAAAAAAAGTTTCATCTTGAAGCTGAGGGAGAATTAAAGTAAGTTTACTAAACTTGGTAAGAATTTGCTTAAGCACATTCAATAAAGACAGGGATATGTTTGAAATAAATAATACCTCAACCTTGACCTTAACATGCGGGTTAAGAGCGCATGCTCAGGGGTCAGATAGGCCTGAGATTGTACCTGGCTCCTCCTCTGGCTAATCTGTGTGACACTGGGCAAGTTAACTCCCATAAGCCTGAATTTCCTTCCCAGTAAAACAGGGAGATTAACAGTATTCATTTCAAAGGGCTGTAAGGATTAAATGAGATGATGCTTATAAAAGCTTAAATGAGATGATGCTTATAAGAGCTTTTGGCACAGTGCCTGGCACGTAAGTGCTCCTTAAATGTTAGCTACGATTAAGACTCTTATTATTAGCACATATTATTCATATATAGCATGCTTCATTTTATTCATATTCCTTAGATACTGATCCTATTTCCTGGACCATGTTGAAGAGTTCAATTGAATTAGCTACTTTATTCTTAAGCATTTTTATTTCTAATTTTTTTTCATTTTTTTCTTGTATTAATTCATAATGCTTTATGTTGGTGTGATAATGCTAGGGTGTAAACCCCTCCAGGGCTGTTGCCAGACCCCACATTAAAATAAGGGTTTGGAGTTTGGAGTGACCTGTGAACAGGGTCTAGGGTTATTCTCTGAAGGCCAGTGTGGGTTGAAGTCTCAGCCACTCACCGGATCAGGAGGAGCAGGTCCAGGTAGGCAGTTCTCGCCATGTCCACTTGGGCCCCAGACAGGAAGCCATCATGGAGAAAGTCGCCTGAGTTCGTCAAGATACCATGTAAGGCGTGGAGGTGACAGAGACGCTTGAGCACCTGCTGAATTGCAGGTTCATCTTCTAGCTTCTGCAGAGCTTCACTAAAGCTCTTCACAGAGGTATAGTAGCAGTGTGCCTACAGAGACACACAGACTCGTTAGCCACTGATTTGTGATTCCCAACTCTAGAAGTCATCCTAGAAGCCTGGCAAGGCTGCTTGAATCAACTTGTCGCAGCCATGTGTTTCCCAGCAGGCTGACAAGCAGCCGCCTTGTCTCCTAGCTCACTCGGGGTCTGACTGAGCCTTTTCCATGGTGTTTTTGTGTATGTTGAGGGCTGGTGGGCTTTGAAACTTGGCCCTTGGCTTCTTCATTTTGCTTGGGGCAGCTTCAAGTGGGGTTGAAAGTAGAAAGAAAGAATATTGGAGGCTGGCCTGGGGACAGTGGAGGGCAACACCACTTTTCTCAAGAAAATAGCTATTGTCTGCCACGTTCAAGGCAGTGGGGTGTGTGTGTGTGTGTGTGTGTGCGCGTGCACGCATGTGTGTGCACCATGGTGTGAGAAAGTGAGGGTTCAAGATGTATATGGAAATTTATCCCAGCTAGAGCATAAACTCCTTAAGGTAAGCAGTGCTGTTATTTAGCCCATATGTAACAGTCTGTCTCTGTCAGTTGTTAAAATAATATTTTGGTACCTGTTGGTAAGTGACCACTGCCATCAACCCAGTGAGAGCCCCTCTGCCAGATGGCCACCTTCTCTGGGACCTTTCTCCCCATAGCCTAGCCACTAAAGGATTAATGCCTGACCAAACAGGAGGCCTTCAGGGCCCTCCTTCCCCCAGCTCCGAAGTCCTTTTGGATTGGCTGGTGCCCGTGTCCTATTGGTTTTAAATATTTTGAATATTTCCCCTCTCCAAGACAAGTGCACATAATTATTAATATTTTATCATGTAGGATGTGTGAGTTCCAGGAGGGTGAGAGAGGAAAAGAGAGAATAGCGTTTTTCAAATTTTTATGTGCATACAGATCACCTAGGGATCTTGTCCAAACGTGGGTTCCAGGGTGAGGCCTGAGCCCGTGCATTTCTAATGACTCCCCTGGGCTGCCCATGCTGCTGGTAGTGACTGTAAGTAGGAAGACTTAGAGAGTCTTGGGGTTCAGAGGAGTTCACTCAGAGGGACGAGGGATGGGGAAAGGTCATCTCAGGCAGGGGGACCTTTGTGTGTAAAGGGCTGTACTTTCAGGAAGCTGCCAGCAATTTAATGAGCTGAAGCGCTGGGGTATGATGCGGTAACGATGGAGGGACTGTGGGAGTTAGAGTGGACCTGTACCTGGGACCCAGGTCCATGAAGGGCTGTGAATGACCAGGTTGGGATTTTATTCTGTGAGGCCAGGGAGTCTTCAGCAGGGCAGTGACCTGATCAGGTTTCTCACTTGGAAAGAACCTGCATTTCCCAGAGGCCTCACAAAGGGGCTGACAGCTCCACTTTGCAGTGCAGACCTGCCGCGCTCACAGCCACGCGGGGCTTGCAGCGTTAGGTTGTGAACATGAGCAAATGTGCTGTGCTGCCTCTGCGGGCGCTGGCAGCCTTTGATGCTCACACTGGGTCCAGCTTGGCAGAACTGGAGATTCCCATTTGTTTTACCTGAGCCCTGTTTTCTCTGTCCTGATCTGAGGGCCACAGTCTCAGATGCTCAAGGCTCTGGGCTGAGCAGTGGGGTGATGGAAAGCTACCCGAGGGCCTGGGCCTCTGCCTTGGAAAGCAGGATGGGAGTAGGGGGAGAAGGTGGCCTACGTGCTTCAGGGAAAGGCCGAGCAGAACCTTGGCACCACGCTCTGAACACAGTGAACTTTATTTACTCTGTGTGCGTGTTGGTTTAGATCCTGGGTCCTGTCTAATTTGGGGGTGGGGTGGGATATATAATATAACACTTATGTGCTAGGTGCCTGAGTTTTACATGTCTTAACTCATTTAATCTTCATCACAATCCTACAAAGTAGGTACTGTTATCAGCTCCATTTTGCAAATGAAGAGATTAAGGCTCTGAAAGATTAAGTTTCTTGCCGAAGGTCACATGACTAGTAAGTAGTGCCAACGGGATCCAAACTGGGCCGTGTTCCTAACTGCTACCCTGTGTTGCCAAAGCCACGGGCAACCGAGGCTGGATTCTGTAATCCAGCATTTGCTCCAGGGGTCCTGGGGACTGACATCCTGCTGGGCAGAGCCCGAGATTACAGGACCAGAGCCTGTCAGAGCCAAAAGGGCTTTTCCATTCTCCTTTGTTTTACGGACGGGGAAGTTAAAGCCCAGGGAGGGAAGTGGCTGCTGAGGTCACGCAGAGCTGGGACCAGACCTTAGCCCACGGCTCCCCCTTGTCTTCCCCTCTGTCGATGGGCCACCTCCCGCAAGTTGCAGTCATTCTCTACCTGCACATTTACGGTTTCCAGAGGGGACCCAGGTGGGCGCTCAAGCTTTCTGTAGAGTAGATAACCCCTACAAAAGCACAGAAAGCCCTATCCATCATGACCTCAGAGGCTCAGCTTGGTCACCACCCCCCCAGGACTTGCTCCTCTCCCCCAAGCTGGCTGAGCTTCCTGCCCTTGGCACCCCCAGAGCTTGGGGCTCACCTCAGTCACTCATCACACCCTCCATGGTGTGTGGGAAAGGACAGCATCTTGACTCAGCTATTTCCTACCTCTGGGATTTAATTCCTCAGAGTTCTCTTTCCATGCCCTAAGATGGAGATGACGCTCGTCTCCCTCACAGGGTTGTGTGTATTCAGTGAGGCAGCCCTGGCAAGCAGCATCGGGGTCCTTTGAAGGCAGGGTATGGGTTTAGAAGACAGACAAATGGGCAACTGTGGGTCCTGTTTTGGTAATTTGGTGGAAGCCTTGGCTAACCCTCTGTGTGGATGGGACATTTAGCGCAGTAGGGGGTGCCCCTGTGTTGGACTGAGCAGGATGAGGGTTGCAGAGTTACCAGCAGCACCGGTGGATGGGGTGGAGGTGGTGGGTCAGCAGGTGGTGCTCATGCCCAGACTGCCCAGGCCAGCCCACCCCCAGAGGCCTCTACACTCCTTCAGGGATCTCCTGCTTGAAGGCTGCCATTTTCTGGGCTTGTGGCCTGAGGATTGGAGTGATCACTTTAGTTTTTCAGTTGTTGTCAGGGCCAGAGTCCCAGCTGCCTAAGCTAGAACTCAGGAGTCATTCTTACCCTTTCCCACACCATCACTCTCTGAGGCCTCTCTTCCATCTTTCCCTCCTGGTCCTTTCCTCCCCCTGTAGCCTGCACGATTCTTCTAGAATGAAACTCTCATCACTTCACTCTCCTGATACAAACTTGGCACAGTCTTCCCAATGCAATGAAAACAAAACCAAAACTTTTCACAATGGTGCAGAAGGTCCCAGGCCTTGCCTGTCTCTCCTCCCTCTCCTCCCTTCCTCTCCTTGTTTCGGTCTTCCTCCTTGAGGTCCTCCTGGAAGTGCTTGTACTTCCAACCAAGCACCATGCCTCTCCTTGCCTCTTCCTTGCCTCCTCCTTTTGGACATGCTGTTCCCTTTGCCTGGAAACCTTCCTCTCCGAAGCTGCCACCCATGACCCTTAGTTAATTTCAGTCATCCTTTAAGTCTTAGCCTATTTGCCGCTTCTTCTGTTAACCATTTCTGACTCCCAAAGGTGGGCAGAGATGCACCTGCTCTAGGGTCCCATCGCAGCCTGTATTTCCCTGTCATGGTGCTTCCTTGATTGTGGCTGTGCATGGACAGTGGCTTCACTGTTGAGCACCCAGCCCCGTGCCTGGTTGCTCAAATATTTGCCAACTGATGGTAAATTATGCACAAACACAAAACAGTGGAAATTGAATCAGACATCCAAGAATTGCCTGTGGGGCTAAGGGGAGACTTGACCTGCTTTTCTGTCTGGGAGGAAATATTTGAACAACCTGAAGCAAATCCAATAACACTGCCTCATTACCTTTTCCCCTAAGAGCTGCCAGCAAGATTGCTTTGGAGTTAAGTCCTTTAATTAAAATAACCCTGGACTAAAGCCTTGGAAGTGAAATGAGGGCAGCGGCCGCCGAGCAGGGCTGGGGAATAATGGCAGAGCTTGGATCTTCCCAGCAGGGTAGCCTGCCTGGGAAACAAAACGGGTCCCTTGCAGCTTCAGCTGACGGACAGCTCACCTTAGCAGCCTGGAGGTGTATGACAGTGGTCTGGTTCCAGGCCTCGTGCTGGTCCGCCCCAGATTGCGTCAGGGTCTGTAACTGATGTACCGAATCCTTTATGAGCCTGGAGACCAAAGAAAAAGAGGCTCAGCTTCCTGACTGAGTGGAAAATATAACTGATGGGCTGCCTGGAGTCCCTCAGAAATAGACATAATTTCTATTTATTGACCACTTATGTGTCATAAAGCTAAATGCCTGATACTCGTTATCTCTTTAACCCTTTTAAGGGCAGGCATTCCTAATTTGCACTGGGGATGTCCAAGAGAGGTTAACTAACTTGTCCAGGGTCAGAATTTGGACTTGTTCTTTTTTTTTTTTCTTTTGTTTCCTTTCTTAATCTATTTTAATTTTTTTACTTTTTTAAAACATGATAGGACTGTTTTTTAAAAATTTATTTATTTATATTTTTGAGACAGTCTAACTCTGTTGCCTAGGCTAGAGTGCCATGGCGTCAGCCTAGGTCACAGCAACCTCAAATTCCTGGGCTCAAGCCATCCTCCTGCCTCAGCCTCCCGAGTAGCTGGGACTACGGGCGTGCACTACCACACCTGGCTGATTTTTTCTATTTTTAGTAGAGACGGGGTCTCACTCTTGCTCAGGCTGGTCTCCAACTCCTGAGCTCAAGGAATCCTCCCACTTTGCCCTCCCAGAGTGCTAGGATTACAGGTGTGAGCCACCACGCCTGGCCTGGATTTGTTCTTAATCACCATGTTGTGAAGCCTCAAGGCCACAGGCCAGGAGCTGTCCCCTTTTTCCAATGCAGATTCTACCCTGATGCCACTGTTTTCTGGCCATTCTGTTGAATGACTGCCTATGGCCTGAGCAAGGAGAATGTTTTTTCTCCAAAGGCTAGTGAGGCCTGTCGGTCACCCGCCTGCTGCAAGTCCTACTCAAGGGACCTAGAAACAAAAACAAAACCAACGCTTGCCCTCCAAACCACTAAATTAATCATTTGCCATTTTGTTAACCTCAAATCTCTTTTATTTTCTATTCCCTGTCCATCCACCCATGACCCTTGGAATTTGTGTGTAAAGCAAACTGTTTATGAGGCAATATTTATTTTGCTTCACCAGGGAATAGATAAACAGATGTCACATTGAGTTTCAAGCAAAGAGAAATATCATGGCATTTTAATGACCCTGAGCCATCTTATTTTTCCTTCCTCAACTCTCCCAACTAAAGTGCTCGCTCTCTGAGGCCTGGGCTTTTTATCTGACTGGTTTATCGATAGATCCCTAGTGCTGAGAACAGTGCCTGGCATGTTGTAAGCACTTAATAAATATTTTTTGGAATAAATAAATAAATGAACGTCCCAAGTTGCTTTTGATCTTGAAATTACCATTAAACATCTCTGGGATCACAAGTTTGGGATATAAGACCTCTTATTACATACTGAAAATATTTTTGTTTTGTTATTCCAGTTTGTTTTTGGTGTTTTAATTTGGGTCAGAGTTCAGAAGATTTCCTTTTTAGATAGTTAAATCTCTTTGTCTTTTCCTTGGTGGTGTCTGTGCTAGGTCTGGACCTATCTTTATCCCCAGCCCCTAGCATACTGGGTCATTCCTGACATAGCCTGCATGATTGGACCTGACAATATTTGTGGGATAACAGAATAGATGAGTCCTTGGTTTCGTCTGCAGTCCCTGGAGGCTACTAGACCCTAGAAATAAACCCTTGGGGTAGTCATATTTTTGAAAATTAGTTTTATATTATAGGATATTTCAAACATATGGATATTGCTTTATTAGCATTTGCATATTGATACATTTGTAGTATTTACATAGAGGTACATACGTTGTATTGCAAATCACCACAGGAACCTAAGGATTTTTAAAATTCCTTTCACTGGCTAGAGAGGTGATGTCCTTCTACTGCTGTGACCAGGATGGGGAAATGATGGTCCATGGCTGATGGGTGGCAGGAGCTGAGAGGACTGAGGAGACTAGGGGTGGCGTGGTGTGTATATGCGAATGCCCATCCAATAAATCCCACAGGTCCTAGTGTGGGAAGGAGCCTACCCCCAGGTGGGATGGCGATTTCTTAGCACTGGCTTACCTGGTTGCCATGTGTGCCCAGGCTGTGGTATAGAGCTCCGGGCAGAGGAAGTCTGCTGCCCTCTGGGCTGGGCACCTGGACAGATCAGGTGCAGTAAGATACTCGACAGATGGAGGAAGAGACCTCTGTGATGTGGATCCAGGGGACACCTGAGCCTGCAGGTAGCTCTTCACCAGAAACCTGGGGAATGGGGGTAGGGGTGGGGGTGGAGGGTGCAGGCAGGTGAGAGGTGGGGGTGCTCTGTGGGACAGCCCAGCACCCCTCACTCCCAGAGGCAGGCATGCTTATCCTGGCTTCAGGCTTCACATGGGAGAGCTAGTGTCACCCAGGCCTTAGCCCAGTGTCCTCCTGATGGGTACCCCTGCTCCAGGGCCCCTCATGCCATCCTCCTGCACGAGCACGCCGACAGTGAAACAGCTGTGGAGCTGGGGCAGACACTCAGATCCCGAACATAAACCCTTTTGAAATCTGAGCAAACAGAATATTTTCTGTCAAGATCTTCTGATTTGGGGATTTATGATGACTTCTACAGTGACTGTGTGGAAATTAAATTTTCTTAGCTGAAAAAGGGTAGATGCAAGAACGCTAACACAAGTAGGAGGATTATAGGTGACTCTTAGATGCTGCCTTCTGATAACCTAGTGGCTATAGGATCTGGGCTCAGACAAGCCCAGATTCCCATGCAGCTTCCCCGAGACCCATGTGATACTGTAGAAGTAGCTTCACCTCCTAAGTGTCCCTCTCTAGATGGGGATGATAATTCTCACCTGATAGGAGGGTTGTGAAAACTGAATGAGACACATTTGGGAAGTACTTGGCACGGTTCTGGGCACCAAGTACCTAATATATGCTATTGCATTCCTTTTGTAATTTGGAAAAAAAACCCCACAATGTTATATATTTTTTTAAAAATCCAGTAAATGTTATATATCATATTTGCCAGTGAACTCCTTTCTCCCTGCACAGAGGAGCATTTGCCATGTTTCGCCACCTGAGAATAGGTGAGTGTGAGAGGCTCTGTCAGCCTCGAGACCCCACAGATGTAAGAGGGACGAGAAGAAACCGCCTGTGTGGACGAGGCCGACTCGGCCATCACTTCCTGCCTCAGGTTGGAGCCCGTGTGTGCAGGCTTTGTGCCAAGCCTGGGACGCTACGGTGAGCAAGGCGGCGGTGGCCCCTGCCCTCAAGGAACTCCTGATCTAGTTAGGAAGCAGAGCTAAAAAGGTAAACCCAAAGGAAAAAAAAAAAAGACAATTATAGGTGATGAAACTGTTGCGAAGGAAACAAGGCAGTGTTGGGTAGGAGGGAAGCAGGTGTGAAGTCCCCGTGGTGGGAAAGAAGTGTGTGGCTGGCGGAAGTGAGCAGAGGCAGGAGGGTGTGGGAGCAGGATGGGCAGGGAGGCAGGTGCGACCTTGCAGGCCACAGTACAGAGAGTGGCATTTTCCTACGAGCAGTGGGAAACCACTGAAGAATTTTAAGCAAGAGGAAGATGTGATCTTCTCTAGGCTTTGAAAAGATCCCTCTGGCTGCCTGGGGGGAAGTGGGGCAGGGTAGCAGCAGGAGACCAGGGAGGAGCCTGAGGCCGTGTTCTAGGTGAGAAGGTGGTGGCCTGGCTGGAGCAGCAGTGGAACTGAGGGGAAGCCAGTAGATTAGACACATACTGTGGGAACTGGACAGTCCCCAAATGCTGCTTCCCAAAGTCTGCTCCCTTTGTGGGCATCAGCCAGAAGCCTCTACCCAAGCAGAAACGTGGCATGTCCTGAGGGGCTGGGCAGAGGCCTGGGCCAGTCTGGACCTTACCTGGCCACCTGCAGGTAGAGCACTGTGTTCTCACCCTCGTAGATGGAGGAGGCCAACACTCTGGTGACCAGTGATGGCAGGCCACTCAGCTTTGAGTATCCGTGTCCGCCACAGGCCCTGAGGCACATCTCGGCTCCCTGGATGCAGAAGTCCGCCATCATGGCCTTTGCACCTGTGCTCAGCGCGTGGAGCTGTGCGGACAGGAAGAGCAGCCAGGCAGTGTAAGGGGGCCCTTCGCCCTCGGTAACAACCTCACTTCCCACTTACTGAGTATTTACTGCGTGCTAAGCACAGCTCTGTGAGGGAAGAAGTGTGTCCTCAGCTCACAACTTTATGAATGAGAAGGCTGAGACTCAGAGAGGTTACGTGACTCACCCAAAATAACACAATTAGGCCATGTCGCTGTCAGGGCAATAAGAACCAAGGAAGACCTGGCCTGGCCAGTGTCTCCAGGATCTTGGGAGTAGGGTGCTACCTGGATTGGGCCCGCCATCCTCCAGGAGTCATGGATTTTGCTGGCAAGCAGAGGTTTTGGAAAGCTGGCCTGTGAGGATGGGCGCCCACTATCAGCCCACTTCCTGGGTTGTAGGAAGGTGCTGTGGTCTGAATGTGTCTGCCCAAAATTCATATGTTGAAATCTTGACCCCCCAAGTGGTATTAGGAGGTGGTGGGGGCTTTTGGGAGGCGATTAGGCCATAAGGATGGAGCAGCCCTCATGCATGGGATTAGTGCCCTTAGGAAAGACGCCCGAGACAGCCTCCTCAGCCCTTCACCATATGGGGACACAGTGAGAAGGTACCATCTATGAACCAGGAAGCAAGCCCCTAGCAGACACCACATCTGCTGGTGCTTTGATCTTGGACTTCTCAGCCTCCAGAATTGTAAGAAATAAATTTCTATTGTTTATAAGCTACCAGTTTATGGTATTTTGTTATATCAGCCCCAATAGAGGAGCTGCCAGGCAGCAGGTCTGATTTGAGTTTTTGGTTCTTGAAAGCATCTACCCATCTTTCAAACTTTCAGGTCCTTGAGAGAAAGGTCATGTCCCTTTACCTCTCTGTGCCGCTGTTTCCTCATCTGTAAAATGGGGATACAAATGGTGCCTACTCTACAGTTGGAAGGATTAATGAAGCAATGCTTATAAAACACTGTGCCTGGACAGACTGAATCTGAGCATATATGTAATTCCACAGTGTTTTATCCTAAGCCTTTGGGCCAGATATATTTAGGAATCAGAGTAGCTTTTGAATTTTAGAATGGTAAAGTGGGCATTTAAGGTAGATTATATATGATACCCCCAGTGGGGTTTGGGGCAGCCTTAGTGATTAAACACTAAGCAGGATCAATAATCCTGCTGCAAAATGTATTCACACTCCGTGGGATAAATCAGGTCAGTTCAGGTCAAACTGTGCCACCAAATGAGTTCCAAACAACTTTCAGTTTTCAGGGCAGATGCACATCAGGGATTGTGGACCTGTGTTCTCTCTAGATTATTTCCTCTGACATTTGTGTAGCTGTCTCTGGGGGCCAGGTGTGAGTAAATTTGTCTATCACCCAGATACCCTGGGATGTGGGGGGCTGGGGGAGGTGGGGGGTGGGAAGGGCCCAAGGGAGCAGGGCTATGGCTGCTTCCCAGTGAGCAGGGCGACCTCAGCCGCCGTCCCAGCCGCTGCCCCTCAGCAGACAGCAGGTACCTCAGGCAGGAGGCTGAAGTCTCTGTCCAGGATGGCACTGTAGGAGCGCTGGAAGAATTCCAGGATGCTGACTGCCAGGAAATGGAAGGCGTAACTCATGGCCAGCGGAGGAAAGAGTTTGTGCTGCTGTGTCTGGTAGTCCAGGATTTTTGCTTCTGGGTCACTGAGGGGAAAAGAAGCTGAAGATTTAGAAGATCGCTACTTGCCACGTCCATCCTCCCGTATCCCCAACACCATAAAAGCCTTAAAGACAGACAGTTCTGTATAACTCTTTGCAAAACTTGACCTGAGCTGACATGAGGCTATTAATAACCTCTTAAAATCCCACCTAACATGACAGTCCACGCGTTTCATGGCAGAAATATCGACACGTTTGCTTATGGGTACTGCCCTTGTGGAGGGAGGTTTACAGAATTCCAGCATACACACTGTCTTATCCTAAAATCTGAAAAGTTCTGAATTGCAACACATCTGGTCCCAAGGATTTCAGGTGAAGAGCGTGATGATGATTTGACCGTGTGACCTTCCACTGCCCATGTGCTCAGAAATATGTCAAGCCTCAACAATAACTCCTAGGACGTGCGCTCGGGTCTGGTGGAACCCAAGGAAGGGACTGCATTTCTGCCTTGCCCAAGGCTGTGTTCTCAGTGCCTGCGACCGTGTCCAGCACACAGGGGCCATTCGGTAACTGTGGGTTGAAAGCGGGTGTGATTATGAGAAGCCCCCATAGAGGGCAGGAACCTGGGGGCTCCTCTCTGGGGCAGCATTTCCTTACCCCAACACGTCCTTCTTATAACTGTAGTGGGAACACTTCTGCAACCCAGGCAAATGGGCTGCAAGCAGGACATAGCAGCAGCCTTCTTCCCAGCAGCCCTGTCCTCCAGAGAGACTCCCTCAGCCCAGATCCTGAAGCCCAGCTTGAGGGTGCTGTAGGTTTGCCAGAGGAAAGGCCCCTGGGCCAAGGGTCCGGTACATCTTACTGCATTCCACCCTCAATGCCACCCTGAAAGGCTGCTCCTGCCACACCCATTTTGTAGATGAGGAAGCTGAGGGACAACGAGGCGAGGTGGCCGAGCGTCCAGCAGGCTTGCCTGGCTTCCAGCCTCAGTCAGTTACATCAGCCTCATTCTGGGCCCTTGAGCCCCGGCATGAGAACCCCAGGCTCTCAGGCTGACTGTTCTCAAGTTCCAGTCCCGCTGATCTCACCATTTACGGGTTAGAAAACTGGGGCCCAGAGAGGGCAAAGGATTTGCCCAGGATCAGTCAGCAGAGCTGGGATGAGAACTGTCAGAACTACAAGTTCAGTCATGCTGTGACCCTTTAATCCTATTCTCACTCCATTTTGCTGCATCCTGCAGGGGTGTCCATTGGGACACGTTTATTCTAAAGCATTATTCGTTGTGTACCTGAAATTCAAATGTAGCTGAGTGTCCTGTATCTGGAAACCCTGTGTGTGTGCACACGCGTGTGCTTAGGTTAAAACAGAGGATACGGTCGGTCCTTGCTATTCTGGGCCCTGGGGGTGGAGGGAGGGGTGGCCAGGCACACCAAGCACAACAAAAGGCATCCTGACTTAGACATACCGCAGTCAGGTGCTCAGTCAAGCCAGACAGAATGAGTTCTGCCACATACAGTCTGAGATGACCTGACAAAACAAACTCAGCCAGTCATGGTCTGGCTGACCCAGACTCACTCTATCCCCTGCGGCTGTACAGAAAGAGTCGGACTCGGACAGGGCCAAAGACACAGTCACACGGAGCCTGATGGGGTCAGACACAGGTTGGGCCAGCTGGGTTAGAGGGAGCCAGAGAGACCCCACCGACATGCCCAGATCCAGGAAACGTGTGTGTGTGTGTGTGTGTGTGTGTGTGTGTGTGTCGGGGGGTGGTGGGGAGGAAATGCCTGCTTCCAGCACCCCAGTGGTGTCGGGGGGCGGGCACAGTGGGACTGAGAGATAGCAGGTCTGCTGTGCTCAGCCTCCGGGCGCCCCTTGCCTGGGCCGGAGCCGGGATTGGCGACGTATGACCGAGTAGCGCACGGCGATGACGCAAGCCTTCTGCAGCTGGGGGAGGATCTCTCCCAGCAGAATTTCCACCCGCGTCACCACCATGGAAAGATAGTTGCTCTGTTCTGTCCCAAGCTTGATGTAGGTGCCATCTGGCAAGACCTGTGTGGGACAAGGATGGGTTCGGGGTCTGAGCCAAGGCCCGCCATCCTGCCCTGTCCCTAGAACTGTGAGCCGGCACAGCCGGCGGTGCCACGCTCCTCAGCCTCATCTGGAGCAGACGGCCGCCGTCAGCCGGGATGTTACAGTACCAGACGCTTCTGTGCTTGTTGCTCACTAGACACTTCCCTAAGTGCCCTGGTTCATAGCTCCTTTCCTGGGACACCCTGGACCTCCTCCTCATCCACAACTAAAGGGATAATGCCTGGCAGAATTGGGACCTTCAGAACTGTGCCAGCACTCTGGCCGGCATCTGCTCGGTGACTGGTTGTGTCCAGGCCTCACTGTGGGTAAATATTACGCGTGTCATCCTCAGCCCCGTCCCTCTCCTGGGACTGCCTTGCCAACCCCACCCCCCACAATTGCTCTGCCATCCCATGTCATGAGCATTTACACCTAAGAAGTCTGAGGCTCGGAGAGACGAAATGACTTGCCCGAGATCACACTGCTCCTAAGCTGGGGTTTGACCCCAGTCTATGGGACACCAGAGCCTCTTTGGGTGGGCGTATGTGGCCCAAACTCAGCCCGCAGGAGGAGGACCCAGAGCCAACAGCAGTCTGCACAAAACACAGGTCCCTTGTCCAGGCAGTACAGGTCCCCAGCCTCCCCAGGCTCCTGACCTGGGCAAAGCGATTCAGCATGTTCTCCCTCGGGACTCGCACATGGTCCAGTCGCAGGAAGCCATTGTCCATTTGATCAAAGTTCATCTTGGGCCCAATGTCCCCAACAGTGATTCCTAGAAGGAGAGGGAGATGAGAACACCCATCAGTTGAGCGTTTGCTATGTGCCAGGTGTCACACATGCATTCCAGCTCACAGCAGCCTGTGACAGTGGTGTTATCACACCTGTTTTGCAGGTGAGCAAGCTGAGGCCAGGAAGATTCAGATTCTTGCTCAAGGTCACCAGCCAGTTAGCACCAAGTCTGCCCAACTGGACCCCTCCCTGACCAAGGGAGAGACGTGTCTCAGCTTCTCCTGTGGACCTCTAGGGCCCTGAGACAAGGAGGCCTGGTAGGATCTCCTCCTGGCAGGGGTCCTTGAGGGAGCAGCATGGGCTTACCTGGCAGCGGGGTGTGGTCCTGAAGGCTCCGGATGGGCACAATAAAGCCGTGCATGCCCCGCCGGGCTCCTGAGCAGATCAGCTGGGCCAGGACCAGGGCATGCGTGGCCGACCGTCCCACTGAGGGCAGAGAGATGAGAGGCCCATCACAGGATGACCCTCCTAGGGCTGGGGTCACTGATGGGGCCTTGAAAAGTCACTGGTCACAGAGAGGGGGGATTGCCCCCAAAGAATCAAACAGACCTAGCAGTGATTTGGCAAAGGCAAATGAAATGAGTGAGATTCTGTTCCCCCCCAAACTACTAATGAATCACTGTCGTCAACCTCATGACAATGAATACAGGTAATTACCACTTATCACAGTCCAGGTGGTGCCAGACCCTGTGACGATGCTTTCCAGTTCTTACAGGGCAGGTGCGAGGAGTCCCATTTTCCCGATAAGGAAATTGAGGCTCCGAGAGTGGAGTGACCCCCTGAAGGTCACTGGCCTGGAGGGGGCAGAGCTGGGATTTGAAGCCTGGTCTGCCTGATCTTGAAGGCTGGCTTCTTTTCTCTGCAGTTTTGACTGGTCATTCTCTCTCTCTCTCATGTCTCTCGTCTGCCTGTCTCTCTCAATTCCCCCCCTCCGTATCTCGCCCCTCTGTCACTCCCCTGCTCTAGCTGGACTCCTCACATTTGTTTTATTTAATTTTTTCCACACAAGGCACTCACTGACTGGGTCTGCAGGTGCCACAGATGTGTCCTCAGAGGTGAATTCTCAAGTCTGAGGAAGGAGGACCCCCCCCCCTTGGGGCTTGGAAAATCAATCTCTCAGCCCAGGGAACGCTTGATGTGGGCGCCACCTGGTGGCCACCGGGGGAGGCACGGTGTCGGGGCGGGGACCTGATGGGCGCTGGAGGCCGGAGTGAGCCTTTCTGGGTGCGCCAGCAGGGGCAGGGAGCGTGCTTTTCTCACTAGCTGTGCAATCGCAGGGCCTGGGCTCCCGCTGGTGGTGGCATCATCACTAACTCAGGAGATGAGAGGAGCTGGTGTCGTGGGGAGGGCCTGGGGCTAGGCCAAGTGTGTGTGTGTGTGTGTGTGTGAGAGAGAGAGAGAGAGAGGCCTTGTCCCTCATCCCCCCAAATTTGGGTCTGTTTTGTCCTCTACTTCAAAATTCCCTTGGGGACCTCCCCGCCACTCACTACTTTACAGAGTGAGAACCTGAGGCTCAGGGAGGGGAATTGACCTGCTCGAGGCCACCAGCCTAGAATAGAAATCAATCCGAGGTCTGCTGGACATCAAAGCTAGTGCCACTCTGCCCTCCAAGTTTGTTCTACTTGGGGAGAGACAAGGAACGGGGATGGAGGGATACTCACGGTCCCCAGGCCACCATTTGGTGGCGGTTATCGTGGGGCTGTGTATCACAAACTCCTGGGTGGCCGGGTCATAGGTGGCTTCAGTCTCCAGGCCCTGAAGGTATGTCCCTTGGGATCAAGAAGGGAAATTAGACATTGGGCCTAGGTGGGTTCCTACCTGGGAAGCAGCTTCCAGGTGGCCCTGGCACTCTTAGGCACCAGTCCAGCATGGAGTGAGGGTCGGCGCGCAGCGGCACGCGCAGGCATTCCTCCCCATTCATCCACGGGCCGTGTGCGGGACACACCATCCCCTGTAGCCCTGTAGCCTTTCCACGACAAGGGATGGATGCCGATGTTTCCGGAAGGAATGACTTGCCCCACTGGTAGCGCATACAATGTTTGTGCAAATTAGAAAAAGACCCTTGACTGCCATCTACTGGAAATTTTCCTATTAAATATATAAATCTATGACTACTGACATGCGAATGGGCCCTCTGGAGTTGTGCAGTACACACCTAAACGCTGCATGCGACAGCCCGCACTCACCGTGTCCCAGTTCTGTCTGGGCATATGTTGCGATGATCTGGTGCGTTTTGCAGAGTGGCTCCCACTTGGCAATCTGATCCTCTGAGCCCAGGCTCCTGAGGGCTTTCAGGAAGATTTTGTGCACACCTAACACCGTGTCTCCAGAAAGGGCTCTATGGGGGAGGGATGCTGTGATTGAGTAGCCTATGGGAGACAGGGGCCCGGGAACCCCAGCCTGGGTACAGCACAGGAGGGAAGGGGCACCTGGCATCCTGCTTTCCCAGCCGGTACTGCCTTTGTTGGGGAAAATGGCTCATGGGCCTGGGGTGGGAGGAAGGTTCCAGGTAATCCCAGGTGGATTTCTCTACAGTGGGGCTGCCCTAGGAGTCAGCACCTGTGAGCATAGACGGATTCCTTTTCCGACCAGCCCCATCTCTGTATTAGCATCTGAGTGTGGAATGTCTTCCGCACGGCCGCCTCGTAACGCTCATTCTGGGTCATGAAATAACTATCCTGACCGCTAAACTCTGGGTCACTGTGGATGATGCTCTCTGCAGGGGACAGAGAACAAGAGGGCTTAGGGATCTGGGTGAAGTTTCTGGCACCTTCAAATCTTCCCACTCACTTGCTTCATGGACCTGGAAAGGAAGTCAGATATTATTGTCATTTACAGGTGAGACAACTGAGGATCAGATGTGGGAAAGTGACTTGCCCGAGGTTACAAAGCTATGCAATGGTAGAATTTTAAAACCAGCATCCAGGTCTTCTGCTGCCTAGGTCTCTTCTATCCCTCAGATGAGCTCAGGGAACAATGGCATGTTAAGAGTGCCTTTACGGTCCAAAGGAATGAATCTCTAACAGTGGAATTTCAAGGGCAAAGTTTATTTGAAGGCAGGACTGCTAATCAAGGACTCTCCTCCAAGCAAAGCATGGGGCATAAAGCAGATGCTCCATTCCTCAGCCTCCCCTTACCAACTCTCCTCCGGCATGCAGTGTTCTGGGCACCTCCGTCAAGGATGTTGGTGAGCCGTTCCACGTCGAAGGACTGCGTGTGTCTCTCGCTGTCTATGTCGGGATGCACTTGCCCGCTCCAGGTGTTCCCCAACGACACTCGGTGCACTGGGCTGCTCATCCTGTCCTGGATCTGCCTGCTAACTGAGGAGAGACACTTCTGGTCTGGCTGGTCTGAAGGTCTGCTCTGAGCATCGGGCCGTGCAAAGAACCTGTGTGTGGGAGGAACTGCTGGGTGTCAGCCAGGGGCTGCTGGGTGGAGAAGAGCCTGAGTGCCTCTCCACTTCTGCACGCTCTGTGGCACTGGCTGTGGCCTGGGCACCGTATGCAGCCATTGCTCAAGCATTGCCTGGGGAAATCCTCGTGCAAAGTCAATGAAGGTGACACATGAAGAAAATAATCCCAGCAAGGTTAAGTGAGTGGCCTCTAGCCACACAGCTGAAGGTGGCCAAGAGTCTGACCACAAAGCACATTCTTTGTCCACACTACAGCCCCACTGTGGGGGCTTCTGGGGGGAAAGTTCTGGGCTCATTTAGCCCCTTTTCTGTCAGCCCTATGGGGTACCGTGGAGCTGAGGTGAGGAAGCCTGCTCTCTGTCTGGGAAGTGTTCCCCGGGAGCCCCTGGGTGTCCCCGAAGCCAGGGTGGGTGCTGCCTCCTTCATGGCAAATCTTTGGCCACAGCGAGGCCACCCCCAGGTGTGGTCCATCCTTCTCCAGTCTCTCAGATCCATCTGCTCCTGCCCGTCTCCTTGGCTGCCACTCAGGCCACTGTCATCTCTTGCCTGGCTTCCACGTCCCTCTTATCTGCTCTCCCAGCTGCCAGGGTGAGCTCTTGAACTGCAGATCACGTTTTCCTCCCCTGTGTGGGATGTGCCCTTGGTGCCCACTGTTTGTCCCTCTCCTGCATCAGCTCACCCCGGCATCCCGGGCTCCATCACTCCTCCTACCCTTCACCCCTGCGGTTCCCTCCGGCCAAGGCTCAGCAGCGCCCTGTGTTCCTAGTGAGCCCCAGCTTCCAGGGACCCCTCCCCCATGACACCCTCCTGATGGCAGTACCCTGGGAGGACTCAGCACCCCTTTAGTCCCCCCACTGGGCGCTATCAGTGTTCGGGACAAGTTCATATTTACTGGTGTGTCCTCCCCCAAGGCAGTGGGCACCCCGGAGCCCACTCTGCGTTTCTGGCTCGCAGGGGGCATGCTGCCACTCTTTCAGGTGGCTGCCACTCTTTTGATTTCCCTTTTTCCTCATCTCAACCCTGTGATGCACCGTGGTTCTTAACATTTTCTAGAGCGGACGGACGGACGGACGTGGGCCTTGGGGAGGGAGGAGACTTTGTAAGGTCATGCAAACATGTAGCAAGTGGCATTCATATGCAAGTCAGGACTGCGGGGTGCTGGCAGGGAGCCCCATCTTCTGCCCCTGGGTCCCCGCAGGCCCCATCTCACCAGCTTCTCTGCCCCTTGCTCTCTCCACTCTGCCTCCTCCTGCCTCCTTGCCTGTCCCTAACCCCTCAGGCCTCCCTGCCTTCCTCCGCCAGCCTTGGCTGGGGCTGTGCCCTTTGCCCAGAACACCCTTTCCTCGGATGTCACCTCCACTCCCGTGTCCCACCTCAGTGTCACCTCCACCTCTCAGTGACCACCTTCTTTAAAATCCCGAGCCCCTCCCCGGGCGTTCCCAGTCCCCTTCGCGCTGCTGTACTCCTTTTCTTTTCACAGATCACCTTCTAAGACACGAGATAATTTACTCACTTACTATGTTTTTGTTTACTGCTGTCTCCTCCCTGCTAAAACAGAAGCCGGAAGAGGGCCGGGACCTCTGTCTCAGCCATGCTGTGGCCCTGAGTCCTAGTGCAGGGCCTGGCTGGTGGGTGCCTAGTCAGCAGGAGCCGCGCTGGGGCCGTTCCTGGGGCGGGCCAGTCCCCAGGGGTCTCCCAGTCCCTCCCCTGCCCTTGGTAAGGCTCTGCTGACTCACCTCTGTCCTATGCTGACACTGCAGGCCCGGCTGGCCTCTCCCTGGGTGCAGACTTAAGCCTCTGGCAGGCTGGGTGCTCAGCCCTTCTGTCCTCCCACCGGGGGGCTGGGACACGGAAGTCCGAGGGCTCGCACCGCCAGGAGAGCTCGCAGCTCGCATGGCATGGCGGGGCTCACTCACTTTCTCTCCTTCGTCCCCGCCTCCCTGGGTGGGTGTGCTGTGCCGTGCCAGGCTGCCCTGCTGTGAGGATGAAGCCCTTCCGTCTCAAAGCCAGGGCTTCCTTTGAGACTACTTGTACTTGTGCTTCCAAAGTGAAGTCCCCGCCTTTGCCACCTTTCCTGGTCTTTCATCCCGTGCCCTTCAGGGACTGAAGCTGTTAACACCACATGAACTTAATAGGCTCCCCTCAGGTGGTCTTTGTGCGAAAGGATGGCTCTGTAAGGTGCATGATTTTCCTCTCTCCCCATGTTTCTGCTTTAAAATTTGACTTTTCTTATGCTTAGCATTCCCTGACATTCCCTGGATAAATTTTGTGGAGCACCTGCCGTGTGTCAGGCTGTGCGCTGTGGGGGACCCAGAGGGGAGCCACGTCTCCTCTCGGTGGGTGGGATGAGAGGCTCAGAGACTCCCTCACCTCCGTGCATAACAGCCCTGGGAGGTAGGATGCAGCCGCCCCCCACCCTTGTTTTGCAGGTAAGGAAACAAGCTCGGGGAGGGGATGTCACTTTGCTCGGGTTGGCACAGTGAGTGTTAATAGATTACAGAGCTGGAATTTCAACCAGGTTTTGAGGGCAAAGACTGGCTCTTGTGCAAGACTGGGAAAGAAATCAGGGGACATCCACAGGCCAATAGGAGACCGAGGCTCCTGTGCTGGCAGGATTTCTGAGAAATGATGACTCTGGGCAGGTGTCCTCCCTCCTGGGCCTTGGCCTCCCCGTCTGTGATATGGGGCCTTTGCTCACTAAGGGGCCTTGCTACTCCCCACTGTATCCCCAAGGTGGTGGCTGGCTTGTGTCTGCAGGAAGAGGCAGGACCTGTGACACAGCCTGGAGGCTTACCACCTAGCAGGTCCTGCTCCGATGGTGGGGGTTGGACCCTGGCAGTCCCCGTTGCTATGGACAGTGGCTACACAGGGGGGTGGTTTCAGGGAAGGTGGCCTTGACTCCACTGCTTGGAAGTGAAAGTTCTGGCTTCCGATCTGGCCTCTGCCAAGGATTTGTGTTCTCACTAACCGTGGGCAATTACTTTCTCTCTGCCAGAGTTTCCACATCTTAATAAACTCACCATGTTTAAATTGTTTCTTTGCCAACTTTGTAGCTGACCCTGCTGCTCTATGTGTTTTGGATGTGATCATTTTGATTTGTTGCACTGAACTATTGAATTCTGTAGCTTAAAAACTTTTTTTAATTATGCAAAATTTCAAACCTGTACGAAAGTAGAGAAAAACAAATATAACGAACCCACATGTACCTAACAGCCTGCTTTAACAATTATCATCACGTCTCCTTGTTTTTCTTTTTTAAACTTTTTATTTTGAAATAACCTTCGACTTTCAAAAAGTTGCAAAGTTCTCATCTGTCCTTCACTCAGTTTCCTCTAATGTTAATATCTTACATGGTACAACTTTGAAACCAAGAAATTAACACAGAGGTTACCCAAGATCAATCTCAGGTTTAATGATTTGCTAGAAAGACTCACAGAACGCAGAAACTGTTATACTCATGCTTATGGTTTATTATACAGTGAAAGGATACCTATTAAAATCAACCAAAGAAAAAGGTGCCTAATGTGGCGTCCAGGAGAGAGCAGGCCGAGCTTCCGTTTGTCTTCTCCCAGTTGTTGTACAGGCAGCATTTAAATATCCCAGCAACGATGTGTCACAATACGCACGAAGTACTGACAACAAGGGAAGCTCCAGAGTTGTCATCGTTTGTCATGGAGGCATGGGATGCTGGTGTAGCGACCTTAGTTACTCAGTCTCCAGCCCCTCCAGAGGGCAAACTGATACAGCGTGGCCCAAGGACCTACTATCAGTCACGTTACTAGTAAACTGCCTGGCATGGCCCAATGCTCCGCATATACAAACACACTCTTTTCAGGCAGGATGTTTCAAGAGCTTAGAGGTTATCTTCTGGGAGCTGTCACGGGCCAGTCCTTTCTTTGGAATAGGCAGGGTTTAAAACACTGCTGAGTTTTGTTATCTGGTCGTTTTGTAGATCCTTTGTTTCTTTCTTCCTCTCTTGCTGTCTTCCTTTGTGATTAGATACTTTTCTGTAGTGATGTGCTTTGACTTCTGTTCATCTTCTGTGAATTTACTATAGGTTGTTGTTTGTGGTCATCACGAGCCTTAAAGAATGGATGTGACTGGGGCAGGGGTCCTAGGAGCCACTTGTTTGGAAAAGAATTTATTACAAGCAGCTGTTTTGGCCCACTTACTTACTCGCCCGGGAGAAACTGTCTACAAAACCCAAGGCTTTCCTCTCCCTCGGTGTGGACGCTTTTTCACCGCCACCCATCTGCACCCAGATGCTCAAAAGAACAGCATTTTGCTACACATGAGGCTTCGTGTCTCTCTCTCAGCTCCAGACCTAACAAGGCTTACATAAAAACATCTTATAGTTATAACCAGCTATTTTAAGCTGATAGTTTAACTTCAATCACAGAAGAAAACTCTGCACTTTTGCTACTCCCTCAACATTTTAAAAATTATTTTTATTTAAAAAATGTTTATTGATATGTACTATTTATACATATTTTGGGGGATACATGTGATATTTTGATACATGCATACAATGTGTAACGCTCAAATCAAGGTAATTGGGATGTCCATCACCTCAAACATTTATCTTTTCTTAATGTTGGGAACATTCCAATTCTCCTCTTCTAGCCATTTTGAACTATACACATTATTGCTATCTATAGTCTCTCTACTGTACTAGATCTTATTTCTTCTAACTGTATTTTTGTACCCTTAACGAACATCTCTTCATCCCCGCCTTCCTGGCCTCTGTTAACCACAAATCAACTCTCTATCCCCATGAAATCCACCGTTTTAGCTCCACAAATGAGTGAGAACGTGCTGTATTTGTCTTTCTGTGCCTGGCTTATTTCATTTAATAGAATGACCTCTACTTGCATCCATGTTGCTGCAAATGACAGGATTTCATTCCTTTTGTGGCTGAATCCATTCATCCATTCATGGACATTTATGTTGATTCCATGTCTATTCTATTCACTATTGTGAATAGTGCTGCAATGAACATGGGCGTGCCAACATCTCTTCAATATGCTAATTTCCTTTCTTTTGGATATATATCAAGCAGTGAGATTCCTCGATCATATGGTAGTTCTATTTTTAGTTTTTTGAGGAAATTCCATACTGTTTTCCATTGTAGCTGTACTAATTTACGTTCCCACCAACAATCTATAAGCATTCTTCTTTCACCACATTCTTGCTAGCATTTATTATTTTTTGTCTTTTTGATGAAAGCCATTAGCTGGGGTGAAATGATATCTTATTGTGGTTTTGATTTGCATTTCTCTGATGATTAGTGATGTTGGACATTTTTTCATGTACCTCTTGGCCATTTGTATGTCTTCTCTTGAATGTCTATCAAGATCTCTTGTCCATTTAAAAATCAGATTATTTATTTTATTATTATTGAGTTGTTTGAGTTCCTTCTATATTCTGGTTGTTAATCCATTGTCAGATGGATACTTTGCAAAAATTTTCTCCCTTTCTGTAGGTTGCCTCTTCACTTTGATGATGGTTTTCTTTGCTATACAGAAGTCTTTTTTTTCTTTTTTCTCCTCTGTGTATTTTCCAATAGCCTGTTTTCGAGTTCACTGATTCTGTCTTCTGCTTGGTTCATTCTGTTGTTGAGAACCTCTAATGCATTTTTCAGTTCAGCAAATGTATTTCTCAGTTCCAGGATTTCTGTGATTTTTAAAAAAATTATTTCAATCTCTTTGTTAAACTTCTCTGTTAAATTTCTTAATTGCTCGTCTGTGTTATTTTGGAGTCTGTTGAGTTTTCTTAGAATTGGTATTTTGAATTCTTGATCTGAGCATTCACACATTGCTGTCTACATTTGGGAGGTCATTTTTCCGTTTGTTGTTTTTTCTTGTGAACATATGTCTATGGACCCAAATTGAAGGAATACAAGTTTTCTCTGTCTGCATTGTTTTGGTCTTTGTGGGGTATGTTTGCTGTGTCCCCTAATCCTAGATCATTGCCTTTTTTTCAGCATTAGGTGGTGCCTTAAACCCAGGTTTGCCTTGGCTCTCACAAATGTTCAGAGCACTGCCCATGGAGCATGTCTCCTATAGTATGGTGCTGCTCAGGAACCAATCTGATTTGGTATCTCCTTCGGCTGAGATAAAGAGCAGAGTTTCCTGACCTGGGGTTTGTAGTTCCACCTCCCTGCTTTGTCCTTTAGCTGCCCCCAGGGGTTTTTCTTCCTATAGGCACTTGCACTGCTTCCTGTTGGTTGAGGCAGGAATGATTTACCTGCAAGGGAACCCCAGATGGTGGGGACACACCTTGGTCTCACTTTTTCCAGTGTAGAAATCATGAGTCAGGGAGGAAGTTTTCACATGCAGTGCCTGGAAGATTGGGGGAAGTGCATTGTGGATACAGAAGTCCATTTTTCTTACCATCTGCTCAGAGTTTTTCACTTCTCTATGGTCGCAGGGGTTGTCTCAGCCTCAGATTTGAGTTCTGGGATGTTGCTGATGATAATCTTGGTGCTGGATATCTGTTTTTGGTTTTCTGTGGAGGAGAGTAAAGTCAGATTGCTTCTACTCCACCATTTTAGTGACATCACTCTATGTTTTTGATGTGACGATTTGCGTCTTTTTATATTGTGTATCCCTTAACAAGCTATAGTAGCTATAATTATTTTTTAATAATTTTGTCTTTTAACCTTCATACTAAATATATAAGTGAGTTAGACACCACCATTACAGTATTGGAGTATTCTGAATTTAGACTATGTACTTACTTTTAGCAGTGAGTTTTATATGTTAGTAACATGAAAACACGTGAAAGTCTTTTTCTTTCAGCTTGAAGAACTCTCTTCATTTCTTTTAGGGGAGGTCTAGTGGTGAGGGACCTCTTCGGCTTTTTTTTGTCTGGGAAAGTCAGGCAGACGTGGGTTCTGATAAAATGGGGGTGATAAGAGTCTTGAGGGATGAAAGGAAATAATTCACATAAAGTGTTGAGTAAAGTCCCTGGCACAGACACTCAATGTTCAATGAGTGTCGCTCTCAATACTTTTGTCACAGATATGGGAAATGGAAAATGAGGTCCGACAAGTTGCCCAGGCTCGTGACAAATAATAAGCAGCAGAGCCGGGGCTTGAATCCAGGCCTGGGCCACGGAGTTAGCCCCTTCCCCACGCCCCTTGCAGGACCAGAGGTGAGCGATTCACCTGGGATTTTAGCAACACAGAATCACATGAGGAATGCTCCTGCCTTTTCTATAAAAATTCTGCTTTGAAAACAAAACTTTATGCAAGTAATGTCCCTCCTTGGGCCTATCTGAACTCCAATTACTCTTGGCATTTGTTCTAAAAAGAAGTTTCTCTTTTCTGGCAAATTGGCATGATTGCTAACAGTAGGGGACAGGAAAAATAATTTTTACTCAATCATCATGAGTTTCTAGTTGGGATGGACCGCTGTAACAAAAGACAGATTAACAAGAGAAAAAGAGTTTGTTAACACATGCAGTATACATCACATGGGAAAAACTGCAACTCAAAGCAACTCAAAGCAGTGGTTAGGACTCTGGCTTATGTAGCATCTTCAACAAAGAACCATATGTTTGTGGAGAAAGGACAGGACAAAGAAAAGCAGAGTTAGGCTTCCAAGGGCTGGAAACTGTGGGAAGGTAAAAAATGGGAGGAAATGAAAGGGGTCAGATTTGTTTGCAGGTTCCTCTGGTGCCGTCTCTGAGCAGGTGAAAGTCTAGAGTCATCTTCAGTAAAGGAGAATTTATATCCTGACTTTAGGCTGATAAGGAGGAGGATAGAGAGAGCTTTTCCTGTATTTGTTGCTTCTTAATTGCCTTCAGCTCAAAAATAATTTTTATGTCAAAGAGACTTATTTTGGGGTGACAAATGCTTCAACAGCCACTATAGGTTGAGTCTTACTATATTCCAGTCAAATTACTTTACAAACAAAATCTCATTTAATACTGAAAATCCTGTGAAAAGTACTTTGATGTCTATTTTACTGTTTTGGAAATAGAAGCACAGTTTTTCCTAAAATTACAGCTAGTAGGTGGTGGAAGCCAGGATTGCAAGCCAGGTTTTGGAACTCTTCTGGTTTTTGTTTCTTGGCCATGGAATCTGTGTTTAAATGGAAACACACGGAAACAGATAAACATTGGGCTGCTCTCATTAAAGTTGGGAAAGGTGGTGATGAGAGCAAGGAGATTATAAACAGTTTGGTGTCACCCCCTCTTCCCCCATGAAGCATAGTTTGAAAATCAATGAATTATTGTATTCTGCTTTCTATAACTCTTTCTATGTTTTTAGATAAGGATTGGATTTCCCTTTTTGCCTTGGCTTCTAGGAGGCTCGGAGCTTTCTTGTCATACTCAGTTATGGTGACTGTCTCCAGCTCAGGGTTCTGAAACATTCTTCTTCACCATTACAAAGACCTTCTTTCACTGTGTGATCACCTTTAATCTGGAACACTGAACCAACACTCTGAATTTACGGTTGCCCCAGCCTGTTGTTTAATGCTGGACTAACACCTCACCTGACTGCAGACAGCTGGCAGGTGTGTGGGGGCCATGATTTCAGCATCCCTGGATATGCTGGTCTGGCTGTGCCCAGGCAGAAGGCCTCGCCCCTATAGCAGCTCTCTCTTTACAGGGCAAGCCTGAGGTTGGCTTTGCAGGGGGAATGAGCATTTTAGGTTGGACACTGAGAAGGTTGAGCTTAGGTGCCCTGATCTCATGGGAAACTCTTTCTTGGAAGGGGGAGGCCTGGGTCACTTAGCTGCTACCAGACAACCCAGGAGCATTACCAGGATCCCTCACTGGGCAGTCCTGCTCAGCTCTCTATAACAGGGGTCCCCTGTTGCTCCACAGATTAATATTGCTATACAGAGACAGAGATGATCTCAGGAGTTTTGCAGGGCTTTGCTCTGAAGGACTATGTGAGTGTGTTAGTTCACATATCAGAAGCTGCCTCCCTCAGGAGGGCATCTCACAGGTCAGCAGCGGCTGCTTTCCAAGGCCACGCTGCATCTCAAGCTGCATCTCAAACCCATCGGCTTTCCTTGTTTTGTAGGACAAAGCAGGTTTGCATGGAGCCACGGATGAGAACTGATCAAAGAGTGCCCACCCCCCCACCCCCCCAGACAGACAGACAGACACCTGCAGGTAAAAAGCAATTAGCCTGAGAGACAGTTCCTGCTTCACTCCTGACTACCTGTCTCAATCCACAAAAACTAGATAAAGAAATATAGGGTCACTATATTTCTGTTTAACCTTTCTGCTAAGTGATAGCTTTATCTTAGAACTTAGAAGTTTGTCTTAGAAAGATTTTGTAATTGTTTGCTTACATAGAGTTAATTAAGGGATCTCTAGAAGCTTTTTGGGAGACTTTTAACCTAAAACGAACTACCTGTTATTATGTAAATCTGTTACTCCTGGCAACCGATTACTACTGTACCGATAAATACTGACATAAAACTTTACTTGGGGCCTCACAGCTCATGGGAATGCTGAAGGTTGCCTGACCCCCCCAACTATTATAAAATCTATACTTTATAAAACTGTACTTTCATCTCTGTGTATTCTTTTATTTCTATATTCTATTATTTTCTATTATTTCCTTATCCCTTGTGATGCCTGCCTAAGGGACCCGATTTTTTGCTGGGAGCGTGGCTAACTCCCCGCAGTCCCTAACCTATGGTGAGTTGTATAATTATTTCATTATATATTACAATGTAATAATAATAGAAATAAAGTGCATAATAAATGTAACGTGTGTGAATTATCCCCAAATCATCACCCTTACTCCCCAGTCTGTGGGAAAATTGTCTTCCATGAAAACAGACCCTGGTGCCAAAAAGGTTGGGGACCTTTTTGGATAAGGATAAGGTCCCTCTGGGAAGTAGACGAGGGCACTACATGAAGGGGCTAGCTTTGAAAATAAGCCCAGCCCCCTGTACTCTCTGGATGAGTGGCAGCCGATCATCAACTCAAAACATCCTGTGCTATGGACTGAACGTTTGTGTCCCTCCCAAATTTGTATGTGAAGCCCTAACCCCTGATGGAATGGTATTTGGAGATAGGGCCTTTGGGAGGTAATTAGGGTTAAATGAGGCCACGAGGGTGAGGCCTTCATCATGGGATTCTTGACCTCATAATAAGAGACATGAGAGAGCTTGTTTTCTCTTCCTCCTCCCCTGGGTGAGGACACAGAGAGAAGGTGGCAGTCTGCAAGCCAGGAAGAGAGCCCTCACCAGAAACTGACCATGTTGACACCTTGATGCGGGACTTCCACCCTCCAGAACTGTGAGAACATAAATTAGTTGTTTAAGCCACCCAGTCGGTGGTACTCTGTCACAGCAGCCCCAGCAGACTAAGACATCCTGACCAGGTGAGATTGGGGCAATTAGCCTCTTGGAGGGTGAGGCTCTGTCCTTGTGGGGTCCAGCAGGAAGGGCACCGTAAGGCAAGGCCCTGGCAGGAGCAAGGTGGTGGCAGGTTGGTGGGTCTTTGAGGGCATTGAAAAATCAGATTGTTTAGGCTGCTGCTCAGCCGTGGGTCCAGCCTTGCAAGGACTGCAGGAATCTCACTATGATGGTGGATCCTGACCTGTTGGCCCCAGAGACTGGGTGGATTTGGGGTGGGGGTGTGGCATCTGGGGGCGGGGCAACAGCAGATTGCTCATGTCAATGGGGAATCCGAGTGGACATTCCTCACCTTAGGACTCAGCTGGGTCTACATTGGCCTGAGTCTGTTTTTATAGGTGGAAGCTAAATCCCTCAAGTTCAGACGGACAAATGGAAGATGTGATAGGTCCCTAAATCCCATGGCAAATGGTCAGGCTGTGCAGGGGTCTCCTATGAGCTCTTTCCAGGAGTAAGATCTAGCTGTAGTGGACAGAACGCAGGCTTTGCAGACAGATGGCTCTGGATGTGAACCCCATCTCTCCCCGGGCACTGTTATGTTTTCTGGCAAGTCCCTTCTCTTACCTGCGCCTTGGTTTTTTCACCTGCAGAGTGGGAAGGATGACACCTGATTGTCATGGGTGATGATGTTGCCGGCCTTCCATAAATGCAATGATCATTGCTGACATCGTTCACAATATTTTTTAACACCTATTTTCAGGGCAGTGGGCTGGGACTGGAGCGAAAGGTGAGCAGAATTAGACAGGGACCTCGCCTTTCTCGGGCTTGGAGTTAGTATTTTCTCAAGCATGGCGAGGCTGCCCTGCAAAAGCTACTGGGTTCTGCGGACTCCACTGGCACACACACTGCACAACCAGGGAGGGAGTGTCCCTTTTCCTCTTAATGCCTGTGCTCTTTCCCAGGTTTCGTGTTCAGTGCTGGTTTGCCATTGAAGAGGGTGTTCTCCAAACCCAAACTAGGATTTGTCGCCTGGTGCGTGTGAAAGTGTGCGGCCTCAGTGAGACCAGCGCTTGCTGTCTTGGCTCCCTGCTTAGGGCGGAGTCTTTCTCCAAGGTCTCTAGGCCTGGGTGATGGCCTGACCCTCTCTGCCTTCAGGGACGCTCCGACTCTCCGGACACCCCTGTGGTGTGGAGGAGCCACAGAGCTCCCATGTGGGCCCTGCGGGCACAGTGCCAGGGAGGCCCAGGTGTATTGATGAAAGCCCAAGAGGCTAGAGGGCTTCTGGACCAAACTGGGTCAGGGTGGACACTGTGGAGGAAGAGGCAGGTAAGGCCTTCTCTGGTTGCTAAGCGCTGAACCTGGGAGGAGGCTGGGTGCATTGCAAGGCGAGAGGGGTTTCCCGTTCATTCACTCAACAGACATCCATGGATTGCTTTCCATGGGCCCTATGCACTAGGGATTCGGCAGTACATAAGGCAGACAAAAGTCTCTGCCATTATCGTGAGGAGAGACACACAAGATAAATAAGTAAAATGTACAATATGTTTTCCATGGTGATAAATGGTAAGGAGGAACAGGAAGGCTGGGAAGGCAGGGAGAGGAGGTCTGTAGATGTTGAGATTCCAGATGGGGCAGCCTAGGGGGTCCTCATTTAGATGGAGCATGAAGAAAGACCTGGAGAAAGGGAGGGAGGGGGCCGGGCGGCCCTCTGAGGGAAGGACACTCCTGGCTGGGGGGCTAGCAGGTGGAGAGGCCCCGAGGTGGATGTGCCTGAGCGTGTAGGAGGCCAGGCTGGCCGGGGCTGCCTGAGCGAGGGGGAGAGAGGGGGAAGGAGGCCAGAGGTTAAGAGGGAGCTGGACACACAGGACCTTCTAGATGGCAGGAAGGTCCCCACTGGGAGCCAGGGGAGGGCTCTGTGCAGAGTGACAAGATCTGGCTCGGATTTTTTTTTTTCACTATGACATCCATTTATTTAATTGTTCAATTTTAGTGTACATGTATAGCAATACCAAATTATTAACATGTATTCCTGTGAACACAATCCTGTCAACTAGAGTGCAGGGCTTATGTGCAATACCATTTTTAAAATTTGTTTTTATTTTGGTAAAATACATATGACATTAAATTTTGCCTTGGCTTTTAACAGGATTGTTTGGGCTGCCCTGTTGAGAACGGGCTGTCGGGGCAAGGGCTGCAGCAGGGAGGCCCGTTAGGAGAGGCACAGCGACACTCCAGCTGAAGCGGAGGCGCGCTCTCTGCTTTGCTCTCCACTGTGCCCCAGCACGTGGCACGCTTCCCAGCAACCAGAGCAGGCGCTCAGCAAATATTTGTTGTATAATGTGTGCATCAGTGATGCCCAAGTACCAGTTCTCAGACTCGTCCCAGGTAGGCCATATGGGGAAGGTGTAGAAGAACAGATCTCAGGCACTGCAGCAGGGGATCCTGATCCAGTGGTTTCTGATGAGAAAGAGGAATCTGCATTTTTAGCATGGCCTGCAGGCGATTCTGGGTAGGCCCGGCTGGCCTTCTGTGTCAGTTAGGAATGCTTTTGGTTGCAAGTAACAGAGACCAACAATGGCTTAAACAAAGAGAGATTTATTTTTATTTACAGGAATTCTGGAGAAGGATGGCTGCTGGCATTGGCTTGGTCAAATAAAGGTAGGGTCAATGTCTCTGTGACTTTCTTGGCCTTTTTCTCATAATAGCAAGATGGCTGCTATAGCTCCAGGCATCACATCCTCAATCAAGGCAGGAAGAAAGGAGGGTCAGAGAGGTCTTAGCCATGTTGATGTCTTTTATCTGAAAAGCATAAGCTTTCCTAGAATCCCCTGTAGCCTTCCTCTTCAATTTCATTGGCCATACCTGGTCACATGGTCATCCCAAGCTAGAAAGCAGGCAGAACAGCAAGAATCTGGCCATCCGGCTTCCTCAGTGGGAGGCGGGCTAGAGAGATGGAGTTGGGTCTAACCACTGGAGAGTGAACCAAGGGCATCTGCCATGGTCCCTCCTACTTCTGGGGCTTCTTCTCCATGACTTGTCGCCTCCATGGAGAACCTCTGGGGACCACTGGGTGGCACCCCAACATGCCCTTGGAGGGTCCTACTCGGTCTGAGACACCCTGTCTTGCTTCCCTGTCATGCATCTTTCCCATAACCCGCACCTGGGAGGCATTTAAAATAGCATTAGCACGTTCTCGCCAAGACGCCACCAGTCAGGGCGGTCAGGAGCCATTGAGAGCTCAACTTATACACACACAGACACACACACAGGCTGACAGTCTACATTCACACCCTGCGCTGGCAGCACATGCAGGAAAAGGACGGCATCTTCATTCACCCGGACCACCCAGTCAGGAGTCAGACCGGGACGAGTCCTTTCCTGTCGGTCCCACCTTTGCTCCTGGGAATCAAAGGGCAGCCCAGTGGCAGCTGTTTCTGGCAGTTTTGGGGGAATGAAAGGAGATGCCTTTACAGCACTGCTGTCACCCTAAATGATGGGTTTATGAAGCCAGAGGTAGGGACTTTAGTCTTCAGGGGGAAAGAAACACGCTGAGTTTATTCTCTAAATCTTTAAAAATGGGATAGGAGCAAAAGGTTAAAATATTTGAGCCTCGCACAGGAAGGGCTTTTTGAGGAAGAAAACTGGGTGAATTCATTGGAGCTGGCCCAGGGCAGGGGTGGGCCTCAGGTGACAGAGGCTGGAAACGCTGACTCCAAGGGGCCGGTCCTTAAAGGTGGCAGTGGGGTTTTCTAACCACTGTTTCTATTTCCAGAAGCCTACTGGAAATCATTGTATATTTGTGTTCTCTAAGGCTGTAGGAAAAGGTTAAAAAATATTTTTTTTTCTTTTTCTTTTTTTGGCTGGAATTGCATCATTAGCAGTGTGGTGACACTGGTAAGAAATGCAGATTGGCAATTCTATACATCTCTAGTAACAATGACAATCACACAACCAACGCGATTTGCTGGGCTGAAGTCTTCCTGGATGGGAGTCCTTGGGGTGGGGTGGAAAAATGAATGACGGGTACTTGGGGCTACAGAGGAGGGGTGGGGCCAGGTGTCTGTGGAGTGGGAACCCCCAGGGCAGAGATCCACAGGAGTTGGGGGACAGTGATGGCTTCAGGGATGGTATTTCCAATATGCATCATCCCTGGCTGCCCCAGCCCTGCTGCTCACAGCTCAGGCCTCCACTTGTCAGAAACACAGAATCTCGGCCCTCACCCCAAATCTACTGAATCAAAGCTGAGTTTTAACTGGATCCCCAGGGATTTGTATGCACAATAAAGTCTGCGAAGCACTGCTGCGGAGTTCCGGGCGCAGGAACGCTGCAGCCCTGGCCAGGCGTGTTACAAGGCCCAGACGGGGAGGGCTGTGCAGGGGAGAAAAGCAAAGCAGGGGTGTGGGGGGAAAGCCTGGCAAACCCTAACACGCTGTGTCAGCACCCTTCCCACCTCTCATGCCTGGGGGCTACCGGCCCAACCTCCCCTCAGGGGCTTTTGGGGCAGGTGTCCTTGCAGTTAAGCTCTGCTGGCTGCAGGTGACACCACAGTGGGGGGAGGGAGGGAGAGACTTCTCTGAGACCCAGGAAGCCACGCTGCTCTGAGAGGCAGGACCCTGGGGGGCCTCGGAGGTTCCTGGTGGGGAGGCCTGGGCAGGATGGAGGGTTTGTCAAGCCAGAGGGCCACCTGTCCCTCCTTCCCAATTCTGCCAGAAAATCCTCCCCTGCTGGGCTCAGAATCCCCTCGGGGAGGGGCGCCTTGGTGAAGGTTTTTCTGGGGTGGCTTCCTGGTGGAGCAGGAGGGCTGGGTGCTCGAAGGAAAAGCCCAGTTTACAGAAAGTGGGGCCTCTTGGGCAACACATTTTTATGGGAGCGGGTGGGAAGGTGACAGATGCCCCGAGGCCGGGTCCCAGGGCTGCCAGGTACTGAGGGGCTGGGGGAGGGTGTCCGGGCCAGGTGGGTGCGGCGGGGCCCAGCAGCCAACCCTACACCTACAGCGCCCTCTCTTCGCTGGTCAGCGTGGCGATTCTCCGCAGGTTTTCCCTGACTTTAATAAACTCGGGGGCGTGGTCCTCTTCCTTTTCTGGTGGCTTTTCCAGCTGCGGGAGAGAAGCAGAGGTGTGAAGTCAGCGGGGCTGGGCGATTCCCATTCTCAGAACCCAGGGAGTTTGGACAAAGGATCCTGTTAGTGGGGAAATGGAGCCAATCTGGGGATCGGCTTTGCCACCAGCCTGGCAGCTGGGACACAGAGCACGAGACTGAGTTCTCCTTGTGAAGCCTGGTGCCAACTGCTCACCTCATCTGGGCCTCTGGCTCCCCACCTCTAAAATGGGAGTGCCACCTGGCTCTCAGGCAGTTATAGTGAAATCACAATCAGCATGCTGCATGCTAGGCCAATGAGGAAGCTGAGGTTCAGAGAGGGGAAGCCACTCACCCAAAGTCACACAGCAGAGTGAATGACTGGCAGAGCAAGGACTCAGGCCAATGGTGGACTCTTGGTCCAGTGCTCATTCTGCTGACTCTCCTCCCTCTTGTGGCTGCAGCCACATGCAGAAAACAAAACCTCCGGGCCACGAGACAGCCTTGGAGTGGACTCGGGCTGGGCTGGGTGCCTTTCACCCACCTGGTTCAGCCGCTGCTGTCGCCTCAGCAGCTCCTGCTCAAAGGGGCACTGCAGCCTCTTGGCCTCCATCTCCTCCTTCTTCTTCTTGATGAGCTGGTTCCGCCGCCGGTGCTCTAGGACACGCTGCAGCTCCGGCTTGTTGTCCACACCCAGGCCCCTGGGGTGGGGGGAGCTGTCAGGAGACCCTGGCCTTCCCACTCCCCCCCACCCCCCGTCTCGGGGCTGCACCCTGTGGTGACACCAACCTCCACCATTATCTGTCCCACTGTACAGAGCCGGGAACTGAGGCTCCAGTCCAAGTCATAACCCCATAGCTACAAAGGGGCCCAATGAGGATTTGAACCCAGGCCTGCCTGACTCCAGAGACCAGGTTTTATTAAGTATGTTATTTCTGGTTATTTCCTTAGGATAAATTTCTAAAGGTAGACTTGCTGGGTCAGGCTCTTTTAAAAAATTGTGGGTGCATACTCTATCTGCTCCTTAGAAAGGTTATCCGATTTATACTTCCGTCAACAGTGCACAAGAGCATCTATTTCTCCCCCATCACCAGCCAGTCTTTTTATATTTGAGAATCTGGTAGGCAAGAGATAATGTCTGGTTTCTATTTGTTCTTTGATTATTAGTCACATGGAACAGCTTTTGAAATGTTTACCAGCCATTTGCATTTCTTCTTTTGTGAATTAAGCGTACTTACTTTTTATATATCTTTTCCTTGTGGATTTTTAAGCGATCTGAATATATCAATTTTTTCTGAATATATAAATTTTTAAAATATAATTTATATTGCAAATATTTCCCCTGGTTTCTCTTTAGGCTTTTTTTTTTTTTTTGTGGTGATTTTTTGATATTAAAAGGGATGATTCTAAAAGGCAATCAGACAAAATGCTATTATAATACTAAGTGAAAACAAAAACAAGAACAACCCAGTGTACAAAAGGGTACCTGCTTTGGTCACACAACTGAAAACAAGAAGGGAAATCACACTCGGCTCTAATACCAGAACCTGCCAGCAGAGGGAGCTAGGCCGCCTTGATCCTGTACTGGTCAGCAGAGCGGTGTTTCCCGGTGCACAGCGGGGAGGCTCAGCCTTCCTCTCCCCGACTTCACAGCCCATCAATTGCGCGGTCCCACCCCTGCCACCTCCTAGATGCCCCTCCAGCCTGTCTCTCATTGCTTACCCAGGTCACTGCCCCGGAAGAGCCAACCACCATCCCGGGCATCTGCAACATTCACGCCCTCTCCCGTGCTGTGAGGCCCCAGCCCCTTCTCGGCCAGAGGGGCCTTTCTGCGGCACGGACCAGACCGTGCCCCCATGATTTAGGCCCTTCCCCAGGGCATGCTTTTCCCCTGGCCTGCACCTCACATCTCTGCCCCAGCCACGCTGAGCTACTGGGGTTTCCCGTCCTTTTGCACGTGCTGTTCCCTCTGCCGCCTGCCACCCCCCTCCTAGCCTGGCTGACTCCCGACCCCCTCCGGGTCTTAGCTGAGGCATCACCTCTCCTGTGAACTCATTTTGGGCCCCTCCCAGCTTTCTCCTTCGGGGTCTCAGGCCCATTTATGCCCCCATCAAAGCACCAGTCCTGCTGCCTGGTCATGTGTCCGTCCCCCTCTGTGAGGACAGGAACCGGGTTCCATTCCTACTTGTACCCCCGGGCCTGGGCACAGTGCCCAGCACAAGGCATGAAGTGGGAGGGACAATGGGGCTTTTGGGGGCCCACGGGGGACGGGACCTTCACAGTTTTTACTGGTGACCCTGTGGGGCACCCCCAGCCCTCCTCAGCCTCCAGGAGCCCCAGGAGAACAGCCAGGCCCGCTTTCCGCCAGGGCCACCTCCCCCGCGCCGGCAGGCCTGGTCCCCACCTTCTATGGTTCATGAGCAGCTCCCGGTGCAGCTCCTGGTGGCTCCGGGAGGCCTTCACGGGGTTCAGCAGCTTCTTGGGCTTGATGAGCTCCGGGTTCCACTCTCTGTATTCCGGCCGGGCCATCAGGCCCCCGATGTCCGCCCGCTCCCTCTGGATTTCCGAGTACATGGCGGCTGTAGAGACGGGCAGAGGAGCTGGTCAGATCTGGGCCTACAGTCCCACTCATCCCCGGGGGGCACAGTTGGTGGGCCAGGGTTTTCGTGTCAGATGGCCCTTGGCACCTGCTACGGTGTAGCCCTGGGCAAAGCTACCTGACTTTCCGGGCCTTCGTTTCTTCCTCTGTAAAATGGAAACAATCATCAAATGTAGGTACAGGGTTGTAAGGGTTAGGGAAGGTGTTTGTGAAGTGTCTGGGCTATAGAAGTAAAGTGATACTGGGTCACCGAATATGGGTGGACATATGTGTACACTTTTGGCTTGACTTTGCAAAAACTAATTTCTCCCACTATAAAAGGAATTGTGTTTGAGTTTCTGTTTTTCAATGGGCTTGTACCAGAAAAAGAAAAGATACTTAAAAAGAGTACTATGTACTTGTTAAAAACAATTTGGATACATGCAGTGATAAAAGAAACATCACGCTTTATTGTCTAACTCCCTGTCCGTGGTCCCACGTCCTCTCGTGGAAGCGTCCAGCCTTGCACTTTCTCCCGATCAAAGGGGAGAGCCTGCGATCCGGAGACTGCTGCGTCCCTCATTACAAAGGGATGGTTGTCATCTTCTGTGCAAGTGTCTGGCAACTCAATGGCCTCATTTCCACCACAGCAGTTTGAAATTTGTCATTTTACTTAAAATTCAGGCAGAAGGGCTTCCTGCTCTACAGACTGCTTGCTTATCCTTGAAATGCCCAAAATCGAGAGAGAGAGAGAGAGAGAGAGAGAGAGAAAGGACTTCTTGAAAAAAAGTCTCCAGGGGATAGATACTGCCTGGCTATTAGCTGTTTATAGTAATTACGGTGAAAATTTAAACATTAGCTCTGCCTGCTCATGAGTCCAGCTTTTCTGAAGTAGACCCCTATGTATGTAGGTAGCAGGCACTTGGTACATATTTGGTGGTAAATGATTTTGAGGTTTTGGTCTTGGGGAACCAGTGCCCTAAGGCTTTTCATGTGGCAACTGAGGTATGTGTCCCCACCTCACATACCAGGCTTCCATCCCTTTTTGAGGACCACCATGTTCCCTTTGCACAGACTCACTTTCTCCCCCACACTGGGAAGGGGATGAAAGCCATTCCCTGCCTGAATGCAGAGTGATGGACACACAGTTCTCCAGGTGACCTAGACAGGGATGGTGATCTGGTGGAAAACCCAGAAATGGCCAACCGCTTGTGGGGGTTAGGAAATCCAGAGAAGGGGTTTGGTGGGGTACAAACTGCAAGGTGACATGTCAGGGGAATGTAGGCATCAAGTGGGGGGCTGTACTTTGCGAGAGTGGCACCCCAGACACGTTTGGCCTTTCTGTGATCACCCACCGCAGGGCGCTGTTAGGAGGATTAAGTAAGAACACATATGTACAGGTGCTGTGTACACTGGAAAAAGCGGTAATTATTATAAGGCATTTTAGATCTTAGCCAGATTAAGTGTCAGGACATAGAAACATCTCTGCTATTGTTTTTTTCTTGAATTCACATTCTCTGAACCATTTCTAAAATGAGAATTCTAATTAACTTCTTTTTTTTTTCCATCTTATTCATAAGGCTGTTTGCTTTTAGGTTATATCCTTCCTCATTTTTTTGGTCCTTAAAAATAAATAATGGTGATAGTATTTGATAGTTACTTTAAAATGGCCACTAGACAAAATAAACAGTTGGCTATATCAACTCTCTCTCTCTCTCTCTTTTTAGTGTGGATATTTTCTTAGTCCATGGGATCGAGTTGTCTGGGAGCCAATGCATTAGAACACCCCGATTCAGATTGGAGTTTTGGGATTTTCTGCCCTTATTAGCTGCTTATTTCTGCTACCAAGGTCCACCAATCCTTCGAGTAATTCTCAGCTGCATCTTTCCTTCCCACGTCCTCAGCTCTCATCCTGTCCAGGTCATTGTCACACCACACTTTAATAACTACTCTGGCTCCCTGGCTATTCACCCTGTCCTTAGTCCTGTTGTGCCCCAAACCTTCCAGAGCTGCACACTTTTTTTTTTTTTTTTTATCAGTCACACCATCTTTAACACATTGACTGCCACACTAGAAAAAATTTTTTTCCCTGGGGCCACACACGGTGTTTTATTAAAACAAAATGATCTTTCTAATTTGCTATCGTTTTATTGTTTTCTGTGCATGAATTATATGCAATGCAATCCACATCTTTAGAATTAAATTTCCAATATTAATTGTAACAATAAGAACATCAACAAGCAAGATTTTCACGAACCAGCTTCAGGGTTTTGCTTCACGAGGCCTCGGGCTCAACACTAGCGTGAGTTAAATACAACTCACATAGTAGTTAATGTGTTAAAAGAACTCACTATATGTCGCCAAAGCAATAAGGCAGGAAACAGAAATAAGCTGGACAACTTTGGGAAAGGAGATGGTAAAATTAATATTTGCATAGATATAGCTATATACCCAGAATTTCCACATGGATGATGAAAAAAGCATTTGGAACTAATGGGAGAATTCGATAATGTGGCCAGATACAAAATAAGTACACAAAACCTGGAGCTCTCGCATAATGGGAGTAAGTGCAATCACACATTCTACAGATATTTGCGTTCCTACAATCCACCAGGTTCTGTGGTGGCACTGGACACACAGAGGGGAACTAAATAAGTGAGGTCCCCGCCCTCACAGCAGCACCGACACTCTGCTAGGGAGTAACCGTAAACACAAACACACACCAATCAAAACAAAAGAGCTTGGTGAAGGAAACAGGCGGCTCCCACAGAGACTAAGGAAGGACCTACCTTCAGCCAGGTGCGGGGGGGAGGGCCTCGGTGAGGAGGGGACATTAGGAGCTGATGGCTGAGAATGAGGAGGGAGGCCGTTTGAGGGCTAGGGAACAGCATGCGTGACTCATGTACCTTGAACAAGCCGGGTCTGTTCAGGGAACAAAAAGGCACAGTGTGCCCGGCGTGGCGTGAGCGAGCGACGGCCGGGAGAGTGTTTGCAGTGAGGGTGGACGGGTGGGTTCAAGTCGGGGAAAGAGCCCATCTGATTCCATTTGAAAAAGGTCATTCTCGCGGCTGTGTGGGGAAGACTGTGAGCAGGCTTTGGGGATTTTTTATGACGTTGGTTTCCTTCACTTCCAATGTGCGGTCTCTGCCTGTCTCTCTTTCCTGTTAAATTCCAGAGGAAAAACCTCTGATTGGCCTGGCTGAGACCGTTTGCCCCTGGGTCACCAGCCAGCTGTGGGGTGGCTGCCCCCGGGGGGGCTCAGACCCCACCCAGGCAGCCAGATGGAGTCACACAGGGTCGCCCTTAGCAGAAGGGCCCTGTTTGGTTTACGCTTCTCTTATCTCTGTCTTGAAATTCCTGAAACATTTTGCACGAGTGGCCCTGCACTTTCATTTTGCACTGGGCCCTGCAAATGATGGAGTCAGTCCTGCACCACCCCAGGTCCCATCGGTGGCTAGCCCTGGCGCAAGATCTGCTCCAGGCTTTTTTGGTTTTTTTTGATATAAATGAAATCAGTGGTGAGCTGTGGAAGGTGGTGTTTCCCTGACGCCGGGATCCTGAAGGCTGTGGCTGGTTCCTTAGCCCACAGCTGCCACGAGGAAACATGTGTGAGATCCACGTACACACTGTGTCCAGCGTGGGGAGGGGCAGGCTGCCGGGAGCCCCCAGGGTTTGGAGAACTGCTGGGCCAGCCTTCCTGCCTTTGAATTGAATTCCACAAGGCCTGGGTGTAGAAGAGCCTCACACAGGCCCCCTCACAAAAGAGGCTTCTCCACAAAGCACAAGTACCAGGCCAGGGAAACCCAGGAGAGGTCTGGGGTCATTCCCAAAACTGCTGGGGTGTCCCGAGAGAGCTGAGACTCGGCACCATTGGGGAAGTAACCCCGGTGGGGCAGAGAGGTGAGGTGGGCATGAGACAGGCCAGTTCTGAAAAGGGAAAGGTGAATCCCAAAGGAAGAGCTGGCAGGGGAGAGGGAGAGGCCAATGGAGAAAGAGGAAGTTAAGGGGCTTGTTAATATTCGTCACTGCCTGTCGGCAGATGGATTTAAGTGCTTCTTGGCTCTGTCCCTTCTTAGCCCAGGGCAAGTTTATCTACTCTGGAGCCAGAGCCTGGGAAGTACTGCCTTTGGACCAAATCCCACCCCCTTGGAACACAGCCACGCCCACTCCTTACTTACTGCCTATGGCTGCTTTCTGGCCAGAATAGCAGAGTTGAGTAGGTGGGACAGCTGCTATCGATCTGGTGTTTCCTCCTCTGCAAGATGGGCATTATAGTAGAACCCTTCTTCATGGGGTTTTTGGATAATAAATGAGGTGCTACTTGTAAGGTGCTTGGCAAATGCCTAGTACAGACTTGAGGGTTTGTTGCTGGCTACCAGAACTGCCACATACAGCAAGGCAGGTTGTGCACTGCACAACTCCAAATCCCTAACTCTTGTAGATTAAACTGTGAATGGTGCCCCTGGCATTGCAGTGTGACCACCCTGTTAGCTGCTATTAACAATTACTACTAATAAATCCCATTCCTAGTCCTGCATTGAGCTTTCTCATCCTCGCTAAAAACTGTAATGGTTAAATCAGTGGATCTTAACCTTGGCTATGTAGTGGAGTCACCAGGGGATGTTTGTTTTAACAGTACCAATGCCAGAGTCCCACTACAGGGATTCTGATCGAATTGGCTGTCAGGGGGGGTGGGGGCAGCTTGGTCTTGGGGATTTTTAAATACTCCTCAGGTGATTCCAATAGGCAGCCAACTTTGCAAACCACGGGGTTAAAAAGAAAAAACAATGAGCTTCTTTGCTTTGGCCTGAATGATTTCAGCTGACTGTGGTTATTGTGAATGTGTCTGAGTAAGGTCACAGTTCTTAAGGGCTGTGTGACCTTGGGTGGGTCTTCAACCTCTGGGACCTTCTTCTGTGGAACCATGATGCCGTGCAGATTGGGCACAGACAGTGCCAGGCATGAGGTAGAGGCAGCCAGTAGGTGACAGCTAAATTGATGTCTTTTTTTTTTTTTGAGACAGAGTCTCACTCTGTTGCCCGGGCTAGAGTGAGTATCGTGGCTTCAGCCTAGCTCACAGCAACCTCAAACTCCTGGGCTCAAGCGATCCTCCTGCCTCAGCCTCCCGAGTAGCTGGGACTACAGGCATGCGCCACCATGCCCGGCTAATTTTTTGTATATATATATTTTAGTTGTCCATATAATTTCTTTCTATTTTTAGTAGAGACGGGGTCTCACTCTTGCTCAGGCTGGTCTCGAACTCCTGACCTCGAGCGATCCACCCGCCAAATTGATGTCTTACATGACTACAGACGGGCAAATAATTCTCAGTGTGCACACTGTGGGACTGACCTCATTTTTCTTGGGGGAGGAGTGATAAGAGGTCAGAAAAGAGCTTGGGAGCCTCTTGTTTGGCTTCTCCCTAGTTCTGCTGATGGCCCAGGAGGTCCCACAGCTCCTCCCAGGATGCTCCACAGGACGTCAGCCCCACACCACACCCATCAGCTGGGATATGAGCTCACCAGGTCGCTGGCGTGTCATGGCTGATGTTAGGGTGGCAGCTTTGAAACCAAACACTGGTCCCCCCTGGACACAAGACAGCATAAGGAGAGAAGGAAGGGGAGTTCCACTGATGGAGTCCCAGGTCCCAGTTCATCCCAACAACAGCCATGACACTTTTACAAGGCCTTAATGTCCGCTCTATCTGCCTCCTCCCTTCCCTGGTGGTCCTGGTTCTGATTTGATGGCGAAGATTATAACAAATGACACATGAGCCAGTAAAGCAGTAGTGAGAGCAGATGTTTCAGAGGCGACAGACTAGGTTTTAATCATGGTGTCAACCCCTTCTGGCTGTGTGAGCTTGGACAAATAGCTTAACCTCTCTGAGCCTCTGTAGAGTGGGGATAACGGCCTATTCATGGAGCTGTCTGGAGGGTGAAATGATATAATGTGCATGACATGCTTAGCCCTGTGCCTGGTGGAGGGATGCTCACTGAAGGCAAACTGTGGTCCTCCTCTCCTGAAAGGACCCCGTGGTGAACACCTCACATTTGTTCTGGATCTTACAATCACCCTGGGAGGCATCCAGTGGTACCCCATTTTGTAGATGAGAAAACCAAGGCTCAGAGAGGCCATGCTATATGTCCCAAGATACACAGAGAGTAAATGGCAAAGCCAGGACCTTTGGACTCCAAACTCAGTGCTCTTTCTACCAGTTCATGGTCTTCCAGGAGCAAAATGTCTTTTAATTGATAAAGCAGAGTTACATCTTACATCCCTTTTCTCTCTCTGGATGCTAAAGAAAGCCCAGTGAAGAGGCAGTGTGAGCCCATTTTACAGATGAGAAAATGGAGGCCTGCTAACCCAAGGACTCTAGCCCATATGAAATACAAACGCCCACTGGGGAGCCCCAGCCTGGCCCCAGCAACTCTGGGCTTAAGCTAGAATCCACAGGCCTGTCTGCCCACAGGCTGGAACAGCTAGCGGCCTCCCTCCTCAGGGCTGGGGGTCAGTCTTCATTCCTCTGCCCCCTTCGCCCCACCCTTGTTCCTCATTACCGTTCAAGCTGCTGGGTTCAGAACATACTCAAGACTTTGTTAGTTCAGCATTTAATGGGGTGGCAGAACAGAGGAGAAGAGAGGCTTTCAAAATAACGACTGGCAAAGGAAAAGAGGCATTCAGGAAAACTGACAAGCATGGCCACTGGATTTCCTGACCCTTCATGCTCTTTTGCTCCCCGTGGGGAAAGTGCCCATTTGTACCGCACTGGCCAGCAATCAAAGAACAGTGTATCTGGGAGCCACAGATCTCCCAGCAGCCTCTGGCCAGTGCCCGGAAGCCCCCATCAGAGCTGCTTGTCCATTTGGATGCAATGGCTCAAGACAAACATTCTGAACATTTTGCCTTGGGTCTGCTGTAACTTCCTACTTTGTGAGAAGGGCTGGGTGGGCATTTGGAGTTTTGAATCAATTCCGTAGCAGAGAGTCCAGGGCTAGAGTGGAGGATCCCTAGCAAGGCTGGTGGACAGCATTGTGCAGTGGATCAGGAACAAGCATCGGCAGACTAGATGTTCCTGCGGGTCACCAGTGGCAGGGTGGCAGCCACTTCATCTGGCAGATGCCTCTGGAGGGGGGATGAGCCCAGCAGGTACCTACCACCAATAGAGCTAAGAGAGCCACCCAGGATCCAGGCACTGGGGTTGCCTCACAGCCGGAAACCACCCGAGTTTGGTGGCAGTTTCAAAAAGTCATACACCCAATCCTATGGCCCTTGATTTCTGGCCCAGTCCCAGACTTTCCCTGGACTGCAAAGTGCTAAAGCCAAATTCACCAGAAGGGCAGGCAATTAACACATTAACCTGCACTTGCTATGTGCCATGTACGGTGCTAAGCACCTAGCAGCCATATTGCTTGAAATTCTTACAACAAACCGAGGAAGTGGCTACTACCAATACCCCATTTTTACAGAGGAAGAAACTGAGGCTCAGAGAGGTCATCTGATTTCCGCAGATCACACAGCCAGTGAATGAAGGAGCCGGAATCTGAGCTGAGCTCTGACACCACAAGCTATGTTCCCTCGGTTGTGTCACCCTGCCACACTCTGGCCTTTCCTCTAGCAGTATGAAAGCCCCCATGCTGTGTGATAATTGACTTAGGTGAGGCCATATCATGCACTAATTCAGATGCATTTGAGGATTTAGAAGAAAAAGATCAAGGAGAATGCAGGTGCTCACTTCGCCTCCTAGTCTTTTCTGAAACCCAGGCTGCCAGGGGGCATCCTCCGCGTCATGTCACAGACGCGGGACATAGCCCAGGTGCCTAAACTCAAAGCCCAGCTCCCCGCCAGCCCACTCCAGTGCGTGAAGGCCGCCTTCCTCCCCTTCTACCTCTTCCTGAACAGCACCCAGTTCACCAGCAGGTGAAACGGAATAGAAACGGTCTTACTTCTTGGGCCGCGTCCCTGGGAAGGGAAGTCAGGAGCAGCGTAGCTGGGTTCTTCACTCCACCGGGAAGTCCCAGACTAGCAAGGAGGGCCGCCTCCAAAGGGCGGTTCTTAAACCCCTGGGGATGGGAGGCAGCTGAAATGTGCCAACAAGTGAGGCAGCCTTTGCATTCCTGTTTATTCTGGTATCAATAAAAAGGAACTGTTACTATAGTAACGGATATTTCACTTGGTGCGCGGCCACTTCCATGATGCGGAACACCATGTCCAAGCCACATGCTTGAGAGGCACAAATAAGTACCTATTTTGTCAGACTGATGAGGAATGAGAAATGTGCCAAGCTTTGTTCGGAGCAAGGAGGCTCATGTAAAGGAATTTCCCGTTTCTAACGGGAGGGTCAGGCAGGAGTGGGTTCCGGCCCTTTCCCGATGGAAGGGGAAGCCGAGCTTCCTGCTGCAGTGACGAATTCTGCAGGAGAAACGGCTCTTGGAGTGTGCGGGGTGGGTGTAAAGGGAGGGGAGCTACTCAGCGTCTGGTCAGCTCTTGGTCATCCACCAGTGGGTCGAGAACTCCACACATGCTATTTACATGATACCCTGAACTTCGCCCGGACCTCCCAGAGGAGCCAACGGGACATGGCACAGGAAAGAGGAGAGTGGACGCCGGCGTGTCTGGGCTCCAGCAGGCTCCTGTGTTGGCCCTGGCTCCGGCACCAGCCCCTTGGCAGCCCACCCAGCGTCTCTGAGCCTTGGTTTCTGTGTGTGTCAAAGGTGGAGCATAGCAGGGTGCTTGGGAGGTGACACGGATGACCTGACATTAGGGAGACTGTAGAGTCAGCACTCAGCAAATAAGGGACCTGGACTTTACATGACCTGGACTTTACGTGACCTGAGGGCAGGGCCCCAGCGTGCAGCACTGTGCCTGGCAGACTCTGTGTCCCATAAATAGAGGCTCACTGAATAAACGTGTGGATGTAAAAATAAAGAATGTGGGTAGATCCCTAAGGCCAACCTGGGTGCTTGCAGGTAATGGAGGCATTCTCCTAATTTCAGACCCAGCTTCCATTTGAAAAGATGGAAGTGTTTTCTAGCTTTTAGCATCATCCTCGTCCTCTGATGAGGAAGCTGAGGTCTACAGGGGCCCTTCGCCCCAACTTGACTTTCTCAGAGTCCTGGCTGGCTGGAGGGCAGCGAGGCCCAGGACACACATCACATGTGAATGGGGGCATTAAAAGTGCAACCCCGTGTCCTCTGTGGCTTACACTGTTTACTCATTTAACAAGCATTTATTGAGTACCTACTGTGTTCCTGGCACTGTTCCAAGTGAATGACATTCTGTGTCATTGGAACCTACCTTTAAGGGGGGACTCAGACAGTACATGAGGAGACACACAGGAAACCATCAGCCGGTGACGAATGCTGTGACGAAAGCAAGAGGGGTGAGGTGAAAGGGAGGGACTGGGAGCCTAGGAAGGGCAGACACTGTTGGGTGGGGAGGTTCAGGGACGTGGACTCACGAGGAGTCAGCGGTGTGAAGACTGTGCTCGTGTGAAGAGCCTTCAGGGAGTGGGAACAGCCAGTGGGAGGGCCCAGGGTGTGACGGATAAGGCCAGCGTGGGTGTGAGGGAGGTGGGAGATGGGTCTGGAGCAGGGAGGGGGCAGGTCAGGGGTGTCCAGGAGCCTTGGCCAAGCTGACCATTCTGGAGACACTTGAATTTAGAGGGTCCTAAATTTTCAGATATAAAATAATTTCCTGGAAAAGATGTGCGGTCCTTTTTGTTTCTTCTTCTCAAATTCTGCTTCTCTTGAGGTCCTTTGAATGGTAACCATGCCCACCCCCCAGCTTCCCACCCTGCTGTGCCTGCCTTAACTTCACTAAACTCGCATGGCAGCAGAGGACAACTAGATTCTCGTCAAACCACTCTTCGCTGCCCCTGGTTCCTTCCCACTCATCATCCTGCTCTACAAAGGAGCATTTTTGGCATTTCCCAGGGGCTACAGTAGCTTATCTGAACCAGTCCCGGAGCCTTCTGACAGTCGGGGGAATAAGGTCTAGGGCAGGGGGCTTCCGCTAATTCCCAGAGGAACATGCAGGTGAGGGCCAGCGAGAGTTGGCCAGGAGTGCTCCAGCACTGGGTGCCATCTCCCCAGGCAGCTGGTATTCAAGTCACTGTACTTCTTCCACTAAAACTCTTCTCACAGTCCAACTTGTGTACAACCCCTTCAGACCTCCAGCCTGAGGGCAGGGGCCTCACCTCATCCTCCTTAGTATTCTTGTCCCAGTGCCAAAATGCCCAATAACTGTTGTTGACCCGAAGACACCAAACATAATACATTGATCTCCCTGACCTTGTTACAGCACCATCTTGCCGTGTATCTGTGTGCATCACTGTGTGTGAGATCAACAGTCAACAGCCACCATGATTCAGCCACACCCATCGATAAGAGAGCATGCTACACTCCGTGATGACACGCAGCCAATAAACATGTCTATTTCTTGACCTGAAAAAGATGTTCCCTACATACTTAATGAAAGACCAAACCGCAAAATCATATGTAGCATGATTTTTTTTCCTAAGATAAAAAAGTTAGTATATACATAGGGAACCATTTGGAGGCTGTTAGCAGAGGTCAGTTCTAGATCAATGCATCTCAAATATCATTGCTAGACATTTGAAATTAGTGTTGATAATGGAATTACTGGCACATGCTCTCGGATTGCCCTATCAGAACCTTTGAGGGAGGGGCCTAGGAATCTGGATTTTTAACCTACTACCCTGAGAATTCATTTATATTAAAGAGTTAGAGAACCACTGTTCTATGGTGTAAAATTACAGGCTCTTCTCCCCTGTCATTCTACTTCTGTGATGTTTGTCACTTTAATACCAAAACCAAGCGCGTATTGCTTTTGTTATCAGAAAAAAAGCTCTGAAGATTAAAAATATGAGAAAGAGCAACCTTTTCCAACTGATTATAGCTAGTTGGGAATCACATCTGGTTCAGTTATGGGAAAACAGAGGCCCTCTGAGTAACCGAGCCTTTCGGGAATGTACTCCAGGTAAGGACAGAATTCAAGCCCAGCTGCTCTTGCTGCCTCCCGCGTGGTTTCCCTGGAGGTCTTCCCATTCTTCCAAACGGAAGACTCTGGAATGCCAGGAGCCTGCTCAGGAGCTTGCTCAGCCCTGCAGTGGGCTGGAGCACTGAAGGGGGGTCCTGAGGCTGAGCACACCCCTCCCACCCTTCTGTCCCTTTGAGATCTGATTTCTTGAGAGCCAGAGGCGCTAAAAGGAAAGGGCAGTGAAGTCCAGGGGGGGCAGCCCCGAGCAGGAGCTGGGGAATTTTCCTGCATCTATAATGGGCTGCGCTGCAGTGTGCAGAAACTAACCCCCCCCAACTGGCTCTCTTTTCATTTTTGCCCCCTTTCTCCAAGCCAGTGGGTGCCTGGAGCAGCTTATCTGGGCCCGCAAACATCAGACAAGAAGTTTCCATGGCAACTCAAAACTTCCTCCTTGGCCCTGTGTTCAGTCTAAATCTCCAAGCCCCTTTTGAAGGCCTCAATGAGGTTTCTGAGAAGCCACCCACAAAACGGACCCAGGATCAAACCGTGTCCCCCGCCCCCGAGACATGCTCTGCTGAAAGGGCTTAGGGGAGAAGAAGCTGTACTGGCAGAAAAAACCTGTCATGGGATCCATGGAAAGATTATAAAAGGAATGAGAGTCGCCTTTACAACAAGTTTGAACCGGGAAGAATTTCCCCAGTGGAGGGATTTCAAGCGTGAAAACAGGAAAGTGTGAGGGGGTGGGGAAGAACTGGGAGTCTTGTTTCAGAAAGCTGGCTCTCCACTCAGCTGCAATTAGGCGTGCTTAATTTGGTCTCTTAGCTGCAGAAGGACCCTGGGGCGCCCCCTGCCCCCAGCACATTTTAATTTCCTTGTAGCCTGACAAGAGGAATAGTGGATGGAGGGATGGAGAGTGGATATGAGCGTGTGTGTGTTAAACCTGGGCAAACCATAGCTTGTCAAGCCAAGAAAACTTCCATAATTCCTGGCAGTGTGGTTGCAGATATAGCAAATAAAAATGCCACATATCTAGTTAAATTTGAATTTCGGATAAACAATGAATCATTTTTGAGTATAAGTACATTCCATGCAATATTTGGAATGTACTTACACTAAAATACTATTTGTTGTTTATGTGAGATTCAAATTTACCCGAGTGCCCAGTAGTTTACCTGGCAACCCTCCCTGGCAGAGGCAGAGATGGAAGCTGTGGCCGCCCCTCTGGCTCCAGAGGAGAAATATAGTCGCTGGTGCCCACAGGCATCTGGGGAGGTGCCCGTTTGTCTATGCTGCACAGAGATGCTTTCCTCCCCACCAGGAACCTGGCCTGGGCTCCAACTAGGATGCAAGTAATGCACCTCAGGTGGACTTTTGCTACAGGACGGCGTAGCTTTCCAGGCGTGGCGGAGCATGAGTTATTCCACAGAGGCTAACTTTCTGGCCCAGTAATTAAGAGCATGGGCTCTAGGGTAAACCCAGATCCCAATCCTAGCTCCACTGCTGGACAACTAGGTGATCTTCAGTTTCCTGTTTTCTCATCTTTAAAATGGGGCAGATGTTCTTTTGAGAAACAAAGCCGATGGGGTATGGAAAGCCCTTTGCACAGTGCCTGCCCCAGAGTCAGGGCTCCACAAGTGGTGGTTATTATCTGGATAATTTAAGAGCATTAAAGATTTTCATCCAAGTGGAAAAAGTAGAATTAAAGACTAGAGTCAGTACAATCTCGACAGTGTAAAACAAACCCACACACAAACGTGCGTGTAGCAAACACTGGAAGGAGACATTTGCAGATGTCACCAGTGGCTGCTTGTGGGTTTTGGGATTATGAGTCAAGCTTCCCTCTTTATTCTCAATTTCCCCAAATATGTATGGTGAACACGTATCACTTTAATATTAAGACATTATTTGGAAATAGCCTGGGGTGAACATTTTTCTAAAAGTGTTATACTTGGTGCATGACTGTGGGGCTGCTGTAATGACAATGGCTGTCTTGGGTTGGATTCTAGACTCTCCTCTGCGGGGCTTTCGAAGCAGTGCACACCCCTTCACCACAGGGCCCTTCACCACAGGGCCCTTCGCCACACGTCCTCTTACTCGCATTCTCACATTCTCACTTCTTGCTTCCTGGGTGAGACAGCCAGAAGAGTGCTTCCAGAGGCACACGGCTCTGGTTCGAATCTCACGCCTCCCTAATGAGCTATGTGACCTTAGACAAGTCATTTTACCTTCTGAGCCTCAGTTTCCTCTTGTTTCCAACAGAAGTTAACATTACTTACCTCCCTGAGCCGAGGGACATATCTGTTTTATCAATACATCCCTATGCCTTGCAGAGAGCCGAGGGCATAATAGAAGTCAATGAATATTAGTTGACTGAATAAACGAACAGTTGATGAGAGGAAGTGTACAGCGTTTGGCAAAGAAGGGGCAATAACCAGCGACTAACAATCGTTTGCCATTATCATCACTGTTCTAAGGTGTGCAGACTGTGGCACACATGGACTTAAGTCTGTGTTTTCTGTCTCTTTGTGGGGTAGAAAACGTTTCTGAGCCGTCCGTGGGCAAGCTGCTCAAGTCCTCTGAGCCTCAGCCTCCTCTTCTATTAAATGGAGATGACAATCAGCATTGTCCCTGTAGAGTTGTGACGCCACCACATAGTGCCCTTCCGTGAGGCCCCGGCTCCCTTCCTGGCTTGTGACTGTGCGTGGGACACTTGATGGGGCAAGCCTGTGGTCCCTAAATGACCCTGACACTTCTGCTATTCGCTATAGGTTGGAATCTACAGTGAGGCTCATAGGGAGAACGCAAGGGCTTCCGATTAGGGACGCCCCCTCCGCAGCATTGTGAGAAGATAAGAACTGGGTGGGGGACACTTAGACAGATTGCTTTGTGGGGAAATCGCCAGAGCTGGGATTTGAAATCAGATTCGTCTAATTATAGAGCCCCTCCCTTTCTGTCTGCCTGTCTCAGCCACACTTGACACCCTCCCCTAGGAAGGCGCCACCAAGTCCTGAAGTTTGGGCCAGTTCTTGCTTTCGCACTTGGAGAACCGTTCCAATCAATGTCCCAGTGTTCTCACCCCAGTAACTGGGCGGCGGGATCTCCGCGGGAGGGGCCCGCCTAAGCTAGGAAGGCGATCAGTTTCCGCGGGGCCAGGGGACCGGCGCGCGCAGACGCGCAGCGGGTTCGACTCGCGCTTTCGGCTCCAGGGGTCTGCGGGCGGGACCACCGGCGGGCGGGCGCGCGTGCTCCTCGCCCAAGGAAGAGGATAGCTGGCCCGTGAGCCCAAGTCCCTTGACACATTGTAATCACGAACCCCCCACTGGCAAGGACCCGGGCACCAGGCTGCTTATCACCTCCCAACACCTCTCTCCAAGCACAGAGTCCGGAAGGAAATGCCCCAAACGCTTACCGAGGGCATTCCTTTTCGTTTTTCTACACGCCCGTGTTTTCCAAATTACTTGGAAACTGATCCTATATTACGTTTACATCATTTTTCTAAATTAAAAAATCTTCTTATTGTCCTGAGTAGCAGGGTAATACGTGCTCACTGCAAACAAGCAAACTGAAAGACGTAAGAGAAAAACACACCTGTCATTCAACTCCCATCCTCAAAAAATAAAACCACCGGGTTTCCTTCCAAATCGCTGCAGGCACCCACAGTAAACGGTTCCTCTCCTACCTGTAACTTGCTCCCCCGCTTGTGTCACGCCCCATTGCACACCAGAAGTCCTTCACCAGCCCGATACAGGGCTGTGCCTCTTCCCGCCCCCTTGCCGGCTGCTCCTCGGGTCATGCCGTGTCTGCTGTCCCGGCCCAAACCTCCCGCCCCCGGACGCCTTCGCTCGAGTCTCTGCAGAAATGCAACGTCGCAGGACTTTGGAAGTGGAGAAACTGAGTGTGTGCGTGTCTGTGTGTTCTCACGCATAGGAAGAAAGCAATAAATGTAAGAAAAGAGGAAAGAGGGAAGGAAAAAAGGAACGAAAGAAGGAAGGAGAAAAAACTAATTTAAAAGGCTGGCGGAAGGGGAGGAAAGCAGAGCTACGCAGGACGGAGGGGCCCACGGCGGGCGGACCGAGGGCTGGCGCAGTGCACCCAGCGCCCTCCTCGCGTCTCCCCGCGGCGACGGTGGGGCCGGGGGGCGTTGCCCCCACTTACCCGACCTGAGCAGCACGGCCCGGTACAGCCCGGTGGCCTCTGCGGGCCCCCGCGCCCACTCGCCCAGCCTCTGCGCCATGCGCCCGCGCGCGCGACTGCGGAGCCCGCACTGCGGGGCCCGAGCGTGGCGGGGGCGGGGACCCAGCCCCAGCGCCTCCGCTACTGTGACGCCGGCCCGCGGCCCGAACCCCGCCGCGGCTCAGGTTACCGCGCGGCGGGAGGGGCCGGCCGGGAGACGCCGCCGGGGGAAGGGGGGCCGGGGCGAGGCCCGGAGGAATCTGCGCCCAGGTAGCACGCAGGCCGCTCTGGCGCCCTGGCGGGAGGACTCCCAGCCCCGGGGCTCCCGGCCAAGGCGGGAACCGCGTGTCCTGACTTCCAGCCTCCAGCTCCCGCCTACTCTTCTCCATGTTTTGGCCCTTGGCCTCGCTGAATGCTACCAGCAGACGTGGGGTTCTGAAGTGCCATACCTGGGATCAGATCCCAGTGCCACCGACTAATAGCTATGTGACCCCACAACCTAGTTACCTGACCTCGAAGAAACGTCTTCCTCCTTTGTAAAACGGGGATAACCAGAGTACGTCTCTCTTAGGGTTGTGAGGTCAACCGAATATCTCTATCTATCATCTATCTGTTATACATCTCGCTTAGAACAGTGGCTGGCACAGAGCGAACACTATACAATGTACCAGTATATACCGGATATACTGGTACTTTATAAAAAAAGTGTCCCAAGCATCCTGGGGTGGGTGGCACTGAGAGGCAGGGGACTTTGCTGGGGGAAGAAGGTTGAGAGGGAAGGCCTGTGGGACTCCACAAGATTGACTTCCTGGCGTGACTTTAACAGGTGGGAGAACCGATTAAAAGAGTCTAAAGGTGAGAGGGGCAAAGTCAACCAGGTGGTTTTGGAAGATATAAGAGGCTGACAATTTTGATTATCTATTCTGTGTCTGGTGCTGTGCTAAGTTTCTTCTAAAACAAAAACTGTTTATTGCATGTTTCCTGTCTTGTTTAGTTTAATCTTCATAACCTTATGAAGTAGGGTCTGTTAGCGTTCCCATTTCACAGATGAGAGAAAACTGAGGCTCAGAGAGGTTAAGCAACTTCTCTGAAGTCACACAGGGTGGAGCTGGGAAACGAGCTCCGGTGGTCTGACCTTCAGACATGGGCCACTCTGCCCTACTGCCTCTTTACCTCCCTTTATCTCATTTTCTCTTCACACCAGCCTGGAAGGGTAGGTATTATCACCTCCAGTTTAGAGGTGAGGTAATTGAGACTTAGGGAGGTGAGGCGGTTTGCCCATGCTTGCATAGCCAAGATCCGACCCAGTTCTCAGCCCACAAAACTCGCACCCCTGAAAATCTAGCCATCTCTGGAGCTGTCCAGGGTACTGGATGGTCTCTGTTCAAGGCTGTGCCTGGGTGGGCCAGGGAATCTTGAGCTGGCTGTTGGGGTCTCAGCCACACAGTACCACCTCCCTCTGCCTCTGTGCCATCTCCTAGGCCAACTGCCGGTCAAGCCCTCTTTGGCTGACTGCCCGCGCCCAGTTTTGCTCTGACTCAGATCCCCGCACTTCCCTGCTCCTCAGACCCCATCCAGTGTCCCAAGGATCCACCTGACACACCTCAGACACCACCCAGGGTCCCAAGGTGACACTTGATCTTTGGGGGCCTCACTGATTGGCTAGGACTGATCATGTCTCTCGTCAACAACCAGCCATCAGGAGAGCCAGGCACGATGCCAGACCTTTGCCATTCACTATCTCATATCCTTTCTTCAGAGGATGAAATTATACCCAATTTACAGTTCATCTCAATCCACTCAATAGCCCTTTGATCACGCTGTGGTTATGCCCCTTTCAGAGATGAGGAAAATAAGGCTCAAGTGACTTGCCCAAGATCACATAACTAGTTAGTAGCGGAGCTGGAATTTGAACCCAGGTGGAGCCAAAACTTTTGCTGCAAGGGGGAAACCAAATCAGCCATTGAGCAAAGTGGGATTCAGGAAAACTGTGGCTAAGGGGCAGGCTATCGTGGAGCATGTGGAAAGGATTAACTCTGGTGGCACCTGAAGAATTCTCAGCGGGTCTGACTTACCTGAGTCATTTAGTTTCTGCTTCTCGTTTTCACTATGAAATCGGGCCTGAGGAGAGTATTCTTTCTGTAAACAGAACGAAAGCGGGTGGAGGTGAGGATCCTCTGTTCCCCGGCAGGGGGAGGGGTGATGGGCTATGCATAATGTCCCTGAGTCTTTTGGCCACAGAAAGGTCAGGCACGGGTCAAAGTTCTCTCCAGAGAAAATATTGCTATAGTCCTTGGAACATGTGTAATAGGGGGGAGGGAATGTATGAGACTCATGCTTTTTTTAAAAAAAAAACAACTTTATTTTTTAGAACAGTTGTAGATTTAGAGAAGAATTAAGAAGATAGTACAGACAGTTCCCTTATACGTCATACCCAGTTTCCCTATTATTAACACCTTACATGTATGAGGCTGTACATGTATGTAGTATCATACATTTGTAATAATTAATGAACAAATATTGATACATTATTACTAACTAAAGGCCATACTTTATCCACATTCCCTTAGTTTTTACCTAATGTCCTTTTTCTGTTTCTGGATGCCATCCAGAATACATTACATTGAGTTATCGTGTCCTCTTAGGCTCCCCTGGGCTGTGACAAGTTCTCAGACTTTCTTTGCTTTTGATGACATTCACAGTTTTGAAGAGTCCTGAGATCTGTGTTCTTTTACGTGAGCACATACCCATGCTGTTCCTTCTACCCGGACTGCCCTCTGCCCACCTTCCTGGCAAGCTCCTCATTCCTCAAGGGCCAGTTCAGAAGGCTTCAGGGCTTGGTCCTCGTGGTCAGTTCTTGGACATCTTCTCTTCTCCCTCTTTTCCCCCATCCTTTAAAAACCCCTGTAAGCCAACGTTCTCCAAATGTATATTTTCCATCCAGACTTTGCTTCTGAGCTTTCACCTTGTCCAATTGGCTACCTGACATCTCCACTTGGAAGTCTAGTAGGCAATGGAAACTCACCATGGCCCAAACAGAATTCTTGACCACCCTGGCCCTCACTCAACCTGCTCCTCCCCTGTCTCCCCAATATCTGCAGGTGGCTCCTCTCTGCCCATGTTGCTCAGGCCAGGAGCCTGGGTGTTTGCCTTGCCCTGTTTTGCAGCAACCTCACAGTCCTCAGATCACTGAGGCATGGTGAATTCACCTCCTAGTGGATCTCTGGCACCTGTGCACTTCTCCCCCACCCCAGCCCGGTAGCACCACCACATGGGTGGTACCCACAGTGGCTTGCTCTCCTTCCAGCTGTTCTCCATACACACCCCAGAGGGAGCTTTTAATATGTGGCTCACACCCTGACTCTGCCTGACTCAGAACCTTCAGTGCCTTCCCTGAGCCCTGGGAATCAAACCCACGCAACTTCCCCTGGCCTATAAGGCCTCTGCAATCTGGCCCCTCCCTGCCAGCCTCTCACATTCCGTCTATTTCTTCCTTCCAACGTTCAAGGGCTTGGGACGCCTCAGTGAACACAACAGAGGTCCCTGTCCTTGTGGCACTCACGTTCTCAGTGGGACAGATAGACGAGGATAGGGAGGCAGTAGAGCAGATAATGTGGGAGAAGTTGGATACGAGGGGACAAAGGAAGAGTAGAGGAGGGGAAGGGCGTGGCTCGTGGAAGTGGGGACAATATGTGGTGACAAATAGATCTCACTGAGAAGGTGAGATGTGAGTGCAAATTTTAAGGAAGCAGGGAGTTAGCCGAACAGATGTCATGGGGGAGAGTGTTAGAGCGAAGTCCTGAGGCCGGGGTGAGCCCGGCAGGTTCAGGGAACAGCAGGGAGGCCAGGGTGGCTGGAGAGCGGGGAACGCAGGAGCAGTCAAACGAGGGAAGGTCAGTGAGGAAATGGGGGACAGTTTCCCTTGCACCCCACACTCCACCCACTGAGAACTACTTGGATTCCCTGAAAGCCCCACTTTCTCTCACCTCCCAGCTGTCCTGGGAGCTGTTCCCTTTACCCAGGACACTCCCCAACTCTGCCTGGCTCACTCCTTCTCATCCTTTAGGTCTCGGAGGAAATGCCACTTCCTCAGGGAGGTCCCCCTTGAGCATGTGCTGCCACTGCACCCCCGACTCCCCTATATTAATATTCCCCACCGACTTATGATCCTTTCAGCCCTGTCCCCTCCACCCTATGCTCAGCTGGATGTGGGGATTGGGCCATGTTCGCAGCTGTCTCCCCAGGGCTGGGCTTAGAGTAGATGTCTAATAAAGACTTACTGAAAGAGTGAGTGAATAAGCAAATGAATGAATGCACCCACACGAGGAGCTCTGGGCTGTTTGGTGAAAGTGGGTCATTCCCCAGGGAGTAAGCCACGGCCAGAGCAAGGGAGGCCCCACCCTGCGGCCCAGGGATTATCCAGGGTGGGCAGAAGGGCCCGGGGCCTGGTGCCCTGGTGTTGCCCCTGGGGGCTCCGTTTTGAGTTCTACCACCAAGGAGGGCATAGAAAAGGTAGGAGAGTTGGAGTTTGGCCAAATCTCCTTTGTGTTTGTGTGTGTGTGTGCGTGTTCTAAACAAAAGGATTAAGGGGACAAGTAACCTCATCTGTGGAAGAAAATTCCAGGACATAGAAAAAGGACCTACTCCAGGGAGTTCAAAGGGGATCTGAGCTCTTCTCACATCTCCCCACACAGACCTGAGAAATAGGGCTGTGTCCCAAGGGCATCGTTAAGATTACAAAGACAGGATTTCATAAGGAGCAGCTCCCAGACTTGGAGTTCAAAGAAATGTCCCTTGCAGGCCTGCCAACCCCCTTTGCACGAAAGCCTTGTTGGAAAATAAGGCCAACCTGTGTCCGGTAAAACCTCAGTGACCAGGTGGAGGCCTCCCCCCCCCCCCCCGCCCCCGCAATGATTGTGGTTTGGTGAGCGAGAGACTCCACCTGGGTCTTTGCTGACGTATTACTGATGATGGAGAGTCTTTTCCAAGGACTGCGCTGAGACATACAGCCAACTCTCATTTGTTCACGCTGTTTAGCAACTGGGAGATGCTGGCTTTGTTATAATTTTGGTTAGCAAAAGTTAGCACACACAATTTCTGGAGGAAATACTATTGTATAACGTGCAATATACCCAAATATGGCTGAACACAACTCAATCTTGGCAGAAGCTGAAGATATTTGCATTTCTCCAGTCCTTCCTGTGGCCTCCACTTGCCTCTTTTTTGTGCCCTGATTGCGTCCCCTAGAGGCAATTTCAAAGTGTCAAGGAGACCGTGGACTCAACCCACATCCACCAGAGTCTTCCTTGCACACCAGGCAACTTTCAAGGGACTTGCTTTATTTCTAAACATTTAAAAATTGAGATGTAACACAAAGTACACTAAAGTGTGCAGCTCAGTGGAGTTTTGCATGTGTTCACCCACTTAACCTACTCCCAGAACAAGATAAGAAACATCCTCTGCATCCTAGAAGGTTCACTGTGCCCTTTCCCAGCCAATACCCACCTCTCCCAGGGTGAGGGCCAGTCTGGCCTCCGTCACCATAGATGCGTTTCTCTTGTTCTAGAATGTCGCATAAATGGAATAATGACATTTACTCATTTGGGTCTGGCTTCTCCACCCAGCCACATGTTTGAGATGCATCCGTGTTGTTGCCTGTAGCAGAACTTCACTCCTCTTTATTGCTCGATTAACTATTTCATTTATGGCTGTATCACAGTTTTTTACACATCCTCCTGTGAATGGACACTTGGGTTATTTCCAGTTTTAGGCCATCATGAATAAAGCTGCTTGCATATCCTTTTGTGAGTTTTTGGGTAAACATGAGTGCTTGTATCTGGGGCAGATGCCCAGTAGTAGAATTGCTGGGTCATAAGGTAGGTGAATGTTTGGCTATGGTAGATACTGCCAACAGTGATTTATCAATTTATACATTGTGCTTTTGACACCTTCACAACATAGATTTTTTTGGACACATTGAGGTCACTTCTATGCACAATGCTTTGAATTGGCAGAGAGAAGGGAGATATTGCATCTTACACACAGACAGGCTTGAATTCTGAACTTGGACAAGATGAGAGTAGGACCTTGGGATATTTGTCCTTGAAACCTAGAGTGATGTTTCTGGGTGTCTTTATTTACTGCCCCCCTCCCCCTGCCGCCCACCACCGTTAGACTGTAAAGACCAGGAGAACAGGGACTGTGACTTATTCAGGGAGTGTCTTCAGTGCCTACCACAGTTCTTGGCACGTAAGTGCTTAGTAAACAATAATTAACCTAATAATTGTAGCAAACAGTTATTGAGCACATCCTAGTGCTGGGCACTTTGATAAGACCTTACTGATATGGTCTCCTTTAAGCCTTACAATAGTCCTTTGAGGTCAGGGAAGAGTGAGGTCCCTGTTTTACAGATGGGGGAGGAAGCTGAGGCTTTGGACAGGTTAAGATACACGGCTGGTAGGTGGCAGCTTTGTAAGTAGACTCGAGGCAGTCTGACTCAGGAGGCCTCATGTGTGTGCGTGTGTGTGCATGTGTGCATGTGTGTGTGCGTGTGTGTGTGTGTGCGTGTGTGTGCGTGTGTGTGTGCATGTGTGTGCGTGTGTGTGTGCGCGTGTGTGGGTGCATGTGAGATAGCAAAAGCCTGCACCCCATCTTACAGAAGAGGAAACTGAGGCTCAGAGAAGGCAAGGAACCCTTCACCATGGAGTCAGCTGGGCCAGCCCCCCACCAAGCTAATTCTTAAAGGTTGAATATTTTAAATGCAGAGCCCTGGCTGCTCCCACCTCCATTACCCCCCAGCGAGTCCACAGCCCCTGGATGTCACAAGGCCCAGCCTGAGCCTCTCCCTCAGCACTTCACTCTCACAAAGCCACCCTGTTTTGTGAGGTGACACCTGTCACCTCACTCTCCTGCGTCCCTGGGGATGGAGAGAATCGGACCTGGCAATTCTTTTCTAAAGTGCTGGGCACAGTTTGGAGCAGGCGCCAAACCCTGGGACTCGTTCCTTGCCAGGGGTCCACTTACATCACCCTGGTGTTGAGTTCTCAGCCCAGGTGCAAGAATGAGGGCACTGTCTCCCTGCAGAGGAAGCCTCCACAATTCTGGTCTCCGGGGTCTTCTCACTCCACCATTCATTCAGTCCCTCAGGTCATGGGGGCTCAGAAAACTGCCCTCCTGGAACTCAAGCTGAGGCACTGGGCGAGAGCCACCCGCCCCACCCAGGAGGCACAGGGGCAGACTTCCTCTCCACACCTGGACTGGGTGGGTGGGCTGTTTTAGTTCCCTTAAGAGCTTGCAAAATAGTTCACCCAAGTAGTATTCAAATCCACTGCTGCTTTAAACATTTGGAACAACCTTGTTGCATATAGATTTTTAAAAGTAATATTTCTCCTCACTGTCCCAGCTGTGCCCTAATCTCACCCCCTTCCCAGAGTCATCACTGTTTTTAATGCTGCGTGTGTGTTTTGGTCATTTTTATGCAGCTTGCTTTTTGAACTCTATGTCTTGGAGATATTTCTCTGCCAGTGCATGTATATCTACCTGACTCATCAGTACTGCAGTGTATAAAACAGTGTGATGCCCCGTAGTTTTTATTTTTAAAACCATTCCCCTTTCGTTGGATGTTTAGGTTATTTCCAATTTTTCACGATTGCAAGTAATTCTTCTCCAAACACCCTTGAGCTTGGCTCTCTGCCCACACGTGTGAGCATTTCTCTAGGGCAGACCCTGTGAAGTGGAAATGCTAGACCGAGAAGTGCACGTATTTGAAATTTTAGCACGTGCTGCCAAATTCCTCCAAAATGGCTATACCATTTTCCATACCTTCTGTCGGTGTCTGCGGTTACTGGATTGTCTACACCTCACTGACAGTGGGTGTTATGAATCTAAGTTCGTGTACTGAAAACTAATTTACTGTGTTAGAAGTCAGGATAGTGGTTACCCTTGTGGGGGGGGCATGGTGGATGGGAAGGGGCAGGAGGGGGCTTCTGGGGTGTTGTTGATGTTCTGTTTCTGGATCTGAGTGGTGGTTACATAGGTATTTTTTTTCAGTTTCTCAAAATTTACTAAGTGGTGTACTTATGATAGTGTACTTTTTTATATGTAAGTTATTCTTCAATATAAAGTCCAAACTCCCGACCCTTGCAATCCAATGGGTGGCAAAACAGCATCCCATGATTGTTGGATTTTGAGACTGAGCCTTCTTTTGTTGACATGTTGACCTTTGGGATTCCTTCTTCTGGAATATTTTACTTCTGGGTCTGGCGGAAGTGCTTTGCCTGACAGACGACATCCCCTTTCAGAAAGAGGGAGGGGGCTTGACTGTTCCTGAGCTTCCACTATATGCTCTCTAATCCTCATGACAGCCTTTCAGGGTAGGTACCTCTCACCCCATTTTACAGACAAGGAAGTGAGGGCTCAGAGCAGACCTGCCCAAGGTCAAAAAATTGTCTGACTGCAGAGTCCTACCCTCCTGTAGCAACAGTTGCTCATGTGACACGCTTTGGGCTAACCATGCAACGGGCATGATCTTAAATCACCCCTGCAGCTAGCCCAGTGAGGTAGCTGTATTGTCATCCCATTTTATAGATGAAAACACTGAGACCTGTCTGACAACATAGTAGCCACCAGCCACATGTGTCTTAGTACTTGAAACGTGGCTAGTGCAACTGAGGAACTGAGATTTTAGTCTTATTTAATTTTAATTAATTAACATAGACTGTATTGGATGGTCCAACTCTAAGGAGTCAGGTCAGGAGAAGAAAGGCTGCAGGGCACAGACACAGATGACAGGACAGCCGCATGTGGGAAGCCATCCAGCCCACCACGAGGGACCCACTGAAGGACCCTACAGGTCCTGACAAAGCCTTCGCAGGTCTGGTTTTAGGCACCAGACCATGCCCTGTGGAAAGAGCAAGGTTTTGCAATCAGATGTGGCCTTAAACCTTATAACCTATGACTCAGTTTCCTCATGTACAAAGTAAGTATCAAAATAAGGCTGGTTTTAAGATTAAATGAGAGAATACACAGTGTCTGGTGCACAATTGGTGCTCAATAAGCTATTTAGTAATCACATCATTATTACCACAATTATTATTATTGATCATAGGCTCACTTTTAAACTTTTAAATAAGTTATTTTATTATATGATGGTAAAGCATACTCACAGTAATAATTTAAACAATACAGATGAGTGTAAAGTGTAATCTAAAAATGTCCAAATACTTCAAGCCCACATTCATCTCCCAGATTAAACCAATGCAGGTAGTTTCGTATGCATCTACCCAGGAATTGTCTCTGCTTCTATAAACACTTAGAATGATTCTGAGCTACCCTTTGGAAAAGTGAAAATGGAATCACACTAAATGCACTAGTAGACACACGGGTGGGGAACTTTTTCATGTTGGGAGGCCACATTAATTTAGCTGTAATCAAACAAGGCCGGATTCAAGAAACTTCAATTAGACATACTTAAAAATGTACATTATTTTGTAAAAATCTAACTACTAAGTACCTAATAATTTCAAAAAATGAAAACTATTTGTTAATTTTACAGTTAACTAAGCTTTTAATGACTTTGTTGTGTCTGCTTTTTGTTGGAAAGCATTTGAATATTTGGTTGCAGCACGGACACAGTTTCTACAGTTTCAGTAGATCTTCTAGATGGGTATCAGTCATTTGTGACCTTAAGAACATCTTGATTTGGGTTAGGTAGGAGAATGTAGATTCCCAGCAATAAGTGGTTGAAAAGCAAGAAAGCATTTTTTGGGCATGTTGCTGAAGGCATGGGTATTCTACTGCATTTTTCTGTGTTTCATTGGATCTTTCTTAGCGTCAAACAATGACTTTAAAATATCATCTACTGAGAGCTCAGTCAGTTCCGTCTGTAGTTCTTTAGGTGCCTTGGTGATATCAACTAGGGGAGGCTGAAATGCTAATTTGAGTGTGATTTCATGATTCTCAAAGTCAGTGAACCTTTCATTGTATTTTCCAGTTAATGCGTCTGTAACAGCTGTGTATTCTTCAAATGATTTGCATATACCATCCTGCTCATCAATGACCTTTGCTAACTGGGGAAAATGTTCATCCTAAATTTCCTTTTGAAGAAGAAGTGTTTTAAAAAAAGATAGCTTTTTTTGAAATGCTTGGATTTTTTGCCACATGTCATATACACACTTGGTCTTACCTTGCAAAGAAATATTCAAGTCATTTTGATTTGATATGATATCACATAGAAATGCTACATTGCCACAGAAATCTTTTTTCAATAATTCACGTTGCTCATTCATAAAATTTAACTATCTGTTCTTGCAAAGATAAAATTTTGGCTAACACCTGTCCCTGAGATAGCCAATGCACTTTAGAATGATTCGACAAATTCGTACTGCATACCTTGTCATTCGGCTTTAGCTTACTATGAAACTGGTGATGTTGTGTTGCATTTGCATGGATATAGTTAACAATACTTATAACTTGTAGCAAGTGTCACTTAAAATAGTAGCTTTAGCACAGAGATTATGCTGATGCAAGATACAATGAAAAGAAGTGAGAGCATCTGGATCTGTTAATACTTTTTAAATCTGTGCAATAAACCCTTCATGTTTTCCTGTTATGGAATGTGCACGGTCTGTACATACATTCACTAAATTACCAAATTCAGTCCAACTTCACGACATGTATCTTGAAAGTTATTGAAGATATCTATTCCCCATGTTCTGTTCGCAAGAGTGCCCAAAGCAAATAATTCTTTGTAGCAAAGAAAATCTTCTGTTATAACTCACATGAAGTATAAAACCTGTGCCGAGTCCAGTAGTATCAGTTGATTCATCCGAAGTGGTAGAATAATGCATACTTTCATTTTGAAGTATTACATGAGGTTGTTCTGTTAAGTTGAAGTTTCTTTCATGCTGCTGATCAGTTATGGTTTTCCTTGAGAGAGGCAGTTGTTTGTACTTTGAAATGTTATCAGGGTCTAAACATCCTATAGCTTTGTCAATGCATTCTTTTGCAATTTGTACATCACTGTATGGCTTCCCTTTTTCCAAGGTATATAAGCCACTTACTTTATAAGTTGCTTCAGTGGCACTATGTCCAGGTCTTATTGCTGCTTGAAATAATTGTCTTTGCTTTTGCTTTCCATCTTTTAATTTCTGCAATACAACCTTTTGTGCCTTTCCCCCTAATTCAAAATATTAATATTTTTGGTCCTTATGAGTGTTATAATGCTTATGGGCATTGAATTTCTTTAATGTTGATATCGCAGTATCACAAAGCAAGCAAATTATCTTATCTTTAGCAGAAACGAGATAATATTGCAATTCCCAATCCTCATTAAAAAATCTGTTTTCTTCCTTTAGTGTTCTCTTTGTCTTTGACATGATGGGCTGTTAAGCAGACAGAATTAAAAAATACTGTGGAGCTATGTAACTATTCACAAACTCCACTTCAACCAGAAAAGCAGTGCATCATTGTCAAAAGCTGACAACAGACTGCTGTACTTGATCCCTGTAAACTCTTGCCAACCAGCCTCATGGGGTAGTGGTGCCAGTCAGGCGGCGGATGTTAGGACCAAATCATGAGTGTAGCAGCCTTCAATGTAGCCCTTGTGGCTTGCTAATGTTCTAATTGTGCCGGTCAATCTGGGAGAATTATTTTGTTGAAACTTATTTTATTCTTTGATATTTTAAATATGTTCATTTTAAAAATAAAATAAAAATATAAAATATGAAGAAAAATATATTAATAAAAATAAAAGGATTTGTTCTATAAAATTTGGACTCAGTCAAAAGGTCACACTTGAGGACCTAGAAGGCCACATGTGGCCTTAAGGCCGCAGGTGCTCCACCTGGGTCTACACCTTGCTCCGTCACTTCATGACACGTCAAGGTCACGTTTCCACACTTGCACGTTCAGATTCACCACATTATGTTACTGTTCACTCAATGTTTCACAGTAAAGGTCATTCGTAACTTATTTTGTGGGTCCTTAGTGATGGACATTTAGGTTGTTACCATTTATTTTGCTGTTACAAACAATGTTTCAATGAATACTTCACACACATGGGCAAGTATAGCCACCCAGGGGAAAATTCTTACAGGTGGAATTCCTGGGTCAATCGCTGGGGTATTCTTAACCAGGCCGGATCTTGGTATATGTGCAATCTCATTTCAAACCTCTCAGGAGCTTTAGGCCGTAAAGGAATATTCCGGCAAGTGCTTCTGAAAAGATTCTTCAAGTCATGCTAATAATCTCTCCTGGAATGTATTTTCTGGGTGGGTTTGGAATTTTGGAGAAAACAGATTTTTTTTTTCGTTAAGCAGATCTGGTTTCTGAAGTCTCCATGGTGTAGGGATGGGGATGGGGCCAGGAGAGGGAACTTAGGGAGGGGGCACATGGAGGTCAAGGAACTGGATCCCTACTAATCTCATCTCAGGGTGGCTGGTGGGCAGAGGGTAGAACTCTGCCCTCCTGCAGGAAGCAGAGCCTTGAGAGCTCATGAAGTAGCATGCCAGGGGAGATACTGAGCCTGGGTTCAGGGCAGGGAGCAGGGAGGAGAGGAGACACCCAGGAGCACCTTGCCAGTGACTGGACAAGGGCAGTTCTCAGCAGGTGAAATCCACACAGCCCACAGACGGAAGAAAAGATGTTTGGCCTCCCCAGAAACCAAAGAAAATGCACACTCAAGCCACAATGCAGTATTAGCTTTCCCCTATCAGATTGGCAAAAGTTAAAACATAATGCTACCCAGCGCTGGAGAGGGTGTGGGGAAGTGGCCACTGCGGTGCACTCCTGGAGGGAATGCAGCCATCCTGCAGGAAAGCCCTAAAACTGTGCGTTTGGATATCTGTGCTACTCCATTTCTAGGAATTTGTTTTAAGGAAATAGTTGAATATATACACAAAGACACGTGGTCAAGGATGTGCATTAATCAGCATTGTTCATAATAATAAAAAGGTTGGCAAAAAGATAAAAGTTCAGGGATGGGGGATTGGTTAAATAAACTGTATTATTTCTACAGAATGTAACAGTGGCTAAAATGGATGTTGTAGACCTCTGTTTACTAACACGGAAAATGTCCACTCACTATGTATGAAAATCAAGTGAAGAAAAAAACAGGTTACAGAATTGGTTATATATTTTATTACACATGTAGTGTTACACTATATGTTTAGTGTTACATATCTAGGTATCTATATAAGTATACCTACAATGTTACTGATATCAATTATAGATGCATGTTTTTGTATGTCGATATGTGTATGTGTGCGTGTTTGTGTGTCCATACATATGTATATTATGTGAATTTATGTGGAAAATACTGAGAAAGATATGAATCAAAATGTCCTCAGTGATTATACTCAAGTGATGGGAAATTTTATATTTTCATTCATTTTTGTAGTTCTCTACATTTCTTGAGGTGTTTTTTTTTTTTTTTGCAATGAATGAACTTGTATTACTTTTATAGTCAGAAAAATATTTTGTTAATATTAGTTTAGGAAACAAAGGAAGTTGTTAACTCTGCCTCAACTGTATTAGCCAGTCTAAATGTGATTAATTCCCCACACCAAGACTGTCCCCAGCTCTTGTACACATTAGAAGCTCCCTCTGGTCCCAGGCTGGTCTTTAATTATGATAATGATGAGAAGTAGGATGTTCATTTATTGAACACCTACTATGTGCCAGGCATTGGCTGAGTACTTTATGTGCATTTTTTTGTTGGATCCTCACCATAACCTGAGAGGTAGGTACTATCACGTCTTTGGATTTCCTAGAAGGGACTTTGTGCAGGTGACTTAATGAAGGAGAACACTCAGGGAAAATCTGTAAAGGACTAAGGGAGGGAAGCAGGATGGAGCAGGAGAAGAAGTTAAGCATAGATGTGAGTTTAGCTGCAGTCCAGCCTTAGCTGGATCCCATGGGAAGTCTGGGATATAAACGGTACTATTGCATTGTCCCTCGTCGAGGGAAAAGGACTGGGCTTGTATACGTCTACGTTGCTTGGTCATTGGCTATAGGACAACGGGATAGGGGTAACCCAGGAGACGGGCTGAACCCCCCAGATATCTCTGGGTGAGGTATCTCCCATCAGCCACAGGCAACTGTTCTAGGCAGGGTGCAGCTGTGAGCAATCAGCACCCACAGTAACTGGGGATGGGTGCGCTGGACCAGTAAGAGGGACCTGAGTAAAGCACCAACCTCCTACAAATTATATTAGCGTGCCCATTTTAAAGATGGAGGAACTATGGCTCAGGAAGGTTAAGTGACCCGCCGAAGGTTATCCAACTAGTAAACACTGGATTTTGAGCTTGTGTCTGAAGCCCATGCTCGAAGCCCTGAAGCTGGACTGCTTGCAATTTCACAGAAAGGAAGGAGGTTGAGGCTGTAGGTGGAGACCCTCTTGATATCCCCTGCCCCACCAAGTGCCCCTCAAACTGCTCTCTTGTGTCACATTAGTATCTCACCTGATAAGCAGCTTTGACCTGGGCTTTTGAAGAAGAGAATGACAAAGAGCCTTTGTGTTTCTGCAAAGGTCCCCGAAGATTGTACTGTTGGTGGAGCTGGTTGCTAGGAGACATTTCTCAAGAAATGTTCCTCTGGAAAATGAGCTCAGGCTCTTCCCACAGCTCAACTTTATTATACCTGGAAGAGTGACATCCCAACATGTGTTCCCTCCAAGGTATTTATGGTAGATCCAGTTCCTTCTCCAACCGGTTCTTCCAGGCCTCAGCTCAGAGTGTATTTGGGGCTGATAACAGTTTCTGTGCCAGACAGACTCAGCATCCTGGAGAGAAAGGGCCTTTTGAGGTGATCTGCATGCCCTCCTCATTATATACATGGGAGGCTGAGGGACAGAGCACGGAGGCAGTCATATAGTGAGTTAGTGACAAGGTCATGATTTGTCTCTGTCCTTACTGCGCATGATCACTCACACCCTTGCTCTCTGGATCAGTCAGTCAGAAGGAGCTCAGTATGCGAGGACCGGTGGCATTTTCCTTTATTAATCTTTGTGTTTCAAAGCTTTTAGGCACAAATTATTACTTTGCTCAAATGGAGATGAGCATCTGGCATTTGTTGGGTATCTACTATGTGCCTTACACTGGGCTAGGTGGTTTGGGGTTTTCTGCTAACTCTGACCTTGGGACCATCATGGAATCAGTTTCTACTTGCTGTTTTTTCTTTTTCTTTTTTTTTTCTTAACTAAGGGTAATGTTTTCCTGTTTCTTCACATGTCTTGAAAATTTTGATTTTATACTGGAGCGTGTGTGTGAGAGAGAGAGTGAGAGAGATGTTGTAGAGACTCTGGATTCTGTTATTTTCTTCTGAAGAGGATTAAATTTTGTTTTAGCAGGCAGTACAATTACTAGGTGAACCCTTAGAAGTTTCATGTGTTTGGTTTTGTACTTTTTAGGGAGGATTTGTGCAAAGCCCAAGCTATTTCCCAAGCCCTTCTAACTTTGCAGGACTCACCTCCAAACTTTCTCCTCTGAGGATCTTAAAGAATTTGGTTTTGTTAGGGCATGTCTGGAGTATCCCTTACACAAGAGCATGGTATTCGCTTCTAAGGCACACCCTTTCTGGAGTTTCAGCTTGATGTCTGGAATGAAGGTTTCTCCGATGTTTCCCCACACTCTTTGACCTGTACTATTTCATTTCACTCTCAGCCCCATAATGGCTGTTCTCTGGTAAGTCTCAGATAGTCTCACTCTGTGCATGCACACCCAGCTCTTGGGCAAGGACTTGTGGGTCATAGGGGACCCACACGCAGAATTTTGGTGCCCCTATCTATGCAGGTCTCTCCTCTCCAGTGCCCTGTCTTACAGTTGCCTTCTGCTTTAGTTGCCTCAAACTCTGATCTCTGTCTCCCAAGCTCAGAGGGACTGTCATGCTCTATTTGGGCTCTGTTATCCCATGCCATGCTTTTCCCAGGATGAGAGTCTGGGTGATGAGGGCTCACCTTGTGAGTTTTCCTTCCCTCAGAGATCACAGTGCCTTTGTCCACTGCCTGAGAACAGTTGTCTTTTGTTTTGTCAAGTGTCATGTTGCTTTGATTGTAGGGCTAGTTTGGTATCAGATCCTCCATCATGGCTGGAAGTGGAAATGCCCAGCTTGTAGCTAGGCGTGTGCTCTCACTCGCGCGCTCTCTCTCTCTCTCTCTCTCTCCATATATATATATATATATATATATATAATCTTGGAATGCCCACAAGAACCCTGAGAAAGGGCTTAATGTCCTCATTTAACTAGGAAACCAAGGTTCATGGGGTGCAGTGACGTGCCCAAAGGGCATAGTGGTGGAGCCAGAAACCAGGTTTGCTGGAGTTCACAGCACACGCTTGGTCTTTGTGCTGCTCCTCCTGTCAATAGAAAAGCTAAAATCAAAACTAAATTTCACCATCACCATCACCAAGAGGCAGCATTTTCTGAGCCAATTAATGTCTTTTTCTGTATTCCATCTCCACTGTATACCTTTATTCCTGTTTCTGCCACTGACCCTGTGGTCTGGGCTGTCGGCACTCTACCTGCACGATTACACGGTCACTCCCAGAACAGTCCATTGTATTCTTCCCAGAACAGCTTCACTGTCTTGCCTGACTGCTTTTAGTGGCTCCTTCTGACCCAGAGTGGCACTTCCCAAGGTCTAGAATTGAGAGCTGCTCCTTCAGGGATGCTGTGGTCTCTATCTCCCTGCTTGGAGAGTCACAGCTGGAAATGTGAGCGCACAGAGGCTCTGCAGGGAAAAACCTGTTTAACTGGGATTCACCCAGTCTGTTGGACCTGAAACTCTTGGCTCATCCAGCACCTATTAAAGTCTTGTGGAACACACTGGAAAATGTCAGACCATAGAGTAAAGGCTTTTTCTGTCTGCATTCCAGCCCTTCTACATCTCAGTCTACTCTCAATTTCATTTCCTTGACTTCTTGTCAACAAGTGACCCCCATACCTATTTCTCCCTCCAGCCTTCACACTCTTCTAGCCGTGAGAATGATACAATCTCACCACTGCTTGGAGGTTCTATGAGGGGGGATGGGCCCAGGAATAGGGTGAACCAGGGGAAAACGGAGCCATAAGGAAGAAACAGACTATGTCCTGAAGACTTCATTTCAGACCCTGGACCCAGCCTTGCCTGAAGCCTTGACTCCTAGACTTTCAGCTACAAGAGCAAATACACTGTCTTTTTCCCCCGCCTTAACCCAGGGCTCCTACAACCAAAAAAACACATGATGTGTGCATTTTTCCAACCTTCTGGTAAGTTTTATGAGATTGAGCACCATTTCTGTTCCCCTTCTGGATTTTGCAAAGCATGGTCCCAAAGCTTGGGGTTCAAATGTCTCTTAAATGTCATGAGCCATGAGGTCCACTTTCCTCGGTCCAGGATACGACAGGATATAACACGGAGCTAACTTTGCAGGTGCCGGCCTAAAAATGAGTTTTCTCCCGGAGGGTGGGGGTGCAGGTATCGGTGGGGGAAGGGGGGCTGGCCATGGTGGGAAGAGCCTGGGTGTGGGAGACTGACCCTGAGACAGCCTCCAGGACCCCCATCTCCTGTTGTTAGCACTTGCTGGGGCCCCCTCTGAGTGTGGGTCGGAGCTATTCTAACAATAGCATATGGCAAAAATAATGGTGCTCTCTTATGATCATGCTGGTATATATTTTTATATGTGTGTGTGTGTGTTTGCATGCGTGTGCGACTGTCCTGCCAGCGTGTACTAGCAAGAGATTCTCCTTGCTGGCTCAGTGAAATCAGCAGCTGGGTACGGGAGCCTCCGTGGCAAGGAACTGTGGCAGCCTGGAGAAACGCAGGTGGCCTCTAGGACCTGAGGGCAGCCTCCAGCGAACAACCGGCAAACCTCCGGGGCCTTCTGTCTTACAGCTGCAAGGGAATAATTCTGCCAACAGCCCGCGAAAGCTCGGAAGTGCATTCTTCCTTGATGGAGCTTCCCGAGGACAATGAAGTCTGACTCGTGCCTTGACTGTGGCCTTATGAGACTCTGAGAAGAGGACCCAGCTGAGTCCTGCCTGGACTTCTGTGCACAGAAACTGTGACAGTGTGTGTTGTTTTAAACCACTGATGTTGTGTCATTTGTTACGCAGCAATAGAAAACCCAAATAATGGGCTTCAGAGAGTGAAAGACTGTGGTTTGGTTTCTGCCCCACTTACCAGCTGTGTGACATTACGTGGGTCACATCACCTCTCTGAGCCCCGGTTTTCTCATCTATAAATGGGTGTGGACTTGGGGGGATTACAGATAATGAGTGTGAAGTACCTAGCATGGGGCCTGCCACAGAGTAGGTGCTCACTAACTTGTAGCAGCTAAGAGCTAGGATTTTTCATTTTCCTAAATTTTCAATAATTATCATGGATATCTTTCACAAACAGAAAAACTAATTTTGCTTAAGATAACTGAGCAGCAAATTGACTTGTGTCACACAGCCACAGTGGTAGGTCAGATGAAAGAACCTAAGCCTCCAAGGCCAGGACTCTTTCTAGAACAGCTCCTTCCTCATACTTGGAATAACAGCAGTAGCAGCAACAGCAACAATTACGCCAAGAGCCAGGCATTCCCCTGTACCAAACCTGCAAGGCAGTGTCATTCTCTCCATTTTACAGTTGAAGAAACCGGGGCTCAGAGAGGTTGAGTCACTTGCCCAAAGTCCCTCAGCTGCAAGTGGCAGAGCTGGGATTTGCCTTTTGCACCTGAGAGGAACCACTAGTCCACAACATCCAAACCTGGCCTGGATTCTCCCTCCCTGGACCCCCTTGGAGGTGGCATGGGGGATCCCTGGGCCTTCTGGAATGAGGCAAAGGCAAGGAAATCAGCAGTGAGACCTGGCCGAGATCCCATTACGCCAGGCGAGATCGCATTTCCCCGCTTCTGGCGCCGTGAGCAGGGCAGAGGAGCGGGCAGGCAGCCACTTCCCTGGTTATTCAAGTAGAAAATTACAGGTGCCCGAAATAGCCTGGGCATTCTTTTATTAATGAATAAGTAGCGAGCCGGTGGAGCTGGAATGGGGGTTTATAAGCATCTCTTTCCACTGGCCACGTTCCCGAGATCTGCAGGCGTCCCTGGCTCTCAGAGGGGACTCTCTCATGAGTTGGGGGACCTGGCAGGGTTGGGTGGGGGGTTTTCAGGGCCTGGTCATGGGAAAAAAATGAGGCCCCATCATGCAGTGGCTGGAAATGGGCCTGGTCCTGAGGTCTGGTTTCCAGCGGGTGCAGGTGAGGGGACGGCAGACATAGGTCCTTCCCAGCCACCCTCTTCTAGCCATGTGACCCGGGGCAAGGGACATAAGCCCTCTGGGACGTTTCTTCTACAAAATGAGGTGAGTCCTAAACTCACAGAAAAGTTTGTTTTCTCCTGACCATAAAATTAATATTTGCTCATCGTAGACAGTGTAAAAAGTGGAGGGGAAAAGAACATGAAAATGGCCATTCTATCTCCCTCGACCCAATTGCCCCTTTCCCAGGGAAGAGAATCAAGATTAGTGTTTGGTGTGTACTTCCCTAGTCTTTTTCCTACGTGTATGTGAAGAAATGGCTGGTACAGCCCAATCCCTGAGCTGCTGTGCTCTAAAAATGGAACCATCACTTACAAGGAACCAATATTAATCAGTCAACAAACACTCACTGCCCTGGGCCCTGGGGCAGCGCGGAGGCAGGCTCCCCCAACATCCTCCACACCCTCTTTTTGTTTCTCAAGCCCTCTGGCAACACTCCCTGACCCCAAGTCCTCACTCAGAGCCACTTAGGGGGGTGTGGAGGAGGGAAAGCCATTTTGTGGGTCCCAGACGGGGATATGGGGCCAAAGTTGGGGCCTAGAGTCTCCGGCTGGGGCCACCTGTGACCTTTCACTCCAGCAGGGCTAGGACACAGGGCTGGCCTGGCCTTGCTGACCTTTGTCTCCTTCCCGGAGGGTCAGAGCAGGAAGCAGCTGCCCTCTCTCGGGGTTCTTTCTAGATGGTTAATATGTAAAGTGCTTAGCATGGCGCCTGTATACACTGTGCGGGCAACACATAGGAGCCGCCAGTATGACCGTTACATCATTACTATTACTAGTTGGCGGATAGACAACATGAGGCTGTTCTCCTTTGGAGACTGGTCTGTAATGAGCCTGAGGAGACAGCAGCGGAATCAACGGCAGGATAGAAATAACAACAGCGCTAATGACAGCCACTTCCATCTGCAGAGTCTAACACCACGGGCCAGACGCTGTGCTCAGTCAGGTCATTTGCTGCTTACAACCACCAAACTAAATGGCTATCTTTAGTCTCCTTTCATAGCTGAGGCTCAGAGATGTTAAGTAATTCTCCCAAGGCCATACAGCTGGCAAGTGGTAAACAGAGACTTCATCCCAGGTTTGTCCAATGCAGGATCCCTCATGCCCACCCGTGAGGGCCTGCTCCCTGCCCCCAGGGAGCTCACTGGGGGTAGAGGGGTAGAGGGGAAGGCTGTGGGCTCTGGGGTCACATTGCCTTGGTGTAGATCCCCACTCTGACACTGCCTAGCTCCGTCACCCGCTTCACTTCTCCAGGCCTCAGTTTCCCTCTGTAAAATGGGGATAATGAAAGTGTTGCTGAGAAGATGAAATAACTTAAACTCCTAGCGTAGGTGTGATGCATAGTAAAGGCTCAATAAATCCGGCTGTTACTAGCTTTACCACTGATACTGTGCCCTGAGGACTTACTGAATTTCTGAGGGCCACCCTCCCTTCCACCTGAGCGGGTGGGCAGAGCAGTGGCTGGCTAACCTCAGGGAGATTCTGGCCTTACCCTCGGCATTTGCAGTTGGCTTCTTCGTGCCAGATAATGCTGCTCTTGGCCCCAGTGAACAAGGAGGTAGGGGGGCAAAGGGGGCCCTGCCCAGAGGCCCCCAACATCAGCTCCAGCCCCTCCACTCTCCCCTCCCAGTCTGAGGTTAGCAGAATTTTGACAGCTGCCCCTATATTCCCAGATGGGGTGCTGTTTTAAACAGGTGGGGGTGTAGCTAGTGTAGCTTCATCAGGACCGGCCCAGCCAGTGTGATGTTTGCCCAACGTGAATGGCTCCTTCAATCAGGCAGATACTCTTGGTTTTCTGCAGCATCTGCTTATAGGCAAGTAAGTCCCTGACGGAAACTCGGCCCAGAGAGCCTTGACAACTCGACTGGGGACATGCTGTTCAGGGTTTGCTTTCTAGGTTCAGGTGGTCATGCTTGGGCAGGTGCGTGGCTCCGAGTGGACTCTCAGATGGCTGCCTGGGTCTTGCGTTCACCACTGACCTGCTCTGTGACCTTCACAAGGCACCTAACCTCTCTGAGCTCAGTTTCCCAGCTGTAAAATGGGGATAGCAGTAGTGCCGACTTCATGGGGTTGTCGTGGGATGGTGCAGGTAAGGCACTCAATGGAGCTCTGCACATATTAATTATGAACTAAATAGGAAATTACTATTTCCTTGAGATGAAGTTGCTAAACTGCCCTGTATGAGAATGAAGAAAGGGAGGGGACAAGTCACGCGCTGCAGAGTGTGTTTCTGGAGCAGAGGTTCTTGACTTTGGGAAACGAGCTCCCTTAAGGATCTGACTAGGCCAGGTTCTCTCTCCTGGGAAGGTCCTCATGTACACACAGCGTTTTGTGCCCAATGTCACAGAAACTCACCCATGAGCCTAAAAGTGAAATTTATCCCAGGCAATGGATAAAGGACTTACACCAAAATGTATCTGCTAGGATGTGAAGGGATGAAAGACAGCCTAAATATCCAAATATCAGGGATCGGTCAAACGAATTGTGGCATGTCCCCATTAGTGGAATACTATGCACCCATGAAAAACGTATGGACATGAGCAGAGGCCCATGAGGCATTGTGGAGCAGAGAAAGGCGGCCACGCCCCAGGTCTCACATACGGCACAGGCACCACGCGGGGGGCGAGAGTCTGAAGGGATTCACACACAGCATTACAGTGGTTATGCTTCCTGATTTTTCTACAGTGAAAATGTATCATTTGGGTAATAAAAAATAAGAAAAATTTAGAAAATGACAGAAGCAAAGTTCACTTTTTAAAACAATAAAAATAGAGTATTATGGAAAGTTCAGAAAATAAAGAGGAAAAAACCAAATTGCCTCTAACTCCCATCCCCTCACACCTGTTGTCACTCATCTTCGTGCCCTGCATGGACGGGTTGGTTTTGATCGCACCAGCAGGCGTGTGGAGTCCCTTCCCGCCTAGGAAGCAGCCCTGCTTGACTCCCCGTTCCCACTCTGCGCAGCTGGTGGAGCGCAGGGAGTGATTTCTGCCGCTCTCCTCCGTTCCCCGTCCCCCCTGCGCTGGGCGTCAGTTTTCGCCTCTCTGGAAGGATGCATGCTGCTGCTGAAGACGCTCCGTATTGCCAGCCACGACTTGCCCTGAACTGCAGCCCCAGGGAGCCCACTGCCCATTTGGCCAGAGAAAAATAACAAAAATAGCAACCATTTGTTGAGCTCAGACTATCAAGCACTGTGCTCAGCAGGTTCTGTTATTAACCCATTTTATGGATGAGAAGGCTGAGGCTAAGAGAGGTCAAGGTTACAAGGTGGCCAAGGTTACAAAGGTAGTGAGAAGGGGAGCAGAAGTCACACGGCGGTTTGTCTGACTTCATGGCCCAGGCTCCTAATGCTGCACCAGAGCCAACTCCAGCCAGCTGATCTCAGCCCTCCCAAGCTCCTCAACCTCTGGCCCCTGTGTCCTCTCTTGCACAGCTCTCACCCCTCCCCCTGCCCTGCCCAGCCTCTGCCTCCTGCTCCGGCCTGGCCAAGTTGCTCACAGCACCCAGAGCAAAAGCAAGGCCTCTCTTTTCCAGCCTTTGTGCAAGCAGGTCTCTCTACCTGGAACACTGTTACCCTTCTCTCTGCCTGGCTCACTCCTCCAGGACTCTGCTTAGATGGCACCTCCTCTAGGAAGTCTTCCCTGATGCTTCCTTCCCTAGAGTTGGGTACCCTAGGGCCGTTACCTGCCTGGGAGGGGTGAGCTTGGGGGATGCCCAGCCTTCCGAAGGAGCTCGGCTTCCTGTGGCTGCCAAGTCCTTGCCCTGGGATGGTGGAGACTGTGCCGGCAGGAGGCAGAAGGCAGGAAGCTTTAGCCCTGTGGCCTGTCCAAGGTCTACAGCCTGACACAGCCTCTGGCTCTGGCTCCTGCAGGCGCCATAGCTCCCTACAGCTCGTGGCCGTTGGGGATGCAGGCAGGGCCAGAGGAGTGCCTGCAGCCACGGTGCCAGTGGGCTGGACTGGACACACTGCGTAAGTCTCAGTGTTTACCTGGCTCCCTGGATGGGGCATCCCTGGAAAAACTTCCACTGGAACTTTCCACTGACTCTGGTCTGACTCTGGCTCCAAGGCAAAGAGAGCCTGTGGCCATTTCAGGGCTGAGCCTGTTAGCTACACTGTCCCAGCCTAGACTCACAGACAGGAGGTGTTGGTGGCACACAGGCTAAAAATAATTTCAGTGCCACCAGGTCCTGGCTGTGGGATTTTGGAATCATGCTTAGGTATTTTTTTTTTTTTTTGCATCTATGCTCATGACTGGATTGGCCAGTAATTTCCTTTTCTTTCATTGTCCTTGTTTAATTTTGCTATCAAAATTATTTTATTATAATAAAATGAGGTAGGAAGTGTTCCCTCATTTTCTATTATCTAGAAGATTTTGTAAGAAACCAAATTGATGAATTCCTTTAAAGTTTAATAGAACGTACCTATAAAACTGATGTTCTGATAGTAACTCATGATTCAATTTCTTTAACTAACTTTTCAGATTTTCTATTTCTCCTTAAGCCAATTTTGTTCAACAATGTTTTCCAGATGCTTCCAGAAAGTTCAAAATTTTACAGGCATAAAGTCAGCCATATCATTTTCTCTTATCTTTCTCAAGAAACAAACTTTTGGGTATACTGATCTTATCATTTATTTTTTTCCCCACAACTTTAGTTTTTGCTCTTATTTTTATTTTTTCATTACTTTTACAATCTTTGGATTGGTTCTGTTGTTCTTTTACTGACTTCTTAACTTTGACATTTAGCTCATTAATTCTCAGTTTTCTTTTCTGTATGCGTTTAAAACCACAAACTTCTCCTCAAGTACTGTTTTAGTTGCATGGTGGAAGTTTCAATATATAGTAATTAAAGGTTGGTGCAAAAGTAATTGCAGTTTTGGACCGTGAATTTTAAATCATTATAACTAGGGTCAAACACATCTTTATTAATCAAAATAGGAACCATTACAATCAACACATTTTTGCCAATGAGAAATAAGTTTGTTTATTGCTGTGGCGTAAAAATCTGTGCTTGAGGATTCGAGGAACTCTTGGAAAGCATTTTCTGCATCCTGCTGGTTGTGGAAGTGTTTTTCCTGCAAAAAGTTGTCAAGATGCTTGAAGAAGCGGTAATCCGTTGGTGAGAGGTCAGGTGAATATGGCAGATGAGGCAAAACTTAGCAGCCCAATTCGTTCAACTTTCGAAGCCTCAGTTGTGCCATGTGCAGTCGGGCGTTGTTGTGGAGAAGAATCGGGCCCTTTCTGTTGACCAATGCCGGCTCTAGGCCCTGTAGATTTGAGTGCACCTCATCAATTTGCTGAGCAGACTTCTCAGATGTCATGGTTTCGCCGGGATTCAGAAAGCTGTAGTGGATCAGACCAGCAGCAGACCACCAAACAGTGACCATGACATTTTTTGGGTGCAAGTTTGGCTTTGGGAAGTGCTTTGGAGCTTCTTCTTGGTCCAACCACTGAGCTGGTCATTGCGGGTTGTCGTACAAAATCCACTTTTCATCGCTTGTCACATCCGATCGAGAAATGGTTCATCGTTTTTGCATACTAGAAGAGAAGACGACACTTCAAAACAACGATTTTTTTGATTTTTAGTCAGCTCGTGAGGCACCCACTTGTCGAGCTTTTTCACCTTTCCATTTGGCTTCAAATGCCAAATGACTACAGAATGGTCAACGTTGAGTTCTTCGGGAGCTTCTCGTGTCGTTGTCAGAGGATCAGTTTCCATGATTGCTCTCAGTTGGTCATTGTCAACTTCTGATGGCCAGCCACTGCGCTCCTCATCCTCAAGGCCCTCCTTTGCAAAACTTCTTTGAACCACCACTGCACTGTACGTTCGTTAGCATTTCCTGGGCCAAATGCGTTGCTGATGTTGCAAGCTGTGTCCGCTGCTTTACGACCCATTCTGAACTTGAATAAGAAAATCGCTCCAATTTGCTTTTTGTCTAACATCATTTCCATAGTCTAAAATACATATAAAATAAATAGCAAGTAATAAGTCATTAGCAAAAAAAACCATAAAGCGGGAAATGCTCATTAAAATGATGTATAACATAACCACATTTATTTAAGCATGTATTCCAATATCAAACGGCAAATGTCAACAATGCTGAAACCGCGATTACTTTTGCACCAACCTTAATATTTTCATTATCATTCAAGTCTAAAGGTTTTCCTGTGTCCTCACAGAGCTGACATGCAGGTTTCAAAAGCTAGATGTGAAACAGTTAAAGAAAAAATCAATTAAAGAAATAATCAAATAAAGTAATTTCAGATGGTGGTAAGTTCTGCGGGGCAACGGTAGGAATGAGCACCAGGATGAGGTACTTTAGCTGGAAGATCAGAGAAGGCCCCTCTCTGAGCTGAGACCTGAAGGTGTCAGTCCCAGGGGACCTAGGGAAGCGTGCACAGGTGGAGGGAACAGCAGAGGCAAAGGCTCTGGGGTGGGCAAGAGAGTGGCCTGGTGGAGAAACCAGTGGAGTCCGGTGTGGCTGGAGTAGGTGAGTGAGAGGGAGGCCACAGTGAGATCACCGAGGGCCTGTGGATTTCCTTGTTTTACCCAGGAGAACAGAGGATCAGATTCCGGATCAAAACAGCTCGCTCTGGCTCTGCTGTATAGGCACCCACGGCAGCTGGCTAAGAGCTAAACTGAACTCAAGGCCTCAGGAGAGCAGCTGGCAGAGGATGGACAGGTCTCAGCCAGAGTAACATGGAACTTCAGGTGCCTAAGAAGAGTGTCGACCACGTGCAGAGGTCCAGTGGGCCAGGTGTCACTGTTATGCGCTGAATGTTTTCCCCCCAAAGATATGTTGCAGTCCCGGCCCCAAGTACCTGTGAGCGTGACCTTATCTGAAACCAAGGTCTTTGCAGACGTAGTCAAGTTAGGATGACGTCATGAGGGTAGACCCTAATCTAACCTGACTGGTGTCTTTATAAGAAGAGGAGAGATACAGACACACACACGCAGGGAGAGCACCATGTGACGACGGGCAGCAGAGACTGCAGCGACACATCTACAAGCCCTGGAACGCCGTGGATTGCCGGCAACGGCAGGAGCTAAGAGAAAGGCAGGGAACAGATCCCTCTTGGAGCCTTCCCGGGGAGCGCGGCCACGCTGACACCCTGATTTCAGCTTCTGGCCTCCAGAGCTGTGAGAGAATAGATTTCTGTTGTTTTCAGCCACCCAGTTTCTGGTAATTTGTTATGGCAGCCCCAGGAGACTAATATGTCACTTCGCAGGGCCTGGTTGTGATCACAGAGTCACCACGGGGTCTTCACAAGCTCTGGCTGCTGCAGGGCCTGCAGGGCCCGATGGCAGGACCCTCCACGAACATTTGCTACACCACATGCCCCCAGTGACCCCAAAGCCGTCCCAGGAGCGCAGGTGGGTAGAGACAAACCCCTGGACGGTCCCTCAACAGGGCAGGTACCCCCCTCCCCACCCCGTTTCTGGCTGAGTTCCTGCAGGTTCTGGGTGTGACACCCCCTGTGGGACACCTCGGGCCCCATCCTGAGTTTCCCCAGTAGCAAGGTGTCACCGAGACCAAGCCAGGCTCTTCCAGCCTCCCTGGGCAGCCTCAGTCCTCTTAGGTTTTAGATGAAAAAGAAAGTTCCAGCTCCTTGCCCTTTTCCCTCCGCCCAGAGCCCTGAGATCTGATCTCTCGCTTCAACAAAGCCCCTTGTTCATGTCGGTTTAGGAGACACAATGTTCTGAAAGCCGATCCCTGGGCCCCGAGAGGGAGCTGTGTTTTTGGGTTTCTGCCTGAGCGAAAGCGGATTTTGATTTGGCCCCTCCCACTCCACTTCCAAACTCTTTCAAGATGGAAATTAAATTCTTCTGAACTTTAAGGGCCCTTCTTCAGCCCTGCTCCTGGGGGACTGGGGCCACTACCTACTTTTAACTCTACTCAGCAGGGTGAAGATTTATCCTGGCTTGAGATGAACAGCTTCCATCCCTAGGCTTGAAAAAAATCGTTGAGAATGTGGGTCGTGGAGCCAGGTGCATCGGGGTTCAAGTCCCGTCTCCGGCACTTGCTGGCTGCGTGATCTTGAGCACAAATTCAACCTCTCTGAGTCTGGGTTTCTGCCTTGGTGAAATGCGAGCATTGATGCCTTTGTGGCTGGGTTTGTGGCAAGGGTTCCAAAGGAGTCCAATTACATTTTTATCTTCGGAAAGTGCCCATTTTACAGATGGGCAGGAGGGAGTCCAGCTAGAGGGTGTAGGCCCAGGTTGAGCTGCGCCATGCAAGGTTTCTGCAAGGACTTGACTTTTTGGTTAATGTGGGAGGAATCTGAAGACTGGCTGGTTTTTGCACAGCGTGATCTTGTGTGGCCCCTTCATGGTCGTGAAATGGGGAAAATAACCTGCTCCAGGTGGCTGAGAGGGGCCAATGACGTTGCTTGTGTGAGGCCCTGGCTCTGCACCTGGGGCAGGGCTGGCCCTCGGGAGAATATTTGTTCCTGCTCTCCCGTCCTCTCCCCTGCCTCATTTCCCCCCTACGCCAGTGGGTAGCACAGCTACCAGCCCTACTCTGACATGGAAGGAAACCTGGAACCCAGAGAGGGAGACCTTCTCACCCAGGGTCACTCAGGGCCTCTGAGGTAAAGATTTTTTTCCTCACCTCAGGTGGGTGAGGAAGATTGGACTAGGAGGAGATGGACTAAGATTAAGGTGGATTTAAAAAGAATTAAAATGATTTCCTTCTCTCTCCCCCGACTGGGAAATGAGATTTGCCCCCGCAGCCCCAGGATGGGGTCAAGGCAGCCATCTTGGCTCCTTTTCCTTTTTTCCTCTCTGAGGCGCCAAAACCTCTGGGGGTGGAGAAGAGGCCCAAGCGGGCACCGGGGTGTGTGGGAGCAGGGGCTGAGGTCTGGAGGACAGGCTTGGGGTTTCCTCATTCTGCTCTTGGGGCACTTTCTCTGTGTGTCTTTTGTCTCTGTGTCTCTGTCTGTCTCTGTGTCTCTTTCCCCTTCTCAGTATTTTTCTTTCCCTCTCAGGTCTATTTTGAATAATCAAGCAAAAGAAAGGAGAGGAAAAAAGAGAATGTGCTTAATCCAAGAATCTGGGGCAGACATGTAGGAGCGGAGGGGGTGCCGTGGCAGGATGAGTGGAGGGGCAGGTGGGGGAGCTAAGGTGCCACTGAGCCAGCCCCGTGGCAGTCCCCAGCCCCAGAACCAGGGATTAGGAAGCCCCCACGAGGCTGGAAGAGGAGCTGGAAAACCACAAAATTCTTTCACCTCCTGGGATGTGTGGCAGCCTCTTATACTAATACCTCCAGGCCTTGGCAGATGCTGTTCCCTGCCTGGAAGCCTCCCCCTGCCCCTGGCCTGGTCAACCCCTCTTCATCCTTCAGAGCTCAGCCTCGTGCCCCTTCAGTGCCCTGGGTCCTCTGTGCTTCCCTCATCGGAGCACCAGTGCCCTGTCACTGCTAGTGGCTTGTTTCTCTCCAGGTGGGCCGTACACCCCGAGGGCAGGGCCTGAGTCCCATTCACTGGTCTGTCTCCAGTGCCTGGGACACTGGGACCCAGCAGGTGCCCTGTCAACGTTTGTTGAACACACGATGAACAAGCCATGAGAGATTTTGCATTTGGCCAGGAAATTGTACAGGTGGAAGGTGTGAGTGAATGTGTGTGTGTGAGTGTGTGTGTGTGTGTGCGCGTGCGTGTGTGGTGGGCAGGTGGAGGCAGGGTGGGGAATGTGGGCATTTGGGTCAGAGCCTTGGAGCCATTAGAGGGGAAGGAGGGGACATGTGGGAGAAACTGAGGGGCACAGCCTATGTCCCTGTCCCCTGCCCCAGGTTCTGCATAGTCTTTGACCCTACCCTTGAGTAACTTCATGGGAGATCAGCCTCCCTCTCTCCCTCCCTCCCCTTCTTCCTCAATTTATTGAGCACCTACTATGTGCTAGGTGCTGGGGACCCGATGCTAAGCCAAAAATCAAACACAGTCTCCCTTCCCTCATGAATAAATCACAGAACTAAACAGGAAATCACAACCGTGCTCAGTGTGGTAGAGAAACCAGAGAGCTTTTAGAGTGTGATGGGATTTGCCCTCGTCTGGGGGAGTCAGGAGAGTGGTGGTGCCATGGGCTTCCTGAGGAGCTTGACACCCCCCTCCTCCCCACAATCCCACAGGCTTAGCAAAACCTGCAGCCAGTTATGCAAATGCAGCAGCAGCGAGACGGAGACAAGCTCGCTCCTCTCCCTGCTCATCTAAGCCCCGGCCCTGCATAGACACTTGAGATCCACTCAGGGAAGTCTTCCTGGAAGAAGTGTCAGCCAAGCTGCTGTATTTCTTCCTTTCTTTCTTTTTTGATTTCTCCTCCCTCCCAAGCTGCGCTTCCAGCCACCATGGATGGACAGGAAAAGTTTTAGTCTTGGAAGAGGTGATTGCGGGGCTGTAAGTGGTGACACTGTGGAATTCCTTCCTCTGGGCAGACCTAGCCAGCACCTGGGCACAAAGCTCCACTGGCAGAGGGTGGGCTGTATGTCCACCCCACTAACTCAGCCACAGGTTGTCTTTGTGCAGTGCCCAACCCATACACCTGTTTGAAGCAACCTTTGGCATTCAACCGCTGAACCCAGCTTGGGGAAGGCCAAGGACAGAGGAGAAAGAAAGCCCTATTGGGAGGCTTTGGGGGACAGGAAAACTGTGCCCTTTCCTTGTCTCCCAAGACCACTTATCCTGAATTCAAATGCCCCTTTTGGCTGCTGCCTGTCCAGTCCCCCCCACCCCTCTTTCTGTCCCTGGGCTTCCCTGGGGAAGAAATTTCAACTCTAACTTTTTCAAGGGTTTGGCCCCGGCCATTCTGAGGGTGGGGCGAATGAGGTGGGGGCACAGTTCACAGTGAAGAGGAGGACAGTGTGTTTACCAGTTTGCTCAGACTGGGGAGGAAAACCTTCAGGGACTTTCAAATCCAGGGGGCGACCAGATGGAGTGAAATGGGGAGCCTGGAACTGAATGCCAAAGTCCAGCGCTTTGCAAATGGTGCTCACAACCCAGCACGTGTGTGTGTGTGTGCCTGATCCCAGAGCCCTCAGACATGTGGCCTTCCACGCTTGCTGTCCCCTTGGCTGGCACTAATGACTGGGGCTGGCTTTCTGGGCGTGTGACCTGGTTGCACAGGGCTCCGAGCTCAGATGGGCCCCGTGCTCGGTTAAATGCTCTGCTGTTGCTGCCTTGAGATTCTTCATAATTTTTGAACGAGGGGCCCCACATTTTCATTTTCCACTGGGGCCTGCTAAGGACAAAGTGACGAGGCAGCGCCCTGAGCCTCATCCCTGGGCATTAGCCCAAGAGTCCAGAAAGGTAATTGGAGTTCATCATTTTTGAGGAGGGGCATTGGGAGTCATTTAATCCAACTCCTCAGCTCCCAGTTAGGGAAACTGAAATCCAAACGGACAGAATATATCCAACGCACTTAAAGAATGTTCTCATTTAATTTTCCTTTAATTCTCATACTAATAATACTAAAGTTGGTACTACCTTTATCCCCATTTCACAGATGAGGAAACCAAGGCTTGGACACCACCCAGAGAGTGAGCATCAAGAGCCTGAACTTGACCCCAGGCCTCTTCTCTCCCCGTCCAGATGCTTTGCAGACAACCTGAACTCTGAAGCGTGGGTCTCAGTTTCTTCATCTGTAAGATGGGAGTTGCAGGGTGGTGGGGAGGCCTTGAGACAAGGGCGTGACATGCCTGGCCCGCCCGAGTGAGTGCCACCTGGCTAGGCAGATCTCAGTGTGACACCTGGCCCTGCCACTTCCTTGCTGGTGACCTCTGAGCTTCAATGTCTTGACCTGTGAAATGGGGCTGAGAATAGTAGCCCTTCCATGGGGCATGTGTGAAGATTATATGAGAAAAGGTAGGTGAGTGCCTTGCTCAGCATCAGGCAGGGCAGAGGCCTCAGGAACTGCACAGAGGCCCAGACAAGGGATGACCAGAGCAGGCATGAAGGGCAGAGCGGCTCAGAGTGTGGCTCATCCGTGACGTGGGTGCAGCGGCCCCAGCTTGCTGGGCTGGGGGGTGCTGGCGGGAAAGCAAGCAAGAGCGCCTGGCGTGGTGGCCGGTGGGGTCAGTGCTCATTCGCTGATTCCCTCCACCTTCTCCTCCTCTTCCTTTCCATCCTCCTCCCTCCCACCTTGGGCTGGAATATCGGTCAGGGCAGTCGGAACTCGGCGCACACACGGTCAGAGGCTTACGAGAGCAGGCGGGCGAGCGCCGGGCCTGGGAGGCAGAGGGCGTGAGGCTGAGGATGGAAGTCGGAGGGCACCGTGTGCACAGGCGAGAGCTGGGGTGGTCCTGGGAGGCCAGGGCTCTGTGGGGAGGCTGCTGGGCAGGAACGGGGGCTCTACCTTCGTTGGGGGGGTGTTCTCGCCTCACTCCTCATGGGCTCCTGACAAACTTCTCTTGTCCTCGAGCCTCCTACTGTAGGCCCCGGAGGGAGCCACCTCTGGGAGCCACCTGTGGATGCCCCACAGCACTGAGGAGTGGGGTGCTTGGCCCTGCTCCCTCGGAGAAGCAGTGTGAGGGGGCAGGCAGAGTGGGCGTGGGGGGCCGGCATGGGCCGCATGGGTCACATGGGCCTCCTAACGAGGTCCTCACGCCCTGCTGAGCTGGGCTGGGCTGGGCGGCCCTGAGCGCCAGGCAGGCCCATCCATCATCGGCGGGGATAATTGTTTGGGAGGCCAGCAGGCCCAGCCAGATGTGTGCCTTTTGGGCTCCGTCAGAATGAATACTCCCTTTCAGGCCATTCATCAAATTTAGCCGTATCTCCCATATTTTTTCCCCTTTTGCTTCAGTCAAGGAAACTTTCTTTTAATGAAGATGAATGCAAAGCGATGAGCTGCTTGGCAAACATCAGCAGGGTCGGAAGACAGGACTCTGGGGGCCATGAAAAAACCAGGCTGGTGTTGAGTGCGGAGAAATGTTTTAGAGCATGAGAGCCAAGTGTCCGAGGCTTCAGGGGGTTACACCGTGAGCCTGGGCACTCAGCCTCCCCCTCCCCACTGAAGCTCCATGCGCAGCACCCAGAGAGCAGCAACAAATACCATCTGCCATTCCCCGAGCGCCTACTGTGTGCCAGGCATGTCACCCCGTCTAACTGCGGCAGGTAAAATCATCTTCCCATTCGACAGATGAGGAAACGGAGGCTCAGAGAGGTTAAGCAAGATGTCCTGGTAGGGGTCCCAGGTGAGATTTGAGCCTGGGTGCGCCTGCGCAAGAGCCCACCCTCAGCAGTGGCATTCATTGTTTGAGAGGTCAGGCGCTTTAGACGGCCTGGGTCAAATTTTAACTCCACCACTTACTAGCCGGGTGGTCTTGAGCCTCTTGCATAACCTCTCTGGGCCTCTGTCTTTTTGGGTAATAAAACCATCCACCTCCAAGAGCTGTTTGAAGACTGAATGAGTGAACCGGTCGGTGCCAAAGCTGCAGTGCCCGTGCCTGTTATCTCTTTAGTTTTCTCTATAGTATCTGGGTACCACTGAATATCTAATTTTAGTGTTGATCCCTTTATGGGTGGAGTTAGGGTCACATCCCAGTGTGCTGGACTTGTGTAGGGGCAGCCCCTGGAAGCTTGTGGCTGTGTCCCCTATCCTGGTGGAGGGATGTCGGCCGCTGCTGATGGTGGGTGGAGGATGGAGTGCCCAGACCCTGTCGGTCTCTTCAGCTGGTGTCTGAGGTCCACGGGGGTTGCTTTTCCTGAACCCATTGCTGCCCGAGGACCTGCCACTTCGCCGTGTAGTGCGAGGGCTTAAAATGGGGCTCCCATCTAGGGCGTCTCTTGTACTCATCTCTCTAGTATCAATGTATGCCCAACTGATCAATTTTTGAAGTTTCTGGAATGTTCCAAACAGTGTTAGAGTGATCTCACCTCCATCCTTTGCCAGTGCCAGGTTCAGGCTTCCATGTATTAAAAATACTTTAATTTGATCCTTGCAAATATTCTGATAGTGGCCAGGGTACCCACTTGGATTAAAAAATACCAAGTCCAAGGGAATTTCATACCTTATCTAAGATGAATAGAAGCAACAATGCCTGTGGCTGGACTTCTGGTCCACTAGTGTTTCTGTCACCATTCTCTGTGCCCACACCACGGTTGGAGACAGCACCGCCTCTCTCCCGGGGGGCCATTACGATGACATGTCCACACCCACCCTGCCCCTCTCTGGTTGAGTAGCGGGCGTGGCTTTGGAGGGTGGATCTCCAGCTCCAAGGTGGGGCTCTGGTTGGCCTCAGCCAACCACGTGACCTCATCTCCATCCTTTGCCGGTGCCAGGTTCAGGATTCCTCAGGGCACAAAAGTGACTTCACCTAAAACGCTCATCTGACCAGTCAGCCGCCTGCCTCTGTCACACACGCCTGCCTGTCAGTCTCATGTCCCTTTGTCCTGGGCCCAGCTCCAGAACGGGGTCTGGCACAGGGCAGCAGGGACCAAACAACAGCTTTCAGTGGGAGGTGGGGGTGGGGGCAGACGAAGATGCGGTGGACAGAGTCACGGCCAGGAGAGGGCGGGTGGGCCGCGTTGTCAGAAAGTTTGGAGACAAGCAGAATGGGGCCAAAATCCTGCCCTCTGCCGCACACGCTGCCTGGCCCTGGCTGAGAAACACTCTTGCCTGCATCCCCTCATCTTTGATGTAACAGGTCATCATGGGTGGTCTGAGGACTAGAACCTCCCACTTATGGGGTCCTCTGGGTGTCAGGCAGGGCCTTGAGCACTTCACAGGCATCATCTCGTTGAACCCTCACAAGGTGGGAACCAGCCCCATTTTACAGACAAGGAGCTGATGTCCAGAGAGGTCAGGGCCTTGCCACAGTAGGGGGGTGGTGACGTGGGACCGGCAGCCTGACCACACCACTGCTCTTGCAGTCCTGGGTCCTTGTGGGCCACGAGCGCTGAGCATGTACGAGAGTCCCCTGGGAGCTGGTGAATAAAGGCAGGGCACCCTCCCTTTGTGCCTAAGAGACCCTGATCCAGGAGGTCTGGTTGGGCCCGGAGAAAGTGACTGTTTAGTACCTTCCCTCCTCCTCCCCACCCCCTAATGCTGACGCAGAGGGTCCGCAGAGCACATTTTCAGAAACACTGCACAGGCTGTGCTGTCTGAAAACCCCCAGCTGAGAGCCCAGACCTAAGAAGTGAGGGACAATAATAGAACAGAATTCTAGTAATAATAGAGCAAAACTTATACGCAGCCCACCATGTGCCAGGTGCTGTCCTCAGCACTTTAATTCATTGAATTCTCACAATGGTCCTCCAAGGTAGTGATTGTTATTGTCCTGATTTTACAGAAAGCTTAAGTAACTTGCTGATTGCCCTACAGCTGGTAACAGCTGGTTAGCCAACTTTCTGACAATTACCACTATTGTTTATCTTTCCCCTGCATCCACCTGTGCCAGACACTGCCCTGGGGCAGGGGGAGGGGTGCCCAGGGAGCCTGTATTCAGGGGAGTAGAGACGTGTGTGGGTAAGACCAGGGAGCCTGAGAGATGGGGCTGCCCCCCCCCCCCGCCCCGTCTCTAGATGGGGAGATCAGACACTGGCTTCGCTCTGAGCCCCAGACAGGTTTCAAGATGCAAATCTTGGCTGGGAGCTTCAGAAGGGAAGCCGGTGGGCAGTGCTGGCCGAGGCTGAGGTGGGTGGGGGCTCCCACTGGGCAGGTCCTGCCTCCTTTCCTGCGTCCAGCACTCCAACGGGACGCTCAGGGGCTCCTACCTTTTTCCCCATGGCTGCTCCCATGGCACGAGGTGGGCACCAGGCCGGTGGGCTGCGGGGCTGAGCTGGGGTCCTCCCTGCTGGCACTGATCTCAGGAGCCGGGGCCCGAGGGGCTCCCAGGGCCAGGGCCCCCCGTCCTCTTGCAGCTCATTCTCCCGGGCACAAAGGCGGCTTTCACAGCTGCTCCTAAGCCCAGCGAGCCTCAGACAGGCTTAGGGTGATTGATTCTGACAGAGGGGCCAGTGTCCCCAGGCGGCCCGCACGCCTTCTGGGGTCCCTGCCGCTCCTTACCTCCCAGGCTCCTGACTCTGTCAGAAAGGGAAACCGAGGCAGCCAGGAAACTGGGGGAGAGGGAGGGCAATCCTCTCACCACACACCGGCAGCGCAGGCGTGGCGGGTGACCTCTGGCTGGCCTGGCGGGCAGGACTTGGCCTTCTCGCCTGGCTGGGCGCTGCTCAGCAGACAGGGCCAGACAGTGGAGGCTGCGTGGGGCGGGCTTGTGTGGCAAAGTCAACCTCGGCTGGACAGCCCCATTAATAACAGGCCTGGGAAGACACTTGGGGTCTGGGGCTCTCCCAGAGCAGAGACTGAGAGCAGACTCCTTCATTCAACAGGGCGGCAGGCGGACCGGGAGGGCTGGAGGGCAGCTGGTCTGGGCTCATGCCAGGAGAATATCAGGAGGCCGGATTTCAGGCCTGGGGCCAAGTTCTCAAAGTGCCCCCAGCAGTCACCCTCCGCCTCCCTTGCCATCCTCTTTCTTCTCCTTGATGCCGGCAGAGGATAAGGTTGGAGTCACCTTAGGCTTGAACCATAGCTCTGTCCCTGGAAGCTGTGTGACCTTGGGGACATGTTTGACCTCTCTGAGCCTCAGTTTCCTTGTGTGTGTGATAATCATTCACACCACACAGGGCCGAAAGGGGTAAAGTGTGTGCAGCTGAAGCCATCGTTTTGTTAAAGTGTAAATCAGATCATGTCACCTCCTGTTTTATAACCTTCCACTTGACCAAAGGGGGACAATAAAGGCCCCAGCCCATGGGGCTGTGAGGATAAAGGGAGATGATTCGAGTGAAGCTCTGAGCAGAACATCTGGACAGCGCTTATCCACAGAAGTTAGGTGCTGCTGTTACCACACTGTTAATGATACAAATGATGGATCCGCTGCCCGTTGGGAACTCCCGGATAAACAGTTTGATTAAGCACCACACCCTCTCCCCGGAGGTGGGAGGCTGGGGAAACCTTGGTGCCCTCCCCTTTCCTCCAGCACAGCACCTGGCACTGAGAAGTTGCTTGCAATACACACACAGATGACTTATGGACCGGCAGCTGGTGGAGGGTCATGAATTAGACGTTCTGGACCCAGCTTTGCCAATAGACCGAAATCCCCCGTGATCCACGGGGTCTGTCTATCTCGTCTCACCTGTCTCTAGGGTCTCATTCCTGCTCCCTTCTCTCCCTGGCAGCTCCTGCATCACAGCACCTCCCCCGACCTCAGGGCCTTTGCACTTGCTATCCTCTCTGCCTGGAATTCGCCCCTCCCCACCATATTTTGATCTTTGCATGTTTCTTTTCTTTCTTTCTTTCTTTCTTTTTTTTTTTTTGAGACGGGGTCTCGCTCTGTCTCCTGGGCTAGAGTGCAGTGGCGTCATCATAGCTCACTGCAACCTCAAACTCCTGGACTCAAGTGATCCTCCTGTCTCAGCCTCCCAAGTAACTGGGACTATAGGCTTATGCCAACATGCCTGGATAATTTTTCTATTTTTTGTAGAGATGGGGTCTCGCTCTTGCTCAGGCTGGTCTCAAACTCCTGACCTCAAGTGATCCTCCCTCCTCGGCCTCCCAGAGTGCTAGGATTACAGGCATGAGCCACCGCGATCGGCTGTTTCTTTTCTTTTTTATCTCTCAGTCTCAACGAGAAAAGCCTTCTCTGACCCCCCATACAAAGCAGCCTCCCAGACCCTCTGTTTATTATTTTTTATAGCATTTATCAGCTACCCAAATGATATTTCTTTGTTTATTGCCTGTCTTCCCTGCTTGGAATGGCAGCTCCACAGAGGCTGGGACCTGGTCTGTCTTGTTCGTCAGTTTATTCACTGCGTCTAGAACAGTGTAGTTGCTCAACAAATACTGGTGGAAGAACATATGATGGAGGATTACATGAAACAGGCTAAGAACGTAGAGTGCTTAACACAGCCCTGGCTCGTCGTAGGTGCTCACTTAGTTATTAATACTGTTGTTATTATTGTTACTGTATTTCCTTTTCCACGATCCCTCCAGCCAACTTCTTCCTCTGCCCCTTCTCCTGGGTCCAGCCCTGCCTCAGCTGTCCCCCATGTCTCCTCTGCCTGTTCCAGAGTGACTTGGGCACAGCTTGTGACTTCCTGCAGTAAGGAGAGTCCACAAAATTGTAAAGGGCAATGACTAAATCGGCTGTCAGCTGGAGCAGTAAAAATGCTATAAGTCAACCCTGAAGATCAAACTCCTTTGGCAGCCATCCCCTAATTATCCACCAGCTTGGCTCTTGGTGGGATGGGAGGAGAGAAAAGGAATTTGACACATTTGTTAATATTTTCCATCTGCTTGCAGTCCTGCTGAACTATGACTTAGCGCTGCTCTGAAAGCGCAGCTCCTGGCGGGATGAGGGTTCGAATGCAGCATTCAGAACACAAGGCAAGGGCAGGAGTAACAGGGGTGGAGGCCCCACAGCCCAGCACAGTGCCTGGCACAGGGGAGGCACTGGGAACACATACCCAGAGGATTTATGGAGTGACGAGGTGGAGGGCCAAGGATCAGGCGTTTTAGATTTATCTTTGCCCATCTCACTGTGTGTCTGGACATACCTCTTAGCCTCTCTCTCTCCACCTGCACAATGGAATAAACACCTGCTCCTCCCTGACCTTGTGGCAGAGAGCAAGGCTCACAGAGTGTGAGGGGCTATACACAGGGCAGTTTCTGGTCCCCAAGCCCACTTTCCCTCCATCTCCCCCAAAGCAATGATGGTGGATGTGGAGAATGCTGACTCAGGTTCTGTGCGACCTTCAAATGTCTTCAGAATTGTTCAGGAGGAGCAGGTTATGGAGAGGAGGGAGAAGGAGGAGGGAGATGAGGGGGAAGAGGGAGAAGAGGAGGGGAGGGAGGAGGAGGAGGGGGAGGAACATTGTTCACCTCAGAGTAGTTTTAGTTTCTGTCCCACGTAGTGATGGAGACAGACTGGGATTCCAATCTTTATTCTGAAGCTCCTTATCCGTGTGACTTTGGACAAGTCACTTGGCCTCTCTGAGCCTCGTTTTCCTCATGTGTAAAAGGAGATAACAAGGTTCCCGGCCCATGAATGAGGGGCTATGAGGATGAAATGAGGTGATTCATGTAAAGCTCTGAGCAGAGCATCTGGAAAGCAGCAGTTCTCCATAGAAGTCAGTGTTGCTGTTATTGCGCTGTTCATAAGATAACACAGATGACAGATCCGCTCCCAGACAACCAGTTAGTCCGTCAAGCACAGGGCCATCTCCCAGGGGGAAGCCTTGCGGCCCTCCCCTTTCTAGCTTGGTGCCACCTACTGGCCAGGACCAGAACTACAGCGCTGGAAAGCTCCGGCCGAGGCGGAGGGAACAGATAGATCCGTGCCCCTCACTGCCCCCTCCCCACTCCCGGGGTCGGGTCGGGGGCACGTTGATGGGGAGAGGGGAGGTAAACACAAGCCCCCAATTCTGAGGCCATGATTGGCCTGCAGAGATTCCTGAGGCTTGTCTGCCCCAGTGAGAAAATTAGTCCTAAGTCTTATCCATTTTACTTTCTCAGTATCCAGGGACGGCCCCCCTTTCCCCTTCTCCGTGCCCCCTCCTGGTCTAGGCCACCACCGTCTCTCCCCAGTGACACAGCAGCTGCCTCACTGGCCTCCCTGCCTCCACTCCTTTCTCTGTACAGCGGCCAGGAATTTTTTAAAAAATGCAGATCTGATGATGCCACAACCCAGCTTAAATCTCAGTGTGTCCCTCCCCTGCCCAGGGACAAGGTCCAGGCCCTCTGCCCAGCTCGCAGGGCCCCTCAGCTCTCACCGCCACTCAGCCCTGTCACCGGCCCTCTGCCTGTCCCTGGCCGGACAGGCTCCTCCCTCCCCGTGGGCCTTCCAAGGGCTGGGTGTGGACGCTGCTTCCACCGGACGCCTTCCCAGATCCCCGCAGCCGGCGTAGGGGGCCCGCAGCTTCTCCGCCAGCGCAGCCCTCATTAAGCCACAGGCCTGCGGATCCGCGGCCCCGCCACACTGCGCGGGGGCTGGACCCGGTTTTCTTCACTCCCGAGGCACCGCAAGTGACGAAGCTGTGGAGTGAGGAAGCCGCCTCTTACTGGGGACGTGGACCCAACTCCCTACCGTCGGATCCTGGGGCTCTCTGTCCTGCCCGAAAGCCAAGCTGACCTGGGGGTCCCTATAGTGGCAAAAGTGTCCTAAAATGATGTTGAGAGTCTGACGGGTGTTTGCACTTTTGTGCTGTGCACCCCAGGGAGGCCCAGGGGCTGGCTGGCGAATGTGGTCTCCGTGGTGGGTTTTGGAGGAACAACTGATGGCCCATTGGACTTTCTTAACCGAGTACGAGGGTGTGTCGTCTGAGCCCTGCACCTTGTCAAGCAGGAGGAGGTGGGAGGGGGCGAGATTTACAGTCCTGTTCCGGGGAGTGGTATAGCACGTGGCTTCTTCCACAGGCTCCTTGGCCTGCGGCTCCCTCCACCTGAGCCTTTCAAGGACTGGCCCTGTTTGTGACAACACTTTCTGCAGAGACCCAGAGGTTGGAGGTTGCATTCCCCGCCTCCGCTGGGGCAGAGTCCCACCCAGCTGGCCATGCCCACAACCTCTCTTAGGAGGGGTCCCCCAGAAGGCGCTTTTGGGATGAGGATTCTCGTGCAGGTGATTTTTTAAGGTCTGGCCCCTTGGTAGAGGGACACCAGGAGTGGAGGAGCAGGAAGGGGCAGGGGAGGCGGCCACGCAAGGAGACACTTTCAGGCCAACTCCCAGCTTCAGCCTGATCCTCCTAGGAATCCTGGAGTGTAAATTACACCTCCTGGTTGTCCTGCCCTGAGACAAGGAGCTGGGCTTTCACATTCCCACACCAGCCAGTCATGGGCTAAGGACCACCCTGGGGTGTCGGGAACTCCCTGGCACTTCCCTGGCTTCTCTTTGTATTAATATTTGTGAGCAAAGAAGGCACGAGTAGCCCGAGGGCAGTTCTCCAAAGAGTTCAGACTGACTGTCAGGAGCGAAAGCTGGGAGGGCCCTCCGTGCTCCACTGTGCTGCCTTTCCGAGCTCCCTCGTCTCCGGGAGACCCTTTCCCCAATTCTCTCACTGAGCCAGTTGTGTTCTCGTCCTCTTTAAAGTGCCGCGCAATGCAGCTTCCAGAAAAGTTCCCGTGCGTCTTCTCTTACAACCAGGTGGCTACCCCATGTCCTCTTAAAATAGTGGCCGCTTCCAGGGACTCTCTGTCTAGCCCTGTCTCTGGCCGTGAGCTCACTTTAGAAGTCTTTATTGGTTCTTTTATAAGGTTCTTTTGCTTGTTGTAAAGAGAAGTTTCCAAGCATACAAAGGTGTTTATGGGAAGGATGGAAATTTCCTGCCACCTTCATTCCCAGAGTGGTTCCTGGCCAGGTGCTTTTCCAAGTATTATATGGACGTGGGTGTAAATGGTTATTTGGGGCTGCCAGCAAGCTCCCCCTTTTATCACCTGAGGGTGACTGAGGGTGGGTGGGGGAACTATGGGATTGGTGGGTGCCTTCTGCTGACTTCCTTGGCCAAGCCTGCTCGCAGCCGTCCCCCCAGGCTCTGGGCCTTGACTCAGACTCCACTGCTACTGTACCCCATGCCCCAGCCCGCCATGGCCCCACACTCTGTGCTCCTCTCTGCCCCAGGCCCTCTGGGCACATTTGAGGCCCTTCTTGTCCCCAGGACTTGGGAACTGTGAGCCCCAAGACACTGGTGGGCATTTGTACTTGGACCGAGAGCTGCTTCTCCATGAGGTTTGCCATCTCCCTGGTGCACACCCTGGGGGCCAAGTACCAGTGCTTTCTGCACCTGTGCCTCCCTCCTGGGACTCGCCCCAGAGCCGGGGAACTGGGCCCTTCTGCGACTTCAGGCAGTTCTTGGCACTGTATCCCTTGGGCCTTCCACATCAGTGTGCCCCAGGGTTGCTGTGAAGCCACTTGTGACCACTCTTCCCTAGGTAGGGCAGACGAGAAGTGCCAAGCAATTCACATCACCCCCAACACCAGCAGCCCCCAACAACGGCTGATGGGAGTTGGTGGATAATACCCTTGCTCCCTTAGCCCATGGGGGCTGTTCTACACGGACTCCTAGAGGCTCCTAGAGGGACTGAGCCCCAGTCACCCGCAGTGGTAGTTGGGTTGACAACACGTCCTTTATTGGCTGTGGTCCCTTCCCTGTCTCAGTCCCCCTGTCCCCTACTGGTGTTTCCTAGAATCACTGTCAGCGTCTACTCCCGGGGACCACGGAGGCGGCCAGGGTGCTCTCCCTGTTCTCTCCCCTTGGTCTCAGATCTGCCGCCTCCTCTCCCTCTCCCGCTCCGGGTTTTCTCCGGCTCTCGTTCAAGCAGCTGGTAATGACACTGTCCTCTGTGTCCTGTCCTCCAGCTGTCTCTGTTCCCTCCGTCTTACACATGACACTGGTGACCAAGCATTCCTCCACACCTAAGGGCAATCTCTGCAAAACCGAGCTCCTTCCCAGCTGCCTAACGGTGAGCCCGAAGCTGTCACCGAGCTATCCAAACCCGTGGCCCGAGCCAGCTGAGTCTAGACCAGTTCAATCCCAGGGAGAAACGTGGCGACTTGAGTGGTCGGAAAGTTTGTTCAAAATCAACAAAAATAAAATTTAATTTTGCTCCAGTGTGGGCAGCCTGTCCTTCCTTAGGACTGACCGTCGGCGTCCCTGACGAAGGCACACCTGTTCTCTCCACAGACGGCTGTTCCCGAGGGACCCTCTGAGGCTGGCCGTCTCCTAGGCAGGACTGGTCAGCCCAGCGGGAGGGCTTTGTTTCCAGAGAGGGGAAGCGGTCACAGTGCGCAGGGACGTCAGACTTTCCTCTGTGCTGCGGGTGTCCCCTCCCCGTCCTCCTCGTTCCCTGCCAGGGCTCTGACTCCTGAGGCAGGCGGGGGCTTCTTCAGGCCCCGGCCGGGGAAGAGCCACAGCCACCCTAAAGTATCCTCAGGGGCACACAGCCCTCCAGCTCCAGCAGCTCCGGCCAGCCCTCGTATTTGTTCGTTTCTGGGTTGTTCTTTAAGAACTAGAGAGAGAGAAGACAGAGAAATACAGACAATGGGGGAGGCTGTTTAGGACTCACACCTGCCTGTGCATTGTGCTTTAAAACCTAAATGCCTCACTCACTGCATCCTCACTGTAGCCCTGTGGAGGGCAGGGTGTTGGATATTACTGACCCATTTCACAGGTGGGGAAACTGAGGCTCAGAGAGTGGGTGCAACTTGTCTAAGGTCTCAGAGATGGGATTAGAGCCCAGTTACTATTGTCATGCCCTGTGAGCTCACTAAGTGTTGGGGAAGGGCTTGGAGAGCTTTAGCCCCTTCCCCCAATTCTCCATCCGCCCCTCCAGACATCCCAAATAACAATAATAATAGCAACAATAAAAAGAGGACTCCTAGTAATTCTTGAGCCCTTGCTGTATGCCAGGTGCTATTCTGAAATGCCATATGTATTTAATCAGCACAGTGGTCCTATGGAGCGAGCACTGTTACCATCCCGTTCTACAGATGGGAAAACCAAGGCACAGAGGGCCAAGGTCACTGCCTGTGGTCACCCAGGTGGTAAGTGGTGGAACCACTGTGTAATATTAATTAATACTAGTAATAAATATATGAAGAGAACAAAATCAGTTGAGATCGTGTCTAAAATACTCAGGTTTAGTTTATGAAAGAAAAAATGTAAATGGCACGATCTACTGTTGGGATAATTATGGCTGACCCTTAGGAAGGAAAAAAGGAATTCACCTAGATACTGCTTCTCTACAACCCAGTTTCCCATGTGTGGGAACAAAGGACACATTGGTTTGGTCACTAGTGGTCTTTGGTTTATTTTTGGGTGGTGGGTCCTGGTGAGCCGATCATAAATAGGTAAAAGACGCTGCTGCGTTTCCTGTGCTTGCCAACTTCCTGCATGCTGCCTTGGCCAGGTTGGGGGGTCTGGTGCCTGCGCCTCAGGGCAGCCCAGCGCCCGCCTGCTGGCGCGGCCTCGGGCCTCTCCCTAGAGCCCTGCCCAGCACCCCAGACGCACACCCCGGAGCCCCAGGCCTCCTGCGTCCTGCACCCAGAGGGTATAAACAGGGTCCTCCCCTTTCTCCTCTACCGCAGGCTACACGGAACTATTCCTTATTTTAAAAAAGTGAACACATTCTCTTAGAAACTCACACATACAAACCAAACCAACATTTTCCAGACAAGGAAAGAAAGTCCTTCCAGCCCAGCGTGCGTCCCCGCCTGTGCTGGTCTCTGCCTCTCCCAGCCCCGGCCCCAGGCTGCTGAGCCTCCCCCCACCTGCCGGCTGGACCGTTTCCCTTCCACAGAGTTCCGCAGGCCTGGCCAGGGAGGCCGCTCTAAAGGGATGAGGACAGGGGCGTTTGTGGGGGCAGGAGGGCCCGTGTGGGAAAGGCGGCCGCACCCCTGAGCGGTTCTGGGCCCTGAGCAAGCTGGTGAGAAACTCTCCAAGTCTCTGGTTTCCCACCTGTGAGATGAGAACCTAAGTGACCCGGCTCACGGCTTGGTCAGCGCGAGTCTGCACAGCGCGAGCGCTCGCTGAGTGCTCGTCTTTCTTACTGTCAGTCTGACCTCGCCACTCTCCTGACTAGGCCTCCCACGCTCCCCACTGCCCTCGGGCCAGAGTCTGCTCTGCTCGGTGTCCCATATGCTGGAGTCCTTGACCCTTATCTCCCTGTCTTGGGATCTGGGCAGAGACAAATGCTCTCACCACTGGCCACCAGCCTGCGTATGCTGGGGAGGGCCTGGCCCGTTCTCCCAGGTTTCTGGAATTGCTTCACCCTGGAGATAGACGCGTGGGGACAGAAGTCACAGCATTTCCCTGGAGACCCTCGAGGGAACTGCCAACTCGCTCCTCCCTCCAGTGGGTGCTCCTCAGGCCTCTCTGCTCAGGGCCACTCCATGCCATGTCCCCTCCCTGACGCCTTCCACAGGCCCTCATGGGCTCTTTCCCTTTTCCTGCTGGCTGTAGGTTCACTGTCTCCAGGACTCAGGGCTCCCCTGGTCCAAACCTTTCCTTTTCCAGGTGGGGAGACTGAGGCTGGAGGGGGAGGGGCAGGCCAAGCTCACAGCTGGGACCAGAAGCCAGGCGTCCTGTCCCTGCTCCGGCTCCCTTTCCCATCACACAGCCTGCATTTCTGCGTTCCTTCCTCTTTCTTCCACGCCTCACTTTCCCCTCATCCTTATTTTCTCCTTTTCCTTCTTCTCTTCTCTGGTGCTCATCTACATACCAACGCATTTACGTATGGCCCACCTTTTGCAAAATGGCCAAGACAGCTTCCTTCTGGGGACTGGCCAGTCGGACCTCCCAGCCCTTTGGGGAAAATGACAACTGGGTGATGCTCCCCAGAGACTCCTCTCAACGAGGCCCATGGTGGGTGACTGTCCTTCCCGCCCCCACCCGGCTCCTTGTCCGTCCACCCCTGGTGCCCCCCACCCACTTCACAGGGACGGGGCAGTGGCCAGGAACCCACCTGCTCAAAGGGGCTTTTGTTCTTGAGGTCTTTGGCCCCTAAGAAGACCCAGCTGTCCCGGAAGCCCAGCTGATTTGCGTAGGAACTCCCCAAATTGGAGAAGAGCTGCCTGGCTTCATCAGTCATTCTGCAGAGGACCAGAGAGGATGGTCAGGGTGCAGGGGTGGCTCGAAGGGGCACCAGGTGGCGGGCTAATAAGAGCAGGGCGAGGTTTCACCCTCTGCTGCCTGTTCACCATCTGCCCTGGCGGGGGGCGCAGAGAACGGGGCCATGCTCAGGAAGGACAGAAGAAGGGGTCTAAGTCTTCCTCTCCAAAAGGGCCTCGGGTGGGGCTGGAGAGGTGCTAAAACAGTGCTCTTTCTGTTGACAAACATAATACACGTCCATCTGGAAAATACAGAACATGGCCAAGAAGTAACTAAAAAATACATCCTCATGTCTTTCCCTTGACGTAATCATCATCAGCATTTTGATATATTGGTTTTTCCCTCACTGAGCGCTAGAGGGTGAACGTTCTTCCATGTCCTAAATATTTTCTGCACCATCATTTTTGATGCAGTAGATCTTCATTTATGTATATATAATAATATATCATATGTCACCATGTCAAAATTTCTGTAACCAGTCTGCTATTATTGGACAGGGAGAGCGTTTCCAGTTTAACACTGTTGTAACGGAGGCTGTGATGAACCTTCTAGGACATTTCTTTGCACACTCGTCTGATAATTTCCTTAGGATAAGTTGCCAGAGGTGGAGCTGGCAGCAGGAGGATTGGGCATGTGGAGTCTGGAAGTATTTGCTTTGTGTCACCACGTGGCCTGGCAGGTGGAGTTTTCTACTTACTTGGTCCCTGGGTCATCGTAGGAGGCCACCAGCACCAGTGTGCCCTCTGGAATTTCTTTAAGGAATTTCACCAGGAACTGAACATCTGGGGGAGGAAGGAAAATGAGGTGCTGGTCACTTAGGGGAAATGGCCGCTGGTCATTCTTACTCTCTTCTACTGTCTAGGAGTGGCCTGGGGCAGGCGGGCCCTGAGCTCAGAAGCCAGGAGGAAGCAGCACCCTGGGGTGGAGCCCCCTGCAGCCTTTGTCCTGGGGGTGAGCAGTGAGCAGTGAGAGGTGCTCATCTAGGTGATCTGCGGTGGCTTCTGGACACTGGTGACTGTGTCCCACCAGGTGAGTGTGATGTGCCACTCGGGTGAGAACTATTGGTCAAAGGGTCCTTGTGGGCCTACCCCTCAGGGGACCAGGCACCATCATCTCTCAGGAATTCTGGGTTCTTTGCACACCCCTGGCTCCCTTCTACACTGGATGGTGCCCAGATTGTGCTGGCTTTAGAAGGAACACACATGGCGTCAGACAACCGAGATCACTGAGAGAGACGTGAGTCTACTCCAGCTCTCCTGCTGCAACAAGAAGCAAGACTTCGTTTGTGTCTTTAACGCCTCTCTAACCTGCAGAGCTATTAATATTGAACTGAGAGCGGGCCTAGGCTCGGCACCTGGGGAGGCAGCAGCATCCAGCTCACTGCGAGGATGATGGTTTGTTTCTGTTATCTTTATTTTTATAACCACCTTCCCTGCCTAATAAGCGATAATGGCTTTCTACTTAAGGCAGTAATATAGTTTCCTTTTAAGACATATTTATGACATATAAAAAAGGTAAGCCAATTTCAAGGAAAATACTAATAATGCAGGTGGTATTCTAGATATGGTACAACTTAAGAGGCTCCTGAATGGCTGACATTTGCGAAAGAGTGGCTCTGTGGGTAAAGCAGGGACTATATCTGTCAAATGAGGATGAGTAGTAGCCCTGCTCATAGCATCTTTGTAAAGTGCAAATGTGACAATGACTTTGAGCATACAGTAAGTGCACTGTAATGGAATTGAAATTTGTTAGCAGGATTGGCTAGGTAATTTGTGGGGCCTAGTGCAAAACAAAAATGAGGGGTCTTTTATAAAAAAAATTAAGAATTTCTAGGCCAAGATGACAGAGTGTCAAACCAAGTATGAGATTCTTCTAAGCACAGGACCCAGTGTCACTGCTCTGCCCACAGGTCCGAGGCCCACAGAGCCAGCCTTGACTATTAGTATTCCAGGGGGGATCCCGTGGACCTAGGGGAAGAATCAACTCCTAGCTAAGGCCAGCTGCCGGCCACTCAGTGACACAGCCCTCCAGTCAGCCACTGCAGCTGCTCTGCTAATGAAAGGCCCTTGAACTTTCAGGACAGAGAGAGTGTGCTGGAAAACCACCATTCACTTGTTTGTGTCGTTAGCAGATACTACAGTCCGGTGCTGGTCTGATGTGGAAAGTGGATATTTGGAGAAAAAGAAGTGTGCCTTCTGCTAATTATCACTTCGCTTTAAAAAGCCATGGTCCTCTTTTGTCTCCCGAGGGAAAGGGCCACTTGCTCTCCAGATGCTTCTGTTTCTGGGTCTCCAGCAGCCACGGTTAGATCCAAGCTCATAATAAGGCATTTTAAAGCTTAGTTTGATCTTTAAACATTTTTTTCCCTTTTCATTCTGACAGATGACCTCCTTGCTTCTGAACCAGCGGGATGGAATGAGAGAGGCAGAAAGGGAAGAGAGACTAAATCGGCTTCCCTGGGTCCCTCCGCCAGCCAGGCTAGACCCCTCCCACAATTATTTCAGGTTACCACTGAATCCTCACATCACTCTTATGGAGTAAACACTGTGGTCACCTCTATTTCACAAGTAAAGACACCGAGACTCCAGAGGTGCCAGCGGCTTCAGGTCATGAGTCTGAAGCCTCTGACTCCAGAGCTGGGCCTTCTCCACAAACCTGGCCCCAGGCCATTTGCACGTCTGCAGGCCCCTGGGCAGAGAATGAGTGAAGGCCTCTGGCCCTCAGCCAGTGTGTGGCCTGCCCCTCTTCCTTCTCAGCCCGTCCCAGCTCCCTCCTGTACTGCGAGGGACTTGCATGCCTGGATGGGGACACCTCAGTGTGCCTGACCAAGTTCCACCCATGCCACCCTCCCACCCAACAACTACTACCCCCCGGCTGCCAGCTTGAGGGAGGGCGCACCTGGGAAGAGGCCTGCGTGGGCCCTGCGGCAGGCACTGGGTTGGCATGTCCCCTGCCCCCACAGACTCCTCACCTGTGAGCTGAGGTGTAGCTTGGGGAAGGCCAGGTAGGGTCCTCTGAAGTCCTGGGCCCAGGACAGGGTCCAGCTGCCCACCTCTGAGTGGTACCACAGACCACCTTCCTAACATTCCCCACTTCCCACAGTTCAGCCCCTTCCTTTGTTTGCAAAGCTGAGAGGCTTCCTGCTCTCTCTGCCTGATGACTCCCCTTTTGGGATCACGTGTTTAGGTGGGCGTAGGCAAGGTGGTTTTCCCTGGGGGCTGAGGCAAAGATGGAGGGATTCAGGAGAGAGGAAACTCAGCTGTTGGCAGTAGCAATGCCCCTTCCGCTCTGTGGGGGGCTTTCTGGGGTCAGTGGTCACACATGCTCTGCATCCTGTGGTGGCCAAGCCAGGAGCTGGCCTGGTCTCAGGGAGATGGAAGGGAAACTGTGTCTAGCTGGGCTCCAGCAACGGGCTGGAGCGCAGCTCCTCTGCCCTCATGGACACCAGTCCTTGTAGGGCCCAGATCTCTGCCTCCTGCTGCTTTCCACTCCTCCTTGAGCCTCCTGTGTGGGAGGGAGGCTGGGTTACCAGCTGGGCGGCGGGGTGGGCATACTGGGCCCGGAAATGACTCCACCACGCCTTGAAAGATGCTGGGAATGCTGAGCGAGGGTCCCACCCCACCATAGGTGGCTGACTGGTGAGGAAGCTGCTGGTGGGAACTTAGATGTCCAGGATTTCAGCCTAGGGAGGTCAGTGCCCTGTCTTGCCTGTCTGTGCTAAGGGCAAGGAGGGCAGCGACTTCCCATGGAGCAAGCGTGTGCACAGAGAAGCTCAAAAGCATGTCCGTGCAGAGAGAGAAGAAAGGCATCTGCAGGCAGGTGCAGAGAGCGCGGAGCCCCAGGGAAGTCCTTTGTGGACCTCAGGAGGCCTTGACCTGTCCTTGGGTTACTAGAGATCCAAGTTCCCTTTACCTAGCAGAGCGTGCGTGGGGGTAGCCACACGCCCTCGTCCTCAGCACTTTAGTGACACTTGCCTGACCCCTGACTGCCAGCTCTGGCACTTTTCTGCTTGAAGGTCTTCTCTGGCCTCCAACTCCACTTAGCCCTGCTCCCTGCCACCCAGGGGCAGGCCAGAAGTGCTGGGAAGTGCCAAGGAATTAGGGGTATGGCCGCTCCCTCCTTTCTCTGGGGCATCTCTGAGGCATGTGTTTGATGCTGGCTCCAGAGTTCCCACTGCGATGTTAAATGGCTTGATAACACATTTTTTTTTTTTTTTTTGTTGAGACAGAGTCTCACTTTGTTGCCCAGGCTAGAGTGAGTGCCGTGGCGTCAGCTTAGCTCACAGCAACCTCAGACTCCTCGGCTTAAGCGATCCTACTGCCTCAGCCTCCCGAGTAGCTGGGACTACAGGCATGCGCCACTATGCCCGGCTAATTTTTTCTATATAGATTTTTAGTTGTCCATATAATGTCTTTCTATTTTTAGTAGAGACGGGGTCTCGCTCAGGCTGGTCTCGAACTCCTGACCTTGAGCAATCCACCCGCCTCGGCCTCCCAGAGTGCTAGGATTACAGGCGTGAGCCACCGCGCCCGGCCGATAACACATTTTCTATCAGCTCCCTTCCTTTTCCTGTCTGCCTCCTTGCTCCCCAACCGACATTTCCTGAGCTCACCTCCCAAATAAACTACTGCACTTGGATTCTTGTCTCAGGATCTGAGTCAACCCCCACCGTGCCTCTTTCTGGTTGTCTCCTGTGGAAAATAAGCCTCAGGCACCCCGAGCCCATGGTTCCCTTGCCCCACAACGGGGCTCAGCCCACCCTGTGGCCTGAGTGCCAGGAGAGGCGCCTACCTCCAGAGTACATGTCAAAGGTTTTCTGTCCCATCATCGTTCCCGTGGTTCCTAGGGGTCAAGAGAGCAGAACTGTTATCTTCTTGGCATTTTGTTGACGATGGCTAATCTGTAGTCTAAAGTCTAAGAATAGAATACGCATTGAGTGGAACTGGGTCCTGTACGGAGCCTGCAGGACTAAAGCTGCTGCCCAGTCGTTGCTGGGCTGATCTCAGCGGTCTGAGAACAGAATGGCTGAGGGTGTCTCTGGAATCGAACAGAATCTACCCAGTCCGAGTCTGTGCTCTGTCCTGCCACTTCCTAACGTGGGACTTAACATTTTGACCTCAATTTTCGCATCTGCACAATGGGTCATGCGAACTAAATCTGGTATATTTAAAATAGTAAGCATACTAGATGGATTTTAGCTGCAAAATTGTAACAAGAATGATCTTCATCATTATTCCTACCTAAACAGAAAATCTGCAACTTGAGTCCTCCAACTCTTGAAGGCAAAGAGATGTGCAGGGAGCTAAATGATACTCAGTTTCCCAGGGCCCAGGAATCTGAATTGCGTTTTTTGGGTTTTGTGCCAGGAGGCGGCAAAAAGCCACGTCCTCCAGGAACCGCTGCGCTCCGGAGGAAAAGTGCAGTTCTCACTGTTCGCCACTAGATGGGGGTGTTGCATAGGGGATGGCAGCTCTGCTTGTGGCTTCCGGAAGCAGGCAGGGGACCGGCCCTGGGCAGTAGCAGCTGTCCTGGCGGTGTGGCCAGGCTCACATAGCAGCCCCTCCAGGATTCTTGGAGCCAAGTAATGTCCACATAGAGCTTCACCTGAGGGTCTGGGAAAGGGCCAAAGAACCCCTGAAACTGCTTTTTTGACCGTGTGCGTTTGTGGATTTTTCTGCAGTTGGAGGGAGATGGTGGCAACATAGTTTGAATGGTTTCTCAAAGGAATCTCTGCCCCACTAAAAGGTTAAAACTACAGGATCTTTAGCAATTCTTTTGTTGTTCCGGCTCATTATAGACAGAGGAGGGCCCTGAGGCCCCAAGATGCTTTGCTGGACTTCCCCAGAGCGGGCATGCAGGTGGGCTGCATATGTGCTTTGGGTTTCTAGTCCAGGGAGGGAGTTCAGCTGAGTGATTAACACCTGGAGTCAGCCAGAGCTGGGTTCAAATCTAGACTGTTCTACTGGCTGTGCAACCTTGGGTAGGTTGCTTAGCCTCTCTCAGCCCCCATTTCTTACCTGGAAAATGGGGCTATTGAGTATAGCTTTATTCTAGCATAGTGATGAGGTTAAATGAATAGCACACAATAAGTGCTCAATACATGTTAACTCTTGTTGTCATTGATGGTTAGTTTTATCTTTTGGCTTTGTGAGAGGGAGCGAAGGAGTTTCCACTCTGGGGCCATCTCATGGGAGAATGTTCGAAGAGGTTTTCTCAGGGGGGGCCCATTTGAGGGAAGAGAGACTCAGCAGGTTCAGCCAGGTCACTGCAGCTGGAGCCGTTTCCTGCCCTCCGCACCTTGGGGTGAGGGCAGATTGGCTGGGATTGTCCACGTAAGCTCAGGCTCCTACAGTCATCTGGGATCTGGTGCACGGATGAGTGCTGAGACCACCTGAGCTGCCCGCGTGGAAGGAGCCATCATGCCAGCAGCCGCTGTCCTGAGGCTGGAGGGGAACAGGCCTGGGCTCTCTTCAGACTGGAGCGGTGCTCAGCCGTCCTCCTCTCCTGCCCCGCCCCTCCTCCCAGGCTCCCAGGAAGCTGGCCAGGCTGTCCTCTGACTCCCACCTGTCCACGCAGGGCCCCATCTCTGCAGGCCTCGCCTCTCCCCACTGCCTCTTCCAGGTTTCAGCCAGAAAGACCCTGTGGAGCCCCGCAAGCCCCTCCCTTCCCTCTCCCTTCCCTGCCCCCTGCACCGTGTGGCCCCTGCCTGGAGGAGCCTCCCCCACTTTCCTCCTGGCAACCTCTACTCTTCTTTATGCCTCTGTGGACCACCACCTCCCTCTGGAAGCCTCCCCTGACTCCCCCTGGCCCACTCTGTGTCCCAGCTCCCGTAGCTGTTCTTCCGAGATGCTCTCCGCACTGGCATTGTTTGTGGGCTTCACTGACACCCGTGGGCGCTGTGAAGCCAGGATCTGTCCTTCCAGTTCATGGCTGCTGACCCCAGCACCCTGTACAGGGCCTGGCCCACAGTCGCTGTTGCCCATATTTGTTGAATGAATGAAAGAATGAAGGTGTGCATTCAGCATGTGATCGCGCATTGCCATTGGCTGTCCCCTGTGGCTTCAACTGTGTTGGTTTAAGCTGGGGTGGCTTTGAGGATGGGTCATGTTTCAAGACATGTGTCCTCCCAGGTCTGCAGTAGAACCAGGTCTTTGCGACCTTCTGTTCCCCCAGGCCAGCCAGGCCACCCCCTGCCCTCCCCGGTGCTGAGAGCCTGGGGGGAGCTGGCGGGGGCTGGACCAGCAACTCACCGTTCACCAGGGCGATGTTCAGGCCTCTGCCCACGTTGTTTTTCACAGGACTCATGATTCTGAAGGTGAAGAAGACAAACACAATACAATAGTCGTCCCGAGTGTGGAGTGAATGCCCTCCTTTCATGACCGGGGGACTCCGAAAGGGCCCACGTGGCGCGATGCAGACGCATCAGGAAACACATGCAATGATTCGGGCCATCTGTTTTCTCCCGGAAACCAGTGGTGGGCCAGACTCTCTGAAGAGTTTCTCGTGGCATGTTTGACTAGAACAGTCTGCTCAGAGAAGAGGTAAAGTCCCTGCCTGGGGCTCTGAGCTGCTGGGGACAGGCCAGCCCCCCTTCCCAGGCTGTGAGGACTGGCTGCTGCGAGGAGACAGAACCCAGAAAGTTCTGCCATTCCCGGGTGTCTGGGTTCCCCACGTGGGGCACAGTCGCGTTCTGCTGGCCTGGCCTGCACACCTGTCTTCTGGGGCTGCTGGGAGCTCTGTCCTTCCCCACCCTCAGGCCAGGTCGTTCCCGGGACCGACCTCTCCCTCCCAGGCCGGGACAAGCAGAATGTCCTATGTGCCTGGCCACAGTGACTGGGCTAGGCGTGGTCATGTGACTGACCCAGGCTAGTCAATGAGAGTCAGTCTTGGGATTTTTGTAGGCCTAATTCAGACAGCAAAGCTCTCTTCCCAATGGGGTGCGTGGCTGGGCTACTATGTCAAACCAGCTGGTGGCCTCTCCCCTTGTCCACATGAAGAAGTCCATTTTTAGTAGGGAAAAAAACAGGACAGAGGAAAATAGAGCTGAAGATGGTGTGAGAGGGAGCCCTGATGACATGGTTTGAAACCCTGGATCTAGCTGGTCCTGAAGTCCACCACCTCTGCCCTTTTAGATATGTGAACCAACAAGTTCCTTGTTTTGCCTAAATAAGTTGTATTTAGGTTCAGAATCCTGGTTTAAAGACCTGTCTATGTTCTTTTGTAGGGCGAACTTGCTGCCCCAGGGCCTTTACTCTCTAAGTTGGTTAATGGATATACAGTCTTTCTCCTGTACCTGGGCGGAAGTCCTGGCACCTGCTACATCTGGGCTTTGATGCCTGGGTCTTGATCTTGAACCCTTTACACGGGTACCTCCTTTTGTGGGAAGCCCAGTGGCTTGGCTGTTAGACAGACCTGAGGTCAAATCCTGGCTCATTCTCCTGATCTTCACAATAGGGTTTATAACAGCCCCACCTCCCAGGGCACTGGGGAATGGACGGTGAGATATGCTGTAAAGCACTTAGCAAGGTACAGGCGGACACAGAAGCTGTTTGGATTATTATTTGTGACTCATGTACTCGAGTAAAAGGAAGCCTGGGGAAGGTATCACTGGTCTCACAGGCCTGCCCCCTGCAGCCTCTGAATTTTCTAATGAATGAATGAATGAATGAAATAAAAGAAACATAGGCCCCCTCACGAACTTACATGTGGTTTTCGAAGCACATAGACGGGCCCACGACGTTGGCGGCCCCGCTGCAGATTTTAAATGCAAAGAAGTTGACTGGGCAGGGCTTGCTGAGGTCACACTTGGTCTTTATGACTTCTGGGGAGGGAACAGACCGGCCTTGGTGGGCAGCAGGTCAGGAAGGGCCCGGGGAAGGAGAGGAGGAGGGGAGGAGAGGAGGGGAGGGGAAGGGAGGAGAGAGGTGCAGAGGAGGGGAGGAGGGGAGGAGGGGAGGAGGGGAGGGGAAGGGAGGAGGGGAGAGGAGGAGAGGGGTGGGGAAGAGGGGAGGAGGGAAGGAGGGAAGGAGGGCAGGAGGGGAGGAGGGGAGGAGGTAAGGAGGGGAGGAGGGGAGGAGAGAAGGGGAGAGGAGGAGAGGGGTGGGGAAGATGGGAGGAGTGGGGGACAGGGTCGGGGATCAGGCTCAGGACAAAGCCCAGAGGTCTCCTCCTGGAGAAGCCTTCCTGACCACTGAGTCGGGGAGATCTGCCACGGAGCCCCCAGTGTCCCTCATCAGAGCACACAGGACACTGGTTGTGTGTCTGAATTGATTTTGGGGCTTCCTGTCACAGCTCCAGGCACAGCGCAGCACGCTGAGTGCAACCAGACTGAATGACCAGAGGCACCGTGAGTAAGGGATTCTCTCTCAGGCCACAGCAGCCTTTTGAGTCCCTAGAGGCCCCTGTTGACAGCCTCCTGGGGGCCCCAGCCTGGTGGCTGGGAGCGCCTCACACTAGCCAGGCTCCCTTGGGGAAGTCTTCAACTTCCTCACACTCATCTTCCTCATCTGTAAAATGGGCTAACTATGGTGCCTTCCCCTCTGGGTTCTTGTGAGGAGCAAATGAGCATGTGCAGTACATATTGGCTATTGTTTTTATTCATTCATCACTTGTTTACTGAGCACCTACTAAGTGCTGGACCCTGGGTTACAACAGAGAACAGGGTCTCCCACTCAGAGCTCAACACGGTGCTTGAAAAACCCACTGGGCACTCATTATGTGGCACCTCTGGTGACCGCGGCTGTTACTGAGACCAGTGTCCTCTCCACACAGCCTTCAGGGCAAATCCAGGAGGTCGGTGATGGGCAGGAGACAGGACCACAAGTGCCCCTGCCGAGGAGCTCCGTCCTCAGTGGGCTTTCTGCGAGCTGGGAGGACATCTACCCTTTTAGCTTGGCAGGTCTAATTTATACTAATGCCTGCTTTTTGGCAGCACCTGACAGTTTGGAAGGCAGCATTAGGGAGGCTGGGTAAACGTGGAGTGAGAGAATGTTCACCTGCACAGGGAAGCAGGATGGGGCAGCCTTGCTCTCCAGCCCCTGTGTCAGGTGTCTGGCCAAGGTCTACTGGTGTGTGCTTTGGAGCAAACCCTCAGGCTCCTCCAGGAATCTGGCACACACCAAGGGCTTGCAGGGTGCTGGGCACTGGGGCAAGCACTTTATATTTGTTACCTTGCTACATTGTCCCCATAACTCCTGTGCCTGGCGTGTAGTAGGCGCTCAATAAATCTTCACTGCAGGAACGCATGCAGCGTTTGGGCCAGGCTGTGCCTAGGCTGGGAAGGACTGTGCGGTTTCCAGGGCCCTCACCAGCCTAAAGGGAGCTTTTAGGTGAATCAGGAACATATGCCCCTCTGGAGGGGACACAGCCCACTGTGCAAGGCTTGGCAAGCCCGAGGCACCGCTGAGTAGGGAAAGCAGAAGTGAATGCAGCCCGCACCAGGGCACCCTGCTGGGGGTGGGGCCCCTCAGCTGAGCGGGCAGCCCTGAGGGTCTGTCTGAGAGGAAGTGACTCTCCTAGGGTCCCTCCCGGTCCGGTTTCAGCACACCCACCCGATGGGTGTGACTGAGCTGAAACCAGGACGTGATCACCCAGAGAGTGAGGGCAGGGAGTGGAGACACCTGGGACGGGCTGTCAGGGCAGAGTGGCCTGCCACGCCTGGGCCGGGGAGCGGGCAGGACACGAGGAAGACGCCCAGTTCTGCCTGCGGGGTTGCTGAGGAGCGTGTGCCAGGGCCCCCTCCGGCCACCGGCACCCCTCACCCAGAGGCCGGTTACTTTTGAGACCAGAGGGTTCAGGCCTCAGGAACCACCCCTGGACTTTGCCCAGAGCCTAATCAACTGCAGCTAAGTCTGATAAACCTGTTGTCAACAGGCTGGCTTAAGCAGGCTTTTCTGGAATTGATTTTCTGACCATCCAGCCTTCACGGCCGAGCTGCTGGATGAAGGGAGGTGATGCCAAGGAGGTCTCTGCCATAGGGAGGCAGACGATTTGCCCCACGGGCCCTGGCTTGGAAGGCTGCCCCACCAGCTGCCTCAAACCTTGAGGCCCAATTTCCCTGGGACCCTTGGCCATGGCTCAAGGTGTGGCGCTAGTGTGCTGCCTAGAGCACTGGGGTGGGCACGTAGTCGGGCTTGGGCTGCTCTTCCCTTAATCTGCTGTGTGACTTGCCAGAAACTCTCCCTTTATCTCTGCCAACTGTGAAATCAGGGAGTTGGTTTAGATCAGGATTGTCAAACAGGTTTCCTCTTAAATGTCATTTTGGACCTACTGTTAGAGGCTTAGTAATAAAGCTCTGAGGCTGCCTGTGGGCTTGGAGGGAAAGAATGCTGGGAGTGATTGGTGATGTCTACCACGGGAGCTGGCAGGGTGGAGGGTAGCACGTGTGCTTGAATTTGTCATTCCCGCACCAGGTGATGTCTAAGTGTGTGGTTGGCACCACGATGCTGTGACACTTTGTGTCTACTCCAGAATATGACTAAGGAGGCTTCAGGGAGGTGGGGCTAAGGGCATGTTGTGTTGATTCCGAGTCTTTGCGGTCTGTAATCCCGCAGTGCACTGGGGCACCCAAGCCCTTCTTAGGTAAAATCCCACCCTAGGAGGGGCAGGCACCACCTTGAGAAGGAAGATGGAGGGGTCTTTTGCAGAGAGGGGTTGAGGGGGTAGGATCTGGACTAGAAGAGGGGGTGGGGATTTGACTTCTGCTCCACCACTTAAAGCTGTGTGACCTTGGCCAAGAGATTTCACCTCTCTGAGCCTCAGTTTTCTCACCTACAAAAAGGCGCTAATTGTGGCACCTACATAGGGCTGTATGCAGGGTTACGAGAGATGCCCTGGAAGTTCTGAAAACAGTGTCTGGCACGCAGTAGGCACTCAGTCACTGTTACTGTTACCGTCATAGCTGTCCCTCCCTCCCCCCTTGTCTGCCCCTGGGGAGCCCAGCATTCCTGCCCTCCCAGGGCTCTCTCCTCACTGCTCTGACTCTCCAGCCGAGGTCCCCCATGGAGCCCTACACATTCCTGCCTCCAGGCCTTTGCATAGGCCATTCCTTCCTCCAGGAGGCACAGCTGCGAGGCCACCTCCTCCCTGAAGCCTTCCCTGCCCCCGCCCCACTGGAAGGAGGTGACCCTCCTGGGACCCTGCGTGCTTCCCCGCCCTTCCCGGCATAGTTGGCGTTTCTACCCCAACAGACAGTCAGCACCTGCTTCTGTTCGTCTCTGGGGGCTTCTGTGGTGCCTGCCGTGGCCGCTGGCACTTTGGAGCAGGACCCTTGTGCCAGGCCTGGGTCACTGTGTGGTGATGAGGACAGACCCAGCCCTCGAGGCTCCCCGCTGGGCGGGGATGTAAGAGAGGGGAGGCAGGGCCGGGGGTGGGGAGGATTGGGGAACAGAGAGAGTCTGAATGGCTGAGAGGGACCCACCCCTGCTACGAGGTTTGGGGGCTTCAGAGGGCACCACTGGGCCGTGGGAGGAGAGGGCTGGGATGGATCTGGAAACCCAGATTTCTCTGGGACCTGCAGGGCTATGAGTGGAGACCCTGGGCCTTGGTGCCCTGGGCAAACAGGAGCAGGGGGCGGGGTCGCTGGGGCGGCTGGGGTAGGGGTGAGGTGGTGGAGCTGGGTGGATACTCACCGGTCTCCTTGAGGGCGGAGTCAGCTGGAGAGAAGACAGAATTTGGTTAGAGAGAAAGCACTTTGGCGCCCCCTGCAGGATGGACCTGGGGGGCTGGGGGCTGGGGGGCTGGAAGAAGGGACTTTAAAATGGCACTATTGAAATGAAATAAAAGTCCCTTGCCACTGTCACCTGTTCACATACATGCATACACACATGTGCACATAACACACACCCACACATATGTGTACACACACATGCATGTACACATGATACACATGCACATACACACCTGTAGACACACACAGAGACACGTGCACTCACACACATGCACATGCAGACATACACGTGGTGCAGATACACACACACATACACACGTACAGACATACATACATGACTCTCCCATGGTTAAAAAGAAGCCGGCCTCTGTTTGAGACCCACTGGAGTTTGAGCCCTAGCTCCTAGTGTGTGACTGTACGTGGCAGTTAACCTCCTTGAGCCTCAGTTTCCTTGACTGCACGTGGAGACCAGCACAGCCACCCTCAGTGGGCTGTGGAGAGGATCCAGGGAGGTCGATCTGTAAAGGCCAAGCCCAGTGCCTGGCCCCCGGCCCCCAGCGAAGGGTAGATTGTGCTGCTGTTGGTGGTTTGGACCGTGTTGGGGCATCTCTTTCCTAACTGCCTGCAGCACCAACTGTGCTGGGCTTTAGGGCCTCAGTCACTTCCTGACATCTCATCTCCTGCTGTGTCCTAGTTGTTTCTGCTGTTCCACGTCAGATCTCCTATCACACTGGACAGGGCCCCAGTGGCAGCAGAAATGCCAGGAGAGGGAGCTATCCTCTTCTGGGGGACCCTCACATTTACACAACTTCCATTTGGTCCTCAGGGGGCTGCCCAATCCTGGAGCGTCCCTACCCCTGCCTCCAAGGCCCCAGGAGTTGCATGTCACCGAGGCTGGGCCAATCATAATGTTACATTCCTCTGGAGACGGAGCCCTTCCCTGGGCTGCTGTATGGCCCTGGTGGGGAGAGAGAGAAGTGCCTTTTCCAGCCAGGCTGGAGGATGAGCATCCGGACAGTAGCCGTCACGCCTGCCTTGGGGAGGAAGCTGCCCATGGAAGGAGGTTCTAACCTGCTGAGGTGAAGTAGAAATGAACAAAGCCAGGGGTGTAGAGAGACAGGCTCTGGGGGATTGGAGGGGGCCCCTAGATCCAGCCACACCTGAAGCCAGATGCCCATAGTGGACATCAAGACATCTTGTCTTGTTGAAACCGGTTAGAGCTGAAAGAACCCTGCCTAACTTGCCAGGTAAATCAGGGCTTCTTAATCTCCTGACTTCTGTGCCACAGATCCCTTTGGTGGTTTGGATTCTGACTATGAACTCCCCTTAGAATAAATTTATTCCCACTGAGCACTTTCTATTCCAACGAATTGCAAGTTATTAAATGCATAAAATAAAATAGACTGAATTACAAAGGAAACCAATTATTAATATATATCAGCATAATAAAAAATTTTGTGCTATAGTAATACATGTAATTCTATATTAATGCATTAAATAACACAATGGGGGCATGTGTACCCAGGTTAGGAAGCTCTAAGTAAACGAAAGTTACCCCTTTGTCAGTGCTGGCCTGTGAATGGTTTTGACAGCCATCTGTCCCACTGGTTACACTTCTCGAGACTCTGGCTCATGTCAACGCACGTTCATTTTTCTGTATTTTGTAATCAAGTCTGTTTGTCTCTCTGACTCAGACCATGAGCACAGGCCTCATGTTCCTCATTTCAAGGTCCCTGGAACTGAACGCAGAGCTCAACACCCAGCAGTCACTTGATGACTGTTGGTTGGAGGTATTGATTTGTCAAACCCCAGGCAGTTGAGTTCTGGGAGAGAAATAATTCCTGGGGTCTCCTTTCAACCAGTGCTTGTCTCCCACCCCAGGCTGGGGCTCTCTCCTCAGGACACTCCTGCGCTCCACACTTACCCTGAGCTTCCCACCCTGACCTGGGCCCCTCTTTTCTGAGGCCATCAGTGGAGCCAAGTCAATCTCTAGTCTATAAAAGCCGTGCCCTGGGGCTGGGGACATGCTGGCCACCAAGCATCTATATAAACTTATTTTATTTTATTTTTTTTTGAGACAGAGTCTCACTCTGTTGCCCGGGCTAGAGTGCCGTGGTGTCAGCCTAGCTCATAGCAACCTCAAACTCCTGGGATTAAGCAACCCTTCTGCCTCAGCCTTCCAAGTAGCTGGGACTGCAGGCATGCGCCACTAATGCCCGGCTAATTTTTTCTGTATATTTTTAATTGTCCATATAATTTCTTTCTATTTTTAGTAGAGATGGTGTCTTGCACTTGCTCAGGCTGGTCTCGAACTCCTGAGCTCAAATGATCCACCCGCCTCGGCCTCCCAGAGTGCTAGGATTACAGGTGTGAGCCACCGCGTCTGGCCAATATAAACTTATAAATCGTGGGTCATGGATCATGCTTGATAAGCAGCAGATGAGGTGAGGGAACTCAGACACTTCACTGTGGGGTTGTGCTAAAGTTGGGGTGACTGGTTTCTTGCTGCCTTAGGAAGCTGTGAGCTGGCCTGGGTCACTACAGACCATTATGTTGACTCTGTCAGTGGAGGTGGGTCTTGGTCTTCAAGGAGGACAAATCCAGAAGTGTAAATCCCTTCCCTTCCCTCCTTCCTTGATCACAAAGGATTTGAATCTAGGAGACCTGAGTTTCTATTCTTGTCTGACATCTCAAAGGGGAGCTCGAGTGAGGTTTTTAATCTCCCTGAGCTTCTATTTTCTCAGATCACGTGTGAAACCACATCAGGGATTGTGCTTGAGTCCACACCACAGGCACACCATGAATTACTCCATAGGGCATTTGTGCAGATTAAATGACACTATACATGTAAAGTAGATAGTATCCATCATCCACTTGGCCATCTGTCCATCCATCCATCCATCCACCCGCCCATCTACTCATCCACCCACCCATCCATCTACCCATCCATCCATCCATCCATCCACTCATCCATCCATCTACCCACCTACCCATCCACTAATTCCTCCATCCATCCACCCATCTGTCTATCTATCCATCCATCCATCCATCCATCCATTTTTTTTTTCATTCATCAAGGGTTCACTAGGCATCTGCTGTGTGCCAGGTGCTAGAGAGGTAGAAATACACAAAATAAAATCTTTGCCTTTAGAAAGCCCACATGCTAGGGGATGGAGACAGGCAATGACCAGGGAAACAAATAAATAAATAAGCAAACATAATGACAGATGATAATGGTGTTCTGAAGGAAATAGGCTGACATCAAGAGAAGCTAAACTGGGAGGGGTGTGGCTGTAGCTGGGGGGTAGGGAAGGCCTCTGAGGAGGTGACATTTGGGCAGAGAGCTGAAGGCTGACACAGAGCTGGGCAGGAGGGCAGGTTGGTTGTGGTGGGGTCTGCACAAAGAGGGTTCCAGGCGGAGGAACAGCAAGTGCTGGTGGAGCCGCTCAACATAGAGACCGTTTTCTTTCTTCTTCCTTCTCTTCCTCCCTACCTCCCTTCCTTCTCCTCTTCCTCCCTCCGTCTTTCCTTCTTTCTTTCCTTCCTTCTTGGCGTCACCTTTCCAAAGCAGCCCTTGGTGCAGGCATGTGTGTTCCCCAGCTCCTTCGAACACTCCTCTGTTCCCCGTAGGCTCCAGCCTTCCTGACAGCCTGGGGGCTTCCTCCCTCAAGCTCCCTGTCCCCTCAAATGGCTAGGGGACCCAAAGGCAGGTGCACACCTTGCCATGTCTGTCTCCTGGGTCACCTAGGGATGGAAGTCTGCACTCCCTGCCCCCGGCAGTGAGTCCCACTCACC